>NC_141940.1:55733049-56358049 GCF_057802395.1 Ceratotherium simum simum
TTGAGCCCTTAAACTCAAAATATTTTAATGGCAAAGTTTAGGATAGGATTTTCATAACTATCAGTGTATATAACAAATTTTCCTATAAAGTATAAACTAAAAACAACCATATACTGTGATTTTATATTTAACCTACAAAATGTTTATACTATTTTCAAAATTATTGCTACTTCCCTAATTGTTTTTAAAATAGGTTTAACCTACAAAATTATCTCTTATAAGAAAATTCTCATTTAGCCAACTCAAACAACATTTTATAATGTGCAGCCCACGGCTGTGATGGAAGAGTTGTGTGCATACATATGTATACCTGCTTTGTAAATAGATGTTTCATACTAGCATTATAAATCAACTGCAACCAAAATATTGAAGAGGAAGCAATTAATCTGCTTTTGAAAGTAGAGAAAATATTCACACAGGATATGGTATTTGATCTAGGATTTAAGAAACAATAGTAAATGATGCAATGTAGAGACCAACATACAGCCGTTCCCAGCAAAGTAACAGAAGTACTTGTTTTGCTGATAACTGATTTAATTTTTTTCTTTATAAAAGGAGTTTGCATTGGTAATTTATTTCATATATAGTAGACTTTACATTTTAGAAGCAAAAATTTAATCTACAAACTCTACTAAAATAAAATATACACAAAGAGGAGACAACATCAGCAAGATGGTGAATAGGAAGCTCCAGACTATCCTTCCCCCAAAGGAGATATCAGCAAAACACAGATCAATTCCCTTCATGATAAATGCAGAAAGCAAATAAGAGGCTTTTGCACCCTAGACAAGCATGAAACCAGTGCAGAAAAGCTGATGGGAAAATTTGTGGCATCCATTTGCCATAGTCTTCTCCCCAGTTCAGCACCACATGATTAGAAACTCATCCAGCTCCTAGCTTCTCCCTGGGGAAAGAAAGAGAAGGCTGGACAGTATGTCCAATGCTCTGGCTTTTTGGCAGTGGCCCAAGGGACTGGTTTCTGACTTGCCTGAATCTAAGTACTTAAAGGAAAGAGCATCAGGATGTGGGCTGCTAAGAATAAAGGCAATGGTTTGGACAAGCACATATTCACATGCCATAGTCCCTCCCAAGTTCACATCATGATTGGGAGAAAATTCCCAGTTCCTGGCTTCTCCCTGGTGAGGGAAAGAGAAGACTGAAATAGATGTCCAACATTCAGACTGTTCATATGACTGCCCAAAGTACTGGTTTTAACTTGCCGCAATCTAAGCATTGACAGGAAATGGTTTCAGGTTAGGGGCTGCTGAAGACAAAGGCAACCATTTGTACTAGCATGCACTAACTTGCCATAGTCCCTCCCCCTGTGTATTAACAGAAAAAATAGGATAAAACCTACAACTCCAAGTCTCTCCATGGGGAGGGAAAGAGTTGGAACACGGGTGCAATGGTCTGACTTTTGGGGGACTACTTGTGGGACTGATTTATGTCACATCTGTCTTGGGGCACTGACAAGATCCAGCATATTCTTGGTGCCTGGGAGCCTCTGAGAACAAAAGAAATCTAAGCAGCTAGCTGCTACTACAGAGGACATGTAGTATAGCAGACAGAGGCTGATATAACTTCCTGACCTCTCCCTCAAGGAAAAGAAAATATTGTAGCACGTACACAATGTTCCAGCTTTCCAGGAGGCTTCCCAAGGGACTGTTTTCTGTCTCATCTGACTCAGAGAACTGATGAGATCTTGTATACTCTAGAAGACTGGAAACACTGGAAACAAAAGAGAGCTGGGTGTCTTACAGCAGCTCCAAAAAACCTGTAACAAAGACAAATACAAAAAGGAGTAAGAGATTGTGAGCTGCTAAAAAAAGAAACAAGCAAATAATTCTAATTGTTTATTTGATGTATAAGTCCAGAGAAGATGCATACACAGAAAAGGTTTCAGAGGCCCCTAGAATCTCTAGGCAGAGTAATTGGTGAAGGCCTGTCTGTGTATGAAGATAATCCATCAAGACTGGAAGAGGTGGCTCTTTTTTCAAATGCACAGATTTCAACATAAAGTTACTAGGCACATGTAGAAACAAGGAAACATGGCCAAATCAAAAGAACAAAATAAATCTATACAAACCAATACTAAAGACACAGAAGTATATGAATTACTTGATAAAGAATTCAAAATAACTATAATAAGAATGCTCAAAGAGCTCAGGAAAATGAGGAATGAACAAAATGAGAATATCGATAAAGAGATAGAAAACATAAGAAAGAAGCAAAAAGAAACTGGAACTGAGGACTACAATAACTGAACTGAAAAATTTAAAATTAGAGGGTTTCAACATCAAATATGGTCATCAAGAAGAAAGAATTAGTGAACTTGAAGACAGATAATTTGAAATTAACCAGTCAGAGGAACAAAAAGAAAAAAAAGGGTGAAAAAGAGTGAAGAAAGCCCAAGGGACTTATGAGATAATGGTAAGAAGATCAATATAAACATTATGGTAGTCTCAGATGGAGAAGAGAGAGAGAAAGAACTGGAACACTTATTTGAGGAAATAACACCCCCAAATCTCCAAATCTGGGGAAGGAAATTGATACGCATTTCAAGAAACTCAATAGACTGAAGCTAGGAAGAATCCAAAGAAGTCCACCTAAGACACATTAAATCAAATTATCAAAAGTCAAAAAAAAGAGAGAATTTTGAAAGTGGCTGGAGAAAAGTGACTTTTCAAATATAAGACTGCTTCCATAATATAATGATTGGATTACTACCAGAAATCATGTGGGCCAAAGGGAGTGGGATAATATAATCAAAGTGCTGAAAGAAAAAACTGCCAACCAAGAACAGTATATCTGACATAACATAATGTCCTTTCAAAATAAAAAAATACAATAAAATAAAGACTATCTACGATAAACAAAAGCTGAGAGAGAGCATCACCATTAGACCTGACTCACAAGAAATGTTAAAGAGAGTCCTTCAAGTTGAATGAAAGAATGCTAGGTAACAAAGCAAAAGCATATGAAGGTATAAAGCTCACTAGTAAAGATAAACATATAGACAAACAGAACATCATAATACTATAATGGCAGTGTGTGAATTGCTTTTAATTATAAAATTAAAATTTAGAAATTAAAAGGCAGAGAGAAGTCAAGATGGTGGCACAGGCAGACTCCGAACTCACCTCCTCCCACAGACACAGCCAATTTACAACTACTCGTGGAAAAATTACCCCTGAGAGAGAACTGAAAACTGGATAAGCGGAACTCTTGCAACAAACAACAATCCTAATTGAGGTGGAAGAGGCAGAAACTCCCTTCTGGAGAGGAAAAATGTCACCTTCACTAGCCGTAGCACCTCACGGCTGCCCGGGAGCAGCCCAAAGGTACATAGCTCTCCCTGGAGGAGTGGGGCCCTGAGCCGGGGAGCGCTTCTGCTGTAGGCATTTTTTGGACCCAACACAATTGAGACGAGTGGCATAATATCTGACGTTGCCTGCTACTAAAACATTGGGGAGTACCTCCAGAAAAGCTGGTACACAAAGAAATTAAAACTGGCTCTTAAAGGGCCCATGCACAAATTCACCCATTTCAGAAAGTAACCTAAAATCACCAGAAAGAAAGGTGCACAGTGCTTTGGTGAAAAAAAACTCACCTGATAGGCTCTGAGTGCACCTCAGTGAGAGGTGAGACCTCTCCAGGGATGGAGACATTGGTGGCAGCCATTGTTGTGGCCTGGTGTGGGCATGCTGGCACAGATGCTGGAAGACACCATTGGAGTTCTCCCTGGGGCCTGCTAGCCCAGGGTGTCTGCCCCACCTACTAGAGCACCAATTTAATACAGCTCAGCCGGGGCAGACAGCCCACACTAGGGACTGCCCTCACCCAACAACAAGCCCTCCAGTAACTTGTGGGCCTGCTAAGTGAGCTGCCTGGATTCACCATAGCCTGGTAAGTGGGTCCACGTTTGTGGGGCAAGGCGTGTGCAAAGAGCGGGTGGGGAGTGTGGGGTGGTGGTGGGGTGTGTGGGGCTCTCACCTTGAACAGACTGGGTCCACCTCAGGAGTTTGGGGCACACGCACAGGGCAGGACTGTGTTGACTGTGTGTGTGGACCTGTGGGTGATGAGGCGTGTCAGCTGCAGAAGATTTGTGCTTCTCAAAGACCCATATAGCTGGTTTGCCCCACCTTCCAAAGCCTGAAACAATTGGGTGCTTACATGCCTGAGGCCAGTCCCACCCAGCTGCAACCCTCAGAGAGCTGACAAGAGACCCAAAGGCTGGAAGCTTATAGCAATTATAAGCCCCTGAACCTAACAACCTGTCACACACTGGAGGACTACTCATTTAATAGAAATACTGCAACACAAATGTGCTATTAGAACTTGCAGCCAACTGTGCTGGGGCTCCCCACAACCAATAAAGAGACTGAAGGGCCCACAATAACTACAAGCAGCTAAGCATTTCAACAGCTGTTCAGGGGCACTGCTCAGCCTCCCTGGGCACCTAAAGGAAGAACAATGACGCCACAATAGAAGGGCACACATAGCCCACATAGGGGTCACTTCAGGAACATTCAGAACTGAGGAAAACACACTGTGAACCTCATAAGGCATCACTTATATAAAGTCACCTCTTCAAGAGCAGGAGACATAGCTGACCTACCTAATACATAGACACAAGCCCAAGGAAAGAGGCAAAATGAGGAGGAAAAGGAATACGTTCCAAGTAAGGGAACAGGACAAAACCCCAGAAAAGGAACTAAATGAAACAGAAATGAGCAACTTGCCCTACAGAGAGTTCAAACAAAGAGTGGTAAGGATGCTCACTGATCTGGGGAGAAGAATAGATGAACTCAGTGAGAATGTCAACAAAAAAATGGAAGATATAAAAAAGAACCAATCAGAAATGAAGAATACAATACTGGAAATGAAAAATTCACCAGAGGGAATCAAAAGCAGAGTAGAGGATACAGAAGAATGGATCTGTGAGCCATATGAAAGACTAGAAATCACCCAAGCTGTACAGTTTAAAGAAAAAAGAATTAAAAAGAGTGAGGACAATCTAAGGGACCTCTGGGACAACATCAAGTGCACTAACATCCATGTTATAGATGTTCCAGAAGGAGAAGAGTGAGACAAAGGGGCAGAGAATCTATTTGAAGAAGTAATAGATGAGAACTTCCCTAACCTAAGGAAGGAAATGGACATCCCAGTACAGGAAGCACAGAGAGCACCAAACAAGATAAACCCAAAGAGGCCCACACCAAGAAACATCATAACTAAAATGTCCAGAATTAAAGATAAAGAGATAATCCTAAAAGTCTCAAGGGAAAGACACATTACATACAAAGGAAACCCCATAAGGTTATCAGCTGACTTCTCAGCAGAAACCTTACAGGCTAGAAGAGAGTGGCACGATAGATTTAAGGTTCTAAAAGGAAAAAAACCTACAGCCAAGAATACTCTAGTGACAAGGTTATCATTCAAAATGGAAGGAGAGATAAAAAGTTTCCCAGACTAGCAAAAATTAAAGAAGTTTGTCACCAAGAAACCAGTACTACCAGAAATGATAAAGGGACTTATTTAAGGGGAAAAGAGAAGACCACAAACAGGAAAAAATTATCTATTTCCACGAAAAGAGGGTAATGGATACAAACGCACAAAAAAGAGGTTAGATATGATATCAAAAATGTAAAATGTGGGAGGAGGGGAGTTAAAGAGTAGAGCTTTCAGACAGAGGTCAAACTAAAGAGACTAGCAACTTAATATAGATTCCTATATACTTAGGTTATTGTATATGTACCCCATGGTAATCACAAACCAGAAACCTATAATAAATACACAAAAAAACTATGAGAAAGGAACCCAAACGTAATACTAAAGAAAGCCATCAAACCACAAGGGAAGAGAGCAAGAGAAGAAGAAATGAAGAGAGAAGAACTACTAAAATACTGAGAAAAAAAGTTAAAAAATGGCAGTAAGTACGTACTTATCAATAGCTACATTAAACATCAATGGACTAAATGCTCCAATTAAAAGGCATAGGGTGGCTGACTAGATAACAAAACAAGACCCATATACATGCTGCATAGAAGAGACACACTTCAGACCTAAAGACGCTCACAAACTGAAAGTGAAGAGATGGAAAAAGATACTCCATGCAAATGGCAATGAAAAGAGAGCTGGGGTAGCAATACTCATACCACAAAAATAGACTTTAAAATAAAAACTGTAACAAGAGACTAAGAAGGGCACTACATAAGGGTCAAGGGAACAATCCAACAAGAGGATATAACACTTGTAAATATCTATACACCCAACATAGGAGCACCTAAATATATAAAGCAATTATTAACAGACATAAAAAGAGAAATAGACAGCAACAAAATGATAGTAGGGGACTTTAACACGCCACTTACATCAACAGATAGATCATCCAAACAGATCAATAAGGAACCATTGGCCTTAAATGACACACTAGAATAGATGGACCTATACAGATGTATACAAAACATTCCATCCAAAAACCAAAGAATACACATTCTTTTCAAACGAACATGGAACATTCTCCAGGATTGATCACATATTAGGCGACAAAACAAGTCTACATAAATTTAAGAAGATTGAAATAATAGTAAGCATCTTTTCTGACCACAACAGTATGAGACTGGAAATCAACTATAGGAAGAAAATCAGAAAAGCCACAAATACATGGAGATTAAACAAAATGCTACTGAACAATGAATGAGTCAATGGAGAAATCAAAAAATACCTGGAGACAAATGAAAATGAAAATACGACATGCCAGAATTTATGGGATACAGCAAAAGCCATTCTAAGAAGGAAATTTATAGTAATGAAGGTGTATTGCAACAAACAAGAAAAATCTCGAATAAACAATCTAACAATGCACCTAAAGGAAGTGGAAAAAGAAGAACAAACAAAGCCCAAAATCAGTAGAAGAAGGGAAATAATAAAAATCAGAAGAGAAATAAATGGAATAGAGACTAAAAAAATAGAAAAAATTAATAAAACCAAGAGCTGGTTCTTTGAAAAGATAACCAAAATTGAAAAACCTTTAGCTAGACTCACCAAGAAAAAAAGAGAGAAGGCACAAATAAGTAAAATTAGAAATAAAAGAGGAGAAATTACAACGGAAACCTCAGAAATACAAAAGATTATAAGAGAATAGTATGAAAAGCTATATGCCAACAAATTGGAAAATCTGGGAGTAATGGATAAATTCCTAGAATCATACAACCATCCAAAACTGGATCAAGAAGAAATGGAGAATTTGAATAGACCAATCACCAGTAAGGAGATCAAAACAGTAGTCTAAAACCTCCCCAAAAATAAAAGTCCAGGACCAAAAGGCTTCCCTGGTGAATATTACCAAACATTCAAAGAAGACTTAATACTTATCCTTCTCAAACTCTTCTAAAAAATTGAGGAGGGGGGAAGCTCCCTAACTCATTCTACAAAGCCAACATTACCCTGATACCAAAACCAGACAAGGACAACATAAAAAGAGAAAATCACAGGCCAATATCACTGATGAACATTGATGCAAAAATCCTCAACAAAATACTAGCAAATTGCATACAACAATACAATAAAATGTTGTACACCATGATCAGGTAGGATTTATTCCAGGGATGCAGGAATGGTTCAACATTTGCAAATCAATCAATGTGATATACCACGTTAATAAAATGAAGAATAAAAATTACATGATCATCTCAATAGATGCAGAGAAAGCATTTGACAAGACACAACACCCATTTATGATAAAAACTCTGAATAAAATGGGTATAGAAGGAAAGTACCTCAACATAATAAAGACCATATTTGAGAGACCCACAGCTAATATCATCCTCAATAGTGAAAAACTGAAAGCTACCCCTCTAAGAATAAGAACCAGACAAGGATGCCCACTTTCACCACTCCTATTTAACATAGTATTGCAAGTCCTAGCCAGAGCAATCAGGCAAGGAAAAAAAATAAAAGGGATCCAAATTGGAAAGGAAGCAGTGAAACTGTCACTATTTGCAGATGACATGATTTTATACATAGAAAACCCTAAAGAATCCACCAAAAAACTTTTAGAAGTAATAAATGAATACAGTAAAGATGCAGGATACAGAATCAACATACAAAAATCAGTTGCATTTCTATACACTAACAATAAAGTAGCAGAAAGAGAAATTAAGAATAGAATCCCATTTACAATTGTAACAAAAGGAATAAAATACCTAGGAATAAACTTAACCAAAGTGGTGAAAGATCCATACACTGAAAACCATAGCACATTGCAGAAAGAAATTGAAGAAAACACAAAGAAATGGAAAAATATTTTGTGCTCTTGGATTGGAAGACTTAACTTAGTTAAGATGCCCATACTTCCTAAAGCAATCTATAGATTCAATGCAATCCCTATCAAAGTTCCAACAACACTTTTCACAGTAATAGACCAAAGAATCCTAAAATGTATATGGAAAAACAAAAGACCCCAAATAGCTAAAGGAATCCTGAGAAAAACGAACAAAGCTGGAGGTATCACACTCCCTGATTTCAAAATAGACTACAAAGCTATAGTAACCAAAACAGCATGGTACTGGCACAAAAAAAGACACACAGATCAATGGAATAGAATCGAAAGTCCAGAAATAAACCCACACATCTATGAGCAGCAAATCTTTGACAAAGGAGCCAAGAACATACAATGGAGAAAGGAAAGTGTCTTCAACAAATGGTATTGGGAAAACTGGACAACCGCATGCAAAAAAATGAAAGTAGACCATTACCTTACAACATACACAAAAATTAATTCAAAATAGATTAAATACTTGAATGTAAGACCTGAAACCATGAAACTTCTAGAAGAAAACATAGACAGTACGCTCTTCCATATCAGTCTTAGGAGCATATTCTCAAGCACCATGTCTGACCAGGCAAGAGAAACAATAGAAACCATACACAAATGGGACTACATCAAACTAAAAAGCTTCTGCATAGCAAAGGAAACCATCAACAAAATGAAAAGACAACCTAACAATTGGGAGAAGATATTTGCAAACCATACATGTGATAAGGGCTTAATCTCCAAAATATATAAAGAACTCATGCATCTCAACAACAAAAAACTAACAACCCAATTAAAAAATGGGCAAAAGGCATGAACAGACGTTTCTTCAAAGAAGATATACAGATGGCCAACAGGCACATGAAAAAATGTTCAACATCATTAACTATCAGGGAAATGCAAATCAAAACTACAATGAGATATCACCTCACACCTGTCAGAATGGCTATAATTAACAAGACAGGAAACAACAAGTGTTGGAGAGGATGTGGAGAGAAGGGAACTCTCATACACTGCTGGTGGAAGTGCAAACTGGTGCAGCCACTATGGAAAACAGTATGTAGATTCCTCAAAAAATTAAGGCTAGAACTGCCATACGATCCAGCTATTCCACTGCTGGGTATTTATCCAAAGAACTTGAAAACAGCAATGCGTAAAGATACATGCACCCCTGTGTTCATTGCCGCATTATTCACAATAGCCAAGACTTGGAAGCAACCTAAGTGCCCATCAAGGGACGAATGGATAAAGAAGATGTGGTATATATACACAATGGAATACTACTCAGCCATAAAAAATGATGAAATCCAGCCATTTGTGACGACATGAATGGACATTGAGGGTATTATGCAAAGTGAAATAAGTCAGAGAGAGAAGTTCAAATACCGTATGATCTCACTCATTAAGTAGTAGATGATAACAACAACAAACAAACACATAGAGACAGAGCTTGGATTGGTGGTTACCAGAAGGGTAGGGGGGAGGGAGGAAGGCAAAAGGGATAATTCGGCACATGTGTGTGGTGATGGGTTGTAATTAGTATTTGGCTTGTGAACATGAGAACACAATGTAATCCATGCAGAAATAGAAGTATAATGATGTACACCTGAAATTTATATAATGTTACTGCAATAAACAAGAAAATTTAAAAAAAAGGAAATTAAAAGGCAAAAATAAAAATATAACTATAAAAATATGTTAATAGAACACAGTATAAAAAGCAGTAACTTGTGACATCAATTATGTTAACTGTTGGGGAGAGGAGTAAGAGTAGAATTTTTGTATGCCATTGAAGCTAAATTGTTATCAGCTTAAAATAGATTATACCTATATGATGTTTTATGTAAACTCAAAGGTACCCACAAAGAAAATGTCTATAGAATATACAAAAAGAAAATGAGAAAGGAATCAATTCATTTTACTACAAAATATCAAGGACACACAAAGGAAAACAGCAAGAGATGAAAAACAGGACTAAACAGACAAAAAACAATGAACAAAATGGCGATACTCTGACCTTTCTCATCAGTAATTGCTTTAAATGTAAATGTATTAAGCTTCTCAATCTAAAGACATAGAGTGGCTGAATGGATAATAATAATAATAAAAAAGTAAGATCCAACTACATGGTGTCTACAACAGGCTTACCTTGGATTTGAGTCCACAGATGAGCTGAAAGAGAAAGGATGGAAAAATATATTCCTTGAAAATGGTACCCAAAAAAGGGCATTCATGGCCATATTCACTGCAAACAAACTAGACTTTAAGGAAAAACTGTCACAAGAGACAAGAAGAACATTATTTAATGATAAATGTGTCAATTCACCAAGAACACATAACAATTATAAATATATATGCACCTAACATCAGAGCCCTCAAATATATAAAGCAAACATTGAAATAACTGAAGGGATAAATGGACAGCAGCACAGTAATAGTATATTTCAATCACCCACTTTCAATAATGGATAGAAAAACAAGACAGAATATCAATAAGGAAACAGAGAACTTGAGTAACACTATAGACCAAATGGACCTAACAGACATATAAAACATTCTACCCATCAACACTAGAATACAAATTCTTATCAAGAACATGTTGAACATTTTCCAGGATAGATTACATGTTAGGCCACATATCAAGTATTAAAAAAAAGTAAGAGGGCCGGCCCTGTGGCTTGGTGGTTAAGTGCGCGCACTGCGATGCTGGCGGCCCGGGTTCGGATCCCGGGTGCGTATCGAGGCACCACTTCTCTGTCCATCCTGAGGCCGAGTCCCACATACAGCAACTAGAAGGGTGTGCAGCTATGGCATACAACTATCTACTGGGGCTTTGGGGGCAAAAAATAAAATAAATAAAATCTTAAAAAAAAAAAAAAAAAAAAAAAGTAAGAAAATTGAAACCATACCAAGTATCTTTTCCAACCACAGTGGAATGAAACTAGACATCAACTGTGGAAGAAATACTGAAAAACACACAAAAAAATTAGAAATTAACACTCTTGACCAATAAATGGATTAAAGAATTAAAAGAGAAATTAGAAAATATTTTGAGACAAATGAAAATGGAAACACAGCCAAACCAAAACCAAAACTCATGTGATGCAGCAAAAGCAGTTCTAAGAGCGATGTTAATAGCCATAAATGCCTACATTAAAAAACGTATCTAAAATAAAAAACATAACGTTACCCCTCAAGAAACTAGAAAAGAAGAAACTAAGTCCAAAGATAGCAGAAGGAAAGAAATATAAAAAAAGAACAAATAGAAAAAAATCAATGAAACTAAGAGTTGGATTTTTGAAAAGATCAGCAAAATTGACAAATCTTTACCTAGATTAACTGAGAAAAAAGAGAGATGACTCAAATAGACGAGATCGGAAATGAAAGAGGAGACACTACAACTGATACCACAGAAATATAAAGGAATGAAAGAGACTACTATGAACAATTATTTGCCAAAAAATTGGATAACCTAGAAGAAATGGATAAATTCCTGAAAACATACAACCTACCAACATTGAATCATGAAGAAATGGAAAATCTGAACAGAATTAGAAGCAGGATACTGAATCAGGAATCAAAAACTTTCCAAAAAAGAAGAGCCCAGGACCACATGACTTCACTGAGAATTAATGCCAATTCTTTTCAAACTCTTATACATGACATTAACAGAACAAAGAATAAAAATCACATGATCATCTCAATAGCTGCAGAAAGAAGCATTTCAATACCATTTTTTGATAAAAACACTGGATAAATAGAGAATAGAATTAAATTACTTCAACATAAGTCCACATATGACTACAGCTAACACCAGACATCAAAAAATGGCAGCTTTCCCTCTAAGATCAGGAGCAAGGCAAGGATTTCAGTTCACCCCATTTCTATTCAACATAGTACTGGAAATCCTAGTGAGAGCAATTATGTAATAAAAATAAATAAAAATCCACCAAATTGCAAAGGAAGAAGATAATTTGTCATTATTTGCAGATGACATGATACTATATATAGAAAATCCAAAAGACTCCACCAAAACAATATTAGAACTAATAAAAAAATTCAGTAAAGTTGTAGGATACAAGATCAATATATATAGAAATCTTTCATGTTTCTATGCACTAATAGTGAAGAATCAGAAAGAGAAATGTGAAAAAGCAATCCCATTTACAATTGCATCAAAAATAATAAAATACCTAGAAATAAATTTAATTAAAGAAGTGAAAGATCTGTACTCTGAAAACTATATGACATTGATGAAAGAAATTGAAGATGACACAAATAAATGGAAAAATATACCATTCTCATGGTTTGGAAGAATAATATTGTTAAAATGTACATACTACCCAAAGCAATCTACAGATTCAATACAATCACTATCAAAATTCCAATGGCATTTTTCACATAACTAGAACAAATAATCCTAAAATTTGTACAGAACCACAAAAGCCACAAATAGCCAAAGCAATCTTGAGAAAGAAGAACAAAGCTGCAGGTATCACGTTCCCTGATTTCAAACTATACTACAAAGCTATAGTAATCAAAACTGCATAGTATTGGCACGAAAACAGACACACATGTCAATGGAACAGAACAGAGAGTCCAGAAATAAACCCACGTTTATATGGGCAATTAATAAACAGTGAAGGAGGCAAGAATATGCAACAGGGAAAAGGTAGTCTCTTCAATAAATGGTGTTGGGACAACTGGGCAGCTACATGCAAAAGAATGAAACTGGACCACTTTCTTGCACCATATACAAAAGTAAACTCAAAATGAATTAAGGACTTAAATATAAGACCTGAAACCATAAAACTCCTATAAGGAAACATAGGCAGTAAGCTCTTTGACATCATCAGTCTTAGCAACATTTTTTTGGATCTGTCTCCTTAGGCAAAGGCAAAAAAAAAGAAAAAAAATTAAAAATGGGACTACATCAAACTAAAAAAACTTTTGCACAGCAAGGAAAGCCATCAACAAAATGAAAAGGCAACCTACTGAATAGAAGATATTCAGAAATCATATACCTGGTCAAGGGTTAATATCCAAAATATATAAAGAACTCAAACAACTCAATATAAAAAAATAACAGACAATCTGATTAAAAAATTGGCAGAAGACCTGAATAGGCATTTTTCCAAAGAATACATACAGATTGCCAACAGACATACGAAAAAATGCTCAACATCACTAATCATCAGGGAAATGCAAATCAAAACCACAAAGAGAAATCACTTCACACCTGTCAGAATGGCTACTATGAAAAAGACAACAAATAACATGTGCTGGTGAGGATATGGAGAAAAGAGAATCCTCAAACACTTTTTGTGGGAATGTAAATTGATGCAGCCTCTATGGAAAACAGTATGGAAGTTCCTCAAAAAAAACAAGATAGAACTAACATACGATCCAGCAATTCTACTTCTGGGTATTTATCTGAAGAAAACAAAACACTAATTCAAAGAGATATATGTACTCCTGTGTTCATATTCACAGTAGCATTATTTACAATAGCCAAGATATGGAAGCAACCTAAGTGTCCATCGATAGATGAAAGGGATAAAAAAGATATGGTATGTATATGCAATGGAATATTATTCAGTCATAAAAAAGAATAAAATCTTGCCATTTGTGTCAACATGGATGGACCTATAGGGTATTATGCTCAGTAAAATAAGTTAGACAGAGAAAGACAAATGTCACAATTTAATTTATATGCGGAATCTAAAAAACAAAACAAAACAAATAAACAAAACAGAAATAAACTCATAGATAAAAAGAAAAAACTGCTGGTCTTGAGAGGAAAGTGGGTTGGAAGATGGGTGAAATAGGTGAAGGTAATTAAGAAGTATAAACTTCTAGTTATAAAATAAATAAGTCACGAGGATGTAATGTACAGCATATGGGGTATAGTCAATAATATTGTAATAACTTTGTATGGTGACAGATGGTTACTAGACTTCTTGTGGTGATCATTCTGTAATGTATATAAAAGTTGAATCACTATGCTGTGCACCTGAAACTTATGTAATATTGTAAGTCAACTATACTACAATTAAAAAAGATTAAAAACAAAACACAATGAGATATCATATCACAATGTTAGATTGACTATTATCAAAATAAATGAATAAATAAATAAGTGTTGATGAGGAGACCTTAGTCAAGTTATTTAACAATCTTATGTTTCAGTTTACCTGAGAGTTTAAAACTGAGATAAAATATAGTAACTGACTCATAGGGTGGTTGTCATGAATGAATGCATTAATACACACATAAACATCTGTCACCTACTAAGCACTCAATATATGTTAGCTATCATATAACCAAAACAAGGTATTGTCACATACGAATTAGAATTATCATAGTTAAATGCATCAAATTTTGGGGTTGTAACAATATTTCAAACAGGAGTAATTATGCAAAACTTTTCCAAATTATAAATACTCTTGAGACTTTTGATACTGCATTCCCAAACATTCAGTAAATTATTTTATTTTATTTTATTATTTTTCTTTTTGGTAAGGAAGATTAGCCATGAGCTAACATTTGTTGCCAATTCTCCTCTTTTTGCTGAGGAAGATTGGCCCTGGGCTAACATCCATGCCCATCTTCCTCTACTTTATATGTGGGATGACTGACACAGCATGGCTTGATAAGTGGTGTGTAGGTTCGTGCCCAGGATCCGAACCTCCAGACCCTGGGCTGCCAAAGTGGAGCACATGAACTTAACCACTACACCACTGAGCCAGCCCCCAGTACATAATTTTACATGTAAATTAATCATATATACATGCAGAGTGAAAATAAGTGAATAAAGCAATGCAATTAGTTTGAACTCTTCTAATGAAGCATTTAAGAAAGTTGGATAGAAGCTGATCTCCAGTTTACCTTTGGTTAGCAAACCTTTCCTTCAAGAAGTATGCACATTAATTGAATACATATAATTGTAAGACCAATGTATAAAATATTCAAGAATTCATTATTCAAATACCCTTAATAATTGTAAAAAAATATTGTTTATATATGATTCACATTCTTTTTGCAAATGACATATATATATATCTCCAAAGTTATCTCCAAAATTTTTGCTCCATAGATCAGCTTTAAAGGACCAGAAAATCATCTTTAGCCTATTTGAAGGCAGTAAAACTTATTGTAAAATAAGTGAAATTATGAGTAGTTCCAGCTGTGACTTCAATATTTTTGTGTTCTGCTTGTTCCTACTTCCATATCCAATTCCACCATACATCAGTCACCATCATTCTATGGACAGTCAATCCCATACTGGTCCATAAATCATCAAATCTGACTTCACCCACCCACACACCCATACACATTCTTTCCAAATGTCTCACTTTTATTTCTGGAGCTGAAAAGTAATCATCAGAGAGCACTTCTACATATTCCAACTCTACTTTGAATACTCTTTTCACTTTATTTCACCCCTAAAAATACAGCCTTTTCTGCAACTCTCTCAAGTAGAGTTCCCATCTCAACCACATCACGTCAGGGCTTGGTGGTAAGATAGACAGATTCCCTGTTTCCAACTACCACTTCCAAACTTTTCTCCTTTCCTTAAAAAAACAATCTCCTTTAAAATATATCAGATTTTACTACTTGCAACTGCTCTATGTTGTTAACATCTATCAATCTAGACACAACCCATAATTCATGAAATATTTCAGTTCAACACTTAGATCACTGTATCCCTCTCCATTATCATTCAAAACTTCTTCATCCATGTGGACAAGCAACCCAGCACCCTAGCTTCTAATGCTTTTCACCTCCTCCCGTCCAATGATCTTGTCTTCCACCCCACTTCAGCTCCCCAATCTCATGGTCCTATTCTACACTATCAGCTTTAAACTTTTTGGACCGTTACAGACAACTACTAACTCCATGGATACACCAAATATCTGCAAGATGTTGGAGAAAAATCATGCAACCACACTGATTGGATTTACTGCAAATTTATGAAATCATTTCTCTAGTGAAATCATTTCAACACTGACAAAAATTCTACAATACTTCCCCCAAAATTTAATTTCCCTCTCTCAAAGTCAACTATTTTAAGATTTTAATCCTTTTTTTCTCCTCAAAGATCTAGTCAGAACAACCTACATCCACTAATGATCTTAACATAAACTTCATAGAAAAATAATAGATGTAGTCAGGTTATAATGACAGTGGCCTTAACATTATCTATTCCACCAGCTTTCCCACATCTATGCCCATATACTCTCCCTTTCCTTCTAACACAGTAGAACAATTGTTCCTTCTCCTATTTAAGCTAACTTTTCCACTTTTCCCTGAATTCCTCACCTTCCTATCTTCTTAATGAACCTCATTTCTTCATTTATCCCGGTTTCACTTCTTTATCATCAATTTCTCTGTCTACTGAATCAATTCTATCAGCATATATTTATGCCTCCATATTATTTGTTTTAAAACACACTACTACTACTACTACTACTACTACTACTACTACTACTACTACTACTACCTTGAATCCAAATCCTCCTCTAGCAACTCCTGCCTGGAGGCATGGAATTCTGCTAGCCAAACCCTATGCCCTCATGACTGTCTCCTCCTAAAGTTGGGACACATATTTTCTCTATTTGATTTCTGCTTACCACACTAGGCACCTGCCTAGAGGGAATGAGTTTGCCCAATTTGCAAAAGAGTGCTCCCGGGATAAGCAAGCAAAATTCTTAGAAATGATTCAGTGTTTTACTCCCTTGACTTTTTTTTTTTCTATTTAGACATTTTTCCTGGGTTACCTTATCCAGTCCCATAGCTTCAAATACAATTTGTTTGCTGACCTCTTCCTGTTCTCTGGATATTATATGCAACTACTTACCCAAGATCTCCACTTACATTTCTAATAGGCGTCTTAAACTCAACAATGCTAAAACAGAACTATAATTTCATTCTCAAATATGGCCATGAAAATATTTTCTATCTATCTCAGTGAATGAAAGCGTTTCCCTCCATCCAACTTGTATCCTGAGATGAGATCTCCACATAGTAGTCAGAGTTATCTTTAAAAATCTCAAATCATACTCTCCCTACTTAATACTCTACAATGGATTCTCGTTGCATTCAAAATAAAATCCAATACCCATACCATGGTCTGCACATGACTATATGATCTTGCCCCAGCATACCTCTTCTAATTGTGTCCCTCTTTCTCTCCTTGCTTCCATAAGTTTCAGACTTAAAGGATTTCTTTAGGTATTTATTAAAGGGCTTTACAATTTTCTAATTCTGTTGCTTGGAATGCTCTTCCACTCAAACTTTACTTGACTGATTCCTTCTCATCATTCAAGTCTAAACTCAAATGTCAACTCTTCAGAAACATTTTCCCTGAAATGACTCGACGAATGGCCCTATTGGGCATGCTACCCAGCCAGTCAATCTCTGCCATATTATATTATTTTATTTTATTCATAACATTTAGTTACTGAAATTATTCTACAGATTTATTTGCATGTTTATTTTTCTCCACTAGAATATACATTATCTAAAGGCAGGGATTTTCTTTGTCCCATTCTCAGCTTCAGTCTTAGCACTAGGCACATAGTAAGGATCAAAATGTATTGATTGATTGACAGAAAGAAGTGACATATATAGAAAAATGTGTATTCATATCCTACCTCTATCACAAAATAATTTTAAACAAGTTATCAAATTTCTCTAAATCTTAATTTCTTCATTTATGAAACATAAATAATGATGCCCACCTTCTAGACTTTTTCTGCAGGTTAAATTATATAATATATGCAAAAGTGCTTATAAGAGTGCTTAGCACATATTTAGAGCTTAATTATAATTTATAAAAAACCTAACTTTTACATGAATTATATAATTTATACATGTCACTAATTAGGACTAACCACATCAACTGATCTGAATTAATTTTCAGTTATCCATATATCCATGTTATCCATATATTTGAAAGACTATCATCTAATCACTTCTCTAAATACCAAAACATGCAACATTTGAAAAATATATATTAAGTTGAGATATATTAAATGTAAATAAGTTTATGAACTTAACCAAAAAGGATTTTTTTTAGCAAAGATCTACTCTAATTTCAATTTTCCATAATATTACCTTCACTAGTTTTATGTTTTTACATTAATTTATGTAAATATATAAAGATTATATATTGTCAATAAGCAAATGAGGATTAAATAGTTTAGTAATTAGCTAAATTATGTGTAATTTGTATAACAAATCATGGTCTATAATTTGCAACATGGCTAAATTAAAACCCTAATGCTATATCTTCCCTATAGATATTTTTTCTGTGTTTCAGTACATTTACAAAAAGAGACAAAGAGAAGAGGATTGAACTTGGGACTATATGACTTTTTTCAAGTTTAAAATGGATGATAAAATACATAAAAAACATAGCGCTACTGTAGCTACTTAATTTGGACACTGTCCTAATGCAAGCTGCCATTAGACACTGTATTAGTATAGTCATTATGGCTAGTTGGTACTATACAAAACACTCATAAGAATGAATGACCACATAGGCTAAGAAGCAATCCAATAAATGTGAAAATTCATTTTATAGTATGCCCCACTGAAAAAATTAATATTTTCTCAATGGCTCACAAGAGGTTTACTAGATAAAAGGGAGAAAGAGTTAGTGTGCAATAAAGCATGAAGTAAAACATTAAGTTCAAATACATTACAAATTTTCTTTTTAACTACAATACTTTGGGGCTTTATAGAGTCAAACCATGTTAAATTTCTGACATCCTAATACTTGTAGGCATGAACACTGCTATAATGTCACTGGAGTTTGGAGTAATTTGTGCTTTGTAAATTTTATGTTCACAAATATTTATATTTTATATTAAAGTGAAATATCAGTTTAATTCTATATTTAGGTACATGAATATAGATGGAAAGAGCAATATGGACCTTTTCCAAAGGTTATACCAAACAAATAAAGACAAAGCTTCATAGGCTAGAGCATTGAAACTTCTGTGTGTTACCTGGGAAGTTAATCTTTAGTCAAAACTATTAGCAATGACTACAAAACAATGATGATTATGCATCTTGAATCTGGAAGCCTTCAAATCAAACATAACACTAGGTCCACAATTTTTTTTTCTGGTGAATATGGAAATAATAATCTAACGCAGCCAAATTATAGACTCAGTTCCTCACTGATATTTGAATTTCTTCATTCAGATGAAAAATATTCATTGCCCCAAATCTATTAAATAATTAAGCAACTTGCCACTATGACCTTTTGTAGGATTTAAGAAAATGAAATGACATATTTAAATACAATCCCAGAGTGCAACATTAGGATCAAGAAAAGAAAACACTATTGAAAACACTTGGAATCTATGAGGAAACATCCATGTTCAGAAAAAACACACTTTAGCAATTCTTCATCAGAGCTGAATACATCTTGTTTTCTTATTTTTTTTATGAAATCTTTCTAATTAGAATGTCACTTTAATTTTTTATTTATTTTTTTAATTTTTTGTTTATTGCAGTAACATTGGTTTATAACATTGTATAAATTTCAGGTGTACATCATTATACTTCTATTTCTGCATAGATTACATCATGTTCACCACCCACATACTGATTACAACCCATCACCACACACATGTGCCAAATTATCCCTTTCGCCCTCCTCCATCCTCCCTTCCCCTCTGGTAACCACCAATCCAATCTCTGTCTCTCTGTGTTTGTTTATTGTTGTTATTATCTACTACTTAATGAAGGAAATTATATGGTATTTGACCTTCTCCCTCTGACTTATTTCACTTTGCGTAATACCCTCAAGTTCCATCCATGTTGTCACAAATGGCAAGATTTCGTTGTTTTTTGTGGCTGAGTATTATTCCATTGTGTATATGTAGCACATCTTCTTTACCCAATTGTCCCTTGATGAATGGCACCTAGGCTGCTTCCAAGTCTTGGCTATTGTGAATAATGCTGCAATGAACATAGCAGTGCATATATCTTTACACATTCATGTCTCCATGTTCTTTGGATAAATACCCAGCAGTGGAATAGCTGGATTGTATGGTAGTTCTATTCTTAATTTTTGGAGGAATCTCTATCCAGTTTTCCATAGTGATTGCACCAGTTTGCACTCCCACCAGCAGTGTATGAGTGTTCCCTTCTCTCCACTTCCTCTCCAACACTTATTTCCTGTCTTGTTATTTATAGACATTCCAGCAGGAGTGAAGTGGTATCTCATTGTAGTTTTGATTTGCATTTCCCTAATAGTTAATGATGTTGAACATCTTTTCATGTGCCTATTTGCCACCTGTGTATCTTCTTTGAAGAAATATCTGTTCAGGTCTTTTGCCCATTTTTTAATTGGGTTGCTTGTTTTTTGTTGTTGTTGAGATGTATGAGTTCCTTACATATTTTGGTTATCAACCCCATATCCGATACATGGTTTGCAAATATCTTCTCCCAACTGTTAGATTATCTTTTCACTTTGTTGATGATTTCTTTTGATGTGCAGAAGGTTTTTAGTTTGATGTAGTCTCATTTGTTTATTTTTTCTATTGTTTCTCTTGCCCAGTCTGACATGATACTTGAAAATATGCTGCTGAGACAAATATTGAAGAGAATACTGCCTATTGTTTCTTCTAGAAGTTTCATGACTTCGGGTCTTACATTCAAGTTTTTAATCCATTTTGAGTTAATTTTTGTGTATGGTATAAGATAATGGTCTACTTGCCTTCTTTTGCATGTGGCAGTCCTGTTTTCCCAACATCATTTATTGAAGAGACTTTCCTTTTTCCATTGTATATTTTTGGCCCCTTTATCAAAAATTGGCTGTCCATAGATGTGTGAGTTTATTTCTGGGCTCTCGATTCTGTTCCATTGATCTGTGTGTCTGTTTTTGTGCCAGTACCATGCTGTTTTGGTTACTACAGGTTTGTAGTATATTTTGAAATCAAGGAGTGTGATACCTCCTGCTTTGTTCCCTTTTCTTGGGATTGCCTTGGCTATTTGAGGTCTTTTGTCGTTCCATATAAATTTTAGGATTCTTTGTTCTATTTCTGTAAAAATATTGTTCGAACTTGGATAGGGATTGCATTGAATCTGTAGATTGCTTTAGGAAGTATGGACACTTTAACTATGTTAATTCTTCCGATCCAAGAGCACAGAATATCTTTCCATTTCTTTGTGTCCTCTTCTATTTATTCAACAATGTTTTACAGTTTTCACTGTACAGATCTTTCATCTCTTTGTTTAAGTTTATTCCTAGGTATTTTATTCTTTTTGTTGCGATTGTAAATGGGTTTGTATTCTTAATTTCTCTTTCTGCTACTTCGTTGTTAGTGTATAGAAACAACTGATTTTTGTATGTTTATTTCATATCCTGCAACAATACTGTATTCATTTATTATTTGTAAAAGTTTCCTGGTGGATTCTTTAGGGTTCTTTCTGTATAAAATCAGGTCATCTGCAAATAGTGACAGTTTCACTTCTTCCTTTTGAATTGAGATCCCTTTTATTTCTTTTCCTTGCCCGATTGCTCTGGCCAGGACTTCCAATAATATGTCAAGTAAGAGTGGTGAAAGTGGGTATCCTTGTCTGGCTCCTGTTCTTAGAGGGATAGCTTTCACTTTTTCACCATTGAGAATGATATTTGTTGTGGGTTTGTCATATATGGCCTTTATTATGTTTAGGTATTTGCCTTCTATACCCATTTTATTCAGAGTGTTAATCATAGATGGATGCTGTATCTTTTCAAATGTTTTCTCTGCATCTATTGCGATGATGGTGATTTTGATTCTTCATTTGGTTAATGTGGTATATCACGTTGATTGACTTACAGATGTCAAACTATCCCTGCATCCCTAGAATAAATTCCACTTGATCATGGTGTATGATCTTTTTAATATATTGTTGTATTTGATTTGCTATAATTTTGTAGAAGATTTTTGCATCAATGTTCGTCAGTGATATTGGCCTGTAGTTTTCTTTTTCGGTGTTGTCCTTCTCTGGTTTTGCTATCGGGGTGATGGTGGCTTGGTAGAATGAGTTAGAAAGTTTCTCCTCCTCTTCAATTTTTTGGAAGAGTTTGAGAAGGATAGATATTAAATCTTCTTTCAATGTTTGGTAGAATTCACCAGAGAAGCCATCTAGTCCTGAACTTTTATGTTTGGGGAGGTTTTTGATTACTGTTTCAATCTCCTTACTGGTGATTGGTCTATTAAAATTCTCTATTTCTTCTTAATTCAGTTTTGCAAGTTGTTTGATTATAAGAATTTATCTATTTCTTTTAGATTATCCAATTTGTTGGCATATAGCTTTTTGTAGTATTCTCTTATAATCTTATGGATTTCTGAGGTGTCCATTATAATTTCTCCTCTTTCATTTCTGACTTTATTCATTTGAGCCGTCTCTCTTTTTTTCTTGGTGAGTCTAGCTAAAGGTTTGTCAATTTTGTTTATCTTTTCAAAGAACCAGCTCTTAGTTTCATTGATGTTTTTCTCTTGTTTTTTTAGTCTCTTTTTCATTTATTTCTGCTCTGAGTTTTACTATTTCCTTCCTTCTACTCATTTTGTGATTCATTTGTTCCTCTTTTTCCAATGCCTTTAGGTGCACTTTTTCCATCTCCTTTAGGTGCAAATCCTTTGAGATTTTTCTTGTTTGTTGAGATAGGCCTGTATTGCTATAAACTTCCCTCTTAGTACCACTTTTGCATTGCCCCATAAATTTTGGTATGTCCTATTTTCATTTTCATTTCTCTCCAGGTACTTTTTTATTTCTCTGTTGATTTCTTCATTGACCCAATCATTGTTCCATAGCGTTTTGTTTAATCTCCTCATATTTGTGGCTTTTCTGATTTTCTTCTTGTGGTTGATTTCTAGTTTCGTACCATTGTGCTCAGAAAAGATGTTTGGCATTATTTCAATCTTCTGAAATTTATTGAGACTTGTTTTATGGCCTAATATGTGATCAGTCCCAGAGAATGTTCCATGTGCATTTGAAAAAAATGTGTGTTATGCGGTTTTTGGATGAATGTTCCATATATATCTACTAAGTGCATCTGATCTGATATGTTATTTTAGGCCAATGTTTCCTTATTGACATACATTTGTGTAAATGGAGTGTTAAAGTCCTCTACTATTATTGTCTTACTGTCTATTTCTCCTTTTATATCTGTTAACAATTGCTTTATATATTTAAGTGTTCCTATGTTGGATTCATAGATATATACAAGTGTTATATCCTCTTGTTGGATCGTTCCCTTAATCATCATGTAGTACCCTTCTTTGTCTCTTGTTACAGTTCTTGTTTTAAAGTCTATTCTGTCTGATCTAAGTATTACTAGTCCAGCTTTCTTTCCATTTCCATTTGCATGGAGTATCTTTTTCCATCCTTTCTCTTTTAGTTTGTGAATATCTTTATATATGAAGTGTGTCTCTTGTATGCAGCATATATATGGGTCTTGTTTGTTTATCCAATAAGCCACCGTCTGCCTTTTGATTGGAGAATTTAGTCCACTGACATTTAAAGTATCTATTGGGCCAGCCCTGTGGCTTGGCGGTTGAGTGCGTGTGCTCCACTGCTGGTGGCCCGGTTCAGATCCCAGACGCGTGTCAACGCGCCGCTTCTCTGGCCATGCTGGGGCTGCGTCCCACGTGCAGCAGCTGGAGGGATGTGCAACTGTGACATACAGCTGTCTACTGGGGCTTTGGGAGAAAAAGAAATAAATAAAAAAATTATAAAGTATCTATTGATGAGTATGTATTTATTGCAATTTTGTTACTTTTTTCCCGGGTATTTTAGTAGTTCTTCTCTGCTTTTCTCTTCTTCTCTTGCTCTCTTCCCGTGTGGTTTGATGGTTTTCTTTAGTACTATGTTTGGGTTGCTTTCTCTTAATTTTTTGTGTATTTCTTATAAGTTTCTGGTTTGTGATTACCATGAAGATCATACATAATAATCTACATATATAGCAGTCTGTATTAAGTTGATGGTCTCTTTAGTTTGACTTCTTGCTAAAAGCTCCACTCTTTTACTCCTCTCCTCCCACATTTTATGTTTTTGATGTCATATTTAACTTCTTTTTTTGTGCCTGTGTATCTGTTACCCTCTTGTCTTAAAAATAGATAATTTTAGTACTTTTTTCTTTTGACCTTCATATCATCTTCATAGGTAGTTCATCTGCTACCTTTACTGTATATTTGCCATTACCAGTGATTTTTCTGCTTTCTTTATTTGATAATTTTCTTATGCCTATTTGTGGTCTTCTCTTTCCCACTTACATAAGTCCCTTTAGACTTTCTTGTAAGCCTAGTTTCCTGGCGATAAACTTCTTTAGTTTTTGCTTGTCTGGGAAACTCTTTATCTCTCTTTCCAATCTGAATGATAACCTTGTCTGGTAGAGTACTCCTGGCTGTAGGTTTTCTCCTTTCAGCATGTTAAATGTATTGTGCCGCTCTATTCTGGCCCGCAAGCTTTCTGCTGAGAAGTCAGAAGATAGGCTTATGGCTTTTCCTTTATATGTAACTTGTTGTCTTTCTCTTATGGCTTTTAGGATTCTCTCTTTATCTTTAGTTATTGACATTTTGATTATAATGTGTCTTGGTGTGGGCCTCTTTGGGTTTCTCTTGTTTGTTACTTTCTGTGCTTCCTGTATCTGGATGTCTGTTTCCTTATTTAGGTTAGGAAAATTTTCAGCTATTATTTCTTCAAATAGATTCTCTGCCACTTTGTCTCTCTCTTTTCCTTCAGGGACACTTATAATATGGATGTTAGTGCACTTGATGTTGTCCCAGAGGTCCCTTAGACTGTCCACATTCCTTTTAATTATTTTTTTTAATCTGTTCAGCTTGGGTGATTTCCTCTTGTCTTTTGTCCATCTCACTGATCCATTATTCTGTATCATCTACTCTGCTATTGAGTCTCTCTCGTGAATTTTTCACTTCCAGTATTGTATTCTCCATTTCTGATTGGTTATTTTTTATATTTTCCATTTCTTTGTTGACATTCTCACTGAGTTCATCCATTCTTTTCCCAAGATCAGTGAGCATCATTATGACTTTTTGTTTGAACTCTTTGTCAGGTAAATTGTTTATTTCTTTTTCATTTAGTTACTTTTCTGGGGTTTTGTCCTGTTCCCTTACTTGGAACATATTCCTTTGTCTCCTTGTTTTGCCTCTTTCTCTGTGCTTATATCTATGTATTATGTAGGTCAGCTACATCTCCCAATCTTGGAGAGGTGGCCTTATGTAAGAAATGCCTTATGAGGTCTGGCAATGTGCTTCCCTCTCATTACCAGTTCCAAATGTTCCAGGAGTGTCCCCTGTGTGGGCTATATGTGTCCTTCTGTTGTGGCAGGGTTTATCTTGCTGCAGGTGCCAGGGGAGGCTAGGCTGTCCACCTGGCTATCTGGTTGTAATGCTCAGCTGTGGGTGTCTGCTATGGATACTTCAGTCACTTTATCAGGCATGGGGAGCCACAGCACAGTTGGCTGCAAGGTCTAAGAGCACATTCTTGTTGCAGTCTTTCTGTTATGTGAATAGGCCCCCAGCGGGGCTGCTCACTTGGCTCAGGGGCTTAAAATTTCTGTAGGCCTCCAGCCTGAGAGGCTGTTGTCAGCTCTCTCAGGATTACAGCTGAGTGGGGCCATCCCTAGGCATTGAAGCACCCAACTGTTTCAGGCTGTGGAAGGTGGGGTCAATTCCCTATGTGGTTTTTGAGAAACACAAGTGCGCTGCAGCTGACAAGTCCCACTGCCCGCAAGGCTACACACCCCATCAACACAGTCCTGACTCATGCACACACCCCACCCCACAGAAGTGGAACCAGTCACCCCAATGCAGAGGCCCCACAAACCCCACCAATGTCCTACACACTCCACCTGCTCTTCGTGCACACCCTACCCACAGAGGCAGACCCACTCACCCAGTTGCAGAGGTTCCTGGCACCCTGACTATGTGATCCGACAAGTTGCCTGAGGGCTTGCTTTTGGGTGGGGCCGGTCCCTAGAGTGGGCTGCTTGCCCTGGCTGAGCTGGATTATATTGGTGCTCTAGAAGGTGGGGTAGACCCTGTGCTAACAGGCCAGGGGAAGAACTCCAATGGCATCTGACAATGTCTGTGTCAGCATGCCTGTATGAGGTCACAATAATGGCTGCCACCAATGTCTCAGACCCTGGAGAAGTTCACCTCTCACTGAGATGCACCAGAGCCTTTCAAGTGGTTCTCTTTTCACCAAAGGATTGTCCACTTTTGTTTCTGGTGATTTTAGGTTGCTTTCCAAAATGAGTGAATTTGTGCATGGGTCCTTTAAGTGCAGGCTTTTTTTTCCCTTATGTCTGATAGCTTTTCTGGGGGTATTCCCTATTATGGTTAGTAGCCTGAAAAGCCAGATATTATGACACTCATCTCAGTTGTGCTGAGTCCAAAAGCTGCTTATAGGGCTAAGGCTCCCCTGCTCAGACCCCCTGCTCCTCTGGGAAAGGCTTTGTACCTTAGGATTTCTCCTGGCCAGCTGTGAAGTGCTGTGGCTCACTAAGGTGGCTTTTTTTCTCTCCAGAAAGGAATTTCTGTCTCTTCCACCTCAGTCAGCACTGTCTCTTGTTGCGGAGGTCTTTTTTTCCCCAATTTTCAGTTCTCACTCAGGGGTAATTTTCCCGAGTAGTTGTAAATTTGCTGTGTCCATGGCAGGAGGTGAGTTCAGAGTCATCCTATATCACCATCTTGACACCATCCTTGAGATTTTTTTTTTTTTGATCCCATGTATTGCAGGCATACTTTGGAGATATTGCGGGTTCGGTTCCAGACCACTGCAATAATGTGAATATCACAATAAAGCACATCACACAAATTTTTTGGTTTCCCAATACATATTAAAGTTATATTTAAACTATACTGGAGTCTATTAAGTGTGAAATAGCATTATGTCTAAAAAATAATGTACATATCTTAAGTAAAAAATACGTTATTGCTAAAAAGTGCTAACCATCATCTGAGCCTTCAATGAGTCCTAATCTTTTTGCTGGTGGAGGGTCTTGCTTCAAGGTTGATGGCTCCTGACTGACCAAGGTGCTTGTTGCTAAAGGTTGGGGTTGCTGCGGCAATTTATTAAAATAAGACAACAATAAAATTTGCTTTATCGATTGACTACTCCTTTCATGAATGATTTCTCTATAGCACGTGATACTGTTTGATAGCACTTTACTCATAGTTGAAATTCTTTCAAAATGTGAGTCAATCTCAAACCCTGCCACTGCTTTATCAAATAGGTTTATGTCATATTCTAAATCCTTTATTTTTGTTTCAACAATCTTCATAGCATCTTCACCAGGAGTAGTTTCCCTCTCAAGAAACCACTTTCTTTGCTCATCTGTAGGAAACAACTCTTTATTCATTAAAGTTGTATGAGATTGTAGTAATTTATTCACATCTTCAAGCTCCACTTCTAATTCTAGCAGTATTGCCATTTCCACCACATCTGCAGTTACTTCCTCCACTGAAGTCTTGAAGCCCTCAAAAAGTCATCCACAATAGTTGGAGTCAAATTCTTCCGAGATCCTATTAAAGTTGCTTTGACCTGAAATTGTATATCTAGTGAAATTATCCTGCAAAATTGATAAAGAAATAAACTTTCAAAGACAAAAACTGAAAGAATTTGTTGTCAGTAAATCTTCCTTGCAAGAAATGCTAAAAGAAGTTCTTTCAAGAGAAGAAAAAGGACAGATCTGAAACTTGAATCTACATAAGGAAAGAAAGAGAATTTAAGAAGGAATAAATAAGAGTAAATATAATCTTTTATTTTTCTTACTCATCTAACAAATAACAGCTTGTTCAAAATAATAATTGCAATATATTGGATGACTGTAGCTCATGGGTAAGTGACATATATGACAGAAATGTTACAAGGGACTGGTGGGAGGAATTGGGAATACTCTGTTATAAGGAACCTGCAATATCCACAAATATTTCTTCTTTGTCTTTGGCTTTCTGCAGATTGAATATGATATGGCTAATTTTAGTGTTTTTGGTCTTTATTCTGCATTGTGTTCTCTGAGCTTCCTTGATCTGTGCTTTCCCGTTTATCTTTTACTTTGGAAAATTCTCAGTCATTATTACTTCATGTATTTCTCTGTTTCTTTCTCTTTCTTCTCCTTCTGTAATGCTTGTTATGCATATGTTACACCATTTGTAATTGTCCCACAGTTCTCAGATATCCTGTTTTACTTTTTAATTTCTTTTTAATCTTTATTTTTCAATTTGGGAAGTTTCTATTGAGATATTCAAATTCACTGATTCTTTTCTTGGTCATGTCCAGTCTACTGATAAACCCATCACAGGCCCTCTTCATTTCTGTTACAGTGCTTTTTATTTATAGTATTTCCTTTGGTTCTTTATTAGAGTTCCCATCTCTCTGCCTACATTACCTATATCTTCCTGCATATTGTCTCCTTTTTCCATTAGAGTTTTTAGTATATTATTGGTTATATACATGGTTATTTAAAATTCCTGTATTAATAACTCCAATAACACTGTCATATCTGGGTCTAGTTCTGATGCTTGTTTTGCCTCTTCAGAGTGTCTTTTTCTGTTTTTTATCATGCCTTGTATTTTTTTAAATTAAATCTGGGCATGATGTATTGGGTAATAGAAACTGGTAAATATGCCATTAGTGTGAGTTTTTTATGTTTTTATGGTTAGTAGATGGGCTGTGTTGACTGTTTGCTGTAGCTGTAGTTGTCAGAAGTTCAAATTTCCTCTGGCTTTCTTGTTTTTGTCTCTGCTGTGTCTTTGGGTTTCTCTAGATCTTCCTTCTTGAATAGGATCTGAGCCTTGAAGTTCTTTCATTTGTAATTTCTGGTTATCAGACAGAAGCCTTTATTGATATGGTAGTAAACTGTGGTGGAAGCAGAAGCATTCTACATTCTTATGATTAAGTCTCAGTCTTTTAGTTAGCCTATAATCCCCACAAGTACATCCTAGCTTTTTGTTTTCTTCCTTTAGATGAGACAGGAATGCTTGAGGGGTTGTAAGTGGGGATTCCAGGTCAAAGGCTAGAGGGGGCTTCACTTGAGTATTTCCCTGTCCCCAGGTTGGCTGGACTCTGGTAAAGCCCAAAGCAGTTAAGTTTGATTAAAGTATTTTCCTTTGAGGGTAGGTTTTTGTTAAGTATAGTGTAATGCTCTTGGCATATTTCAAAATATTTATTTTCTCTTCCCCTTTCCAGAAATCTGAGAAGATTTTTATCTGATCTGCACCATGAGAATCTACTGAAGAACTGGATGTAAAACTCACAAAAATGTGGGACAATTTTAAAGCTAGGGTTTCATGAGTTTTTTACCTCTCAAGCTGGCTCAACTGCTGGTTTCTACTCCCAGGAAGCTGGGACTCTCTGTACTTATCTGTCTCTCCAGTTTTCAGGGGAGCTGTTTGCCCTGTGACCTCAATTCTCTGCTAAATCTAAGAATTGTTGGTGCTCAGTTTCTTAAGCTTTTTTTTCTTTTTGCGAAGATGGGAGTGCCAATTTCCAACTTCTTTGCCTGTTAAACTGGAAATTGCATCAGTTCTGTTTTGAGCCTATTGTGTTTGAATACCTTTGAGACATCTATTTTGAAACTGTGAGTAAAATCAACACTTATTATATATATATGGGGTCAGAAATTTGGTCATACTGTATTTTTAAATTTTGAATAAAATCAATTATTCTGAACTGAAATCTTACTTTTTGGTTCAAAATTATCTTTTTGAAATAAAAATTATTACTGTAGTAACTTTTTATAAGCAAGGGCTATAAGATCACAGTTATCTAAAAGTAGAGTTTGATTATAGCAGAAGGAAAGGCAGGAATGGCAAGTCTTGAAAGATTTTTTAAAAATATATATTACAGTATAAAAAATTAGAATCAAAATTGAAAATGCTTTATATAAATATATTTAGATTTTATTAGAATATCAATATCTGAAAAGCACTTTATGGTATTTTATAAGCCTGAATAATAATATTGAACTTACTGACTCTTCCAAAATCTGTCTCCTGTCCAGTAAGCATATCGTTTAAAACATTTGCAAGGTTTTGGTGATCTGAGGTAGCTACAAATGTAGTATTTCCACTTCTTATAGTTCTTCATTCTAGCTGCTTATAACCATCTTTTATTTAGACAAGGATCCTGCAAGTTCCTTTTTATTTTTTTCTTTCAGGAAAAAAAAAATCGTAGAAGAAGCAAAATTCTAAATAACATCGCAAAACCAGGAAAAGAAAATCCCTGGAGGAAAATCAAAAAAAATAAGAGAATCTTGCAAAAAAATTACTGGTTTATACTAAGCTTTGTAAAGCAACTTTCTTTTTTGTCACACTGCTTTTTTTCTGCAAACATAAAGATGGAAATGAATATAAACAATGTTTATTTCATTTCACAATTAACAGAATAAGCACTTTTAATTTAATCTATGATTTACAGTTGGATGCTAATCAGTGATAAGCCATTTTTGATGGCTTGTTATTGAAATTATTCACTATCAATCAAAGTAATCTGTCTTTTCCCTAAAAAGCATTTCCTAATTTATGCCTCTCTTTTCTTCTATATTGTGACACATTATTTAAGAATTACTATTGACAGTGCTGCTTGACACTAATATTTAATCTTCATTTTATTAACCAATATGTCATCATCATAGAACCAAGATGTTCATGTGTTCTTGCCAAAATATTCTAGAAGAAATATTTGTTCCTCCTCAGCATGTGAAAAAATAGAAGCAATAAAGCAATATAATTCATAGTTCTTTTAAATAAGTGAATACTTTTTGTATGAGTCTGAAATACTGATTAACTAAAAGAGCATTTAGTTTATCATGTATGGCATACCTACCAAATATTTTAATAATTATGAAATATTTCTTAGCTGAAAGACTGTTGACAGAAAATTTCAAAATAATTTTATCGGGTATTATAATTTTTTTACCTTTTAGTCTAGCACACATCTTGATGACCTATAAGCATTCTGCATCAGAACTCTCCACTTGAATTAGATTATATATAATTTGTAATATTGATTTCAAATAATACATACAGATTATGGATTCAAAATGTAGAATGGATGGAAATTTTTATTTACTTGGGATTTCTTCTCTGGAGTAAGCTCAAATATTCAATAAAACACAGCGAATAAATATTTGAAGTAAAATGCTATTGTTGAAAGCTTAGATATAAATGATATGAAGTAAACCAAACTGAAGTTTTACCAGTTCATCTGCTTCTCAGCATAGATTGGAGGTGAGTAGGATGTGAAGATTATTATGTACCTCTGAGGAAAAGCATCAGATATATGAATTATTAAATGTGAGTATGATACCTTATCATTAAAGTATTTCCTCAACTTCTTGTTAACCCTTCTTCCTTTGAAATTTCATAATATTTGGTAAAAAATTAGTTTTTACCACATAATGCCTGCTATTGTGGTTGTTCATGAACATGCTCTATCTGGCCTTAAGGTATGAAAGCTTCTTGAAAGCAGAGATCACATTCTACACACATTTTTATTTCCAATTTGGCACTTGATATTTTTTTTAGAATTTTTAAGAAATTATCAGTTCCTGCACAAAACTTTGATGGCATTAAAATTTTATTGTTTTCTTGGATTCTATATTCTACTAGCAGGTTTAAGGCCTAAGGAGGGAAAACTATAAAAAAAGCAAGGGAGAAAACAAAGGAAGGGAAGAAACAACAAGAAAAGAACAAGAGAAGAAAAATAAGGATTATATTATTGAGGAATCATAATGTGCTATTTGAACAAGGCTGGTTAAGATATCAGACACAAAAAAAAGAGATACTGTATGATTCCATTTCTAAGAAATTCTAGTAAAGATAATCTGTCACTAATGTATAGTGACAGAAATCAGATTAGTGGTTGCATAAAAGGGGGGTGTGCAAGTGAGGGAACTTTTTGGGGTGATATAAATTTTCTGTATGTGGTAGTTACACGGTGTATACACAAAGTGGGTGCATTTTTGTAGCCATATTATACCTCAATATATTTTATTTTTTAATGCAATCTAGAATAATCATAATTAAATTATAATATACTGAAATAAAAATCTGATTCTATTAAAGTTCTCCAGAAAACAGAATGAATAGGGTATAGATATAGGTACAGATATATATATATAGAGAGAGAGAGAGAGACGATTTATTATAGAAATTGACACATGTGGTTATGAAGGCTAAGTCCCAGAATCTGCCATCTGCAAGTTAGACAACCAGGAAAGCTGTTGGTATAATTCAGTCCAAGCCTGAAGATATGAGAACTAGAGAGCTGCTTATATAATTTCCAGAGTCCAAAGGCCAGATAACCAGAAGCTTCTGTGTCTGAGAGGCGGAGAAGATGAAAGTCCCAGCTCAAGAAGAGAGAGAAAATGTTCAACTTTCCTTCACACTTTTGTTCCATTTGGGCCCTTAATGAATTAGATGATGCCCACCCACATTGGTGAGGGCTTATCTCTTTACTTAGTCTACAGAATCAAATGTTAATCTATTCCAGAATCTGCCTCACAGACAAACTCAGAAATAATGTTTTACCAGCTATCTGGGCATCCCTTATCCCAGTCAAGTTGACACACAAAATTAACCATCACATTGAGTAAATATAAAGAAAAATATGGAGATAGAAGCAGGGCTGGAATAGTTGAGAAGGAGGTAGTAAAAATTTGAAGTCATAAGCTTTCTAATATTTAATAAAAGAACATTTGCTACTTTTATTTTTCAAGTTTAAAATTCAAAAATTTTTAGTTAAGCATTGTATTTAAAGTTATAAAAGTAATCACAAATAAGAATTGTACACATTTCAAATTATGAGAAAGTTAAATGATGGAAAACTCATAACTTATAACAAACAAGTGAAATAAAAGAAGTAGACAGATATAAGACTCAACCTATATTTTATTAGCATGCAGATAATTTTAAAATGCTTACCTATTAAAATAGAGATTATTGTGTGAAGCAAGAAGATACAGCTACCAATCCCAAATGAGGATTCCCACCATGTGGATAATGACAAAATCATAATAATATTACCCATCAGAAGTAGAGGCCTACAGACCTTGGCCCACCACATCTTATACAGGTTCAGAGTCACCAAGGAGGACTCAACAGAAAAGGCACTGGTTGGAACAATGTTTTACTCACAGAAAAGAGAAGAGATGCAAAGAGATCAGCATCTATAATGTGTTCCAGTGTCCCATGGCCAGCAGGTCCCTCCAATAGCCATCACAGGGTGATGGACTGCACATATCCCTCTCTCGCTGCTGATGAAGACCCTGTTCCCTTCCCCTGGGGTGCAGGTATATTGGTGGGGCTGACCAGGTGCCCTATGATGTACAAGCTTAATACAAGGAAGTTCAATGCATACCCAGAGTAGGGGAAAGTTTTCTTCTAACAAGGAAGAGGAATCTGGAACCAAATGATAGCTCAGCACCCGGCTTCAATACAGGGGAATGCTCCAGGGTCAGTGATTGGGTGATGCTGGAGTGGGGCGGCAGGTCACAAGCACAATGGCTGCTTGTCCAACATTTCAAACCTTGATGCTCATCTGCATGCCGGGGGGAAAAAAAAGCATGTCACATCTAACAGGACCAACAGCCACCCTGATCGTGGAGACGTGGGTCCTGTGTGGTCAGTGATGATTTGAATGGCAATAGCTTGTTCACAGAGTCGCCCGGACCAATTGAGACAGCACTTGATCAGGGCTATTAATATGACCAGTCCAAGGAGGATGATCAGGCCTCCCTGGAGTATAGTTCTCACCCAGGAGTACCAGGTGCCAGAGTTTTGCCAGCTAAAAACATCAAAGAATGAGTCTAATGGGAACTGCAGGTTTACAGACAACAACCATCCCACTTGAGCATGGATTTTGTTCAGCTCGGTCTGGACCTTCCCCAAATTGTTCAAATACACACAGGAAGAGGTATTGGCTATAACACAGACTCCACCCTGTTCTGATAGCAGATAATCAAGGGCAATCTGGTTATCCACCACCATCTTGGCTAGTGAGTTCAGTGACTCCTGTTGCTCCTGAATGGCCTGGGTTGTAGCATTAGCCATTTCTGCCATGGTCAAAGAGAGGTTGTGTATCATCTTTTCTAGGGCCTGTAAGCCTATGCCCAGTATTAAAATGCAAACATCTGAGTGGAACCAAATGTCAGTTTGCCCCCCTGGAAGGGTATCATGTGCCACCCTGCAATGGGCCAGCAGAGTGGGACCTCTCCAACCCTTTGTGTGGTTGGCCACATAGATGGTGGGTCCCAGAAACCTGAGGCAGCAAGACCCTTTCCCAGGGGAAGCCATTTAATTGCTCATTGGGGTCCACAAAGAAACATTATCTTGAGAGAACACAAGTTACCTCAGACCAGGGTGAGGTTGTTATATTGTTGGCCAGTCCAATTATTTATTGTCTTTGCCTATTGTTGCCAGCTTATGACATAAAAAGAATAATTATACATCTGCCTCCCCCAAAGTGTCAATACAATACAATGCCTGACCAAGTGCAGAGTTTCTATCTATTCACATCACAGATGATATCAAAGCAAGGGACATTGGAATGATCTTGCACCTGAACTTGTATCAGTGGGGTCACTTGGCAAGATGATTCATTGGTGGGCTGAGCAAGCCCTGCGTCATTGTGTATTGACCAGGCTGCCATGAAAGGACTCTGAGACAAAAGAGATTTCAGCCTTGGGTGGCAGATCCAGCATTTTTTCAGGTCACTCATTTTTGCTACAGTGGTGCTGATTCTCATGAGAGTGTTGTCGATCTAGGCATCACTAGGGGTCCTGAGGGGGCTAAAGAGAGGAAGATTAGTGTCTCTCCCAACCCCAGCCATATACCTTCCAAGACTGAAGATGCTCCTGTCCTATCACTTGAAGAGTGGAGTGTCTGGGGATTGTCATCCAGGCCATCTGCCCTAAGCCAAGGGCCACCACCTCAGTAGGAATCCATTGCCATTCCTGCTTAACCCAAAACTTTCTGCCCCATCATCCAATCCAGGCAATGACATTATGTCCTGTACTTTATATGTCCTATAGCATTGCCCACTTGTACGGGGGAGTCAAGAATTCCTGAAGCAACCAGGGTAATTCTGGCATCACAGTGTTCTACGACACCCTCTGCTTTTCCCATGGGGTCTCAAAGGAGGTAAGTGTCCTTTGATAACATGACTTCCAAGTTGGAGTAGGGAGGGGGCTGTGGAGTAGGGAAGGGACTACTGCTGCAAGGACCACAAAACACCCCCATGAAGAGCATCCCAGAGGGGAAAAAAAGGAGTAGTTGGGTATACTGAGATTGGAATTCCTTAGGTATAGGCTAATCAGGCAACTGCCTGGTCCTCCATCCCCTCCAACCTCAGTGTCTCCCAACGTGTATTGCAGTGCTGTGTTTTCCTTTCACTGGAATGCAGTATTGAGAGTCCAAATGGCCCCAGTGAAGAAGGATATCATCCTGCTAATAATCCTTCTTGATCTTTCTTATTTAATTGTTTTAATCTTCTATTCCACGGTTCAGTGGTTCCATTCACTTGTGGATGGTATGGAGGATGGAAGGTCCAGCATATGCAATGAGATTGTGCCCATTGTTATGTGGCTTGTGCTGTCAAAGTGTCAACCAGCTTGTGCTGGTTGGAGACTCATAGGGTACCCAAACACAAGACAGAGATTTTTCTCCAGGGCAACTATGGTGGTACTTGCATTCACATGTAGTACAGGGATGGCAGTTATATATCCGGAGTAGGTGTCAACTGCCATGAGGCATCAGCAGAACCCGTGGCTGAGCACTAACGGCCCAGTGTGATCAATCTGCCAAACCAGAGTCAGGCCAACACCTCTGCCCATGTGTCCTAATTCTCTGAATTTTACTGCTTGGCTTATTTCGCAAGAATCATAAGACTGTACCACATCCTTCACTTCTGTGTCTTTGAGGATTATCCCCTGGATTTGGCTCATTCCTACATTTGAGGTGGACTTTCTTGACCAGATTGTTGATGCATCCAGTGAGTAGCCATTGCAACATGTTGTGCATAGGTTCTGTCAGGTAGGAAATTCCATTCACGTTCTTGTTTGAAAAGTCCTTTGCCATGAGCATCCACATGAGTGACAACCATTTGCCTATTCTAAGCAGCAAGCTATTGCCATAGTCTTTGCTCTCACACAGGGAATCCCTTAATAGTCCAATCATTTAGTTGTCAGCCTTCTGACAAAATGGCTAGACCATTTGCCATAGCCTAAGAATCAATACAGATGTAGCAAAGCATGTTGGGTGGGGTGGCTTTTACAGCCATCATCACCACACAATTCAGCATGTTGGGCAGAGCATCTTCATCCAGTTTCAGTTAGGAAATAGTCATTTGGAGTGGATGACAAGGTGGCCCAGTGAACTCTAACAGCTTTCAATTTTATAGGACCATAGGTAAACCAGACTATGTCTTCAGCTAGAACTTATTCAAATCATGGCCTCCAGGTGGCTAGGAGAGGGGCTAGTGCATCCCCTACTAGATGCTCTGTTCCCTCTCAGAGGGTGGCCATCTGATCATGTAATTGACTGAGACTTTGGGGTCCAGGCCCGGCTCAATCTTGGCTATATCATTTCCATTTGATTATCAAATTCTGGTGGGCTTGTCTAATTTTATTAGTAGTATTGGTGAGAACTCAGGTAAAGATGGATACCTCAGGCCACAGGGTCACATAAGATGCTTGGGTGGTGAGACATTCTGTGTCCACTAGTGAGAAGCCACCTTTCAAAGAGTATATGTTGGGCAGCAGCTCCAGGCAACTTGATCCTCCAGAAGCCAAGAAGCCTGTGCACCTCAGTGGTGGTTTCCTGCTGCCAGACTCCAATCAGTCTGTGTGGAGGCCGTGCACCCCTGAATTTCCAGGGTCACTTGTTCCTTAGGGGAATCCAAAATCAAGATATCATCTATATAGTGTATGACCAAGACCTGTAGCAAGACAGGTTTGCTGTAAATCAGATCACACACATTCATGACACATGGCTGGAGAGTTAAGGTAGTCCTGGGGGAGGACGAGACAAGTGTACTGCAAACTATTTCACATGAATGCAAATTGATTTTGATCTTCTTTCCACAGGGAAATTGAGAACATTGGCCAAGTCTATACCACCATATTGATCTCAGGTATATGCCACTACCTTCTCCTTAATGGTGATGATATCTAGCAACAGGGGCCAGGAGTGGGACCTTTGCATCCATCCTGCAATAGTCTATAGTCAGCCTTGATGCCCCAAAGACCTTTTTGATCAACCAAACCAGGCTGTTAAACTGTGATGAAGTGGTGCAAAGCACTCTTGCTTGCACCAGGTCTTTGATTAAAAGGATAATGCCTTTTTATCCAGTCAGGGATATGGTATTGCTTTTGCTGGATCACACCTCAGGAATAGAGCAATTCTGGAAGGGAGAAGGGGTGTGGGGGCAGGACTGTACCAGGCCCACAATGATGGCTCAGATATTATCCTAAGAAGGTTCACATCTCCAATGGTAAAGCTGTTGTTTGGTGTCACAGAGGCCAGAATGTCAATATCCATAATGCACTCAGTGGTAGGAATCACAGTCGCTGGTGCCTGAAATGACCCAAAAGGTCCCATCTATAAATGCATGCCATTTGTCTTCCATGGGCTACTCCAATTTCCTCAAAACTACCTAAGACAACCATTTGACCTCTAACCTTGAAGAAGCCTGGAACAATAGTCACCTGAGCACCTGTGTCTAATAATCTCATGGATATTTGTGTTCCCCCATGTTCCCCCCACACTCTCACAGGGAGAGAGGATCTCTAGTCCCCAGTGGGGATCCAGAGACCTTGACCTTACCCCTAATCATTCTTCTTATAGGGGATAAGGTTGGGATATAGATGGGCTGGTTCATCCTCTTTATCCGAGTCTGGCTCATAATCCTAATCACAACCACATCATCTTCCTCACTATCCGAGCTGGCGGGGTCGCAAATCTAGCAACCACATGCTCTCAATCTTGTTTTTTAACAATGCCTATGAGGGCTTTCACTTATAATTTAGGGGGTCCCTCTACCACTTTATACCACTGAGGAAGGTCTTTGGTGGAGATTTCCTCTGTCTCAGTCTTATTCCTTGTTTTACAAGTGACAACTGCAATTGCATATAATGTGGGTCCTATACCCTTTGGTTGTCTCCCCTTTTGGTGCTTAGGGATGGGGAGTGGTTTCCCATTTCTGGGTTTATGCCCCTCAGGTCACTTATCCACAGTTATGGAGCTTACCATCTTGCTGACCACCCCCCACACACACACACACAAATGGGATGTTGTGGTACAGTTTCTCCACCACCTCACCCACCATCATCCCGGAGGACAGTAGAAAAGACAGAAGACTCTTTCCCTGCGGGAAACCCTGCCTCATGAAGACCTCTAGGGCTGTAAAAGACAAGATAGCTTCATCCAAGTCCTGTTAGGGGCAGGGTTACAGAGACAGGTATTAAAAGCCTCTATCTTTAGAGTTGTAACAGCTTCCTGGACCATTTTCCATGGGTCTTGTTTCTGGGAAAATCTCCTGCAGTAGAGTACACTGCTGTCATACTCCCAGCCACCAAAACCAATAGTGGCATCAGTTTATCTTGGTCCCAGTCTTGTGGGTTGTCCAGTTCAATGCCAGTAAAAATACACTGTAGCAGGTAGCCCTGGTGGTCTAGTGGTTAATACTCAGTGCTCTCACCACAGTGGCCCGAGTTTGTCTCCCAGTCAGGGAACCACACTACTCATCAATTGTCATACTGTGGTGGCTGTGTGTTGCTGTAATGCTAAAAGTTATGCCACTGATATTTCAAGTACCAGGAGGGTCACCCATGGTAGACAGGTTCCAGTGGAGCTTTCAGACTAAGATAGAAAAGAAAGAAGGACCTGGCCACCCACTTATGAAAAAATTGGCCATGAAAATCTGGCCAGTGGAGCATTGTTTGATATAGACATCTCACCAGAAGGTGAGAGGATGGCACCAAAAGACTAGACAGTCTAGGATGGAATGTAGGGCTGCTAGGAGTTGGAGTTGACTCAACGGCACTAACAAAGAGGATCAGTAGTCAACGTCCCCAAACTACATCATTCTACTCAGAACATTTAGGTCTGCAAGGCCCCCTCATCAAACAGGTGCACCAACCAGGCAGTGTGGGACTCTCTTGGATTCTGCTCATTTCTATCCTTTAATTTCCTTATCTTACTCTCAGAGAAGGAGCATTCATCCACAGTTTTGTTTTTTAGCAACACCATCAGTAGTTCTGCTTTGCGTAAAAGCAGATCACACCTGCAGGCAGCCTCACTGGTTGGAGCTCCTTCTTATGGGCTTTTGAACACTCCCTGCCTTGGGTCTGCATACCTTAAGATACTAACAGTTCAGGTGATTGGTCTACAAGCAGCAAAGTAGTCAGCAGACAGGGGATGATTTTTCTTTTCTGTTTGGGTCCCACTTTCTGTATCTCCACCTTGGCCCATTGATCCAATTCATCTTCTGTTTACACAGATTCATTAAATTTCATTTGTCCCCACGTGGCTAGAGGGAGGCCAAAATTTCCATCAACCAGTCATCCCTGGGGAGCCAGTGCCACTCTGGGGCAACAGAACTAACTAACCATTGCATTTCCACCAGGCCACAGTAAGTCTCATTGATGACCTTGCTCACTGTGTCAAACTATCAAGCGGGAAGATCCAGGTACCAATCCTGAGTGAGGATTCCCACCATGCGTGGAGGACATAGAGATCATAATGATGTCGAGCATTAGAAGTAGGAGTCCGCATTTCTTGACCCACTGCATCTTTTATGGGTTTTGAGTGACCAAGGAGGGCTCAACACACAAGGCACTGGTTAAAACAATGTTTTACTCACAGAAAGGAGAGAAGATGCAGCAAGATCAGTGTGTATAGTGTATCCTGCTCCCCCATGGCCAGCAGGTCCCTTGTCATAGTTATTGCAGGAGGATGGACTGCACGGACTCCTCTCAGTGCTGCAGGTGAAGAGCCATTCCTGGGGGCAGGGAGGGGGTGGGGCGATATAGTGATGGGGCTAACCAAGTGCCATATGATACATGGGCTTCATAAATACACAGAAGTTCACTGTGTATCCAGAACAGGGGAAATATTTCTCCTAATAAGAAGAACAGGGGCCAAGCAACAGCTCAACATCTGGTTTTCTTATTGAAGGATGTTCCAGGCAGGCGTGGGGCAATGATTGGGTGATCCTAGAGAGGGGCTGTAGGTTGGCAATGGCTGCTTCCCCAACACAGGAATCCAGGCACAAAATAAAACTCTAAATGGTGTGTAACACACATCTGACACAAAGTAATTTAGAAAAATAGAAAATAAAATGATGGGTAAATATGTTCCAGGAGGGCATATAAAAAAATATAGCAGTGTTACATTACTATATCAAAATTAAATAAAAATAACACAAAAAGATGGTTCTGTTTTCAAAGACAGAATTTATCATAGAAATATAACTGATCCAAACAATTATGTGCTCAGGAACATAAAAGAAAAAACACAAAATGTCAAAAACAAAATTAGAGATAGACTCTATTATAGAATTCTTAGACCTTAACAGGTTAAACTGACAAAATAAGGTCTAGGATATAAATTACCTAATCAATAAAATTTAACTTCTTTTTGTGTATATAAGGAACTTTTGTTCAATTAGTAGGCTTAAAACTACAATTTTATTTTATTCATACTAATTAACGTACCAAAGATTGTATTCTCTGGCCACGATGCATTGATAGGAGAAAATAATAGGAGAAAACAAACAAACCAACAAAAAACAATTTTAAAAATAAATAAAACTTTCAAATCACTTGAAATTTTAAAAATCAAGGAACTCATATGTCCCCCAATTCAACCCTCCAAACATTTATAGGGTCAAAAGTTGAACCAGAATCACAATTTTAAAATATCTAAAACAGAAAAGATAAAAACACCATAAACACTCTATCAAAATGTATGAGATGATGTCAAATCTGTATTCAAATAAAAACTCATATTCATAAGTTCAAAATACCTTTATTAGTAAGCAAGAAATAATGAGGATAATGAAATAAGCTTTCCTCTCAAAATGTTATATAAATAACATATTAAACTATGGAAAACAGAAGGAAGGAATTAGCAAAAACAAAGCAGAATGTAAAAAAAATAGTATATGAAAAAATGGATGAAGTGATAAATCTAAAAACAATTTCTCTAAGCAAATTAGTAAATTAAATGAATAACTGTGTATCTGTTTTGCCTCAAACATAACAGAAGTCCAATGTTGTGATTAATATCTTAACAGATACTCAACAGGCAATCAAGAAAATTTAAGAGGTCAAATTTTATCTCTGGAAAACTCAAAACAATCAACTGAAGTATAATTACAAGTTCAATAACGTAGCAAGTTACAAAATAAATACATTCCAAATATAATAGTTTTCAGTAATTCAAAGAAAAATCATTCAAAAAAGAGAATGCAAAAATATTCCACTTAATATAAAAAGACAAATTTTAGTTACTGAAACTAATTTTCACAAGATGTATGAAGAACTAAATAAAGAATACTACAAAACTCTACTGAGGGTCATAAAATTAAATTTGTCTAAATGGAAATGCATATCATTTTAAGGAATAGGAAAACTCAGTATTGTAAAAATCACCATTATTCTTAAATTATTGATTCAATTAATCAAAAGCCCTTAAGTTTTTTTTTTTAATTTGAAAAAATATTCAAAAATTTACCATGTCGGAAAAAAAGAAATACAAACACACATACACACACATGCACACACACACACACACACACACACATATACAAATAGCATGGTAAATTTGAAGAAAGGAATAACTGTATTAATTTATAACATGATTTTAGTATAAGAATAGGTAGATTGAGTAGTGGAAAAGAATAGAATATTGAGAAAATCAACATGAGAAAATTCAATGATCTGGTAGCAATTGCATAGCCCTGTGGAAAAATAAAATAAAATCATATTCTTACTCCATTCCTAACACCAAGAAAATGCCAGATATATACAATATTGAACTATTAAAATAAAATTAGAGAAATACTACCTCTTACTATGCATATATATACTAGCTCTAGGATGGTCCTTTTCCTAAATATGACATGAAAGCCAGAACACATTATATTGTGGATCTGAATATATTAAAAATATTATAAACTTTGGTAATGCAAGACACAACGCAAGTAGATTGGAAAGGAAACAGGAGAAAAGTATTTACAACATTTTGACAAGAGGTTAATATCTCAAACTACAAATAATACTTATAAACCGGTAAAAATGGGATAAACATTCCAATACAAAAAATGGCAAAAGATATGAAGAAATATAAATAATCACATGTGTGGAGCAGAACACCGTGTACTGGTTACCAATCCCAGCGAAAACCTCCAACTACATGGAGAATAGCAAATATCATCTCTATGCCAAACACCAAGAATAGAAGTCTAAATACTTCTGCCCATTGCAAATTGGTGTTGGAGTCACCAAAAAAAACACAATGCAGTCAAACACTGGATGGAACAACACTTTATTTACAAGGAGAAAAAAGGAGCAAGATAAGCTTCAACAGTGGGTATTGGTTGTCCATGGCCAGTGGGTTTCTCCTGGCAGCCAACAAATAGCAACTGGCCTACTTGTACCCCTCATGCCACAGCAGAAGGATTGACTCTGTCAACTCCCTGAGAAGGATAGATATATCAGTGATGTTGGCCAGGTACCATATGAGACATACTCTTAAGCAGAACATATGGGTATATATTGATATTGAAACAAGGAAAATTTTCCCACACAAGTGATAATCCTAGCACAAGCTTGTGTGGGTTCTTTATTTCTTGATAAGGAAATGTTCCAGGTCCAAAGTCGTTATTATGGGATCAAATGGGGGTCGAGTGACAATATGCGCTAGACTGCCTGCCCAAACAGTAGGCATTTAAAAACATAAATCTTATTAGTAAACAAGTAAATGCCTATAAAAATATGAGGTGCCACTTTTAATTATTCTGATTAGCAAACATTCAAAAGATTTGTAATACTGAGCATTAGGGAAAATGTGGGGAAATGGGGATCCTCTTATAGTCTTGGTACATAGAGAAGGTAGAGGGGAAATCTGCAATAAATTGTTTTATTAAATGTTTATATCTTTTATTTCAGCAATTTCACACTCAGAAGAAACTAACAAGATATATCATTAAATGAGAAAAACTAATTTTAGTAAACAAATTCCTTTTAATTTTTAAGTAAATTGAAACAAATTAAAGCAAATATGAAAACATTGTTTCTCATATGTGATAGTCTTTAATACTTCCTACATATTTTTTAAATCAAAATCAAATCTTATTCTAAGAAAGGCTTAAAACAATATTCATTCTCATAGTACTTTAGATATTTTAGGGGGAAAAATAGAAGTGTTATGTTCCACTTCTGGGAATCATGGGATAGATGATAGTCATGAGCTCATCCATAAGTACAACTATTAAAGATCTTCTAAAAATACAATAAATCATGATCAACTAATATTTGACAGGGGAGACAAGAACACTCAATGGGAATATGATAGTCTGTTCAACAAACTGTGTTGGGAAAACTCTATAATCACATGCAGAAAGATGAAATTTAACCCCTATCTTACACCACTCACAAAAGTTAACTCAAAATGGATTAGACTTAAACATAAGATCTGATTCTATAAAACTCCTAGAAGAAAACATAAGAAAGAAACTCATTGGCATTAGTCTTGGAAATGAATTTTAGATATGATACCAAAAGCACATCAACAAAAGCAAAAATCAACAAATGGGGCTACATCAAACAAAAATGCTCATGCACAGAAAAAAAATCAACAAAATGAATAGGCAACGTACGGAATGAGAGAGAGAAAATGTTTATAAACTGTATATCTGATAAGAGGTGAATATCAAAAATTTATAAAGAACTCACACAATTCAATAACAAAAAAAACCCAGTCTGATTTAAAAATGGGCAGAGAAATTAAATAGATGTCTTTCCAAGGAAGACATCCAAATAGCCAACTGGTACATGAAAATATGCACATCACTAATAATCAGTGAAATGCTAATCAAAACCACAATAAGATATTGCCTCACACCTCTTAGAATGCCTATCATCAAGAAGACAAGAGTTATGTGTTGATAAGGAGGTGGAGAAAAGGGAACCCTTTGTATACGATTGGTGGAATTGCAAACTGATTCAGTCACAATGGAAAAAAATACGGAGTGTTCTTAAAAAATTAAAAATAGAACTACCGTATGATCCAGCAATTCCAATTCTGGGTACATATCCAAAGAAAATGAAAACAAGGTGTTGAAGAGAGATATGCGATCCCATGTTTATTGCAACATTATTCACAATAGTCAAGATATGGGAACATCTAAGTGTCCATCAACACATGAATGGATATATACACACACGCACAGTATTCAGTCATGAGAAAGAAGGAAATCCTGCTATTTATGACAACATTCACGGACTTTGAGGACATTATTCTAGGTGAAATAAGTCAGACAGAGAAAGACAAATACTGTATATCATTTAAATGTGGAATCTGAAAAAGCCAACATCATAAAAACAGAGAGTAGAATAGTGGTTACCTAGGGCTGGGGGTGAGAGAATTGGGGAGATGTTGTTTAAGGGTACAAACTTGCAACCAATAGATAAACAAGTGCTGGCAATCTAATGCATAGCATAGGGATTATAGACAACAATACTGTATTATAAACTTCGAAGTTGCTAAGAGACTAGATTTTAATTGTTCTCACCACAAAAAAAGAAATGATAATTATGTGACCTGATAGAAGTGATAGTTAATGTTACAGTGATAATCGTATTACAATATATAAATGTATCAAATCAACATGTTGTACATCTTAAACTTATACAATATTATGTCAATTATATCTCAATAAAAATACAATAGATATTCTTGAAACCAGAACAGAACTAAGATAGCTAGGTATTTCCTAGCAAAGAAGGTAGGATAAATGTGGGAATTTGATAAACTAACCCCCACCACACACTAGGTCCCAGTGTAAGGGGTCAGAAGGGGTATAAACTGGGAATAACCTAAACCTCCTTTGACTTTTAGCCTAGCTTCATATCATTGTTTCCAGCGAACCTCAAGCCTCAAATTTTGATTATGGTAGACCCAGACTGGTGATATGTTTGTGTGTTAGGCAGAAAAAAAAAATAATTATCTTTTCTGAAAGAAAATACCAACCTTCTTGGTTTCAAATTATTCCTATAAAGAATTTTCCAAATAAAATATCTAGCATTCAATTTAAAGAGACAGGTAAAGACAGAAAAAAAAAAAATCACACGAGCAAGAACCAGTAGAAACACAGAACAACAAAAGCACACCCACAAAGACTTCAGATATTGAAAATCTCAGTCATAGACTATTAAAACCAAACCATACTTACAAGATTCAAATAAATGTAATTCATTCTTGAGGAATTCAGCACAAATCTGAAAAATACAAAAAGTGACATGACAGTCTTGAAAAGGAAACAAAATAGAAATTTGAAACATTGAAAATACAGTAATCTACTTAATACTTAATATAGACGACATAGATGAGAGGATTAGAGTACTAGAAGATAGAGTATCCAGATACAGTAGATAAACAATAAGATATAAAATAGAGATAAGAAGGTGAAAGATGTAGAAGATACAGCAAAAAAAATCTAACATTTAATCATATTAAAAAAATAAGAACAAAAATTGGATATGGGCAATGTTCTGAAGATATAATGGGTGCAAACGATCCAGAATTGCTGAAGGACAACAATTTATAAATTCACCAAGCCTGATGCATCCCTCGCAAGATACATAAGAAGAAATCCTCACCTAGACATGTCAAAAGAAAACTTGAGAAAACTAAAGAGCAAATTAAATCTTAAAAGCTATCAGAACAAAAGATATAATACCCTCAAATTAATAGCAGCTGGATTGAAAGATGACTTGTTAACGATAAAAATGAATCCTGAGGAGAATGGAGATTTCTGCTTCTGACCAGAGAGAGTAGCAATGTTTAGAACGACTCTTCCACCATAAACAACTAGAACACAGGAAAACATGTAAGAAACAACTATTTTCAGACATTTGATGATAGACAGTACAGAACTGTGATTCCTGAGAGGAGTGAAACAATTGATGGTAGATGAGCCCTATCATCACCCATAATTTCTGCCTTCAGGCAATTTCTGGACTACTGCACAGGAAGGGAGTGTCGAAACAGATCCCAGAATTCTTCCTGTGTTGAAGATACAGAGATCAGAGGACAAGGAGGCTAAGGCAGCACAATTTTCTGGGAAGAGTTACAGAAAGCATAGTGCTATGAAGACAAATATTCTGGAAATCTGCATAGAGCTCCTTAGAGTATTTTCCCAAATACTAATCTATGTGTACATTGGGTGAAATCTTATGGGGCTGACAAAGAACAAATTCTGAGTTAAGAACAATTCCCAGGGAGCTCTAAAATGAATAATTCACAGAGTTCACATAGGACATAAAATCATTTAATTTCCCTCCAGGAAGACTGTAGAGCCTTAATGAATATGTGGGGCATTCAGTAGAGACATAAGAAGGGCCAAGTCTTTGAAGTGGAGCTAAATTATCCCTAGATAAAGATTTCTCTAGATTTACTGTGAAAAAGATTAAAAATGAGCCTCAAAGTAACTTCCTGCAGAAAACCCCAACCCTCTTTAAAATTAAAAAAAATAGTTTAGCACTCAACAACATAAAATTCACAATATCTTGCATGCAACTAAAAAATAAATTGCTAAATGTGTAAAGAGGCAAAGTAATGTGATATAGAACCAGGAGACAACCATTTAATAGAAAAAAAAACAAGAACCAGAAATGATAGACATGATGTAATTTGTATGAAATATGTTAAAACAGCTATTATAAAAATGCTCCATAGACTTAAGGATATACATGAACATAATAAGCAAAAAAACAAAACATATCAAAAGAACTAAATAGACATTTTATGATTCTATAATAATAAAATAACATGAAAAAGGAATGGTCACATGAAAAGATGCTCTGCGTAACTAGTCATTAGGGAAATGCAAATTAAAACTACAATGAGATGCCATTACATACTTTTAAGAATGGCTAAATAATTTTTTGTGTGTGTGTGAGGAAGATTAGCCCTGAGATAACATCTGTGCCCATCTTCCTCCACTTTATATGGCATGCCGCCACAGCATGGCTTGACAAGCAGTGCATCGGTGCGCACCTGGGATCTGAACCCTGGGCCGCTGCAGCGGAGTGCATGCACTTAACCACTACACCACCCGGCTAGCCCCTAAAATAATTTTTTTTTAAATGACAATAACAAGTTCTGATAAGGATGCAGAACAACAGGAACTATCATATACTGCTGTTGGGAACGCAATATGGTACAGCCACTTCATAAAAGAGTTCAACAGTTTCTAATAAAGTTAAAAATGCCATATGATGCAGAAATCCCACTCTTAGCTATTTACAGGTTATGGTGAAGGTGTGTCCTCTGGACCATCCTGGCTGGGTGAGCAGGTCTTACATTATAAATCCCTTCTAACATTCCAAACTCTTTACATCTCTGGATACTTTCCTCTAGATTATACCAAGGTAGTTTTAGAATTTCAATGTATTTAGTATAGGCCACCTTTTGCTTCACGTTTCAGCCAACCAACAAAACAAATAGCTTAAGCCATTTCCAATACTTCAAACTACAACATTGAATCCAGAATCTCTGCTTATTGGGCTCATAACAATAAATTCAGCCTGATGCAACATTTTGTTCCTTCCACCATTATTCCACACTCTTAATATCCATTCATACATATATTCCCCATATTTGTATCTTAATATATTGGAAAATATTCCTTTGGACTGTAGCACACATCCTCATGGGTCACTATTTGTAGCCCATCTCCCAGGGTCTATTGGGACTTGAGTCTAGTTACAGATGTCGAGCAAAGAGGTCTTGTGGGGTAGCTCTTGAGTAGAAGAAGCAGTGTCTTTCAAAGTAGCTACCTCAGAGGAGGCCATTACAAGGTTCTCAGACAAAGCATGGTTTTGTTAACCACCACAATCAGGGATGAAAGGGCTGCTTCCACTGGTGAAGAAGATTCAGTAGAATTTATGGGTTCAAAGTATCCAGTTTCATATTGATCTGCCCTTATGTCTCCATTCAAATTTTCAAGACCCCATTCCTACCTAATCAATACCCTCAATTTGAAAGAAGACAACTTTTGACATTGGAAATTCAATTTGTGTCATAATTCAGCCACTTACAGGATGAGATTCTGGGTTTGGTTTCAGCAGTCTCAGCTCTACGGTATAAGAATTAAGTATATTTTTCAAGATAGAGATGGAAATTTTCAGATCTTTTATACATCAATTGAGCTGGGAACTTGAATCCCTGAGCTCATCATTTTCTTTCCCCACTTTCTCCAGCACAGTCAGGACTGAAAGCCAATCTCATCATACTCATTAGTTTGATGAAAATATTCTTAGGTGTCAAATATATGATGATCTAGAACCTTACTCTCATCACTTCTGTTCAACAGTGTATCTAATCAATTCAATAATGCAAGAAAAAGTAATAAAACATGAAAGGATTAGAAATAAAAAATTAAAACTGTCATTCACAGATGACATTAATGTTTCTTTGAAAAATCTATTTTTTAAAAGACATCACCATTAAGAGAATAGAAAAGCAGTCTGCAGAGTGCAAAAAGATATTTGCAACACGTTTAACTGACAAAGGATTTATGACAAACATATAAAGGACCCCTACAAATCTATAAGAAAAAAGGTGGAAAATTCAATAGAAACATGTGCCCTGAACTTAACCACTAGGCCATGGGGCCAGCCCCTTGTCTTTCTACTAATAGCTATTCTGATGGGAATGAGGTGATATCACATTGTAGTTTAGATTTTCATTTCCCTAATAATTAGTGATGTTGAACATCAATTATTTCTTAGATCTTACTACAATGATTTAAAGAGCTCTGCAAATTGCTACATACATTTTATTATGTTATATGTTATATAAGGCCTATAAATCCAGCATTAATGTACAATCTGCAATTACTCACACAGCAGTCTTGACATAGGAAGGAAGAGGTAGAGGTACTGATGTGCTTTTTACTTCAAAATTTGAAGGTTCAAAGTTTGCTTCTATAATTAATGTTATACTCACTGGGATGTCACTGCTGTGCATATCTCCTCAAAAAACTCTATGTCTCTCTGGAGAAATAGCACTGAACTTCAACACATGTCAATCAGATCTAGTCTTGAGTCATCAAATCCAATTATAGAGATGCCATTTGTTACAGTCTACTTGCAAAGCCAAGTTAGGATTCACCAGTTTTCACTGCTTCTCCCTGTATTCCTCCAGTCATTATTTGAGTGGCTAAACAATCCATTAAGGTCAGCATTTTAAACTCTTTTACAGAAGAATTGTCATGTACTAGTGAGAAATCAAAACTCGAGACTTCTGGACCACTGTTCCTAGAAGTCTGGACCAATTTTGAGAAATAATGTGTGGTAGATATTGTAATTGTCTTCCAACATCTATTCTACCGTTCCTCCATTGTTTTGTAACATGAGAATGACTAAATTTAGCTGCTTTGATGAACCCTGAATGTTCAAGTCAATCAAGATCATCTGTATATTTATCTCAGATTACACAGTGAATAATTCAGAGATGATCCAAATTGACAGAATCAAAGATCTAAACTTTGCAGATGTGATTACGCTTACAGATCTTGAGATACAGAGATTATACTGGATTATACAGGTAAACCCAAAGTAATCACATGAGTCTTTAAAAAAAGAGAACTTTTCTTGGCTGTTGTCAAAGATAGGTGTGGCAGAAGGAGAAGCAGGAGAGTCAAAGCATGAGAGAACTTGACCCATTGTAGCTGGCTTTGAAGATGGAAAAAGGGGACCATTAGCAAGGGAATGTGAGTGGCCTCTATAAAGTGAGAATGGCCCTCAGCACATAGTTGACAAGGAAGAGGGGATCTCAGTCCTACAACCTCAAGGAACTGAATTCTGCCAACAAACAAATGAGCAAGGAAATGGAATCATTCCTAGAACCTCCAGAAAGGAAAGCATTGCTGCTGATACCTTGATTTTAGCCCAGTGAGAACCATGTAGGACTTTGGATCTACAGAACTATCTGATAGAATACTAAACATTTAATAATCAAACACAAATTCTGCACGAAAATATACTCAAACACTCTCCAGAGCCACATCCAACCAAGAGTGATAAGAAAGTCATTCACCTCTCTCCAAAGCAGGATATTCAACTCTCTAGTTTTCATAAAATTTCAGTTAAAGACTGTAGAATATTCAAAATGTCTTCAGTAAGAAATCTCAACATAAATTGTGGGTCCGTGTTTTAGCTGTGTATCAAGGACAAACTGACATAATTATGAAACACTTGATGCTGCCATTCTTGATGACCTCTCATGGGATTATTTTTATGTACTAGAAACAAAGAGTCATAAAAGGAAAAGCTTGGCTATGAAACAGGATTGAATTTTAAACTATCTAACACTAGGACTGATATGGTTAACTTGGTAAAAGAGTATAAACAATAAAACTCCTAACTCTGAGTGACCTTGGAAGACAAATTTTAAAATTTGTAGGGCCATCACCCTTGATTCCCAATTGACTGAGTAGAGCAGGGGCTCCTTTATTTGTACCCCCACTCACCCCTTTTAATATCCACTCTGGACTTTTGAGTAAAAGATAAGCTTCTCTTCTACTTGACTCATGTACTTAACATGTTGAAATTATGTGTTAAATTTTTAGTTTATCCTAACTAAATCAAGCGTCATTAACTCCTTTATGAACCTATTGAATGTTTTGAACCATCTCACAAAGAAAATACACATATACAAATGCACATAATACTTTCCACACAGTTTCAGAAAAGACAGATGTGAACATTTATTTTCAATGTTCTTGTAGTATATAATGTTGAAAACAGTACAACAACCTCCTACTCTTCCAATCTGTCCTGTCCAATCTGTCCTCCGTGCAGCTACCTGTGTGCATTTTCTACCATGAAAATTCAGATTAAAACTCTTTAATAGTTCTTTATGTCTGTAGATGTTCAAATCAGGGTGGCACACAAGGGCCTTTATACTGCAAATCAGTAGTTTCTCAACTCTTTAGGACCTCAGGCACCAATATGAATCATGGACACCCTCACACCAAAATGCACTAAACACATGAAATTTGAGTATATTTTGGAATATTCATGAACCCTGAAATGCATAATTCATCACAAGAATCCCCATTCTAGAAAATACAAAATGATCAAATATTAAAAATGATTATATTATAGAAATTTAGTTCTAGAAGAAGAATGATGGTAAACCAAAGTACAATAATTTGGAGGGAGAGGATTCAAGTAGTATATAATATAGTAATTAGGCTAAAAGTTGACAATGGAGTCCTGTATAGCATGGGAATACCATAATTTATTTAACCAATCACCTATTGATGGATATTAGATTATTTTCAGTTTCAGCTTTTAAAAATCATAGATAGATATTTGAAAGCAATATATACAATTATGTATTAAGTATATTATAATAAAGTGTCTGACACCATTTATAATGTTTGACTACAGACGGTTTTTATGCCTCACTCTTCCTTCTTTCCGTTCTGCCCCCATCTGGGAAAGCTGGTAAGAAAGGCTGGGCATTCTCTTCTTTGGTGCTGGTAGAAGATTCAAACCATGCAGGATCTGGCTTAAGCATGGAAACCCTCACCCCCAACCCCAGCCTCTACCATCATAAAAACTTCATGCCAGTTTCATTACTCTGCTCTCTTTCAGACCATTTCATACTTGCCTGGGAATTGATCTGCTCTCCCCATAAAGTGTTATTACAGAATAAATAAACTTTTCATACCCTCTTGTTGTATGTGTGCATGTATGTCTGCACACACACGTGTGATATCATCAATCTCAATATCCAAATTTTGGATGGGGGTTCATCCTGATCTTCAGAATGGCCAAACACATATACACATAATTTTTCTTTCCATATTTGTATACTGTTTCTTATTTCTTATTTTGTGTTTATGCTTTTAAACATTAGCTATAGCTGACGTAATGAACAGTTTGGTTATTTCTAATTTGTGTAAATAATGCCTTAATAAATAATTTTTCTATATATTTTTCCTTATAAGTGCAGATGTATCTATAAAATGAACCAAGAGAAGTGGAATTATTTGAATATGATTAGGAATATCTTTCTGTTGCCTTCATATACAGTAAAAACCTGTCCTGCTATAAAATTCTTGGAACAGAATCTTTTCTTTTTCTTGGAGAACTCTATAGAATGTATTCCACTATATGATATTGAATGTTGCTGACTTCTCTTGCATATATACATATATGTATATACCACTATAACTCCTATTAGAGTGGTTAAAATCCAAAACAGTGATGACACCAAATGTTAGTGAAGATGCAGAGCAACAAGAAGTATCATTCATTACTGATGGGAGTGCAAAAGGGTACAGCCACTTTGGAAGACAGTTTGGTGTTTCTCACAAAGTTAAACATAGTCTTATCTTATGATGCAGCACTCACACGCCTAGGTATTTATCCAAATGAGTTGGCCACTTATTTCCACACAAAAATCTGTACACAAATATCTAGGGCAAGTTTATTCATAATTGGCAAAACTTGGATGCAACTAAGATGTCCTTCACTAGGTGAATGAATAAACCAATTTTGGTAAATCTAGACAGTGGCACATTATTCAGCAATGAAAGAAATTGAGCTATCAAGTCAAGAAAAGACATGGAAAAACCTTAAATGTATATTGCTAAGGGAAAGAAGCTAGTTTGAAAAAGCTGTCTGATTCCAAATATATGACATTTTGGAAAAGGCAAAACTATGTTGGTATTAAAAAAATGAGTGGTAGCAAGGGTTTGGGGGTAGGGTTCAAGGTGGGAGGAATGAATAGGTGGACTACAGGGGATTCTAAGGTCACTGAATCTAATCTTCATGATACCCTAAATGTGAATACATGACATTATACATTTGCCAAAACCCATTGAATGGTACAACACAAAAAGTAAACCCTACAATAAACTGTAGACTTTAGGTAATAATAATATATCAATATTGGCTCAAATTGTAACAAATGTATCATACTAAAGTAAAATGTTAATATACATATAGTAGAAACTATGTTTGGGAGAGACAAGGTATACGTGAACTCTCTCTACATTCTGCTCAAATTTTAGGTAAACCTAAATATACTGTAAAAAGTAAAGTCTTTTGGGGCCACCCCATGGTTTAGTGGTTGAGTTCAGCACACTCTACTTCGGTGGCCCAGGTTTGGATCCCGGGCGTGAACCTACACCACTCATCAGTGGCCTTGTTGTGGTGGTGTTCCACATACAAAATAGAGGAAGATTGGCACAGATGTTAGCTCAAGGCCAATCTTCCTCAGCAAAACAAATAAATAAATAAAAACAAAAAAATAAAGTCTTCTAATTTTAAAAAAGTATATGACTATACAGGAAATGTGAACACTAGCTGGATATTTGATGATATTGAAATTATTGTTATTTTTTGTGTTCTAATCATATTATATATTTATAAAGAATGTATACTGAAATATTTATAGGTAAAATGATGTTTTATCTGGGATTTGCTTCTAAGTAATATTGAGAAAAGGGGTAAATGGGGGAATAGATGACATGATATTGGCCTGATGTTGATAACTAGCATAACTGAGTGATAGGTGTATTAGGTTCATTATAACTTTTTCATTTGCTTGAAATTTTTCACCATAAAAAGTAAAAACAAAAAGGTCACTTACAAATTAGAAAAAAGTCAAGTCACAATAAATCATTTGGAAAATCCATGAATGAACATAATCATATGACCACCAAATTTACAAAAAGATGCTCAATCTCACTAGTACTCAAAGAAATGCAAATTAAAACCATAATGTGATATCATTATATACCCACCATGAAAGTCTTAAAAAAAATACCAAATCAGAAATAGAAATTCAAATACATGGATAGTGGGAGTATGATTTTCATATCCATTTGAAAAATTGGCAGTATCTGTCATAGCTGAACATAATTGTACATAGATTATTCATTCATCATTTCCACTGCTAACTGTACAGCCAACACTAGTGTGCTATGCATGTTCATCAAAAGACAGATATAACAACATTCAATGGCGCAATATATGCAATAGTAATAGTTTGTAATGGCAGATGGGTAAATTATATTTTGGTATAATCATACAATGGAATATTGTCAGCAATAAAAATTAACAAACTACACTAAACACAATATGATGAAACAAACACAATGTTGTACAAAAGACACTGGTAAAAAGAATTCATACTGCACAATTTCATTTACAGAAAATATAACACAGTCATAATTAATTTCTGGTATTAGAAATTAGGAAAGTTTAAATTTGGAGGAGGAAGATGGGAGTTTCTGGGGTCCCAGTAATATCATATTGCTTCACATGGACAGCAGTTACTCTGGTTCGTTAAAGTAAGAAATTGTGCACTTCCCTATATGCATATTATTCTTCAATAAAAATTATTTTAAATAAGCATGGAACAATTAAAAAAACACCAGGGTTGATGTGAAACGTTACTTTTGTACCAATGTCTCTTGACTTCTCAGTTTAAACTTTACAGGTATCCATTGACATCAACATTTGCATTTGTCCCAAACTTTGGTTTTACTCTGCATTACTCCAATTTCTGACCACTGCTACGCTTGACTCACTTTTCATCAGACTCGGTGGCCCTTGAACCAACACCACACTGTTTTTTGATTCAGACTTTTGTTTAGGTGTTGAAAACCTATGGTAACCCCAATTTGCTGCTCAGAAGGAGAACTGCCCCATCTCATTGAATCTCTTTTTTTTTTTACCTTACTGTTTTACACACACATGAAAATATAACTAGGAGTAATTAATATGGAAATATTAATATGGAAATGAATTGCTGTCACAAAAAAATCAATAGCATTTCTAAATAATTATCTTAAGAACATACAATCAATAAATGATCCTCTTTCAGTAACAATACTCATTTCAGAGAAATAGTTATCATTAAAATATTTTTAATTAATCAATCTCTCAGGCAGTTTTCCCCAGTCTGTATGTATTCCTAAAAATTACTAAGAGTTGTTTGGAGGAGAAAAAAAGTATGTATGGTGGAGAGCATTGTATACTCAATTAAGCTTTGGAAAAGCTGTGTTAAACAAATTAAAATGCTACTTGCAAATTTTCTAAGGCTTATATGAAAACAGAACCCTTTTGGAAATAGTAGCTTTTTAACCTGTTTCCTGTTTCACCCACCCCTCCCCTTGGAGAGCCGTAGTAAAGCCTCTGCAGGAAAATTTTAAAAAATACCTTTGTTTAGCCTATTATTTACCAAACTTATGTGACCACATAATCTTGTGTTTATGCCTCTGGTACCTATAAATATTCCACAAACCTGTGTTCCATGGAAGTGGGAAATGTTACTGTAAGCTCTTGTCTCTTGGAATACCGAAACATTCATTGAACTTATAAGAAGATGAGGGAATTAATCTATCACCAGAACAGGCATGAATGGAAGGATTTCTCATGTACTATGCTGAGGAGAAAGTGATTTTGAGTCTTATAGGGCTGTAATGTGAAATGTTGGCTCCATGTTAACTATATGTCTGGATATTCTCTGGGCTTGGGGAAAATAAATTAGAAATGCTGTTCCATAGGCTGTTGAAAATTTGGGGAGGGTTTGGAAAAGCTTGTGTTTGAAGATATCCCTTATGACTACTAAACATGTCTAAAATAATTTATACTAGGTGGTGTGATCACAGCTTATGCTGCTGTGATTGCAGCCTTTATAACAATAAGCAGGAAAAAATACTCTGCATTAACAAATTTACATGTTCAAATCTATTTGGTTTCTTGATAACTTAAGTGGCAAATTGTGATTAAAATTAAGTCAAATTGTGATTAAAATTTTACCCAACAATTTTCAATTTATTATCTGGTGGTTAGTCCGGAAAATTGACTGTTCATTAGTGTGTTTCTAAATTTACACTTCTAGTGTTAGACTTTGGGAACTCACCTTTTGGGAGGCTGTGAGATAGTAAAACACATGGCCTTCTATAGCAGAAAAGAAAGGAAAACTTCTGCCAAATCATCTTCCATTCAATGCTTGTAATGTTAGTTATTATTATTTACAGTATATACTCCCCATGCAGAGACTGAAGCCTAATTTTCTGTTATATTTTGCCTGCTTTTCAGACAACAGCATTCTATATATGTTAAGAAAAATTCAAATTGTTAAGACTATTTTGCCCATTGGAAGAAAATGTTGAATATTGCTACAGGGCACAATTCTGGTCTGGAGAAGATGATGTTGATTCATTTCTCTATGCTTCTTTCCATAAGTACAGCTATAAACTCTAGAAATAATGTAAGAAGCAAGAAAAGAAGGCCTCCAAAAGGTAGTAAGAAGAAAGAGTAAAGGTTTAGTATCTGAGGACAGGAAGAACAACATACTATTAGGGACCTAGCCACAACAAGTAGCCTGGCCCTGGTAGGCTTTTGGTCACCATGAACCTGACACTTCTCTCCTCAAAACAGAAATATTGAAGTGGCAGAGTGACACTAGTAAGACAGATTCTTTCACAACAAGCAGCTGGCCCAGGAAGTTTCTTTCTCCCTACAGGCCTGAGACTCCCCTTCCCCACACAGAAACACAAGGCAGATGGTGTGCTACCTTAGTGGCTTTCCTGTTACAACAAGTACCCAACCCAGGAATCGCTCTCTATTCACATCAGGTAAGGGAGTAATGGAATTCAGGACACGCTACCCCAAAATATGGCACCTTGGTATGTTGAATATTTTAAGCTGAGAAAATGGCAGAAGCAAGAAGGTCACTATGACTGCCCTTCTCCCCCGAAACAGGTCATAAAACCATAATGTGGGAGATGCCCTCCCTATACTAGGAAGAAAGGAGCATCCTTATCTCTGAAGACAGAGGGACAACAAGAAGAATCTGAACAAGTCTTACTGTTTCCCCAGTTTACTACACTGATGTCATACTCCTTGCCCAATTATATTTCTCAATGACTGTCTACTCTTCATCAAAACTAGCATAAAATACTCAGGTTTATCTGTTTGTTCAGGTCATCATTTCCTTATGAAGGCTCCTGTGTCATGTGAAGCTTATATTAAACTAATTTGCATGCTTTTATTCTGTTAATCTGGTTTTCTCAGTTTCATTTTCAGAACCAGCCAGTGACCCTAAGAGGATTAAGGAAAACATTTTCCTTCCCTATGGGACATTACACCACAACAAATGTCTGACCAGAGAATCCACTTTGTCCTGACAGGCTGCAGATTTCCTTCCCATGCCAAAAGATACTGAAGCAGCCCAGGCCAGACAAACCCCTTCGGCGGCTCTCTCAGGCAACACCAGCAAGGACGTCGGGGAGCCAGAGTGGCATCAGACAAATCAAATAGACCAAAATAACACCTCAAATCTCTGAAAATTATACTGTCACTGGAACTACAGCCCACAAATATAAGCTAAGGCCTTCATGCTAAATGTAAACAACATAACTCTTTGCTAAAATTGAAACTTAAGTAAGAACCAGAGGCTTTTCACATAGTAAGCAAAATATTCAGGACAGAATTGAAAATTACCATCATACCAAGAACCAAGAAAATCACAACTTTAATGAGAAAAGACAACCAACCGACACCAATACTGAGATGATACAAATGTTAAAATTATCTGACAAGGATTTTAAAACAGTTATCATAAAAATGCTTCAACAATCAATGACAAATTCTCTTTAAACAAACCGAAAAGGTAGAAAATATATGCAAAGAAATAGAACTTACAAAAATATATAACTTTTAAAACTCAAGAATATGAAAATAAGTAACTCAATTAAAAATGAGTAAAACACACAAAAATCAGTTGTGTTTCTATACATTAACAATCAACAATTTGAAAAGAAAAGGAAGAAAATAATATGACTTACAATAGCATCAAAAAGAATACAATTTTAGGAATAAACTTAACCAAGGAAGCAAAAGTGTTGTACACTGAAAACCAGAAAACCTTGCTGAAATAAATGTAAGACATAAATAAGTGGAAATAAATCCTGTATTCATGGATTGAAAGACTTAATATTATTAAGATGTTGATACTACCCAAACAATCCGTAGATTCAATGCAGTCCCTATTAAACACCCAATAATGTTTTTTTGCAGAAATAGAAAAATTGATCCTAAAATTCACATGAACTTCAAGGAAGCTAGGACAGCAAAGCAATTTTGAAAAAGAACGAAATTTGAAAACTCACACTTCCTAAATTCAAAACTTACTACAAAGTCACAGTAATCAAAAGAGTGTGGTACTGGCATAAAAGCAAGTATATATAGAACAATGGAATAGAATAGAGAGACCCTAAATAAACCCTGTCTATGTGGTCAAACATTTTTGACAAGATTTCAAGGCCATTCAATGGGAAAAGGACAATCTTTTCAACAACTGGTACTGTGAAAACTGGATAGCCACATGCAAAAGAATGAAATTGGACCCATATATCACACCATATTCAAAAATTAACTCAAAATGGATCAAACATATAAGTGTAAGAGCTAAAACTATTAGAAAAAAACATAGAGGAAAAGCTTTATAACACTGGATTTGGCAACTATTTCTTGGATATGACTATAAAAGCACAGAATAAGAGAAAAATAGATAAATTGGACTTCATCAAAATTAAAAACTACTGTACATCAAAAGACATTATCAAAAGAGTAAAAAGGTAACCCAAAGAATGGGAGAAAATATTTGCAAATCATATATCCAATAAGGGATTATTATCCAAAATATTTGAAGAACTCCCACAACTCAACAATACACAACCCAATTTAAAAACAGGCAAAGGACATGAAGAGACTTTTCTCCAAAGAAGATATACAGATGGCCCATAACCACATGAAAAGATGCTCAACATTACTATTCATTAGGGAAATGCAACCAAAACCTCAATGAGATACCACTTCACATCCATTAGGATGGCTATTATTAAAAAAAAAGAAAATAAGAAGTATTGGTGAGAATGTGGCAAAATTGCACCCTTGTACATTGCTGATGGGAATATAAAATGGTGCAGCCACTGTTGAAAATAGTATGGTGGTGCCTTGAAAAATGAAACATAAAATTACCATATGATCCAGCATTCTACTTCTAAGTATATATTCAAAATATTTGAGAGCAGGGACTCACATACTTGTATGCCAATGTTCATTGCAGCATTATTCACAATAGTCAAAGGGTGGAAAGAACCCAAGTATTCATCAACAGATGAATAGATAAACAAAATGTAGCATATACACATGATGGAATACTATTCAACCATAAAAAAGAATGAAGTGCTGGTACATGCTACCATGTGGATAAACCTTGAAAATATTACACTAAATAAAAAAGGCCAGACACAAAAGGGCAAATGTTTTATGATTCCACTTAAATGTAAGATTTAGAATAGGCAAATTTATAAGGACTAAAAGTAGAATAGTCATTACCAGGGGCTTCTGGAAGAAGACAATGGGGAGTTAGTGCTTAATGTGTACAAAGTTTCTATCTGAGGTTGAGAAAATACTTTTGATATAGATAGTGATGATGGTTGCACAACATGAGAAGGTAATTAATTTCACTGAATTGTACACTTCAAAATGGATAAAATGGCAAATTTAATGTTATATGCATTTTACCAAAATAAAAACAAATTTTAAAAAAAGTTACTGCACATAAACCTCGTACTCTAGTTGATAAAGTTATGTCCACAGGAGTACATGTTAATAATTTTGACATTGCTATACATATATACTAAAATTGAACAATTAAATAAGTGGATGTTAGAATGTAGGTGCTAGGCTTTTCACTGTTGGACTGAGAGTTTACTGATAAACAAGGAGAATAAACTAAAGTGATTTATTTGGTGATGAATTAGAATTGGAAATATCAATATGAACTCAAGTTTAGCTTAATATAGATACAAATGTTTACATATAGAAATATTTATAGATATGTGTATATACATGAGTTAGTATACACACATGCATTTCCTTGCTCTGTCACCTGAAAGGGCCTAGAAGCAATGACATTCCAGTAGCACTGAGCATATCTAGTACCCAGATTTTGGTTTCTAATATCATTCTCCAAAAAAGGAAACATGGCACCTTGGAGAAATGGCTGAATCTAGGACTTAGACAGGAAATATGCAAGATGAGTCTGGAACATCTTATAGTGCCAGAAAGTAAAGAAGTGCTCAAAAAAATCTATGCATGGAGGTATTTCAAAGGAACAGAAGCTAACTGAAAAAGCTTCTTATTGCCAAATCTATAAGAATTTGAGCAACAAAATATGTAGTACTGGATTATAACCCAAAGTATAAAATAACTATCCAAGTGTCTACACTGATATGAATAAAGGATTGAATAAATTAATAATGGGGAGAGAGAGAAATCTCCAATTCAGAAAAATTCCAAATACTTTAAGTAGGTATTCCACACTCCAGGAAGAGGAGCATAAATTCCCACTCTTTGTGTGAGCTGCACATAGTGACTTCCTTCCTAAGAGGAAGAGGGTAAAAAGAGTATGGAAAAGTGTGTAACAAGAGTAATTTTACAGTGAGAAACCTGACAAATATTACCTCAGCCAGATGATCAAGGTCAATATCAATAGTCATAAATCATAATTATGGATGTACTCTTGATATGATATGGTGAAAATATAACTTAACTTCTGTGGATTTCTTTCCAGTAACCCATAATCCCAGTATTATCATAATAAGAACATCAAATTCCAATACTGGAGTATCCTACAAAACACCTGACCAGTAATTCTCAAAACCGCCAAGGTCCTCAAAAAAAGGAAAGTCTGAGAAATTGCCATAGGCACAAGTGACCTAAAGAGATATTACAAATAAATGTAATATAATATCCTGGATGGGATCCTTGAACACAAAAAAGGACATTAGTAAAAACTATGGAAATTTAAATAAACTACTGGCTCATTTATTGTAACAAATGTACCATACTAATGAAAGATATTAATAATACGGGAAACTGGGTGTAGGATAGATGGAAATTCTGTTTATTATCTGCTCGATTTTTCTGTAAACTTAAAACTATTCTAAAAATAAAATCTAGTAAAAAGAAAAAAAAGAGAATTTTTGGCAGAGTTAAAAAAATGCTCAAATATATAATGTTACAAAAAAACCCTCATCTCAAATTCAATGACATAGGAAAATTTAAAGAGAAAAAAAGATATATGTATAACACTCCATCCACCAGTGTCAGAAGACACATATTTTCAAGTGACCATGAAGCATTCACCAACATAGAACATATCCTGGGGCATAAAACAGAAGTCAACAAATTTATAAAAAGTTAAAACATAGTGTATTTTCTGACTACAATGAAATTAAACTAGAAGTTAATACCAGAGAAACAACAGAAAAAATCTAAACACTCAGAAATTAAATAACACATTTCTAAATAATTTATCTGTCAAAGAAGTTTCAAAGAAAATGGAAAACATATATAAAGGTGATTTAAATGAAAATATACCAAAACATGTTGGATGTAACTAAATCCATGCTGAAAGACAATTTATCTCACTAAATGCTTAGTGAAGTGTTTTCCAAAAGCAACAATGGATTCTCTATAGACACTAACTTGGTGTTTTACGAGTCAATTCAATTTTGACACCAACTACCTGGAGTTAGTGCAGACCCCACAGGCTAAGTGCTCAGTCTCAAAAGATTGCCCCCACTTCAGATGCCAAGCACTAGTCTGAGGTTTTCACTGGTACTTTTGACTGACCAGCTATAAATTGGGAGTTCCCATGATCCTCCCTCCTAAGTTTGACAATTTGCTAGACTGGCTCACAGAACTCAGAGAAATACTTTATTACCAGTTTATTACAAAAGATACATGTCTGGAACAGTCTGATGGAAGAGATATGTAGAGCAAAGACTTGGAAGGGGGTGTGAGGGGAGCGTCCATATCTTCTCTAGACATGCCATCCTGCCAGCACCTTGATATGTTTACCAACCTGGAAGATCATCACATCATCTTCTTCAAGAGTTTCTATAGGGCTAAATCTCCACCATCCCCCCACCTTCCCGAAGGTCTGTGGATGGAACTGAAAGTTCCAACCCTCTAATTACTTGGTCTTTCTGAAGACCAGCCCCCTCTTGAAGCTGTCTAGGGGGTCTCACTCCAAGTCACCTTATTAGCATAAGCTCTGGTTTGATCTAAAGGGGCTCGTTATAAATAACAAATGGCACTCCTATCACTCAGAAAATTCCAAAGGTTTTAGGAGCTCTGTTCCAGGAACCAGGAATAAAGACCAAATATGTTTCCTATTATACTACAACTAGAAAACAGGAAAGGTATCAAATCAATAATATAAGTTACTACCTCAAGAAAGTGAAGAATGGATAGCAAAATAAACACAGTGCAAGGAGAAGGAACATAATAATAAATTTAACAGTAGAAATCAAGGAAATTGAAAATAGGAAACAATAAAGAAAATCAATGAAAAATAGTTCTTTCAAAAATGAGAAAAAATGATAAACATCTTACAAGACTAACAAAAATAGAGAATACGCAAACTATCGTTATCATGAATGAAACAAGAGTATTATAACAGATCCTGCAGTTGAATAAAATAACCAGGGAATACTAAAAATGTTAGGAAAAAATGGACAATGTCCAAGAAAACAACAACGACCAAAACTCAATCAAAATAAAATAGATAACAATATTAGTTCCATAACAAATGGAGAAATTAAACTTATAAATAAAATGTTTTGAAAAATATCATCTTTAGGTACAAATGATTTCACTATTTCAAATGTTTCTACAAAGCATTAATAAGAGAATTAATTCTAACCTTACATAATCTCTTCCAGAAAATAGAATAGAAAGAAACATTTCTCAATTCATTTTAAGAGGCCAGTATTACCCTGATACCCAAATCAGAAAAATATAGTACAAAAACCAAAAACTACACATTAATATGTCTCATGAATATAGAAAAATAAATTCTTAACAAAATATTAGCAAACTGAGTACAGCAATAAACAAAAAGAATTATACAACATGACCAAGTGAGATTTATTCCAGTTACACAAGTCTGGTTCAACTTTTGAGAATCAATCTATATAATCAACCATATCAACAGCCTAAAGAATAAGAAAACTCATGGTTATGTTGATTGATGAAGAAAAATTAATTCAACACCATTCATGATTAAAAAAAAAATCTCTCTTCAAGTTAAGATTAGAAAGAAACTTTCATACTTTGATAAAGAGCATCTGAAAAAACTAACATCATTACAGCATACATCACAACATACATTATTAGAGTTAATGTCATACTTACTTGTGAAAGACTGAATACTTTCATGAGCAAGGCAAGGATATCTATTCTTACAACACCTATTCAACATAATACCAGCAGTCTCAGCCATTGTAATAAGAAATGGAAATAATAGACATACAGACTGGAAAGGAAGAAATAAACTTCCCTCTATTTGCAGAGGTATGATTGTCTATGTAGGAAATCCTAAAGAATCTACCAAAAAAAAAGAAGAAAATGACTAAAATTAATAATTGACTTCACCAAGGCTACAGGATATGTGATCATCACACAAAAATCAATTTCATTTCAAAGTACCAACAATGAACACGTGAAAATCATTAAAAGTATAATATTATTTACAATCTATCCAAAGAAAATTAAATATTTAGGTGTACACAACAAAACATGTTCAGGATCTGTATGTTGATAATTACAAAACATTGATGAAAGAAATCACAAAACTAAATAAATGGTGAAACATTTTATACTCATGAATGGAAAGATTCAGCATATTAAAGATGTTAATTCTATCCTAAATGATTTATTAGTTTAATGAATTTCAAATCAAAATGCCAAGTTGTTTTTTTCAGACATAGACAAGTTTAATCTAAAATTTATACTGAGTGAGTGATATTAGCAGGAATGGTAAAGTAAGGACCTCCAAAGATCCACTCCTCCAGAAAAAGAATATGAATATTGAAAAAATTGTCAAAATCAAATATTTAGAATTCTGGAAATTAACCAAAGACTTTAAACCATCCAAAGGACATTTATTCAAGAAAAATAGCTAAATCTCAGTAAGAGAGTAAGTTTTGTGACATTTTTACTTACCCTATTTCCATTCCATATCCCTTAAGTCCATGGTGGCCTTGAAAACCAATAATGCAAAAAATAGTTAGCAGCCTAACCAGCCTAACTAGTCTAGTAGCCTACCAGCCACAGGAAAGGATAGAAGAGTCTTGGAGCACATAAAAATACCATTTCTATGGACCGGCCCAGTTGTGCAAGCGGTTAAGTGCGCGTGCTCTGCTGCGGCGGCCCAGGGTTCACCAGTTAGGATCCCAGGCACGCACAGATGCACCGCTTGGCAAGCCATGCTGTGGCGGCATCCCATATAAAGTAGAGGAAGATGGGCATGGATGTTAGCCCAGGGCCAGTCTTCCTCAGCACAAAAAAAAGAGGAGGATTGGCAGATGTTAGCTCAGGGCCGATCTTCCTCACACACACACAAAATAATACCATTTCTAAAGAATTATTATTACTTGACCTGTTAGACAGTACATAGAATGTCTCAATTGCAGTGCTTATCTTTATTTGACCTGACTCTGATCGCACTTAGTGGCAACAGTCTTTTTCACAGGGAAGTTTGTCAAAAATATCAGTAAAAATTTTTTAACATGGCAGCTGCCTAAAGTGGAGATAACAGTTGAAGCAAACAAGGAATAGATCAAAAATCTTTAAAGAAAAAGATGATAAATCAGATGCCCATAGGGCTCTGACATATTCATGGGAATCTAGAAGAGCACACAGGCACGCATAGACACACACACACACGACTGTGCACATGCACAGAAAAGAACTGAGAAGGCCCTAAACTTTCAACTCTAGCTTATTTTGGATTCTGTGTAAGCAGAAAGTGAAGACAAAGGCAGAGCAGCCTACTGCCTGGTGGAATGTTGAAGGCATGGCACAATATACACACAGAGCCCTTTTGAAAAGGTTAGGAAACTTATTGGCTCTAGATATTTAGTGAAATCTGTTTAATCGTTAGCTAACCTTAAAGTTACCTGACCAGATATATTAGTGGCCACATGCAATAAAAAATATATACCTTAAACAAGTAGTTTAGGAAAGACACAAAGAAATAAACAGCAACAGCTGCAATAAAAACAAAAATAAACTACACCACCACCAAATCCTGGGGAGAGGAAAAAATATGACTTATAGAGTTTCCATATTATATTATTTTAAATGGCCTATTTTCAACCAAAAATGACAAGATAGCCAAAGTAATGAGAAAGTATGGCCCATACACAGGGGGAAAAATGTTCAAAAATGATCTCTGAGGAAACGTAGTCACCAGACTTACTAGACAAAGGCTTTACCTAAGATATTAAACATGTTCAAGAACTAAAGGAAAATATGTCTAAAGAACTAAAGAAAACATGAGAATATCTCAGCAAAGATACAATATAAATAAAGAGAGAGAAGTAAAAAAAGAACCAAGTAAAAATTGTGTAGTTGATAATACTGAAACTAAAGTACAAAATTTACTAGAGAAGCTCAAAAGCAGATTTGAGGAGACAGAATAAAGTACCAGTGCACTTGCAGATAAGTAAATTGAGATTGTTAAGTCTGAGGAAAAGAAAGAAAAAAACAAAGAAGATTAAGTGAAAAGATGGTGAATTTTACCAAAAACTTAAAGAAAACTTAACACTAATTCTTCTTAACCTCTTCCAAAAAATTGAAGAGGAGAAAATACTCCCAAATTCATTTTCTGAGGTCAGCATTATCCTGATACTAAAGCCAGATAAGGACACTACTAGAGAAGAAAATTACAGGCAAATATCTCTGATGAATATAGATGCAAAATTTCTCAACAAAATACTAGCAAACAAAATTCGGCAGCATATTAAAAGGATCATTCATCATGATCAAATGGGATTTATTCCTGGGATGCAAGGATGTTTCAACATACACAAATCAATCAATCTGATACATCACATTCATAGAATAAAAGAAAAGAATGCTATGATCATCTCAATAGACACAGAAAAAACATTTGACAAAATACGTCTGTCCATGATAAAAACACTTAACAAACTAGGCATAGAAGGAACATGTCACAACATAATAAAGGTCATTTATGACAAGCCCACAGCTAACATCATACTCAATGGAGAAAGGTTGAAAGCTTTTTACCTGAGATCAGGAACAAGACAATGGTGCTCACTCCCACACTCCTATTCAACATAGTACTGGAAGTCCTAGCTAGAGCACTCAGGCAAGAAAAAGAAGTAAGCGGCATCACAATTGGATAGGAAGAAGTAAAATTGTCTCTGTTTGCAGATGACATGATTTTATATATAGAAAATCCTAAAGACTCAAACAAAAAACTGTTAGAACTAATCAAAGAATTCAGTAAAGTTGCAAAATACAAAATTAACATGCAAAAATCAGTTTTGTGTCTATACACACTAACAATGATTTTCTGAAAACAAAATTAAGAAATCAATCACATCAAAAATAATACTTAGGAATAAATGTAACCAAGGAGGTGAAATATCTCTATACTGAAAACTACAAGACGTTGATGAAAGAAATTAAAAAAAGACACAAATAAATGGAAACATATCTTATGTTCATGATTTGGAAGAATTAATATTTTTAAAATGTCAATACCACCAAAAGCCATCTATAGAGTCAATGCAATCCCTATTAAGATTTCAATGGCATTTTTTACAGAAATAGAAAAAAAACACTCCTAGAATTTATGTGGAATCAAAAAGAACTTGAATAATCAAAGAAATCCTGAGAAAGAAGAACAAAGCAGGAGGCATCATATGTCCTGATTTCAAGCTATACTGTAAAGCTATAGTAATTAAAACAGTATGGCACTGGCATAAAAACAGACAAATAGACCTATGGAACAGAATTGAGAGCCCAGAAATAAAGTCAAGCATATACAGTCAACTAATATTTGACTAGTGAGGCAAGAATACTCAATGGGGAAAAGACAGTTTCTTCAATAAATAATGCTGGGAAAATTGGATATTCACATGAAAAAGAATGAAATGACCCCTATTTTACACACTCACAAAAATTAACTTAAAATGAATTAATGACTTAAATGTAAGACCTGAAACAACAAAACTCCTAGAAGAAAACAGAGAAAAAGCTCCCTGACATAAGTCTTGGTAATGATTTTTTGGAAATCACACCTAAAGCACAAGCAACAAAATAAGTGGTACTACATTACACTAAAAAGCTTCTGCACAACAAAAGAAATTGTCAACAAAGTGAAAAGACAACCTATGGAATGGGAAAAAAGTTGCAAACTATATTTCCGATAAGAGGTAATAACCAAAATATATAAAGAACTCACACAACTCAATAGCAAAAAAACCCAATAATCCAATTAGAAAATTGGCAAAGGACCTGAATAGACAGTGTTGTCACAAATGGTAGGATCTCTCATTTTTGGGGGCTGACACTTAAGTTCTTTCCATGTTTTGGCTATTGTAAATAATGCTGCTATGAACATGGAGGTGCAGATATCTTTTTGAGTTAGTGTTTTCATTTCTTTTGGATATATTCTCAACAGTGGAATTGCTGGATCATATGGTAGTTCTATTTTAAATTTTTTGAGGAACCTCCATACTGTTTCCCATAGTGGCTGTACCAATTTACAACCCCACCAACAGTGCACAAGAATTCCCTTTTCTCCATATGTATGCCAGCATTTTTAATCTCTTGTCTTTTAACGATGGCCATTCCAAAAGGTGTGAGGTGATATCTCATTATGATATTAATTTGCATTTTCCTAATCACTAGCGATGTTGAGCATCTTTTCATGTATCTGTTGGCCATTTGTATATCTTTTTTGGAAAAATGATCTTGAAAAATAACAACATGGTTGGAAGATTCATACTTCCTGATTTAAAATTTTGTTATGAAGCTCTATAACCATGATTGTGTGATACTGACAGAAGGATAGGCACATAGGTCAATGGAACAGAACTGAGAGTCCAGAAATAAACAATTACAGTAAATCATTGTTTGACAAAGATGCCAATAGAATTCAATAGAGAAGGAATAGTATTCTCTACAAAAGGTGCTGGGACAACTAGATATGCACTTGCAAATGAATAAAGTTGGACCCACTTAATCACACAATTTACAAAAATTAACTCAAAATGGATCAAAATCCTAAAAGTAAGGACTAAATAAATAAAAGTCTTAGAAGAAAAAATAGGTGTACTTGTTCATCACCTTGGATTTGACAATGATTTCTTAGATAAGACACCAAAAGCACAGCAACAAAAGAAAACATAGATAAAATGGTCTTTATTATAATTAAAAATCCTTGTGTTTTAAAAAGAGAATCCACAAAATGGAGTAAATATTTGCGTATCACTATCTCATAAAGAAATAATATCCAGAATATATAAAGAACACTTAGAACTCAACAATACAAAGAAAAATGTCAATTAAAAAATGGGCAAAGGATATGAATCCACATTTCTCCTAAGACAAATGACCAAAAAGCACCTGAAAATATCCTCAACATCATTAGTCATGAAGGAAAATCAAATCAAAATCACAATGGCATACCACTTGATGTCCACTAGGACAAGTAAAACAAAAAAATTAAAAATAAACAATAACATGTTTTGGGAAGTATGCAGAGAAATTAGAACCCTTAAACATTGCTGTGTAGAAAAGGAAATGTTGCATCTGCTTCAGAAAACAGTTTGGCGGATCCTCAAAAAGTTCAAAATAGAGTTACCATGTAACACAGCAATTTCATTAGTAGGTATATATCCAAGACAAATGAAAACATACAGCCACACCAAAGTGTGTACATGCATATTTGTAGCAGTATTATCCATAATAATCAAAAAAGTAGAAACAACCCAAAATTCCATCAACTGATGAGTAAATAAATAAAATGTGGTATATCCATACAATGGAATATTTGGTAATAAAAATGAATGAAATACTGATACATGCTACAAAATAGATGACTCTTGAAAACATTATGCTAAGAAGCCAGACACAAAATATCACTTATTGGATGGTTGCATTTATATGACAGTTCTAGAATAGACATATCTATAGATCTAAAGAAAGTAGACTAGTGTTTTCCAGGGTTTATAAGGAGGAGGTAATGTGGAGTGATTGCTAATATGCATAGGGTTAAATTTTGGAATGATGAAAATATTCTAGAATTAGATAGTTGTGATAGTTGCAAAGCAGTGTGAATACACTAAAAATAACTCCACTGAATTACAAACTTTGAAGACTGAATTTTTGTTTGTGAAATATTATTCAATTAAAAAAACATAGTGAAAGATACAGGCCCTAAAATAGCTAAAATAATCTTGGCAAAGAAAACCAAAGTGGGAGGAATTGTTCTACCTGCATATTATGGCTGGCTATATAGCTATAGTAATCAAACAATATGGTATTAGTGGAGGGATTAGACACATAGATCAATGGAATGGAATAGAGAACCCAGAATTAGAGCCGCACAAATATGCTCAATTGATCTTTGACAAATGTACAAGAGCGACTCAATGGAGGAGAATAGCTTTTTCAATAGATAGTGCTGAAGCAATTGAACACCCATAGAAAAAAATATGAACCTCAACTCATACAAAAATCCATTCATAATGGATTTGAACCTAAATTTAAAACAAATTTCTAAAATTTTATTTAAAATAACCCAGTAAAATATCTTTGGACCCATGGCTAGTCAAAGTGTTCTTATACTTTCCACCAAAATTACAACCCATAAAAAGAAAAATTGATACACTGAACATTGTAAAAATTAGAACTAAAATTTTTACTTTTTGCAAGTCCATGTGAAGAAGAAGAAAAAAGCTACAGACTAGGAGAAAATATTTGCAAACCACATATCCAACAAACAACTAGTATCTAGAGTGTATAAAGTACACTCAAAACTCAACATTAAAAAAGCAAATAATCCTATCAGAAAATTGTCCAAACATCTGAATATACATTTCTCCAAAGTGGGTGTACAGATGGTATATAAGCACATCAAACTATGTTCAATGTCATTAACCATCACTTCCACCAATTCTCCTTGCTCCAACAAAAGCCTGTAATGTTCAAGTTAATGTTTAGGTACCTCCTAAAACAATTGTTTGAAACATCATCCAGAACTAGCAAATTTAAATATTCTAAGGGTACAAAGAAGAAGGCTCAGAATGTAGTCGAGGGTGGCTGATTCATTAACATTGCTGAATTTGATAAAAACTAAACTTGTTTGGAGCTCTGTTACTTTGGTTTCCATAGTAAATAATATTTTTATATAATATATAAATAATATTTTTATCAATGTTATTTTAGAGTAATTTTAGATTTAAAAAAATTATAAGATTTCCATATACTCGTCACGCAATTTTTGCTATAATTAACATCATATTAGTATGATACATTTATTAAAATTAATGAACCAATATTGATATATAATTATTAAGTAAAGTCCATAATTTATTCATATTTCCTTAGCTTTTACCCAACATCCTTTCCCTGCCTCAGAATCCCAAACATGACACATTTAACAGTCATGTCTCCTTAGGTTACGCTTAGCTGTGACAGTTTCTCACATTTTCCTTGTTTTTGATTACCTTGACAGTTTTGAGGAGTTCTGGTTAGTTATTTGTGTAGAATATCTCTCAATTAGGATTAGTTTGTTGTTTTTCTTATTATTAGACTGAGGAAGATCACAGAGGCAAATGCCTTTCTCATCACATTATATCAAGAGTACATCCTATCAACATGACATTAATGTTGACTTTAATTTGGTCACCTGGCCAAGGCTGTGTTTGTCAGGTTTCTCCACCGTCAAATTACTCTTTTTTCTTTCTTCCAAAACTGTATTCTTTAGAAGGAATTCACAAGTTGAAGAATACAATTAAGGAGTGGGGAGTTATACTCTACCTCCATAAGGGCAAAGTATCTAAATAAATTATTTGTAATTCTTCTACACAGATTTGTCTATTCTCCCCTATTTATTTATGTATGCATTTTTTATATCTGTATGAATTTATGGATACTTATTTTATGCTTTTGGCTATAATGCAATGCTGTATTATTTACTTTGTTCATTCTATCACCATTAAGTATGATGTTTTCTATCAGTTTTCATGTAACTACTTTATTAGGTAAAGAATCTCTCAAACTCTCAAAAATCTAAGAGTTTTTCTTATGACTAGATGTTGAATGTTATGAAATGCTTTTACTGCATATATTGATATGATCATATGACTTTTCTTATTTAGCCTATTAATATAATGAATTACATTGATTTTATGAATGTAGAACCAGGCTTACATTCCTCTGATTAAACTCACTTGGTTGTTGTCTATTATCCTTCTTATATTTTGCTTTGCTAATATTTGTAAATGATTTTCCATGTACGTTCATGAGAGATATTTGTCTATAGTTTTCTTTTTGTATTGTGTGTTAGCTTGTTTTGGTATTTGCAAAATGCTGAGATCATAAAATGAGTTCAGAAATGTTCTTTCCTGTTCTTTTTGGAAGAGATTATACAGAATCAATATTGTCTTCCTGAAATGTTTGGTAGAATTTACCAGTAAAAATATCTGGGTCTGATATTTTCTTTTGTGGAAAGCTTTAACTAATGATTCAATTTCTTAATAGGTATAAGGCTATTAAACTTATTTCTTTCTCTTTGAGTGCATTTTGGTACTTTGTATCTTTTAAGAAGTTGGTCAATTTTATCTAAGTTATTGAATTAATGGACATAGACTTGCTGTAGTATTCCCTGTTTATCATTTTAATGTCAGGTTCACTAGTAATGTCCTCTTATTCACTCTTGATATTGGTGATTTGTGTCTTCTCTCCTTTAGTCTGATTAGCCTGCAGAGAGGCTTATCAATTTTATTGATCTTTGCAAAAAAAATTTTTTTCACTTTCTCTATTGTGTTTCTGTTTTTAATTTCACTGATCTTTCCTGATTGTTTATTTTACCTTCTTTCTGTTTATTTAAGTTTAATTTGATCTTATTTCTAATAATTGCTATTGATTTTAGATTGTTCTAACATGTACATTTAATACTATCAATTTTCCTTGAAGCACTGCCTTCACATGATTCCTGGTGTTTTAAATTAGTTAAGGTTTGCTTTATGTCCTAGAATGTGGTCTATCTTGGTGAGTGTTCCAGCTGCACTTGAGAAATCTGCATACTCTTATTTGATGAGTGATCATCAAGTTCTACATTAATGATTTCTATTCTATTCTGTTTGTAATTTATACCACAACAAAAAGTTTTTAGAAACTATATGAGAAGCCAAGAGCAGTTATCCTTGGGGGATATTGCCTAAAAGAGGGCAAGAAAGTGGATTCCAGGAAGCTGATAATGTTGCTAATTGATCTGGGTGCCAGTAAATAAAAGAACTTTTACAGGCTATGTGGTTATAATTTGTACATTTTTGTGAATGTTCAGCTTAATAAAAGACAAAAAAAGTGAAAATAATAGAAAGAGGTTTAAAGTGGCATGATAGAAAAAGATAAAATACATAAAAACAAATCAAGAGAAAGCTTAATTAGTTAATATATTAGACAAAATAGAGATAAAATAAACTTTAAGACAAAAATCATTACTGGAGATATAGATATGGATAGTAGTTACTCCTTACCTCTCATACATAGTAATTCTAATTTTGTCTGAACCCAATAATATCACCTCAACAAATAAAAAGAACAATGGACCAAAACAAAGAAGAAATAGAAAAATTCCCATTGAAACTAAGTGCTATGAACTGAAATAAAATCTGCAGGAAAAAAAAATCAATGAGGAGTAATACACTTTGCCTAATATTAAAATGTACTTAAAGTTAAACTATATTAAAAAAATAGTGTGCATAGTAGCACAATAATAGACAGAAGCAAAGGAATATAGTAGAAATGTCAAAACAGAATTCATTACATTCAGTAATTTGGTATATAAGAAAGTTTGGATGTTAAATTAGTGTGGATATGTTGAATTCTTCAATACATGGTATTGGAAAAAAAGATATCTTTCAAAAAAATTCAATTTTGATTCTCACCTCATCTTAAAAAAGGATAATTCCACATAGATTAATATGTAAATGTAAAAATAAAAGCACTACAAGAAAACTAGAAGAGTTTTTAAAACAAACATAAAGTAAAAAAAATTTGAAATGTTACACAAAACTAGAAATCATAAAAGAAAAAATGAATAAGTATAATCTTTCATTTTTATCCACATTCATTCAGGTCTTACCTTTTTGCTATTTTAATAATATTTAATAGACATTATATGTCATAATGTTGAGTACTATGTTCTTGAAGAAGAATATAAGAGAGGAAGGGGGGGCCGGCCCCGTGGCTTAGCGGTTAAGTGCGCGCGCTCCGCTGCTGGCGGCCCGGGTTCGGATCCCGGGCGCGCACCGACGCACCGCTTCTCTGGCCATGCTGGGGCCGCGTCCCACATATAGCAACTAGAAGGTTGTGCAGCTGTGACATGCAACTATCTGCTGGGGCTTTGGGGGGAAAAATAAATAAATAAAATCTTTAAAAAAAAAAAAAAAAGAGAGGAAGGGGACCCTAGAGTATTTTTCTGATGGGAAAACTGAGAGTAAGACTCCAGGTTACTTGCCCAAGTTCACAACATTAGTAGGTTATGAAGCTGAAATTGAAGTTTATGACTGGCTGGCACCAAAGCCCATATTTTTCTACCTTGCCAAAATAATATAGAAAGCATTTTATTTGATTTGGAGTAGGAAGATTTGTTCAGACTCTATAAATAACTTTGTGATTACGTGGTCATTGATCATATCTAGTTTTGTTCACCAATGTATTAATACTCAGAGTTTGGCACAGTCTCTGGCGTATAATAAGAATTTAATAAATATTTCTTAAATACATGATATACACAAATATCTATGAAGTGAGATACAAAGTTTAAAGGGATTTTACCCCTATCTACCACTCCAAATTCACTTCATTCCACTCTGCATGAATTTCTGTGTTCTAGCCATTCAAGCCATCTTTCAATCTTCAAAAGTGCCAAGCTCCATACACCAAAGGGGAACTGTATGCTTTCTGATCTCTTTGCCTGGAACACTTCCCTCTTCTGTCTTTCCTTAACATAATTAACTTCTACTCATTCTTCAGCTCTCAAGTCAAACACTTTTTCACAGGAAAACTTTTCTGACATCCATGATTGCATCAAATTATCCAGGGACATGTTCTCCTAAAAAACATGTGTATTTCTCCTTTCTGGAGCCCTTGTCACATATAGAGTTTTATATCTATAGGTAAGTTTATTTGATTAATGTGTAGCCCTCTCACTAAGCTGAACATCCATGAAGTTAGAGACCATGTCTCTGCTTTTTTTCTATTTTAATGCCATGACTTAGCTTGAAATACAGTATTTAATAGGGTTGTTGAGTTAATGACAAGATTTAGGTTACAACTAAAAGTTAAATTAAGAAAAGGAACAGGTAGTTTGACAGATGTTTATAAAATATCATATAAATACATCTTTATAAAAATAATTTTTTGTCACTTCTGGCCTATTAGCAGTATTTCACACAGCTGATGACTTTCTACTCTTAAGAATACCTTATATATTTGGCTTTCAGAATACACATCCTATTAATTCTCAAAACTCAAAGTCTGCTTATTTTCAGTCTTCTTTATTACTTCTTCATTAACTTCTCAATCTCTAAATATTGAAGGCTGTATGCCATAGTGATTGGTTCCCTTCTCTATCTAAAATCTCATTCTTGGGGAGAAGAAAGAGGGTAGAACTGAAAAAAGTATTAAAGACATAATGACTGAAAATATTTTAAATTTACAATGAGATTCAAGAAGCCAAGCAAAGCAGAAATGGGATAAACTTAAAGAAACCCATGTCATAGCACTTTATACTGAAACTCCTGAAAACTAAAGGCAAAAAAATATATTGAAAGCAGCTAGGAAGAAATAGTTCATTGCATATAGGAGAACAATTTGAATGACAGTGGATTTATCATTTGAAACCATGAAGACCAGAAGACAATGGCACAATATTTTTCAAGTAAAGAAATAAAATAACTGTCAACCCAGAATTCTATATCCAGCAAAACCATCTCAAGAAATTCTCAGATGAAGCAAACCAAGAAAATGGTCGCACTGGCAGACCTACCTAAAAATAATGACAAAAGGAATTTCTGTAAACAGAAAGGAAATGAAAAAAGAAGGCAACTTGGAATATCAGGAAGGAGTAAAGAACATGGTATCCAAATATATGGGGAAATACAGTAGGTTTTCCTTTTCCTCTTGAATTTTCTAAACTATATTTGACAGTTGAAGTGAAAATTATAACTGTCTTATTTGGTTCTAAATGTATGTAATGGAAATATTCAAGGCAATTATATTATAAATGGGGGATGATAAAGCAACATAAAGGGAAGTATGCTTTCTACATTTCACTCAAAATGGAGAAAATTCAACATTGGCAGACTGTGATAAATATAATATTTAGAACAACCACTAAACAACACAATGCAAAAATATGCACTCAAAAATGCTATAGATAAATTAAAATGGAATTCTAGAAATATGTTCAAGCAACCCACAGGAAAAGAGGAAAATAAAAACGCAAAAATGAAAAAAACAAACAAACAGAAAAAAAGGCAACCTTAAGCCTTATTTTATTAATCATTAGATTAAATGTAAATGATTTAAATACATCATTAGAAGACAAACATTGATAAAGTACATTAAAAAAAACATGAACCAAGTAAATAATGTCTACAAGAAACTCACTTCAAATATCATTAAGTAAATAGGTTAAAAGTTAAAGATTGGAAAAATATATACCATGCAAACATTAATCAAATCAAAACAGAGATGATTATATTAATATTGGGTAAAATAGAATTCAGGTCAAAGAAAATTACTAGGGACAGAGACTCACACTACATAACAATAAAAATGGATAATCCACCAGGAAGATACAACAATAATAATGTATGTACCAAACACCAAAGAAAAAATTTGAGAAGCAAAAATTGATAGAACTGAAAGAAGAAACAGAAAATTCACAATTAGAGTTGGACATCAACAGCTCCACTCTCAATGATTGATAGAATAACTATACAGAAGATCAGCAAGGATATAGAAGAAATCAACAACACCATCAGTCATCAATATCTAAACAATATTAAAGAACACTCCACACAACAGCAGACTATGCATTCATTTCCAGTAGCCACATACCAGATGTTTCAAGAGCCCGTAAAATATATACCAAGATAGATAGTCTGTGCCATGAAACAAACTTCAACAAATTTAAAAGAATTGAAATCATACAGTTTGTTTTCTAACCACAATGGACTCAAACTAGGAATCAATAATGAAAAGATAACAGAAAAATCTCCAAATACTTTGAAACTAAACAATACATTTATGATAACCTATGAGTCAAGGAGGAAAACTCAAGAGAAATAAAATATACATATAAGTGAATAAAACTGAAATACAAAATATCAAGACTTATGGGACATTGCTAAAGCAGTTTTGCCACGGAAATTTATAGAACAGAATCCCAACATTAAGAAAGAGGAAACATCTTAAATCACTAATCTGATCTCAACCACAAGAAACTAGAAAGGTAGAGCAAAATACATCCAAAGCAAACAGAGAGAAGGAAATCATAATGATAAGAGCATAAATCAATGAAATTTATAACAGAAAAGCAATAGGGAAAGTCAATGAAACAAAGAGTTGGTTCTTTGAAAAGTAAATAAAATTGACAAATCTGCAACAAGAAAAAGAAAAAAAGACACAAACTAGCAATATCAAGAATAAAAAAGGGGGGGCTGGCCTGGTGGCGCAAGGGGTTAAGTGAGCGCGCTCAGCTGTGGTGGCCCAGGGTTCGCCGGTTCGGATCCCAGGCGCGCACCGACACACTGCTTGGCAAGCCATGCTGTGGCGGCGTCCCATATAAAGTGGAGGAAGATGGGCATGGATGTTAGCCCAGGGCCAGTCTTCCTCAGCAAAAAAAAAAAAAAGAAGAAGAAGGATTGGCAGATGTTAGCACAGGGCTGATCTTCCTTACAAAACAAAAAAAGAATAAAAAAGGGGCTATCACTACATACCATGGAGATATCAAAAGGATAATTAAGGTATAATACAAATCACTGCACACATAAATTTAATAATTTAGGTAAAATTCCAATTCCTTGAAAAGCACAAACTACCACAACTCACTCAATGTAAAACAGATGATTTGAAAAGCCTTATCACTACTAAGGAAACTAAATCTGTACTTAAAATCTTTCCCACAATGAAATCTCGAGGACTAAATGGTTTCACTGGAGAATTCTACCAGCCATTTAAAAAAGAATCAACATCAATTCTACACAACCACTTTCATAAAGTAGAAAAGGAGGGGACACATATCAATTGATTTTATGAAGCCAGTATTACCCTGATACCAAACCACACAAAGATAGAAACAAAAGTATAGACCAATACTCCTCATATATTTTAGATGCAAAAATCTGTAACAGAATACTAGCAAGTAGAATTCTGCAACATATAAAAAGTATATCCACCATGACTAAGTGTGGTTTATTTCAAGGGTGCAAATCTGGTTCAATATTTGAAAATCAATCAGTGTAAAGCACCATATTAAGAGGCTAGGGAAGAAAAATCACATCATCATTTCAACTGATGAAGAAAAATATTTGATGAAATTCAACATCCATTCATAATAAAAATTTTCAGTACACTAAGAATAGAAGGGAATTTCCTCAACTTGATAAAGAATATGTACAAAAACCTACAGCTTACTTTATACTTAGTGGTGAAAGGCTAAATGTTTTAACTCTATGATCTGGAGCAAGACATATAAGTTTTCTCTCACTACTATTGTTCAACACAGTACTGGAATTTCTAGCCAGTGCAATAAGGTAAGAAATGAAAATAAAAGACATACAGTTTTAAAAGGAAGAAATAAAAATTTCCCTATTTGCAGATGACATGTATGTAGAAAATCCCAAGGTATCTAGCAAAAGACTCCTAGAACTTATAAGTGGTTAAGCAAGGTTGTAGGATACAAGATTAGCATACAAAAATCAACTGTACAATTAACATGTGAACACCAATTTAAAAATAGAATACCATTTACAACAGAATACCATTTATAATTTGAAATATGTAGGTGTAAATCTAACAAAACATGCACAGAATTTATATGCTAAAAATTGCAAAACATTAATGAAAGAAATCAAAGATCTAAAGAAATGAATACACATACCATGTCCATGCAGTGGAGGACTCAACATAGTAAAGATGACAATCCTTATCTATTATAAAGATTTAACACAATTCCTATCCCAAAAGATGTTTTTGTAGAAATAAATAAGATTATTCTAAAATTGATATGTAAGGCAAAGGAACAGAAACAGCTAAAACAATGTTAAAAAAGAATAAAGTAGAAGAAATCACTCCACCTGGTTTCAAGACTTATGTGGATATAATAAATAAGTCTATGTTATATTTCCAGAGGGACAGACACATAATTTAGTGAACAGAATACAGAACACAGAAAGAGATAAAACAGATATGCTCAATTGACTTGACGAAGGTACAAAAGCAATTTACTGGAGGAAATATAGCTTTTTCGACAAATGGTATTGGAGCAGCTGGACATCCATAGGCAAAGTACAAAACAATTTAAATATCAACCTAAACTGCAGACTTTATTAAAAAATTTACCTCAGTATAGACCATGGATTTAAATATGAAAGGTAAAACTATGAAATACTTAGAATAAAAAATAGTGAGAATTTTCCAGACCTAGGGTTTGGTGAACAGTTCCTGAATATGATACCATAACACAACCCATGAGATAAAAACATCAATAAATTAGACTTCATTAAATGTGAAAACTTTTGCATCACTCATACTCTTAAAAGGTTAAAAAGGCAAGCTAGGTATTAGGATAAAATATTTCCAGACCACATATCTGATAAAGGAATTATATCTAGAATATATAAAGAACTCTCAAAACTCAAATGTAAAACAAAAACAAAAAACAAACACACACGCATACATATATGCAATTTAATTAGAAAATAGAAAAAGGACATGAAGAGATATTAAATTGAAGAGGATGTATGGATAACAAATATGCACATGAAAAGATGTTCAACATCACTATCCATCAGGAAGATTCAAATTTTGATCATGATATTATATTACTACAAAGCTATTAGAACGGCTAAAATAAAATAATGACAATACTAAATGCTGGTGAAGATGCAGAAAGACTGGATCTCAAATATATTGTTAGTGGGAATGTAAAATGTGACAGCTACTCAGGAAAACAGTTTAGCAGTTTGTTAAAAAAACAAGCATCAAAGAAACATATGCTTACTATATGTCTTTGTCTGCTTGGGCTGTCATAACAAAATACTATAGACTGATGCTTAAACAACAGAAATTAATTTTCTAACAGTTCTGGAGGCTGGAAGTCCTAGATCATGTTGCTAGCATTGACAGGTTGTGTTAAGATTTCTCTTTCTGGCTTGAAAATGGCGACCTTCTTGCTGTTTCCTCACATGGCAGAAAGTGAGAATGAGAGAGGGCAATCAAGTTTTCTGGTGTCTCTTCCTATGGGGCACTAATCTCATGAGACCATGGTCCTGCCCTGATGACCTCATGTAACCCTAATTATCACCCAAATGTCTCACTTCCAAATACCATCACTTTGGGGGTTAAGGCTTCAACATATAATTTTGGGGGGAATGCAAACATTCAGTCCAAAATGCCACACTACCCAGCAGTCACATTCCTGAGTTATTTATCCCAGAGAAATGAAGATCTATGCTCACAAAAACCTAAATATGTAGATGAAGTAAGCAAATGCTTCTTATCCTTTCAATAGTTGCTGAGGACTGGGAAAACCTTCACAAAATGCTAGCACATTCATTTGGCCATGGCTCTTTCAGAAAAGGATCACTTTGAATTTGTATTACATTTATATGAAATGCTTACATGCAAAGTTTCATAAGAGTACTAGCATATCCTAATGATTCATTTTTAAGCTATTTTATATTTAAAAGAATACTTTATATAATTATATGTATATATTTACTTAGCCTTTGGAAACAAGCTTCAGACCCATTATCTAACTTATCAAGTTGAGGGCATTATGAATGTATAACGAACAACCTAAAATTATCAATTAAGAAAGATTAAGGGTAAAGATATGGCAAAACTGTCAATGTTAATTTTTATGCAAACATTATGCAAAATTACCTTATGTTCAAGTCAAATTTTCCAGTTAAGAGAATATAAATGCTTGAAATACAGGCATAATTCATTTTACGGTGCTTCACAGATATTGTGCTTTTCACAAATTGAAGGTTTGTGGTAACCTTGTGTTGAGCAAGTCCATTGGCACCATTTTTCCAACATCATTTGCTCATTCACATTTTGGTAATTCTCCCAATATTTCAAATTTTTCATTATTATTATATTTGTTATGGTGATCTGTGATCAGTGATCTTTGGTGTTACCACTGTAATTGTTTTGGGGCACTATGGACCCCAAACACATATGAAGTTGAACTTCAATAAATGATTTATATGTTCTAAATGTTCCACCTTCCAGCTGTTCCCTCATCTTTCTCCCTCTCCTCAGGGCTCCCTATACTCTGAGACACAACAATATTGAAATTAGGCTAGTTAATAGCCCTACATTGGCCTGTACGTGTTCAAATGAATGGAAGAATTGCATATCTCTCACTTTAAATCAAAAGCTAGAGGGACTCACCCTGGTGGCACAGTGGTTGAGTTTGCATGCTCTGCTGTGGCAGCCCAGGGTTTGCAGGTTTGGGTCCCAGACATAGACCTACATCACTCATCAAGCCATGCTGTGGCAGCATCCCACATACAAAATAGAGGAAGATGGGCACAGATGTTAGCTTAAGGCCACACTTCCTCAAGCAAAAAGAGGAAGATAGGTGACAGGTGTTAGCTTAGGTACAATCTTCCTCACCAAAAAAAAAAAAAAAAAAAACTACAAATTAAACTTAGTGAGGAAAGCATGTCAAAAACCAAGATAGGCCAAAAACTAGGCCACATGTGCCAGTTAGCCAAGTTGTGAATGCAAAGGAAAAGTTCTTGAAGGAAATTAAAAGTGCTACTCCAGTGAACACACAACTGATAAGAAAGTGAAACAGCCTTATTGCTGATATGGAGAAAGTTTTAGTGGTCTGGATAGAAGATCAAACCAGCCACAACATTCCCTTAAGGCAAAGCCTAATCCAGAGCAAGGCCCTAACTCTCTTCAATTCTATGGAGTCTGAGAGAGGTAAAGAAGCTGCAGAATAAAAGTTGGAAGCTAGCAGAGGTTTTTTTATGAGGTTTAAGTAAAGAAGCCATCACCATAACATAAAAGTGCAAGGTGACACAGCAAGTGCACATGTAGAAGTTGCATCAAGTTATCCAGAAGATCTAGCTAAGATAACTAATGAAGGTGGATATACTAAACAACATATTTTCAATGCAGATGATACAGCCTTATATTGGAAGAAGATGCTATCTAGGGCTTTCATAGCTAGAGAGAAGATGTAATGCCTGTCTTCAAAGCTTCCAAGGACAGGGTGATTTGCTTGTTAGGAGCTAATACAGCTGGTGACTCTAAGTTGAATTCAACACTCACTTACCATTCCAAATAGCCTAGAGACCTTAATAATTATGCTTAACCTACTCTGCTTGTGTTCTATAAATGGAACAACAAAGCCTGGATGACAACATTTCTGTTTACAACATGATTTACTGAATATTTTAAGCCCACTGTTGAGATATATTGCTCAGAAGAAAAGATTTCTTGTAAATATCACTGCTCATTGACAATGCACCTGGTCACCAAAAGCTCTGATGGAGATGTACAATGAGATTAATGTTTCCATGCCTACTAACACAACACGCATTCTGCAGCCCATGGGTCAAGGAGCAATTTTAAATTTCAAGTCTTATTATTTAAGAAACATATTTCATAAGGCTATAGTTGCCATAGATAGTGATTCCTCTGATGAACCTAGGAAAAAGAATTTGAAAACCTTCTGGAAAGGATTAAATATTTTAGATGCTTTTAAGAACATTTGTGATTTGTGGGAAGAAGTGAAAATAACAACATTAACAGGAGTTTGGAAGAAGTTGATTCTAACCCTCCTCGATGACTTTGAGGGGTTCAAGATTTCAGTGGAGGAAGTAACTGAAGAAATAGCAAGAGAGCCAGAATTAGAAGTGGAGCTTGAGGGGAGAAGTCAAGATGGCAGCGTAAGCAGACTCTGAACTCACCTCCTCCCACAGACACAGCCAATTTACAACTACTTGTGGAAAAATTACCCCTGAGACAGAACTGAAAACTGGATAAGAGGAACTCCTGCAACAAAGGACAATCCTAATTGAGGTGGAAGAGACAGAAATTCCCTTCTGGAGAGAAAAAACGACGCCTTCACAAACCGTGAGCTTCATGGCCACCCGGGAGCAGCCCAAAGGTATGCAGACCTCCCTGGAGGAGAGGGGCCCTGAGCCGGGGAGCGCCCCTGCTATGGGCATTTTGTGGACTCAGCACAATTGAGATGAGTTGCATAATATCTGACGTTGCCTGCTACTAAATCATTGGGGAGTACCCCCAGAAAAGCTGGTTCACAAAGAAATTTAAACTGGCTCTTAAAGGGCCCACGCTCAAACTCATCCATTTCAGAAAGCAACCTAAAATCACCAGAAAGAAAGGTGCACAGTGCTTTGGTGAAAAGAGACTCACCTGAGAGGCCCTCAGTGCATCTCGGTGAGAGGTGAGACCTCTCCAGGGACTGGGACATTGGCAGTGGCCATTGTTGTGGCCTGGTGTGGGCAAGCTGACACAGATGACACTGCAGTTCTCCCTGGGACCTGCTAGCCCAGGTCTGTCCCACCCACTAGAGCCCTGATTTAATCCAGCTTAGCCAGGGCAGGCAGCCCACCCTAGAGAGTGGCCCCACCCAACAACAAGCCCTCAGGCAACTAGTGGGCCTGCATAGATTGGTGACTGGATTCTCTGCAGCCTGGCAACTGAGCCCACTTCGGTGGGGCAGTGCATGCACAAGGATCAGGTGGAGAGTGTGGGGCAGTGGTGGAACGTGTGGGGCTCCCACCGTGGAGAGACTGGGTCCACTTCAGGAGGTTGGAGCGAGGACACGGGGCAGGACTGTGTTGACTGTGTGTGTGGACCTGTGACCAGCAGGGCTTGTCAGCTGCAGAAGACTTGTGTTTCTCAAAGACCCACATGGGGGTATGCCAGACCTTCCAAAGCCTGAAACAATTGGGTGCTTGCGTGCTTGAGGCTGGCCCCACCCAGCTGCAATCCACAGAGAGCTGACAAGAGACCTAAAGGCTAGAGGCTTATAACAATTGTAAGCCCCTGAGCCTAACAACATCCCATGCTTGGGCCTACATACTTAAAAGAAATACTGCAACACAAATGTGGTATTAGAACTTGCAGTCAACTGTGCTGGGGCTCCCCACACCTGATAAAGAGACTAAAGGGCCCACAACAACTACAAGCAGCTGAGCATTACAAGAGCTGGTCAGGAGCATAACTCAGCCTCCCTGGGCACCTAGGGGAGAGCAAACAGGCCACAACAGAAGGAAACACGTAGGCCTCATAGGTGTCACCCCTGGAACATTGAGAAATGAGGGAAGCACACTGGAAGCCTCCTAAGGCATCACTTATATAAGGTCACCTATCCAAGAGTAGGAGATATAGGTGACCCACCTAATATGTAGACACAAGCACAGGGAAAGAGGCAAAATGAGGAGACAAAGGAATAAATTTCAAGTAAGGGAACAGGACAAAACCACAGAAAAGAAGCTAAGTGAAACAGAAATGAGCAACCTACCCAACAGAGAGTTCAAACAAAGAGTGTGAAGGATGCTCACTGATCTGGGGAGAAGAATAGATGAACACAGTGAGAATGTCAACAAAGAAATGGAAGATATAAAAAAGAACCAATCAGAAATGAAGACTACAATACTGGAAATGAAAAATTCACTAGAGGGACTCAAAAGCAGAGTAGGATACAGAAGAACAGATCTGTGAGCTGGACAAAAGACTAGAAGAAATTACCCCAGCTGAACAGGTAAAAGAGAAAAGAATTAAAAAGAGTGAGGACAGTCTAAGGGACCACTGGGACAACATCAAGCGCACTAACATCCGTGTTATAGGTGTCCCGGAAGGAGAAGAGCGAGACAAGGGGGCAGAGAATCTATTTCAAGAAATAATAGATGAAAACTTCCCTAACCTAAGGAAGGAAACAGACATCCAGGTACAGGAATCACAGAGAGCCCCAAACAAGATAAACTCAAAGAGGCCCACACCAAGACATATCATAATCAAAATGTCCAGAATTAAAGATAAAGAGAGAATCCTAAAAGCTGCCAGAGAAATACAAGTTACATACAAAGGAAACCCCATAAGGCTATCAGCTGACTTCTCAGCAGAAACCTTACAGGCTAGAAGAGAATGGCACGATATATTTAAAGTGATAAAAGGAAAAAACTCACAGCCAAGAATACTCTACCCAGCAAGGTTATCATTCAGAATGGAAGGAGAGATCAAAAATTTCCCAGACAAGCAAAAATTAAAGGAGTTTGTCACCAAGAAACCAGTGCTACAAGAAATGTTAAAGGGACTGATTTAAGGGGTAAAGAGAAGACCACAAATAGGAAAAATTATCTATTTCAATGATAAGAGGGTAATGGATACAAATGCACAAAAAAGAGGTTAGATATGATATCAAAAACATAAAATGAGGGAGGAGGGGAGGTAAAGAGTAGAGACTTCAGACAGACATCAAACTAAGGAGACCATCGATTCTGTATAGAAGGAGAAAGGAACAGAGAAGGACTACTAAAACAGGGAGAAAAATAAAAAGTTAAAAAATGGCAGTAAGTACATACTTATCAATAGTTACTTTAAACATCAACGGATTAAATGCTCCAATTAAAAGGCATAGGGTGGCTGAGTGGATAAAAAAACAAGACCCATATATATGTTGCATACAACAGACACACTTCAGACCTAAAGACACTCACAAACTGAAAGTGAAGGGATGGAAAAGGTACTCCATGCAAATGGAAATGAAAAGAAAGCTGGGGTAACAGTCCTCATATCAGACAAAATAGACTTTAAAACAAAAACTGTAAAAGGAGACAAAGAAGGGCATTACATAATGATCAAGGGAACAATCCAACAAGAGGATATAACACTTGTACATATCTATGCACCCAATGTATGTGCATGTAAATATATAAAGCAATTATTAACAGACATAAAAAGAGAAATAGACAGTAACACAATAATAGTAGGGGACTTGAACAATCCACTTACACCAACGGATAGACCATCCAAACAGAATATTAATAAGGAAACATTGGCCTTAAATGACACACTTGAACAGATGGACCGAGTAGATATATACAGAGCATTCCATCCAAAAACCAAAGAATACATGTTCTTTTCAAGCGCACATGGAACATTCTCCAGGATTGATCACATATTAGGCCACAAAACAAGTCTCCATAAATTTAAGAAGATTGAAATAATACCAAGCATCTTTTGTGACCACAATGGTATGAAACTAGAAATCAACTATAGGAAGAAAATCGGAAAAGCCACAAACACGTGGAGATTAAACAAAATGCTACTGAACAACGATTGGGTCAATGAAGAAATCAAAGGAGAAATCAAAAAACACCTGGAGACAAATGAAAATGAAAATACGACATGCCAGAATTTATGGGATACAGCAAAAGTGGTTCTAAGAGGGAAGTTTATAGCAATACAGGCCTATCTCTACAAAACAGAAAAATATCAAATAAACAATCTAACAATGCACCTAAAGGAACTGGAAAAAGAAGAACAAACCAAGCCCAAATCAGTAGAAGAAGGGAAATAATAAAAATCAGAGCAGAGATAAATGAAATAGAGATTAAAATAACAATAGAAAAAAATTAATAAAACCAAGAGCTGGTTCTTTGAAAAGATAAACAAAATTGACCAACCTTTAGCTAGACTCACCAAGGAAAAAAGAGAAAAGGCACAAATAAGTAAAATCAGAAATGAAAGAGGAGAAATTACAACAGACACCTCAGAAATACAAAAGATTATAAGAGAATACTATGAAAAGCTATATGTCAACCAATTTGACAATCTGGAAGAAATGGATAAATTCTTAGAATCATACAACATTCCAAAACTGGATCAAGAAGAAGTAGAGAATTTGAATAGACCAATCACCAGTAAAGAGATCCAAACAGTAATCAAAAATCTCCTCAAAAATAAAAGTCCAGGACCAGACAGCTTCCCTTGCGAATTCTACCAAACATTCCAAGAAGACTTAATACCTATCCTTCTCAAACTCTTCCAAAAAATTGAGGAGGGGGGGATGCTCCCTAACACATTGTATGAAGCCGACATTACCCTGATACCAAAACCAGACAATGACAACACAAAAAAATGAAAATCACAGGCCAATATCACTGATGAACATCGATGCAAAAATCCTCAACAAAATACTAGCAAATCGCATACAACAATACGTTAAAAGGATTATACACCATGATCAAGTGGGATTTATCCCAGGTATGCAGGGATGGTTCAACATTCACAAATCAATCAACGTAATACAACACATTAATAAAATGAAGAAAGAAAATCACATGATCATCTCAATAGATGCAGAGATAACATTTGACAAGATACAGCATCCATTTATGAGAAAAATTCTGAATAAAATGGGTATAGAAGGAAAGTACCTCAACATAATCAAGGCCATATATGACAAACCCACAGCTAATATCATCCTCAATGGTGAAAAACTGAAAGCTATCCATCTAAGAACAGGAATCAGACAAGGATGCCCACCGTCACCACTCCTATTTAAAATAGTACTAGAAGTCCTAGCCAGAGCAATCAGACAAGAAAAAGCAATAAAATGGATCCAAATTGGAAAGGAAGAAGTGAAACTGTCACTATTTGCAGATGACATGATTTTATATATAGAAAACCCTAAAAAACCCACCAAAAAACTTTTAGAAGTAATAAACGAATATGGTAAAGTTGCAAGACACAAAATCAACATACAAAAATCAGTTGCATTTCTATATACTAACAACGAAGTAGCACAAAGAGAAAGTAAGAATACAATCCCATTTACAATTGCAACAAAAAGAATAAAATACCTAGGAATAAACTTAACCAAAGAGGTGAAAGATCTGTACACCGAAAACTATAAAACATTGCTGAAAGAAATTGAAGAAGACACAAAGAAATGGAAAGATATTCCGTGCTCTTGTATTGGAAGAATTAACATAGTTAGATGTCCATGCTTCCTAAAGCAATCTATAGATTCAATGCAATCCCTATCAAAGTTCTGACAACACTTTTCACAGAAATAGAACAAAGAATCCTAAAATTTACATGGAACAAAAAAAGACCCTGAATAGCTAAAGGAATCCTGAGAAAAAAGAACAAAGCTGGAGGTATCACACTCCCTGATTTCAAAATATACTACAAAGCTATAGTAACCAAAACAGCATGGTACTGGCACAAAAACAGACACTCAGATCAATGGAATAGAATCAAAAGCACAGAAATAAACCCACATATCTATGGACAGCTAATCTTTGACAAAGGAGCCAAGCACATACAATGGAGAAAAGAAAGTCTCTTCAACAAATGGTGTTGGGAAAACTGTATAACCACATGCAAATAAATGAAAGTAGACCCTTATCTTACACATTACACAAAAATTAACTCCAAATGATGAAACTATGAAACTTCTAGAAGAAAACATAGACAGTACACTCTTCGACATCGGTCTTAGCAACATATTTTCAAGTACCATGTCTGACTGGGCAAGAGAAACAATAGAAAAAATAAACAAATGGGACTACATCAAACTGAAAAGCTTCTGCACAGCAAAGGAAACCATCAACAAAACGAAAAGACAACCTAACAATTGGGAGAAGATATTTGCAAACCATACATCTGATAAGGGCTTAATCTCCAAAATATATAAAGAACTCATACATCTCAACAACAAAAACACTAACAACCCAATTAAAAAAATGTGCAAAAGACCTGAACAGACATTTCTCTAAAGAAGATATACAGATGGCCAACAGGCATATGACAAGATGTTCAACATCATCAAGTATCAGAGAAATGCAAATCAAAACTACAATGAGATATCACCTCACGCCCGTCAGAATGGCTATAAATAACAAGGCAGCAAACAACAAGTGTTGGAGAGGATGTGGAGAGAAGGGAACTCTCATACACTGCTGGTGGGAGTGCAAACTGGTGCAGCCACTATGGAAAACAGTATGGAGATTCCTCAAAAAATTAAGGATAGAACTACCATATGATCCAGCTATTCCACTGCTGGTTATTTATCCAAAGAATTTGAAAACACCAATGCATAAAGTTACATGCACCCCTGTGTTCATTGCAGCGTTATTCACAATAGCCAAGACTTGGAAGCAACCTAAGTGCCCATCAAGGGACAAATGGATAAAGAAGATATGGTATATATACACAATGGAATACTACTCAGCCATAAGAAATGATGAAATCCAGCCATTTGTGACAACATGGATGGACATTGAGGGTATTATGCAAAGTGAAATAGGTCAGAGGGAGAAGGCCAAATACTGTATGATCTCACTCATTAAGTAGTAGATAATAACAACAGCAAACAAACACATAGAGACAGAGACTGGATTGGTGGTTACCAGAGGGGAAGGGGGGAGGGAGGAGGGTGAAAGGGATAATTCAGCACATGTGTGTGGTGATGGGTGTTATTAGTATTTGGGTGGTGAACATGATGTAATCTATGCAGAAATAGAAGTATAATGATGTACACCTGAAATTTATACAATGTTATAAACCAATGTTACTGCAATAAACAAAAAATTAAAAATAAGAAAAATTAAAAAGTAATAAAAAAATTTTATTTATATATATGTTAGATTGTTATTCTTTGCAATTGCAAAATCGTAAAATTACATTTAATTCAATGAATCATTAGTATAAGAAGCTAGAAGCTGACATAATATTTGGTCAATAAAATTAATTATCATTTTTCGTGTTATTATTAATGTTACTAATCAGGTACAATATGGGTAAATTATATCTGAAGAAACATAAAAAATATAGTATATTTAGTTATTGACCCTAAACTAAAAAGTCTTTTGTTTTGGAGTTTTTCCCCACTGAGAATGGAAGTTTCCTACTCAGCCAAGCTCTGAGATATTAACTCAGTCTTTAAAAAATGCTTATCTGCAGACAAATACTCGCGTGTCATTTTGAAATATCTACATATATGAGTTACAACTGTCAAGAGGAATGACTCTCAAATTTTACATTTTTGTAGAATTCAGAAATTCACTTAAAAATTGAATATAATCCATTCTTTATTACATTTAGAGGAACCACAATTCTTCTTCCCCCACCTTTTTTTTTTTTTTTTTGGTAAATGCTTTATCTAGCCCATCTTAGATATTTCTATCATAAATATCCTGAGTTTTTGAGATTAAAGGAAAAATTCCAGAGATTGAATGTGAAATATTGTGAGATTTCCCTACATAATAATATAAAACAAATTTTATTTTGGAATTGCAAGCACATTCCCTTGCAAAATCCTCCCTTTTCTTCATTTTCAACTGATCAAAAGTTAATAGCTCTGAAAAGAGTTGGAGTGCAATGACATTCTATAATCTGATAAATTCACTTAAAGTATGATAATTCTACCATCTGAGGAAAGGACATGGAGTAGTACTTCAGGAAAGCTACATTCTTGGCCAGACTTGGCCATCATTATTTTATAGTATGGTCATGGGGAAGTCTTTTAACTTTTCTGGTCTCTGTTTCTTCATCTGCTTAATTAAATCTTTGAACTGAACTGAATTAATTCCAAAGTTTGTCTCTGGTCAATATGTCTATGATTAGAAAATTTTTTAAATTTGTTTTAAATTAACCGGTGTACAGACATTTTAGCTTTCTTAGGTTTAATTGAGACCAGTCCTCTCTGTATCCTAACTGCAATGAACACATTCCAAAGTTCTCCACACAGACATCTAAAAGCCCTCCTCTCTAGGCTTGAGAGTTGGGACTCAGCACATGACAACAGCTATCTCCAAAGAAATCACTTTTCCAATCTTGTCAATATCCTTAACCTAACTAAGGATCCATTTTCTGAATGGGAGGCAGTGGGCTTTGTTTTGTACTCATTTTTTGGCCTATTCTATATCATACTGGTGGCTCTAAAAAGTCCCAATTTAATATTTTATAAAAAATGTAATTCTTATTTCTGATTGCTGAACTATAATTGTTTCCACTCGAAATTCTAGTCAATATTACATTTGACTATAGTTGTCAATTTTACATTAAGTAAAATTTATGAAAATATGGTAATTATTGCATTTACCACTATAATACCATGAAATATATTTGGAAAAATGTAGTTTTATGTATTTGTATTATATCAACACATATAGAGCTATAACTGATTTAGTGCATGCCAGCCAAGACAGTAGGGAGCTAAGCAAAAGAGAAAGGCACAAAATAATTTATTTTCCTATGTACCTACAACCTAAGTCTTATTAATACCTATGTTAGTCTGTTACAAAAGTACTTTGCTTACTGAATATTGCATAGTTTTCTGTTGCTATTGTTACAAATTAGTATAAATTTAGTGGCTTAAAACAACACAAATTTATTATCTTACAGTTCTTAATGATGAAATTCTGAAATGGTTTTCACTGGACTAAAATCAAGGTACTGGCAGGGCTGCACTCCTTCTAGAGGCTCTAGGGAACAAATTGTTTTATTGTTTTTTCAAGCTTTTGGAGGCTACCTGTATTCCTTAGCTCATGATCCTTTCTTCACCTTCAAAGCCAAGAGTGTAGCATTTTCACATCTTTCTCTCTCTCCCTCTCTTTCCTCTGCCTTTATTGTCACATCTTCTTCTTTATCTCTTTAAAGACACTTGTGATAACGTTCTCCCACTTTAGGATTCTCAACTTCATCACATCTGCAAACTCCTTTTTACATGTAACTTAACATATTCACATGTTCCAGGGACTAGAACATGGATTTATTTGGGGGACCATTATTCTGCCTAATAAAGTTATGTTGACATGTTTGGAGATAGGCATAGAGAGTCTTACAAAACATGAAAGTGTGTTGACTTTTGGATAGCATGAGAAATTACTAGGCTAGAGAAAATAAGGTAAAACACAAAACAGAATTTTGGAAATAAAAAACACCTGATATGAATACCAGTTCTGTATTTTAAATTGAGACATTTCTGGATATATAATTAGTATGACAAACTAAATATGATCACTGATTTTCATTTAGGTTTTTGAATTTTAATTTTTTTAAAGGATTGTTTTAATATCTTGGAAAATAGCTCACCAGGCAAATACCATGTGTGCTTTTAGTTTTCTTCCTTCTTTCCTTCTTTTCTTTTTTTCAGTACATTATAAATAGCATTATTGTTACTGCTTATGATAAAAACCATAGTGATTTCTCACATCTTAATATTTGTTTGATTTTAAGTAATCACTGAAATAAGTAATGTCAAATAGCATGTGAAACAAAAATTCTAATCTAAGACAGTGCAGATTGATGGAAATCATGTAAGTGTCTCTATTGATTCTGAGATACTTTTATAACACCATGATGATTAAGGAATATATATTGAGACAGTTGTCTACTGTCTTACTAAAACAATAAGACAATTTCATTAAATAGATTGATAAGCTCATGTACTTTTGGAAGACAGTAATAGTTACTTTGTTTTAAAAATTGAATGGGCTTTTTTCATATAGCTGAAACTTTTAATCAAAGTCCACAACATAAAGTATGGGAATTCTGAATGTTTATAGAACCAAAGGACTTGCATAAATGTTAGTGATTGGCGAAAATATAGAGGCATCATCGCTCTTCCCTGATATGAAATCTTGGATTTTATGTCTTCATTATTATTTCTTTCCTTTACTACTTTCACCAAGTATCAAACATGCATCTTAAAAGGACCTTGTTCCATATAAACCAAAAGGAAACATAAACTTCTATTAACATATAACATTTCCTATATTGAAGGCACAGTACTTCATTTATTGCCAGGATTCATTCAATAGGGTCTATAAAGAACAGGTTTTGGGCCAGCCGTTGCTTAGCGGTTAATTGCTGGTGCTCCACTGCTGGCTGCCTGGTTGGGATCCCCAGCGCACACCTACGCACCGCTTCTCCGGCCATGCTGAGGCCGCGTCCCACATACAGCAACTAGAAGGATGTGCAGCTATGACATACAACTATCTACTGGGGCTTTGAGGGGAAAATAAATAAATAAATAAAATCTTTAAAAAAATAAAAGAACAGGTTTTGACAATGTTGGATAGCAAAACATTGTTAATGGAAGAAATATTTCATAAATTTAAATATTAAAATCTATATGTAATGTTTAAGCTCTCTTTCTCAAGGCAGTTGAAAAATGTTAAAACATCTTATTTCCAGTTGGTATGCTCATAGTATCCCAATGTAACAAACTCAAACACAGGTGTTTATGTAATTGTGATATATTCTGAACATTTTCTGTATTTAATTGCCCTCACGTCCATGCTTCCATCTGTTTGGTAGTTGGGAGCAAATCACTTGGCTATGTAACAGGAAACCATGGGAAAAACTAGCTGCTTTCAAATCAACTATAAATTTTATTGGCCTAGGGCTCTTTCTGGGTTCACATTCCTATTGTCTGCCTAATTGTTTATAATAATTTATGGGTCAACAAAGTCCAGTGGGTTCTATCAAAATAATGTATTCTAAAAGCTTCTGAATATATTAATAAAATGTGAAACCTCCATTAGCAACCTGAAATCTTCCCATGTTAGAGTATAACAATTCATAGAAATGGTGAAAGTTCTCTCTCACTGTATGTATTTATTTTATGCATGGCTCATCCTTAAAAATTCTGTTTGATTATTCAACTATGCCTATTGTATTCTCAGTTTATCACCCAATCCTCTATCTAAAGGAAGTAAGTATGCAATCACTGGAAATTGAAAACATCTGGTGGAAGAGATAGGTTACAAATAATAAATGAGGAGAAGATTAGTTTCAAGAAGTTTCATAAATAAATTTGCATTGTTACTTATTGTGATATTTATTAACATGGCATTGTTCTTATCTCTCAGTGTAACTTGAGTTTTCTGGCCCTCCATCAGGAATCCAGACACTATCTTATCCAACATATAAATTTGTCACTCCCACCCTTCTTGCATTTTCTTTTTCTCCTTGCTTACTATCTGGAGGAGTTTACGAATTGAAGTATTAAAAGATAGAGAGATAATGGACTAGGCTTTAAAGGATTCTGGCTTTATTTTTGAATGATCATATCCATTCACTTGTAGAAAGAAACTAGAGAACATCTTATGTCAACTCCCTCCCTACAGCAGAAAAACAAATTTTCTATCCCCTCTATAATCCTTTTTGTGTACTTTTACTCTTTGGTTGAATTTGATTCTCCTTAAAATGAAGAGTTGGCTCATTAGATTAGGGAACAATTGCCCTAGGGGAGGTACAGAATTTGGAGAGAGCTCTGTCAAGCAGAGAGGTTAATAGTGATACTAGGGAGGAAAAAGGAGGATGTTGGATGTTCACTTTGAGGATGAAAGAATACTGTCCAGAAAACCAAAGAAGGAAATCTATGCTCAATATACACCAACTAAAGCTGGTTTATTGACTAGATTTGCCACTGACTTCATTTTACAAGTGATTCCCTTTGTGATGCCTTTAGGGAAGAAATTAAAGAAGTGTGATGTAGTATAAGCAAATCTCCACAGTATTCAGTAACTATTAAAACCAAAGTCTCAATGAAAGTTTGGTACTCACTATATGTTGTAACGTGTTGTAAGGGACATTTATGATGCAGGTATTTTTCTTGCTTTTATATATTTGAACTGATTATATACAGATACTATAAAAATATGAATTGTATTTAGAAAAGTGAGAAGGTTAAGAAAAAATAAACTCAAGGGCCAGCCCCAGTGGACCAGTGGTTAAGTTTGGCATGCTCCACTTCAGTGGCCCATGTTCAATTCCTGGGCATGGAACTTCACCACTTGTCCATCAGTGGCCATGCTGTGACAGTGGCTCACATACAAAATAGAGGAAGATTGGCAACAGATGTTAGCTCAAGGCAAATCTTCCTCGCCAAAAAAAAAAAAAAAAAGAAAGAAAAGAAAAGAAAAATCAACCCAAAATAGAGATTTTTATTTTCTAATCAAGATCCTAAGGCATTGGTTACATCTATGCTGCTTTAAAGTTAAAATATGACATTCAAATTCCATTGTGCACTGTTTCTATGGGTTTCTCATATACTTGTACTATTCAGCTTACTTATATGATATCTGATATTTCAGAAGAGGTATTCTATGGCTCATATTCTTTTCCTACAAACAATTTTTTAAAAATGTATGTTTTTCACACCTTTAATTAACAAAAATAACACAAAGCTAGTTATTACCAAGTAACCAGATCACCTCAAGTAATTACAATTTTGTTACTAATCGTGGCTGGTCTATTTTCATTTTTGTTAAGGATAATACTTCATGCAAATGAACTTAAAAAGTCCATTATAGTGTAACTTCTATTGTCACAAAGAGTTTGTCTTGTCATCTGCTACATCCTTAAGTACCTACCTCAGTTCCTCCAACATTATAGGCAGTCAAAATATAGCTTTTGAATCAACACATGCATGTTACCAAAGAGTTGCTTTTAGTTGAAGACAAAAAATTTAAAATAATCTTTCATTGTACAACTGGATATCAAAATGCAAAAGAATAAAGTGAGACTTCTACCTCACATTATATGCAAAAATTAATTCAACGTGGATCAGACACCTAAATGTAAATGCTAAAACTAAAATATCCTTAGAAAAAAAACATAGAAGTAAATCTTTGTAACCTTAGATTAGCCAATGGTTTCTTAGATATGGCACCAAAAGGCAAAGAAACTGACTAAATAAATGTCTGGATACATCAAAATAAAAAACTTCTTTTGCATCAATGAATTCCATAAAAAAAGTAAAAAGGTAAGCCATACAATGGGAGAAAATATTGGCAAATTATATATCTGATAGGGGAGTTTTATCTATAATATATAAAGAATATGTACAAAGCAACAACAAAAGGACAAACAACCCAATTTTTAAAACGTCCAAAGGACTTGAAAAGACATTTCTCTGAAAAAGATATACAAATTGTCACAAAGTACATGAAGAGATGTTAAATATTATTAGCCATTAGGAAAATGCAAATCAAAATCAAAATGAGATGTTACTTTATATCTACTAGGATGAATATAATCAAAAAGATAAACAATAACAAATTTAGGAAGTGGAGACATTGGAAGTCTCATTCATTGCTGGTGAAATTATAAAATGATGTAGCAACTTTGAAAAATAGTTTAGCAGTTCCTCAAAATTTTAAACAGATTTTTCATATGACCCAGCAACTCCACATATATATCCAAGAGAAATGAAAATATACGCCCATACAAAAAAATTGTACATGAATGTTCATAGCAACGTTATTTGTAATAGTGAGAATGGGAAAAAAATCTGCATCTTCACAAGCTAATAAATGGATTGACAAAATGTGGTATATCCAAACAATGAAATACTATTCAGCAATAAAAATAAATGAAGTAATGATACATACTATGACATGGATGAACCTTGAAAACATCCTAAGTAAAAAGGATCACAAAGACCAATATTGTACAATTCCATTTATGTGAGATATTCAGAATAGACAAATCTACAGAGGCAGAAACTAGATTGACGATTGGTTGTCAGGGGCTTGGGAGAAGGGAGACTGGAGAATTATGGATAACGGATATAGAATTTTTTTAGGGGTAATGAAAATGTTCTAAAATCAGATAGTGGTGATGGCTGCACAATTCTTTGAATTTACCAAAAACTACTGAGTTATACATGTTAAAAGCATGAATGCTGTGGTGTGAAAATTATATCTCAATAAAACTATTATAAAAATTTTTTCATTTGCTTCAAATATTTCAAAACAATTAAGAAAAACTTGTTAACATTTCTTTATAACTTATACCTTGTAAGCTTCTTGAGGACAGGACATATAGTTTGTTCATTTTTGCTCTCCTTTTCCAACCCCCCCAGGTGTAGCAATGCCTTTTATAAAATAGGTGCTCAGTAAATATTTGATGAATGACTGAAAACATATCTTAAGCATGTCTTTATGCAAAAAGGTATTGAAACGTGCTTCATTTACACAATTTATTCACAACAAAATATAAAACCAAATGAGAGATGATATAGGGTTTCTTATTGCTTAAATACTGTAATGGTTAATTTTGTGTCAACTTTGCTAGGCCACAGTAGCCAGATATTTGGTCCAATACCAGTCTAGATGTCACTATGAAGGTATTTTTTTTAAATGAGATTAATATTTAAATCAGTAGACTTTGAGTAAAGTAGTTTACCCTCCGTAATGTGTGTAAGCCTCATCCAGTCTGGTGCAGGCCCTAAGAGAAAGACTGGTCTCTGAGGAGACCCGTCTCCAGACTGCCTTTGGACTCAAGCTGCAGTATCAACTCTTCCTTGGGTCTCCAGCATGTTGGCCTGCCCTGCAGATTTTGGACTTGCCAGCCTCCACAATTGTGTGAGCCAATTCTTTAAAATCAATCAATTGATCTCTCTCTCTGTATGTACACACAGACGCACACAAATACACATACACACACACATCCTATTGGTTCTGTTTCTCTAGAGAACTCTAATACGAACACAGAAAATCTTTTTTTATTGTAAGAATTTAAAGAATAGAGTCTAATTCTGTCGGTGATAAGGAAATAACTCCCTGTTCCTGAGAGCCTTTTAAATTTGATTCATTTGGCAAGTTATAGTTTGTTTCAATTTCCTCTAAATTTTGTTTCCTCTAAATTTCAATTTCCTCTAAATTTACCTATTTACCTATTTTAGAATATTTAGTTACTTTATGCATCTATTTAAAAACTTTTTGCTTACTATCTCAAGTTAAATTATCTCTACTTGACTTTCTAGGCTCTTTATAAATTAACTCATCATACCTAGGTACACTTATTTTTTGCCACTCCCTAGTAAGTTCCATTTATTCTAGTTAAGTCCTACTGCCTCCTAGTCTTTTATTATTGTCATATCCACTCTTATTTCCACAAGTCTTATGTCTATACCTTTATCTATATCTATCTATATCTATATTTATCTATCTATATCTATATTTATCTATCTATATCTATATCTATCTATATCTATATATCATCTCCTCTTGCTTGGTATCCATCTACCATTTCCTTCATCTAGCCAGAATTCACTCATCAAAACTTACCTTGAATTACAACTTTTCTACAAATTGTTGTCAACTATTCTATACCACACTTATCTCATCAATTTCTAACTTCCTCTTCGATTTATAGTCAGCCATTGAAATGAACTCCTAAGAGCTGTAGTAGTTTTCTAGGGCTGTTGAAACAAAGTATCCCAAACTGGATACCTTCAACTATATAACTGTATTGTTCACATTTCTGGAGGCTAGATGTCCGATGTCCAAGATCAAGGTGTTGGCAGGGTTGGTTCCTTCTGATGGTTGTGAGAAAGAATCTGTTCCAAGCCTCTAACCTAAATTCAGGCGGTTTGCTGGCAATCATTTGCATTCCTTGACTTGTAGAAACATCACCCAGATCTCTGCCTTCATCTTTATATGGCCTTCTCCCTGTATGTCATCTGTGTTCAAATTTCTCCTTCTTATAAGGACACCAGTCAGGGGCCAACCCGGTGGCGCAAGTGGTTAAGTGCGCAGGCTCCGCTGCGGCGGCCGGGGGTTCGTCAGTTGGGATCCCGGGTGCACACCGATGCACTGCTTGTCAAACCATGCTGTGGCGGCGTCCCATATAAAGTGGAGGAAGATGGGCATGGATGTTAGCCCAGGGCCAGTCTTCCTCAGCAAAAAGAGGAGGATTGGCAGATGTTAGCTCAGGGCTGGTCTTCCTCACAAAAAAAAAAAAGGACACCAGTCATATTGGAGTAGAGTCCCACCATACTCCAGTTTAATCTCATCATAACTAACTGCATCTGTAATGATCTTGTTCCCAAATAAGGTCATATTCTAAGGTACTAGAGGCTAGGACGTGAACATATGAATTTTGGAATGTAATTCAATTCACAGCATGTGCTATTTAATTCTTCTATGAGAAGGAATGATAGCCATAGGTATGACCAAGAGTGAAATCATAATCCTTCCTATTTATGAAAGAAAAAGGTATTTTTCTCTCTATTAATTTGGGATCAAATCATCATTATCTCTTTCATTTTTATTTCATAGTGTCAGAAAGAAATGAACTATCATCTCCTTGGCATGAGATTAGTAGATGTGAATATTTTACTTCACAATAAGAGTGACAAAGAGTCTGATAATTGGTCTAACTAAACACTATATTTCACAGAAATTATAATGGATAAAACAATATAATAATTTATAAAAGACAGTTTTGCTGTATATTACATCTCTTTGTAATTCAGGAGTTTTTTCAAAGATTTGAAAATGGGCACATTATATATCTTTTCAGTTGATTGCTGGAGTTTTCTAGTGAACCATTCAGGGATAATCTGAACAGGGGTAGAATATTAGCTCTAAAAAATAGATAATAATGCAAATGAATTTTATTTGGTAGTGATAAATTGATTTTCACACTGTAGAAAAGATAACCCCAAAACATTACATTTTATTTTCCTATAGGATATTAATCAGCTTAGTATCCAGTAGCAAACCCATTTCAGCAGTCCTAACCACTTCCATATATATGTCTGTGCTTCAATTTCTCCTTTGAACTTGTTTTTAAAATCTTACTGGTTTCCTCATCAATTATTGAGCTGAACAAGATCTTTTACATGTGTTCATTTTACGTTTTTATGTCAATTTCACCTTTTTGAAACCCATACTTTAAGATTAATATGAACATCAAATTAATATTTAAAAGTGCCAAATATTTATTCAAATAGTTGTTTTTTAATATAATGATACTGCCTTTTGAGAAGACAGGTTTATTTCCAGAATAATTGGAAATGATCTTCGTTTTCTTTAAGTAAACAAATCTATTCATAAGCTTATTATTTATTATTGTTAATAGAAATATTTGAGACAGGAACACATTCTTTTGATTAATCATGTATGTATGAAGCTTTACTAATTTTTGAAAAAATATATTAGGTAAATTGTTAAAATCATTAAAAAGGGGGATAGTGTTACAGAATCAGGCTCATTTTGCCTGCTGTACAGTATGACAATCACCAAGGTGACGAGTTTTGCAGCAGAGAAAAGGTTTATTCACAAGGCAGCCATATGAGGAGATGGGAGAACAAGTCTCAAATCTGCCTCACCAAAAATGGGGATTAGGGATATTTATGAGATAAAGGGGCAGGGTGGTCTGAAGTGTGGGGATAGATGATTGGAAGTTAGGAAAGTGAGGTAATCGATGATCTGTGCAAGCATAGTCAAGCTTCATGGCTCTTCATAAGACACATGTTCACAAAATGGTGGTGTTGGCATGATCTAAGGGTGAGTTTTCAGCCTCCCTAACATCAAAGGGTCACCTATCAGACATGTGCAGAGGCCCAGTTGATAAGTTGGTCATCTCAATTGGCCTGAACTGGACAAAGAGTCAACTCTCAGTTCCAAAAACAATTTAAGCAACCATTAGCATGGTGATTCAAGCGTCATAGATGTTGTCTGTAAGGAACATAGTGGGAGTTTGATAATATATTGCTTATCTACATGACTTTTCAGAAGAATTATTAATGGCTATCTGGCTACTAGTTTCAATAGAATTTTGTAAAGAAGTAAACAACAGTGGCTTATCTAATACAGAGGAGATCATCTTTAAGTTTAACAGTCTCTCTACCCATTTTCTTCAGTATAATGTCTCAGTGTTTTAAAAAATTTGTTTACCTTATAATTGATGTTATATTTATAAATAAATGGATAATATCTAATTTGCTGTGTGATCCTAGCATGACATCATGAGCAAGTAAGTACTTATAATGCCAATGAAAATTCGTGAATACATTCCTCTAGCTCATTCTATATGTACTAGGATTCCTGGGACATTCATAACTTTAGGCAAATTTCTTCACCTCTCCCTCTTTTCTTATTGAAATAGTAGGCCTCAATAATCTTAATAATCGTTCCCTTTTAAGCGTACAGAATACAAAAAAAGTCACTGAGGAACTACAGAGTGGAGTGAACTTTCTCAATTTTCTAAGACTATTAGTCCAAACTAGGTTTATTGCCGATCATTTATTTTCTTAGAACTTCTCTCCAAAAATTTTGATAAACCCAGATTCAAAGGGAGTTACTGTCCCTTGAGTTGAAGGAATAAGTGCATTAAGCCTTTGCCTTATCCCATAAAAAGATGTATTGGATATAAATATGCTTAGAGTTGGGGTAGAGGCCTTACTGAATACGTGAGTATCATTATTTCACTGTGGCTCTTTACTAATAAAAGTTTTTTTAAAAATATGTCAAAGTATACCATAACTTGTGATCACTGTTACCTCTGACAAAAGATCAGTATCTGTATTTCAAGAATAAAAATTAATCCTTTTTTGTCAGAAGCTGAGAGGAATCTCCTTTCCCTGACTCCATGTGGAAGGAGTGTAACTATGAGAGAAGGAGGTGAAGGTTCCTCATATCAATGCATACCTCTCCTTGTTGGAGCCAGCCTGCCTACAAAATGAAGCCATTTTTCACTCTGCCATGCCTGTTTTCAAGAGGCAGCTCCCATTCAGAGTAGGCCTTTGGTTATCTAGTTGTGCCTGTGACTGAGTGGATAATAATTCAGTGGTGAAATACTAACAAACATACTTGCCTATATATGGGTGAAATATGAACAAGCCCACTTGCCCACAAAACTAAGCATGTTCTCTAAGTTCAATTCTATCAGTAATACAGGTGATGTTTTTATTTCTATTTCTTTTTTACTTTCATCTCTTAATTATTGACAAACACACGTAGGGAAGAGGAATGATCTTTATTAACCCTCAAATCATGGCATGTATACAAAAAGAAATATGGTACCAATTTCAAATTTCCCTGATCTTTAAAAGCTTATCATATAGTATTAAACATAATATTAGTATAAACATAATATTAAAAGGTACATAGAATTATTTACCCAGAAGTTTTATTAAATACTCTTTCAGATTCACGGTCTTCGTGAGCCCTTAGTCCTGTAAGAAAAAGCAGAAAAGGCCTCTTGTACTATAGAAATTGTTGCCAGCTAAAATACTGGATGCCAAGTTAAATTTATATTTCAGATAAACAACAAACACTTTTATAAAAAAAAAAAAATGAGCATTGCTTGGAATACATTTGTACTAAAAATATTTTTTATCTTAAATTTAAATGTAACTGGATATCCAATATTTTCATTTTCTAAATCCAGCAACCCTATATATTGGAGTTAAATTTTAAAATTTACCTGGATGTGTTTTTGGTTCTATGAGATCTTAAATCTACCGTCTGATACATCCCTGCTCTTTAGATAATACAATTCTTAAATGATTTTTATTTTTAAGCATCAGAAGATCCTCTAATAATAGGAGATATAATTCATTTGAAGAGGAGAAAACACTACTGCAATAGATTGGGGTAACATTGTTTTACCCACTCTTATAAAATCTAGACACATACATTCAAACTCAATGTTTAGAGAAAATAATACTTTTTGTAATTCCACTACAAAATATTCTTCTCTTCCACCACTCAAATGATTCTAGGACCCAATTACAATGTGTGGATGGGGTGTTTCCCCACATCACCAAACAATTCTCAGGACACCAGCTGTGTGTCTTTCTTACAGTTTGACTCCATTTTGACACTACCTACTTGGAGATAACATCAGATTCCACATGTTGAGGGCTCAGTCCTAGAAGACTACCTTCTACTCCTAACTCAGCAATTCAGATGCCTATCATAAGTTCAGGTTATCACCTGTGCTTTGACTGACCTGCTATAAATTGGAGGTTCCAACAACCCCCTCCTTGGCTTCCGTGAATTTGCTAGAGTGGCTCACAGAACTCAGGAAACCTATTTATTCACTAGATTACTGGTTTATTATAAAAGGATATAAATCACTTATAGCCAGATGGAAGAGATGCATAGGGCAAGGTATGGGGAAAGGGCATGAAGCTTCCATGCTCTCTCTGAGTGCTCCAATCTCTCCAAATCTCCACATGTTAACCAACCTGGAAGCTCTTTTAACCACATCCTTTTGGGATTTTTATGGAGGCTTCATTACACAGACAAATTGATTAAATCATTGGCCATTGGGTATTGATTCAATCTCTAGTCCCTCTTCCCTCTCCGGAAGTCAGGGGAATGGGACTGAAATTTCCAACTCTCTGATCACATGGTTGGCTCTCCTGGCAACCAGCCCCTATCCTTAGGTGCCATCCAAAAGTCACCTAATTAATGTAATAAAAGACAACTTTATTGCTCTTATCACAGGAAATTCCAAGGGATTTAGTAGCTCTGTGCCAGAAATGGAGATGAAAATGGAATATATATTTCTTATTAAAAATCACATCATCACAACTGCCAACAACAAATATTCCAAGAATGAAATTGTTTGTACAATAAAATCAGTTTGAGGTATTCTGCTGTCAAGATATTACAATTTTTGTTTCCTGGTCACAATTATCATTAAGAATTATTTATTATAGCTACATTTCTCTCAATCTCAACCATTTCCAAACATTTTGCTACATTTGCATATGCATGTCCAAAAGACCCTAAGGGGTTCCACCTCTGTATTAGTTTCAAATCAAACCATTGACTTAGTTGCAGTTATTCACTGAGCTCTAGTTTTAAATATTTGGCTTCTAGATGCCCTTGTACTATAGCTCTCTCATCCAATAATCTGTCACTACTTGATTTCTAACCTTGGCCTATTGGTTACTTAATCCACATCCAGTTTTTATCTCGGGTACTTACATGTAGCTGACAGAATCTCAGCAGAGAAACAGTTATACACTAAAACTCCATAGAGGCTACAGGCAGGAGATACTTGTTTTTTAATATTTTGCTAAATAGGAAATATGTTGGCCATGTTTTTACCCACTGGGTGATCTTTCTTCAGTTTTGTTATTATTCTGTAATTATCATTTTTATTATTTTAGCCAAAAGGAGTGAGATTTTTAGGATCTATCCACTGCTGTAGCATGGGCAGAAGGCAGAACATACATAAGAGACAAAAGACTGCTTAGAAAGAGGCAGTAAGCTGCATATCTTAACAGAAAGAGAAAAAATTTGAAGATAGGAATTTTTGTAAAGAACTTTAAATGATTCAGCTCTTATATACGCAATCAGTAAAGATACTGAGTGTGAGGTGAGCTTTGAATAAATATATAAAGAAATATTGTAATTTTTTTAACAGTATGGGGGATCAGAATTGGCCACATCAAAATATGTCTCTTTGCCTTGATTATTTTCAAGAACAAAAGACTCTGAAAGAAATTTTGACCTCCTCCCCACTAACTGCCTAAAAGAACTTTAAGATAGAAGGCCTGTCCCCAGGACAGGTCATCACTATAGAGAACTCTGGGTATCAATAGACTGGGAGGGTTCTTGCTAAGCCCATTCTTATCAAAGTTCTGTTTATCAAACATTTGCTTTTCCATTTCCATGTGAATTGCCTTCCTCCCCTTTGAAGTCCCAAACAACTGCCCCCAACATCCTCCTTTGTTTTTAGCTGAAGATGGTATTTAAGATGAGAGCCTCTGCCGTTTTGGTGAGTTACTCAGTTTTCCTGGGTCTCTCCCATGTATACATGTTATAAAGCTTTGTTTGATTTTCTCATGTCAATTTAATTCATAGCCCAGCCAGAAGGACCCAGAGGGTAGAAAATTTGTCTTCCCCCCCTACAGTTAAGAGCCATTAGGGTGCTCGCTACCTCAAGAAGTCTCTGAAAGGATGAGATGGGGGACAGATTGGGGTAGATGACACAGGTCCCCTGCCAACTTCAAGGAAATGTCCTTGCAATGATGAGGTCCTCTGTAAAGCACACACAATCCCCAACCCTGTGGCACCTCCCTCCTAGGTTTTAATTTGGCTCCAGGAGACCCAAGTCTTAGCTAAAGCTGTTAATGTGCATACCAGATGAGATTTTTTTCTTTTGTCTTGGTCTATGTCTTGAGAGCTTGGCTTTGTGACCTTTCTGGTCTCTGCCATTTAGAGGATGCACGTACCGGCATGCATCTTGGTGGCCAGTTGAGTAGACTGGGGTTCCAGGACACACTCTTTGCCTGGCTGTGCCAGCTCTCAGGGGAGTTTTTCATAAGGGGTCTCAATTGCTTTCATAAGGGGCCTTTGTCATTTCAACATTCATTGCTTGTTAGTGCACTCTGCCTATTCAATGAAGGCCTTTGCTTTCCTAGACTATTTTTGGAAGTTAATTTTCTGGATCTTGTGAAGGCTGCTGTTGTTGCACTCTTTTTGGGGGGACGTCTCTTGCGTCCATGGTTAAGCGGTAAAAAGCTTATTGGTATGAGTCCCTATTAAGATCCTATTCATCAATGTGGCCACATGATGGATCGATTAAATTGGAAAAACTTCTAAATTTGGGAAAAAATATCTTTGAGGGCTCTCATGATAATTGTTTTATTGGTACCTATAAAAAGACCAAATTGGAAAAAAGGAAATACAAAAAAAAAAAAAAAAAAACTAGCCTTAAGACCCTAACTCAGGTTAAAGTTAAATTGAGAAAATGTAAAAGTATTAAGTGTTGATAAGATTATAGAGGTTGGAATGTTTGAACTAATTTTATATATAGCTTATATCAACTTTGCCTGAATAAGTTTTAAATTGTCTGAGAATGCTTCTCCTATCCAATATTATAAGACCAAGACCTACTGATAAAGTCTTAATGAAAGTTATGATTAGAGGTATGAGTTGATGGAATTTAGATGAAATTTTGTAGAGAAAATGATATATTTATGGGCTCTATGTGAACTGATTATATCTCTTTTTACCTGATTGCTTTATAGATTGTATTGTGGGGATAAACATTGTGTCTCACTGGGGAAAGGGAATGTTTCCCATTTCTGATTGTAAGACAGCATATAAATCTGCCCTTCAGAAAGTGGTAATTAAACCTACAAATGGGAAGTCAATAGGGTTGCCTGAGCCCACAGTGTATGAGATAAAAACTAGAGGCTAATATCAGGTGCTAATAAAAGCTCCCTCCCCACCCCCCCAAGGTAAATTGGTCTAGGGTTAAATTGTACACTTAGGGAAAAAAGGGCCTTTGTTAAAAGCTTTGCACAGACTTTTAAAGGCGTGACACATTGTCCTGAAGTTTTAGAACATAAAAATCTTTGATTCACTTCTTAAGTTAAAAATTCCCCTGATATAAAGGAGCAATTAGAAGGGTGTAGCTAGAGGGATGAGTCAGCCTCTTTTGTCAGACTGTAATCCAGTTCTTTGGGGAACTGGAAGCAACCATCTTTGTCTTGCAAATCTCTGTAACCCTGGTGGTATGGCTCTAGAAAGCAGTTTAAAGCTCATTGTCTTTTGCCAATCCCAAGGCCTCCCCTCTTCCTCAAAATGCTCCTAGATATTGATTGAGACAAAAGGATTGAGACATTAGAAACAGATAAGGCAAGTATGCCCCAGAAACTCCACCTTGAAGAAATGTTGACTGCTTTCTCAGTGTCTTTATGATATAGATTTTCTGCTCCCATCTTCTCTAGGACCTGAGAGTCATTCTTTTAAATACAAATATTTCTCATATACTAGTGAATTTTGTATAACATTGGATTCATCAAAAAAAGTTAAAATCTCTGTCTGTGTCTACCTGTATGTTTATGTGTGTTTATATGTATGTTATATACGTGTGATCTTTTGCCTCTGGATGGTATGGCCAAAATTAAAAGCTCTGTTTAATTGACTTAAAGTAAGCACTTACATGTCTTTCAAGTGAATGTGATATGAAATAATCTTTGGTGAATGAAAGCTTGTTTAAGTTTGTTGGTTTGATTAAAATGGACATGTCCTCAGACTTATCAACGTTAGATATGATGCACACGTGCAGCCTTTATTCTACATTTATTGGTCAAATAAGCTTATGTCATCTTTATTACAAAACTGGTTAACAAAAATAATAACTTAAAATAATAGCTGATTTTGTTTGATGTCTCAAAGTCTTTATAGGCTAAGTAATCTAAGTAATCATTGGAAACAGGTAACTAAGTAGATGTGGAAAAGATAAGAGTGTTAGATGAACTTTTTAACAATAATTATGTTATGACATTTATTTAATAGCTTCCAAAATCTCTTTGATAACTTGAAACTTTGAAATTTTACTAGGTTAATATACTGATGAAAATTCATTCAGTATCTAGATCATTTCTAAATAAGATAAAATATTAGACACTAGTTATTAAATGTAGGTTTACCTACTTTTGGCTTCTTATTACAGAGAAACTAAAAGGTGTTTGGGGTATATTTGTAAACATGTCTTGTGTTTTAATTAAAAGATTGTACTAGAAAGTAACACGTTTCTAGAAATTATGAAAGGTGTTTATGAATTTTCCAAGCCACAGAATGTTAATGTAAAAGACAGTTCATAATTGTTTCCTTACTTAGTTTTCACTAAAAATTATATTTCCTAAGGGTTATAAATTCTAATGTGATTAAAGCTACTAGAAATAAATAAGGAAAACATACTTGTATTCAAGGAAAGTAAGATGTATGTTTTCAGTAAAGAAGGAATAAAGAATGGAAATATTTTTATTTTGTTAAGAAAGATAAATTTGCCCTAACATACTATGAGGATAAAAGAAGGCATGGAACAAACTCAGAATGTAAAAGGAAAGTTATAGAAGGTTTGTGAAAGAAAAATTCTGAAAAGAGTTGTGTGCATGGTCAAGTTGGCTAAAATTAAAATGAATTTAATTTAGTCAATAAGTTTTAATATCAAAAGTAAGCTAGTGCAAAACTAGAATCTATTTTTTTCCCTTTCTCTTAAAAGGATAATTTTCTCAAACTTTTAGTTTGCTCTTGGTATAGAGATTATTAAAAGTTTTTTATTTCTTTGAGTAGTCTACCAGAAGGGTAGGATTTTGTGTTTTCTCAAAATAAATTTCCTATATTGTTTTTATAAAGTCTTTAATCACACATGCTAAGGTTTTTCTTACAGATATTTAATTTTCTGCATTTGCCTGAAAATCTTTAATGTCACCATGGTTAAATGGATAACTAAGCATTGTTTCATAGGGACCTATGATATTGTGTGGGTAAATGTTATTGATATAAGTGTTTTAAAAATTATATAACATTCCTAGAATTCTAATCTGTCCTGGTTGTCAGTCATAATTCTAGCTATTAATTAAAATGTTGTATGTCACAAAATTAACCAAGTTTCTTTGTCAAATGTCATTTTTAAGTCTTTTGGCATTTATAGATAGTTACTGTTTTACTTTGATGCTTTTGCAAATGTTTTCATCTTCAGAGTGATTCATGGAAAGGACTCTGACATTTACTCTGGAATGCAGGTTTCTGATAAAATTTTTGATTATAAAACTGAACTGGGTAAAAAAAAATTACAGAACTCTAATGGAGAAACTGATGACATCATGAAACTGCTAATAAGAGTAAGATCAAGAATCAATTACACAGGACTGAATGAAGTGATGAGGATGATTTTAATATTTCTGATTTTTCACTTAAAATATTACTGATTTTTTAAAAATTTGTTTTTTTTTCAGATTTAAGGAAAATGTTTTCTCTTTTCTCTTAAGATAACTATGACTTATAGTAATTTGGTAAATTATACTTTTGTAAAGAGAATTGAAACATTTATCTTTTTGTGTCTACCTGATCCCTCCAGAATTTGGAAACTCTTAGTGAATGCATATTGTTATTTTCATGGCATTATAGTTATTTGCATAAATTCAATAAGAATCTGTTCTCCTTATAACAGGGCACAATTGGAAACATTGGTTGTATTACCAAAGCTTTGACTGGAATGTTGTATTTAAGAGAAACACACATAGACTCAGATATGACCAGACTGCTTTTGAGAGACAAAGATTGGACTTTATGTAATAAAGCCACTTGGAAATATTGGCCTGGTTTCTAGTTTACAGGGTTCTCAGCAACCTTATCTGGTAAGTAAGGAAGGTCACTTATCTGGCAGGTGCAAGAAGCCTCAATATTTTGGGGAACCTCAAAAGAAGAGAAGAATTCACATAAATTTGTAGATATTACAGGCTCTGCATGATAAATCCTTGGCTTTCCTGGTCTTGAGAGGCCTTTAAAGTTCAATCTGAAATTCCTTGTAAAAAGTTCCAGCAAAGCAGGTTTAAAAGAGCCTGTGTGATCAATTGCTATTCTTGCTGTACTTGTGTGAATACTTCGGCAAAATTTATTGAAACTAGACATTTTACAAACCAGTTAGTCTTAATTTGACTATCTATGCTAAAAATGAGGGTGATTTTAGAGAGAAAAATTATATTTCAGTAAAAACAATAATACACATTTGTGAATATTAGATTCTAGTTTTGATAATTGTCTTTGAGGTTTTTGTTTTCCACCTATAAACTGGATTGGATCCTGAATTCTTCTAGTCTCCTGAAATATCTGGCTACAAATCTCCAAATTAATATTTTCAATTTTTTCCATCATTTTTATTTGAAATCATTGAGAATTGAAATCACCCTTGTTCCTGAAGCCCTGCAAACTGAACAACTTGATATAAACTTAGGAGAGATCATTAGGATCGCATGTCTGTTGCTGTGTAAGCCACTCAAAAGGATACCTGAATACTCGATGACATCATCAGAGACATTTTAAGCTGCAAAAGATGCTTCAACCCTGACATCTAGAAACATTTTGGACTGGCTGTCTTCTGGGCTCAGAAACTGGTTTATAATTTGCTCCAACCATTAACCTTGTTTTTCTTTTTGTTTCCATAGAAATGCTTCATATTAAATACCTGATTGCTATCTTCCACAATATAGGCCTAGCTTTGGGGGAACCCACCTGCATCACTACCTGCTGAAATAAATTTAACTGGACTGATCTATTATCAGGGCTAAGAACCGTGTTCAGTGAGATGCAACAATCTACCATTCAGCTTCTGGACCATGAAACTTCTTAAAGTTTCAAAGGACTGTGAAACATCTTTAAGTTTCAAAGACAGGACTGTGGGGGATCAGAATTGGCTACCTCAAAATATATTTCTTTGCCTTGATTATTTTTTTTTTTTAACTTTTTTTTTGTTAATTTTATTTATTTATTTTTTCCCCCAAAGCCCCAGTAGATAGTTGTATGTCACAGCTGCACATCCTGCTGGTCGCTGCATGTGGGACACGGACCCAGCACGGCCGGAGAAGCGGTGCGTCGGTGCGCGCCCAGGATCCGAACCCGGGCCGCCAGCAGCAGAGAGCGCACACCTAACCGCCAAGCCACGGGGCCGGCCCTACCTTGATTATTTTCAAGAAAAAAAGACTCTGAAAGAAACTTTGACGTCCCCCTACTAACTGCCTAAAAGAAATTTAAGATAGAAGCCCTGTCCCCAGGACAGGCCATCACCATAGATAACTCCGGGCATCAATAGACTGGGGGGATCCTTGCTAAGACCATTGTTTTCCATTCAGAGGTACTTGACTATCATTCTTCTTCTAAAAGTCCACCAATGAGTTGCTACGGTTTTTACTTTCTATGGCCATCTTTAGGCAACATAAACAATAGCTGCTGAAATTATGATCACTGAGACAACATCAATACAAGTGCTCTGTGATAAAAGTTTATTACCCCTTCAACATTGTAAACTGTGAGAATTTATGCCCGTCAGATTTTGAAATATATCAGGGTATCTGATTATTTTATTTTTCATTCTAAATTGTGATTTTCTTCAGCATCCCTAACTACACATACTAAAAAAAATGAGTAAATTAGCCTATTTTGAATACCTGGCCATGTATCTAACTTTAGAAGTTAATTTTAAAGAATTGATACTGCCGGATTAGAGATGTACAGATCTCATTTAAAAATTCATGTTTTTAAACATTGTAGTTTTAAAATGGAATGTTTTATCAATAACATATAAATTTTAAATAGAATCATTGTTAAACTTTCTTCAGACATATAAGGGCATGAGCCATAATTCCACATTTATGTATACCTGGACACCAGCTGCTTCCCCTCTGTCGTAAACAGTACTTATATAGGAAAGTATGTTTCATTTATGATTTACCTCTCAGCATTTGAAGTCTCTCTTAAATTGGAAGCTGAATTTTGCAACAGTATTATGACATGGCATATTCATTTAAATAAAGTAGTTTGTTCAGATCCTCAGCTTATCAAAAATCCTACAAAATTGTACCTTTACTAGACATTGTGATCTTTTATGGTGGCTTGAAAGAACCATAAATGACAAGCACACATTTGCATGCCATTTGAGCCAATAATCTCGACCTAAGTGTATTCTGAACTTGGTCCAGGATGTTGATGTAATCAGTATGTTATTTCTGCCTTAAAAATTTTTTGGTCTATGAACTCAGTTCAGAGATGGTCAAGGCCAAATCACTGTGCATGAAGGCAAAGGTAGGTCTGTTTTATCTAAGACAAATCACAATGCAGTTAGGAATATACAAGTGAAAGCAGAAGTAAGTTATTCCTCTTGTTAAACATTTTAGTTGGAAAGAGATTTTCTTAAGTCTAAACAATTGTAGCAGGATGGGACTCTTTTGTAGAATGTCTGAAAAACTCTGGAATTCAAGTTAAATTTCACTTCTTAGCTGGTCAAAACGGAGGTTGGAATTCACACACACACACACACAATTATTGGCAAGATTGAGAGAGCCAACAAGCAATGTTAAGGCACCAAAAATGATAACAGTGGGAAGGCACTATCTCCTCTAAGCCTAAAGGGAAAAGGGGAGAAGTTAGTAATATCAAAGCCCAACAGGAGTCAAATTGGCATGGACCACTGGAAAGGAACTAAAGATTTAAAAAAATACTATCTCTTGCCAAAAATGTGGTGTGGGTGCAGGAATGGAGCAGGTAAGAAATACAGTTGTCCCTTGGTATCTGCAGAGGATTTGTTCCAGGGCTCCCCCTGTGGATACCAAAATCCACAGATTCTTAAGTCCCTTAGTGGGCCCTCCACATCCACAGGTGCAGAACTCATGGATATGGAGGACCAACTGTACTGTGGTATAATAAAAATATATATTTGGTTTTGTCCCTGGTTTCTGGCACAGAATTCCTAAAACCCTTGGAAAGTCCTGAGTGGTGAGAGTGTTTTTTATATGCTAATGAGTTGACACAAGGTAAGGGGCCCCTAGATAGCTTCAGGATAAGAGTTGTTTGTCAAAAAAGCCAACCAGATAGTTATAGACTTAGAACTTTCAGCCTCATTATCCTGACTTCCTGGAAGGAAAGAGGGGCTGGAGACTGAGTTCAATCATCAATAGTCAATGATTTAATCAATCATGCTTATGTAATTAAACTGCCATAAAAACCCTTAAATGATGGGGTTTAGAGAAATTCCAGGTTATTGAACACACTGACATGTTGGGAGGGTGGTGCATCTGGAGAGGGCATGGAAGTTCTGTACCCCTACCTGCCCCCTCCCACTTCTAACTATAACTTGCTCTATGCCTCTCTTCAATTTGACTGTATCTGAGTTGTATCCTTTATGATAAACTGGTAAGCATAAATAAAGCACTTTCCTGAGTCCTGTGAAAAAATTCTAGTGAATTATTGCACCTGAGGAGGCAGTTATTAGAACTCCCATATTTGTAGTTGGTCAGGTCAAAGTGTGCGTATCCTGGAAAATCCATTTGCTGCTGGCCTCTGAAGTGGGGCAAGTTTTGTGGGACTAATCCCTTAATCTGTCAGGTCTGTGTTAACTGGAGGAGTTGGTGGCAGAATTTAATTGAATTATCAGTATAGGGGAGGAAACATTTTTTTCCTCTACCTTTCTGGGTTCTCCTGTTGGGGCCCTGCAAATTAGACTGATAAAAGACATATTAACAGGAAAAAAACAAATGGAAATTTAGTGAGGAGTAACTCAAATGGGTGGTTAGAAATTTGGCTGTGTAAAATCTTAGTAAAGAATCATAAATTTGTAGTGAAGTGACAAGACAAAGGAAAAGGGGTTTTAGGCTTCCAAGGGTGGCAAATTATGGGAGGGTAAATATATGGGGAAACCACTGGAGTAAGGTTTGTTTGTGCAGGTCAATCTCGGTACTGACTTTCAGTCCTTTTTATGGCCATAAAATTTCCCCAGAAGAGGAGATTTATGGCATCCTCATTTCTGAGAAATTTCTGCTTTTAGTTACATAAGGTAAACACCAGGAAGGCTTCACTCTTCGTTTGTTGATTCTCATATTCCTCCAGATCAAAATAATTTTTATTTCAAAGTGGTATGGTTTGGGGTAGAATATTCTGGTCCCCAACATTGGATACCCAGTTGGTATTGTAAAATTTAAGAATTAGAGTGGAAAAATGACATGTATTTGCTGTCAGAAAATACCATACATTTGATATCAGAATGCACCATTCAAATACTCTGACCTCTTTTTTCTTCATTCTCTTGTCTCTTGCTTCTGCCTTCTACGGCCAAACAGAACTGGGAGCCAGTTCAACAAGGTAGCCCAGGTAAGTATTCTGTAGTAGAGGTCAGTCTCCTGGATTAAGGGCAGGGCAGAGAAGGGTAGAGAGTGAGTATTGGAATGGAGGTAGGGTTGGGGGCAAATTCAAATAACCAACACCAAAATATCATGTTAATTTGTTGTAATTTTTAACTAACTAATGACCCCCGTGCTTCTGCATTCACTGACTCTCAATTTGGGTCCCTCAGGAAGTGGACTCTGAGACAGAGATTAGAGGACAAGGTGGTTATTAGAGAGTGCTTTTAGAATCAATTCCTGTGGAAGAAAAGTAAAGGAAATTGAGTAAGGCAGAAGGAGAGGTCAAGCTGCAATGCATTCTGGTAGTAATGCCTGAATTGACTCTGTGAAGAGTTCTATGGATGGGATGACCTTTTAGAACTGTCCTGATCTAAGGCAAGATCTAAGACTTTATGCAACCATGAGGATCAGTCTTCAGATGCAGAACACCTTGGAAAGTGGGCATGACCTGGGGCCAAATAGCCTTCTTTACCTGAGGCAGTCCTCAAAGGGGATGACTATTGAAGACTATACTGGCAGCTCTCCCAGCAGCTGCAGAATAAGTCTTTTATTCATGAAGGGAAATCTGAGTCATGCATCACAACATCCACCACACCAATTTTCTGGCAAGTGTCACCTTTAACTGGACTAGACAAACCTCTAGACATGATATGATATCATTCCTTAATTAATTGAACAAATACTTATTGTGCACCTGCTACGTGTAAGTCCCTGTGCTATGCTTTGAGGATATAGCCACAAACAGAATAGATATACTCCCTGCTCCTTTGAAATTTAACAAATGAGCAAGACATGTAAACAGCCAAGTTGCTATGCTATGATAACTGCTATGATGCAGGAAATACCAGATGTATGAGAGCACAGAAAGGGGTGTCCAACTCAAATTTGTGGGCATACAGATGGGTCATCCTAAAAGAAATGCTAAGGGTGGTGAAGTTATTCTAAGAGTAAGTAGGAGTTATCTAGGTGAAGCCAAGTGGGAAGAATGTTCCAGAGAGGAGAATCAGCCTGTATGAAGTTCTGGGGACAACAGAAAAAATTCCATGTTTGGAGAACTGAAAGATGTTCAATGTGAAGAATACAAAATACAGAAGATCATCAGTGAGGAGAGCAATGAGTGAAGAACTTGAAGATATAAATGATGCAAAGATTATCAAGAGACCTAGAGGACATGTTATAGAATTTAGATTTACTCCTAAGAGCAATGGAAAGTCACTCAGGAGATTTTTAGTAGGTGTAGTACATAATCATGTGTATTTTAGTAAGTCAAATTTTCATTCTTTCCTTAATTTATTTCCTTTATTATTTATTCCTTGAACAAATACTTATTGATAGCCTACTATGTGCCAGACACTAGTTTCCCAAGATACAGTGTAAAATAAAGCTTTGAAGAGTGAATTATGGGGAGCAACACAAACAAAAGACCACTTAGAAAGTTACCACAATAGCCAATTGAGGGTTATTAGTGACTTAGACAATTAAGTTTCTGGAAATATAGAGAAGTGAAAGGTTCTCAAGGATATTCAGAAGGTATATTTAAGAGAAATTGGTGATTGGTTACTTGAAGGAAATGATGGAGAGGGAGGACTGAAGAATGACTTGCAGGTTTCTGGTTTTATACATAGGTATAGAGTGGTGCATTTCCTTCATACGGAGTACTGGGTAAGGCAAAGAAAAAGAATTCAGTTTTCAACATTTTAAGTTTAAAATGTATGTGAGACTTTTAAGAGACATTCAGGTGGCTCAAGAGGGATACATATTGAAAGCTCAGAAGAGAGATCTTTTCCTAATCAGTGACTTCCAATACTATTCCAGTTAATTTTTTATATCTTTTGAAAATGTCTCTCTAGCCATTGTTGTTTAAATTCAGAATTTTTTTTGCCCTGCCCAGCATGTCCAACAAATCATGATTATATGTATTGTCTACCTTCATCAAAGTCATCCAACACCTCTAGAGAAATGGATGGAGTCGCAAATTTCATTGACATTGTCTTTGATGTAAAATAATGAGGCTTTCTCTAAGCCTAGTATTTTTCTCACAGCAGAGTAAGATGTCTCTTCCTAAGAGAACCCAACCTTAACTTCCCAGGAACTTCCAGAACATCTTCATTGTTCTTACATTGTATACACTCCCTGAAATCCTGAGATATGTTATTACATTCTGTAAAATCCCATATTTTAACATAAAATAAAACACTAAACTAAATTTGTTTTATTTTTATGTGACCATTCACTGTTTTTTCCTCACATTATTTACTAAACATTGGAAAAGACAAGTTTTACCATACCATACTTACTTTTTAGGTACAAAATGTGAGTCTTCTGAAAATTCTTGAATCATATCTTTGACGTAACCATATCACTAGCATTCATTATTTGAGTTTTGATTATAAAATTCTTTTAACAAAAACTTTAATTGTTACATGATATATGAACAGAAGAATTTTTAATGTTATGCTTAAAAGGGTTGGAAATCTAACCTTGTGCCAGGAACTTCCGACACGTCATATAACTAAGCCCTCAACACAACCCTGCAAAAGTACATGGTAGTCTCCCTTTTACAAATGAGGAAACTTTATTCCAGGCTATATTTCTGATGACTCCCACTTGGCAGATAAACCAACAATGTAGTAGTTTCCCAGTTTTGAAAGCCTGTTGTAGCAGAAGCTGTCAGTGCTCTATCTATACCCTAACCTGACTTCCCATGGCCAGCACCTGCATTTTTATCAGAAGGCTGTCTTCTGCTACCAGAACCCATTTTGTACATGAGCATGGCTAGCCGGAAGTAATTGAGAATGATTGTCTATTAGATCTTTGTTAAATAAAAACATATCTTCCTTTATGAAATAGCAGCAAATGATGGACATCTTGGAACTAGTTAATTTCCAACAGATCATCGTTTTTTCCTTGTTTATTCTCCCTGACAGATGAGATAAGAAAACACAGGGTTTCAGGGGGAAAAGACTGGTACAAAAAGGGAAATGATGAAGAAAATGGGTGGTTATGGATACCACTAATATATTAATGAATAATTTTAACAAAATTTTTTGGGTGAGGCAAGTGCTGAGGCTAAAAACAAAGATTTTTAAAAATCTGATTAATAGAAAAAGTAAAAATAAAAAGTAACAAATGGCAACGTTTATAGTGCTATTTTTTTAACATCTCTGGAACTGAGCATCTTGCAGGCAAAATTTAATGCATGCTTTGCTTCAATTTGTGAAGATGTCAAAAAGTTATCTGATTTTAATTGTCAATCAAAAAGGTTCCAGAGGAATACACAGTGCTCCACATCAGGAAAAGAAGAAATGGTGTCTGAAAATGCAATGAAAACAAAGCAGTCTTACAAAAAAAGAAAATTCAAAACTCCATTGAATTTCAACAGAGGTGAAAGAAAACATTACTCTCACTCTTCTGTTTCACTCAATCTTTTATGTGTAAAATTTACTATGTTAAATTACAAGAAAGGAAATAGAGAAAAGCCTTCCCCAATTTTTTGTTTTTCTGTTCTTTTTTAGTTATTGAGCTGGATGAAAAGATTTTGTTCCTCTGGTGTGCTTCCATGCTGTCTTTTACAGCGACTGCTGTGAGTAAACTTGGGTAGAAGAACAGACATGCAATTTTTTCATGTCTTCTCTTGACGTCTCTCAAAAGAGTGCCACACAATTTCAATCCTCAATAAAACTTGTGTATATTCTCATAAAAAAGTTTACCTCTGAGAAATATCCAATTTGTGAGGCAGGTGGGGATAAAGAAGAGATTTGCTATTAACTACTTAACTGTTTGAAAATAACAAAAGCACTATAAAATCTCTGCTGTATTAAATATAAATTAATTAATGCAGAAATTGAAATTGTTCATTTTCATGACAACTTTTTCAGTTGCTAATATCTACATTCACAGTACTGCTTGCTAGTAGAGTGCCTCCTATGACATATGTGTGTTTGTTTATAAATAACACTTAAACGAATGGCTTACAATCAGTTTATGTAGAAAGTTCTTTAGAATGACAAACTTAGTGTCCTATTAGCAATCATCTGTTTTTATTTAAAAAGACTATAATGGTACTACAGCTTCATGTTGCATTTACTTTTTTGATATTCACATAGAAATTTACTACTTCATTCACTAAAAATCACCCTATTAAGAAACTGCTTGATAGACTCCAAATGTAATTAGAAAACTAAAAAAAAAAAATTACATTTCTAATTAGATTAAAAGATATCATTTTATTTACAATGTTCAATAGAAACAAAAGTCCATTTAGAAGCGAGAGACCATCTTTCTTATAGGACTTTTGCCACTTTCTTGTGTCTATGTTTTTAAAATTATTTTTAATTTTTTAAAATATTGTATAATTCTATTTATATGAAATATCAAGAATAGACAAATTCATAGAAAGATAGAGAAGACTAGCAGCTTCCAGGGAAAGGGGGAAATGGTAAGTGACTGCTTAATAGGTATGGAGTTTCTATTTGGTATGATGAAAATGCTCTGCAACTAGATAGTGGTGATGGTTGCACAGCACTGTAAACGTACTTAATGCCACTGAATTTTATACATTTAGTTGGCTAAAACAGTAAATGTTATGTTTTGTGTACTTTATCCCAAATTAAAAAAAAAAAAGTGGTGCATCTATCTTTGAAGACCTTGTTTTTCTCATACAACAGGATGTGTTTCTGCCTTATTCCTAATTCTCAGTCTTTATTTTGTAACTGGATCTCTCTGTGGAGAAACTGCCCAGTCCTTCAGTCCTTCTGCTGCAGAGATGCTTGTTTTTGTTTTTTGTTTTTTTTTGTCTTTTGGATATTTTCTCATCTTTATTAAGATGTAATTGACATATAACATTTTGTAACTTTAAGGTACAAATGGGCCACATGTACAACAGTAGTCCCATAGATTATAATGGAGTCGAAAAATTCCTATTGCCTAGTTACATAGCCTTTGTAGACCTCAACAAGCTCCTCAAAACGTTTGAAAACATGGACCCCAACACCAAAAGGTTTTCATTAATAGAGAGGAATGTTCATGGTGCATTATCTGCTTACAAGCAAATCTATGATGAAAAAAGAAACAAACCAAGCAAACCACCTTGGACATATTTCTGAAAAGAGTGACACCTCCTCAAGAAGAGCCTCAGGCAGGTCCTGCAGGAGGTATTCCAGAAGAAGAAATTATTATCATAGGCGATGACACCTCCATGCATGTTATTGTCCCTGAAGACTTTCCAGTGGGAAAAGATGTGGAGGTGGAAGACAGTGATATTGATGATCCTGACTAGGTAGGTCTAGGCTAATGTGTATGTCTGTGTCTTAGTTTTTAACAAAAAAACTTTAAAAAATTAGAGAATTAATAATAGAAAAATATTATAGAATAAGGATACAAAGAGAAGATATATTTGTGCAGCTATACAATGTGTTTGTGTTTTAAGCTAAGTGATATTAGAAAAGAGTCAAAAAGTTAAAAAAAAAAGCTTACGAAGTAAAAAAGTTACAGTAAGCTAAGGTTAATTTTATTGAAGAAAGAAAAACCTTTTGCTTTATAAATTTAGTATAGCCTAGGTGTACAGTGTTTACAAAGTCTACAGTCATGTACAGCAATGTGCTAGGCCTTCACTTTTACTCACAGCTCACTCACTGACTCACCTAGAGCAACTTCCAATCCTGTAAGCTCCATTCATGGTAAATGCCCTATGCAAGTTTACCATTTTTTATCTCTTATATTGCATTTCTACTGTACTTTTTCTATGTTTAGATATGTTTAAATACACAAATACTTACCATTGTGTTACAATTGCCTACACTTTTCAGTACAGTAATATGCTGTACAGGTTTGTAGCCTAGGAGCAATAGGCTATAGCCTATAGCCTAGGTGTGTAGTAGGCTATACCATCTAGGTTTGTGTAAGTATACTGTATGACGTTTGCACAATGACAAAATTGCCTAACTGAGCATTTCTCAGAACATATAGGGTCGTTAAGTGATGTATGACTGTATACAGAGTGATGATTTGATACATATGTATATTGTGAAGTGATTACCACAATAAGGTTAGTTAACACATCCATCACCTGACATAATTACAATTATTGTGTGTGGTGAGAACATTTAAGATTTACTGTCTTAGCATCTTTCAAATATATAATATAGTAGTGTTAACAGTAGTCAACATGCTGAATATTAGATCTCCAGAACTTATTCATCTTGTAACTGGGAGTTTGTACCCTTTGACCAACATCTCCCTGTTTCCTCTACCCTCCAGACCCTGGGAACCATGACTCTACACTCTGTTTACATGAGTCTGGCTTCTTTTAGATTATACATATAAGTGAGTTCATAGAGTATTTAGTTTTCTCTGCCTAACATTTCACTTTCCACATTACTGTCAAGGTCCATCTATGTTGCTGCAAATGACAAGACTTTCTTCTGTTTCATGTCTGAATATTATTCCATCTTGCATATATACCACATCTTCTCTATCCATTCATCTGTTAAGGGACACTTAGGTTGTTTCCATGCCTTGGCTATTGCAAATAATGCTGCAATGGACATGAGGGTGTAGATATCCCTTTGAAATACTGATTTCATTTCTTTCAGATATATACCCAGAAGTGGAATTGCAGGATGATGTGGTAGCTCTATTTTTAGTTTTATGAGGAAATTCCATACTATTTTCCATAATGGTTGTACCAATTTACATTCCCAGGAACATTGCATCAGATTTCCATTTTCTCCAAACTTTGCCAGTATTTATCACTTGTCTTTTAGATAATAGACATCTTAACAGGTGTGGAGTGATATCTCATTTTGGTTTTGATTTGCATTTCCCTGAAGATTAGTGGTGTTGAACATCTTATCATGTACCTGTTGGCAATTTGCCTGTTTTCTTTGGAGAAACGTCTATTCAGATCCTTTTCCAATTTTTTTAAAATCAGATTGATTTTTTGCTATTGAGTTGTATGATTTCTTGATATAGTTTGGATACTAACGTTTTTTCATGTTGTTGATTGCTTTTTTTTTTTTTTTTTTTGGTGTGCATGGGTTTTTCAGTTTGAGGTAGTGCCAATTATTGATTTTTGCTTCTGTTGCTTGTACTGCTGGTGTCAAGTCGAAAAATCCACTGCCAAGACCAATGTCAAGTAGCTATTTCCCTGTGTTTTCTTCTAGGAGTTTTACAGTTTCAGGTCTTGTGTTTAAAAGTCTTTAATCCGTTTTGAGTTAATTTTAGGAGTGGTGTAAGATAAGGGTCAAATTTCATTCTTCTGTGCATGATAATTCAGTTTTCCCAATACTATTTATTGAAGGGACTATCCTTTGCCCATTGATTATGCTTGGCTCCCTTGTCTAATATTAGTTGACTTTATAGGCATAGGTTTATTTCTGGGCTGTCTATTCTATTCCATTGGTCTATGTGTCTTTTTTAAGCCAGTACCATACTGTTTTGATTACTACAGATTTGTGATATCATTTAAAATTAGGAAAGCATGGTGCCTCCAGCTTTGCTGTTCCTTCTCAAGATTGTTTTAGCAATGCAGGGTCTTTTGTGGTTCTGTAAAAACGTTAGGATTTTTAAAATCTATTTCTGTGAAAAATGCAATTGGAAGTTTCATAGGGATTTCATTGAATCTATAGATGGCTTTAGGTAATATGGACATTTTAACAATAGTAAGTCTTCTGATCCACAAACATGACATATATTTCCATTTATTTCTGTCATCTTCAACTTCTTTCATCAATGTCTTAAAATTTTCAGAATACAGATCTTCCATTTCTTTCACTTCTTTGGTTAAATTTATTCCTAGGTATTTTATTGTTTTTGATGCTATTGTAAATGTTAATTTTTCTTTCACATAGTTTGTAGTTAGTGTATAGAAATGAAATTGATTTTTATAAGTTGCATTTTTATCCTGAATCTTTACTGAATTCATTTATTAATTCTAACAGTTTTTTGGTGGAGTCTTTAAAGTTATCTATGTATAAGATTATATCATCTGCAAACAGAAACAATTTTACTTCTTTTTTTCCAATTTGGATGACTTTTATTTCCTTTTATTGCCTAACTTTTCTGGCTAAGACTTCCAGTACTATATTAAAAAAGTGGTAAGAGTTTGCACCCTTGTCTTGCTCCTCATTTCAGAGGAAAAGATTTCAGCTTTTCACCATTGAGTATGATGTTAGCTCAAAGGCTGTTTAATTTTGTCCAACACTTTTTATGCATCTATTGAGATGACCATAAGATTTGTATTCTTTATTCTGTTAATGTTGTGTATCTCATTTATCGATTTTCAAATGATGAACCATTCTTGCATCCAAGAGATAAATCACATTTATCATAATGTATGATCCTTTTAATGTGCTGTTGAATTCAGTTTGCTGGTGTTTTTTTGAGACTATTCATCAAGGATATTGGCTTGTAGTTTTATTTTCTTGTAGTCTCCATATCTGGCTTTGGTATCAGAATAAAGCTGGCTTAGTAAAATGTGCTACGAACTGTTCCTTCCCCTTCAATTTTTTGGAACAGTTTGAGAAGGATTGAGATTAATTCTCCTTTAAAAATTTGGCAGAATTCACCAGAGAAACCATCTACTCCTGGGCTTTTCTTAGTTGGAAGTTTTTTGATTACTGATTCATTCTCCTTACTCATTATTGATCTGTTCTGATTTTCTATTTCTTCATGATTCAGTCTTGGTAGGTTGTATGTTTCTAAGAATTTATCCATTTCTTCTAGGTTATCCAATTTGTTGGTGTATAATTGTTCATAGGAGCCACTTATGATCCTTTGTATTTATGTGGTGTCAGTTATAATGTCTTTTCTTTCATTTATAATTTTTTTAATTTGAGTTCTCTCCCTTTTTTTCTTCATTAGTCTAGCTAAAAGTTGTTAATATTTTTATCCTTTCAAAAAAACCAACCCTGTTTTATTTATTTTTTATATTATATTTCTAGTTTCTATATCATTTATTTCTGCTCTAGTCTTTACTATTTCCTTTCTTCTAGTAACTTTGAGCTTAGTTTTATTTTCTTTTTCTAATACCTTTAAGTATAAAGTTACATTGTTTATTTGAGAGCTTTCTTTTAAATAAATGTAGGCCTTTATTGCTGAAAATTTCTACCTTCCAGCTTTTGCTGCATGCCATCAGTTTTGGTATGTTGCATTTTTAATTTTATTTCTCTCAAAATATTTTCTGACTTCCTGTTTGATTTCTTCTTTGGCACATTGGTTGTTTAGAATGCACTGTCTAATTTCAATGTGTTTGTGAATTTTTATTTTCCTCCTATGGTTGATTTTTAGTTTCATTCTATTGTGGCCAGAAAAGATACTAGATATAATTTCAATCTTCTTAATTTTGTTAAAGCTTGCTTTGTGGCCCAACATATGATAAATCCTGGAGAATTTTCCATGTGCATTTGAGAGAAATGTGTATTCTTATGCTGTTGGATGGAATGTTCTGTATATGTCTATGTCCATTTGGTAACTTGTAATTTGTTAACAATAACACTATAGAATGTTGTTCAGGTTTGTTGTTTCCTTGTTAATATTCTATCTGATTGATTTATCCAACGTTTAAAGTGGTGGTGTTATATTGTGATTTATAAGTGTGAAAAGATTTCAATTTAAAATGGAATTGGAGGATATGAAATGGAGAATCGCATGCATAAGCCCTCAGAAAAACAAAACTTATGAGTGAAGAGATATATTTCCCATAAATGCCTGACTTACAAAAAACTGGAACTTATCTCTTGACCCATCTATACCCACTGAGAATCTCTCCCCATCTTCAAGCTAATAAACTTACTGGTTGAATTATAGCTGGACTCCCCCAACTTTGAACTCCTTGCCCATTAATACAGCCTATCCCAAACCTTCAATGGACTCTCCCATAGCTTGCTATAATTTGCATTTCCTGAATTGCAATTTCTCTGCTATTCCCAAATAAACTCTATTTCTGGTAATTCAAACTTGCTCCACTTCTTTATTTAGGTTGACATGAGAAATATATTTTGGTCATCTGAATGACCAAATCTATATATTTCTCATATAAATTTGGTCTTTACAGCTCTCAAAATCCTTGGAATTTCCTGAGCAATAAGAGCAAAGGGAGAACATTTTGTTATAATATTTGATCTCTTGTCCTCAGTTCCTGAAAACACTTCAGAGCCATAAAGGGGAAATAGGTGTCTTATTATTCATAACAAGCCCCTTTCCACTACAACTGGGTTTATGTTAATGAAGGTGACTTTTGGAAAGAACATATGGATAGGGGCTGGTTGCCCAGGGAACCAACCATAGAGAGTTAGAATGTTCAGTCCCACCCTCTGATTTCTGGGGAGGGAATAGGGGCTAGAAATGGAATCAGTCACCAATGGCCAATGAGTTAATCACGCCTATGTAATGGAGCCTCCATAAAAATCCAAAAGGAGGGGATTTAGAGAACTTCCAGGTTGGGAAACCAGAACATTTCCATGTGCCAATACGTTGGGCCTCAAGATCCATGAGGTCAGAGGCTTCTTTGTTCAGGACCTCACCATATGTATCTCTTCATCTGACTGTTGATTTGTATCTTTTTATATCCTTTGTAATAAATCAGTAATCTCATGAGTAAATGAGTTTCCTCAGTTCCTTGGGCCATTTTAGCAAATTAATCAAACCCAAGAAGGAGGTGACGGGAACCTCTGATTTATAGGCAGTTGGTTAGAAGCACAAGTATAAACCTGGGCTTGTGAGTGGCATCTGAAGTGGAGGCTGGTCTTGTGGGACTAAGCCTTTCACCTGTGGAATATGATGCCATTTTCAGATAGATAGTGCCAGAATTGAGTTAAATTTTAGGACAACTATCTGGTGTCTCAAGCATTATTTGGTGGTGTGGTGAGAAAAACCCACACACCTATGTTGAAATTGGTCTTAGAACCATTTTAGAATTGATGTCAGAGAAGTGGGATTTGCTAGAATGGCCCTGGCTCATGGAAACATGTTGTTTGGGAAGAGAAAGGATGAAAGGGTGGGGTATGAAGAACCTTTGATTACTGGGTGGCCAAGTATGGAGCAGCAGCCATGCTGCTATCAGTTACTATAGATAAAACTTGCCAATGAAATTTAGAGATGGATCCAACACCCAGGGATTTGGTTCACTGGATGTATAAGGAAATGCAAACTAATAAGGAAAGGTAAAATATTCTAGCTTTTGATTATTGTTATCTGTGATAGCTAAACTAAAAAAGTACTGAGTCTTATCTTAATACTAGACCAAGCTCAGATTTCAGTGAGTCTGAGTTTCAGCCACTAGCCTCAAAGCCATCCCCCTGAGGTAAAAATTATGCAGAGGCACCAGAAAGTACCTAGAAGACCTCTGGTCACCAAGAAGGTAGTCACTGTGGAGGAAGGGCAAAACCAAGAAACTATTGAAACCAGACAGTATAGTATAAAGGAATTGTTTTATTTTGAATATTTGGTATCATCAGCTTCCTAAAGAACATTTACTGAAATAGATTATGAAAATAACTAATTTGAGGGCTATGTCTTTCATTTTGAATGCTGCCGAGTGGAAGAACAGGTTTAGGTTGAGGCAGGACCCACAGCTCACAATGAAACAATCACAGATGGCTATACATGGTCCATACACACAGGAGGCTATTCTTGAGGGAACAGTCAGCTTGATGGACTGGATAAAAGCCACAGTAAAGTCTGTTTACTCTGAGAATGGGGACTACCCAACTCTCCTATAAATTCCAAGTGGGACACCCCAGATCAAGAAGCTGATATGTTTCATATGCAAGCCATGTGGAACTGGCTTTATCATGAGCAGGATGTTCACTTGTTGAATAAGCCTGTTACCCAGGCCATGGTAAATGCTGTGGTTAAGGGCTCCTTTCACACGAGCACTCCATATAACCTTATCATTTCAAAACTATGAACAGTTGTGGAAGCCTTATAGAATTTGCTATCTCAGCTCCTCCTCATAGACCTTGAAGATGCTAACAGAAACATTAGGTTAGTTAACAAGAGAATGAAAAGAGGCCCAGGGGAGAGTCAAAAGACTCCTCTTAACAAAGTGGAAATTTTTAAATGGTTATTAAGAAATAAAGTAAATAAAACAAATATTGATAGAAGTAAAACAAAGAGGAAACAGAAAAGGAAGAGTTATGGGGCTCGTACCAACAAGGTGGAAATCTTAAGATGGTTATTAAGAAATGGGATAAACAGGGCCAGCCACGGTGGCCTAGTGGTTAAGTTTGGTGCACTCTACTTCAACAGCCCAGGTTCAGTTCCTGGGCATGGACCTACACCACTCATTAGAGGTCATGTTATGGTGGCAGCTCACATGCAAAATAGAGGAAGATTGGCACAGATGTTAGCTCAGGGCAAATATTCCTCAGTAAAAAAGAAAAGAAAATGGTATAAATAAAATGAACATTGATGGGGGCTAAAACAAAGGTTTTAATATAGCACTAGCAAAGGTTGGGCTGGGCAAAGAGACCCTCTGTTGGTCTCTCAACATTAAAGGACCCCAAACAAGTTGACTCTATTTACCTTAGTATGTAGAAATTTAAAAAGCCACAAGGCAGGGCTTACAATGAGACATCCGACCAACAACCACTTGGGGCAGTGTTTAGGCTGATTAATCAAGGTAAAGATTGACAAAAGGGCCTGGGTCCCTTGGCTCCACCCCTCACAGGAGGTGGAGAAGAGAAATTCCCAGGACTCCTTGATACAAACTGTGGCACCAAAACCCATTGATGAGACCCTGACTTGGGCTACAATTAGATTGAGAGAACATAAAAATGTAATGATTGATAGAATTGTGAATGTTGTAATGTTTAAGTAGGCATTATGTAAAGAGGTCATGTCTTCTTTATCTGAATGTTTTATGGGAATGAGTATTACATCTAGCTGAGGAACACTTCCTTATGTAGTTTTAGAAAACCAAAACTCGTCAGTAAAGTCCTAATAGAAGCTACAGTTAGAAATGTAAAAGTTGATGGAATTATTAAGATAGAAGTTGGTGGGGGAATTGGTATGTTTGAACATGCTTTATATGAAATATTTCCATTGGTTTTACCTGATTGCATTATGGAGATGGATATTTTGTCTCATTGGGCAATACTTTCCCTACCAAGTATTATAAAACAGAAGGCATATAAGTCTGCCCTGCAAACAACATTAATTGGACATGCTAAATGGGAACCAATAAGATCACTCAAGCCCACATAGCATAGAATAGAAGCTGGAGTGCTGGTAGGGACAAAATCTTTGTGTGATAGCCTTATGTGGATCATAGACTGGGGCTTATGGCAAAAACTTGTGAACACCTTTCCATGACAACTATTGGAACTTTGGACTAAAAAAATTGAGACACTCTAATGAGGATGGCTGTGCTCAGAAGAGTTCCAAAATAAAGTAGAAATGGTTTATACAGGACTATGTTACCTGGAGGATGCAGGGAGCCTCTTTTCCTCTAGGACTGACTCTGGAACTGTGTGAGGAACTGCTAGATTCTATTGTCACTTTGACAGTGACCTATGAACAGCTCTCAACTGAACAACAAAGAGCTGCTTGGTTTACAGATGACAGTTTCAAGGTGAATGGACAACATCCTGTTTGAATTCTTCCAATTGAAGAAGGTAAAAACAGAGCAGCCTCGTGTGCTAACTTGCATGCTGTTTTCCTAGCAGTGATGGAAGAATTGAGTAGTAGTAAAGGTATCTATGTAAAAGCTCCTGTGTTTGGGTTTTTACTGACTCATGGGCAGTGGCCAATGGCCTGACCAAAAGGTCAGGCAGGAGGGCAATGGAAACTTGGTCTATTAAAGGGATGCCTTTATGGGACATGGCCTTACGGACATTTTTTGATGTTAGTGCTGTTGAATTGATTCTGACTCCTGGTGACCCTGTGTACAGCAGAATGGAACCCCGCTTGTTCTTTCTTTGCCATCCTCTCACCTTCCGGAGCTATATCAGACAATGTTCCACTGCTATTTATAGGGGTTTCATGGCCAATTATTTTGGAAGTGGGCGGCCAGATCCTTCTTCCTCGTCTGTCTTAGTCTGAAAGCTCCACTAAAACCTGTCCACCAAGGATGACCCTGCTGGTATTTGAAATACCAGTGGCATAGCTTTAAGCATCACAGCAACCTGCAGCCACCACAGTATGACAGCTGACAGGTGGGCAATGTGGTTTCCTAACTGGGAAAGGAACCCAGGCTATGGCAGTGAGAGCACCAAATCTTAACCACTAGATTGAAAGGGCTGGCTGTGGAAATTACAGGAGTGCATTAAAATAGGACATGACAATGTCCATCAGAAGAACCTCCTTCTGGGTTCAGAAGGTGATTGGAATCAACAGATATCCCTGCGTGCTTGCTTAAGGTGGCCACTTGGGTCCATGAAATGAGTGGATGTGGGGGTACTGCAGCAATGCAGAGATGGGTTGAAGCTAAACATAGTCCTCTTGCACCCTCTGAGGCACAAAATGCCAAAAGAGCTGTTCTGTTTGCCAGCCAAAGATACAATGACTGCAGATAGCTATGTGGCAGATTCTCTGGTGGGAAGACCCTGATCATATCCGGCAAGTGAGATTGATATTGGTAGCCTTGGGGGTCTAAAATTGGGTTGTGATGGGAATAGACACTGACTCTGCACTGGGCTTTGCTTATCTGGTGGTAGATGCAAAAGCCCACAGTATTATGAAAAAACTGAAATGGAAAATATTGCACCAATTTGGATGACTGACCACTATTTCTTTTTTTTTTTTTTTTTAAAGATTTTATTTATTTTATTTTTCCCCCCAAAGCCCCAGTAGATAGTTGTATGTCATAGCTGCACATCCTTCTAGTTGCTGACCACTATTTCTTTAGACCAAGGAACACACTTGACAGCTCATAATGTACTACAATGGGCAGAGAGATATTTTCCTCAGAGTAATAGTTTGATAGAGAATTGGAATGAGCAATGAAAACACTGGTTATCACAAATGGCAAAATTTCCTCATTTTTATTGCTGAATAATACTCCATTGACTGACACTTAGGTTGTTTCCATGGCTTGGCTATTATAATGCTGCTATGAACATGGGGGTGCAGATATCTTTCTGAGTTAGTGTTTTTGTTTCCTTTGGATTTATTCCCAGAAGTGGAATTGCTGGATCATATGGTAGTTCTATTTTTACTTTTCTGAGGATCCTCCATAGTGTTTTCTATAGTGGTTTTATCAGTTTAAAATCTCATCAACAGGGCATAAGTGTTCCCTTTTCTCCACATCCTTGACAGCATTTGTTATCTCTTGTCTTTTGGATGATAGCCATTCTGATAGACATGAGGTGATATCTCATTGTGATTATGATTTTTATTTTCCTAATGACTAGTGATATTAAGCATCTTTTCATGTACCTGTGTACCGGTATCTTTTGATTCCTATTTTTTCAGGCTACATCTACTGTAAAGGATATCATTTAAAAAGAAATTTCCAGTACCTTCTTCCTACTGGGACTTCAAACCACATGGTGTATGGCTCCAAGCAGACTGATCACTGTGTAACTATAAATCTTAATGATCAAATGCTTAGAAATGTCCCTGGTAACAACGGACAAAATATAATGGCAGCATGGCCAATATGCCACATGTTTTTGTGGGTGGAAAGCTATTAAGCAAAGTAAAGAAAAACACGGGTCCCTGATGGGATTAAATCAGTGGGCATAACATGGTGCATCTGAGTTCCCCTGGAGAATGTCCTCACCCTGAGACAAGGAAGACTGTGGGGAGTCTTGTGGTATATTCAAACTAAATTGCATCTAGATGTGACTACCACTCGTCTAACCCTAGTATGGGGGACCCAACAGTTTTGGATGCAAAATGTGTATCCTAACTGCACCCAGGCTGATATAATGGCAGAAATATGCAGGGTGCATTTAAAAACACTGGCCCACAAGAGAGAAAAAGGCCTTAGGAGAGATAGGTGCTGGTCTACGTATCCTAGGACAAGCTGAATTGGCTTTTTCAGAGGAAAAAGAATTATTAATGAGAATAGGCAGATTAGAGAGTGTTCTTTTCCAGGAGGAAGACAAAGGATGACAGTCAGCCTAAAAAGATAATGAGGTTTTAGTAAAGTGGGTCAGGCAGACTCAACAAACAATGCTGGATAATGCTAGAACCCAGCATTGGGAAAGGGCCTGAGTCCTGACCCAACAAGGCCTCTTGAATATTTTAATACAAATGGAAGCTATGTGGCCATGGGGCAGTTGCACTTTAATCCTAGCCACTGAGGCTCAAGGGGCACACCTATGGGAATCTTATGGCCTTCCAAGTTTATGGAAGTTCTCTGGGGGCACTTGTAACCTACATAGATGTACCATGACTGCTCTTACCCCCAGAATAGCTAGAAATAAAACACATCGTGTGGTACAGTTAGTGGGAATAGGAACTAGTCTAAAACCACTCCTGTCCTCCCCACAGGAGGGAGGTGGGACTTGTTGTATACACAATTGAAACCAATCTTAGCACAAGCCTGTGAGATGAGGCAGTGTGATTGATTTTGTCCCCAGTTAACCTGGAATCCAGATATAATGGAATCACAGCCAAATGTAACAACCCCTGCCCTTAATAATATCTCGTATATGGACAAGGGTAGATTTTGTTGGGAAGGCAAAGCAAACATCTCTGTAATTCTTACCTATTTGTTTCTTAATGAAACCAAATTGTACCATGACCATACAGCAATATGGTGTAATACTGGTGTTTTTGGTAAGATTCAACTACCTCAAGTAAATAAGTCCTATGATAATACTGATATTGGTGATCAAACATGTTGGGAGATGGAGTTAAAGCCTCCTTAGAATGTAATGTCTATCAAAATTAATGGCTTGAGAAGGAACTGGATCTAGCTAATCACCAGCTGATCTCTGTGATAAATAGTTCTGCACAAGTTTATCATAAGGCACAAGTAGCAGTAGATAAAGGGGGAAAAGAAGAATCAAACTAGTAGAAGAATATGACAATGTTTTTAATGGTTTTATAAGACAAATGAGTCATTTCTGTAAATATATTCCTAACCCACACTGGCTTCTCCAAGTGTTAGGCCTATTTTTGTTGGTAATACTGCTATATCTATTCTATAAATGCTACACCAAATGTAAGTGCTGTGATAGCTATAATCATTTTGCTGTAACGATCAGTGTTCAAAAACCAGGCAGCAGACTGCAATATTATGATTTATAAGAAATATATATATTGGTTCATTCAGATGACCAAAATATATTTCTCGTATATATTTGGTCTTCATCCACAGTTCCTGGCTCACAGCTCCCAAAAACCATGGAATTTCCTGAGCATTAAGAGCAATGGGAACATCTTTTGTTATAATATTTGATCTCTTGTCCTCAGTTCCTGAAAACACTTCAGAGCCATAAAGTTGAAATGGGTGTCTTGTTATTCATAACAAGCCTCTTTCCACAACAACTGGATTTTTGTTAATGAAGGTGACTTTTGGAAAGCACCTAATGATAAGGTCTGGTTGCCCAGGGAACCAACCATAAATAGAGAGTTAGAATGTTCAGTCCCACCCCCTGATTTCTGGGGAGAGACTAGGGGCTAGAGGTTGAATCAAGCACCAATGGCCAATGAGTTAATCAATCATGCCTATGTAATGAAGCCTCTATAAAAACCCAAAAGGAAGGGACTCAGAGAGCTTCCAAGTTGGAAAACCAGAACACTTCCATATACTACCCTGGCAGCCCCAACTCCACTAGGATGGAAGCTCCTTGTTCAGGACTTCACCATATCTATCTCTTCTCTAGCTGTTTATCTGTATTATTTAATATCCTTTGTAATAAATTTATAATCTAGTGAGTAAAGGATTTCCTGAATTTTGTGAGCTGTTCTAGCAAAATTAATCAAACCCAAGAAAGAGGTCATGGGAAGCTCTGATTTATAGTCAGTTGGTCAGAAGTACAGGTAACAACCTGTTCTTACGATTGACATCCTAAGCTGGAGATGGTCATTGGAACCTCCAATTTGTAGCCAGTTGGTCAGAAGCACAAGTAACAACCTGGGCTTGTAATTTGTGTCTGAAGTGGAGGGAAGTCTTGTGGGACTGAGCCCTTTGTGGAATTTGATGTTATCTCTGGATAGATAGTGTCAGAAATGACTTTAAATTGTAGCACACCCAGCTAGTGTCTTGAGTACTTATTGATAGGTAGGGACTTACTATTGCCATTTAATTAATTGTTTTTTGACTTTGTTCCTTTCCTTCCCTCTTACTCTCTTCCTTTGTGACTTATATTTTGTACTAGTGTACTTTAATTCCTTTCTCTTTATCCTTTGTGTAACTATTATAGTTTTTTTCCTTTGTGGTTACCACGAGGCTTACATACAACATCTTATAGATATAACAATCTATTTTAAGTTTACAATAACTTACCTTCAATCACATACAAAAACTCTACAATTTTACTTCTCTTCCCCCCACATTTTATGCCATTGATGTCACAATTTTATATTGTGCATGCATTAACAAATTATTGTAGCTATAGTTGTTTTTAACCCTTATACTATATAAAAGTGATTTACACACTACCATTACATTATTAGGGTACTCTGAATTTGACTACTTACCTTTATCAGTGAGTTTTATACTTTTATATATTTTCCTATTGTTACCTAGCATCCTTTCATTTCAACTTGAAGAACACCTTTAACATTTCTTGTTAGGCAGGTCTAGTTGTGATGAACACCCTTAGCTTTTGTTTATCTGGGAATGTCTTTATCTCTCCTTCATTTTTAAAGGACAGTTTTGTTGTGTATATTATTCTTGCTGGGCACTTTTTTCTTTCAGCACTTTGAATATATCATCCCACTCTTTCCTGGCCTGGAAGATGTCTGCAGAGAAGTTCTCTAATATCCCTATGGGGTGTATTTGAATCCCTTGTATTTGATGAGTCATTTTTCTTTTGCTGCTTTCAAAATTCTTTCCTTGTTTTTGACTTTTAACATTTTGATTAAAATGTATCTTGAAGTAATTTTCTTTGGGTTGATACTGCTTGGGGTACTTTGAGCTTCCCGTACTTGATTGTCCATATCTCTCCCAAGCTTTGGGAAGTTTTCAGCTATTATTTCTTTAAATCATCTTCCTGCCCCTTTCTCTCTCTCTTCTCCTTCTGTGACTCCTATGACGCAAATGTTTGTACTCTTCTTAATGTCTCGTAATTTACATGGGATTTCTTCACTGTTTTCTATTCCTTTTTCTTTGAATTCCTTTAACTTGCTAATTTCAAATGATTTATCTTTGAGTCCACGGACTTTTTTCTTCTGCATGATCAAGTCTGATGTTGAAGCTCTCTATTGAATTTTTTGATTCTGTTATTGTATTCTTCAGCTCTAGTTTTGTTGTTGTGTTCTCTTTTATGGTTTCTATTTCCTTATTAAACTTTTCATTTTATTTATTCATTGTTTTCCTAATTTTGTTTAGTTGTCTACCATGTTCTCTTGCATTTAATTCATTTTCATTAAGATGATTATTTGGAATTTTTTGTCAGTCAAATTGTAGATCTCCATTTCTTTGGGATCAGTTACTGGAGCTTTATTAGTTTCCTCTGGTACTGTCATATTTTCCTGATTCTTTGTGATCCACATAGCCTTGTGTTGGTGTATTTGAGGGAACAAACATTTATTCAAGTCTTTACAGACTGGTTTCAGTAGGTAACAGCTTTCTCCAGTCCATTCCCAAGGCTGATGGGATTACCTGCAGAATCCCAGTTGTGCTGGGTTGGAGCCAGTTATGAGGTTGTCACTGGGCCTGCAGTGGAGTCGGTGGTTGATGGGCTTGTTAAGAGGGGCTTGGGTGGGGGTGGATCCTGTCTGGTCCCTGGATAAATGGGAATACTTCCATTAACTTCTTCAGCACAGCGGCACTGGGACAGGGATCCTCTTCAGGGTCCACAGTTGGGTCCTTGGATAACAAGCCTATTACCAAGTTTGTGGCAGGTGTGGCTCCCGACAGATCCCTGGGAGGGCTGCTGCCTGGTTACTGGATGGGTTCCTGAATGGGAAGGACTGGCCCTAGACTTTGGCTGAGAAGAGCTAGAACCAAGCTCAATGTCTTTAAAAATATGACTTTTGTATTTTATCTGCTTTATCTAATTGCTGCAATGAGTGTTGGCTTGTCACCACCTATGGATCCTACCTCAAAATAGATAAGTTTTATTATATTTTAAATTTAAAATAATTTTTTATTCAAAAATACCTCAAGGAAGTGAAAAAGCAAAATACAAAGTGGGAAAAGACATTTGCAATACACATATTGCAAATGATTAAGATCCAAAATATATAAAGGACTCTTAAAAATCAGTAATAAAAACATAGATGATTCTATAGAAAAATGGGAAAAAAGAATATTTAAATTGCCAATAACCATATGAAAAGATGTTAAACTTTATTAATAATTAGAGAAATGCAAATTAATGCTACCATGTCATACACAAGGAAGGCTAAAATAAAAAAAGACAAAGAAGATAAAGCATTGGAGAGAAAGCAGAGCAATTAGAATTTTCATAGACTACTGGTGAAAGACTAAACTGTTATAACCATTTTGGAAAAATGTTTGGTATTACCTACTAAAGTTGAACATAGGCACATGTTCCTAAGTCACCAAAAAACATATGCAATAATGTTTACAGTAGCATTATTTATAATACTCCCAAACTGGAAACTACCCAAATATCAATCAAAAATAGTTCAGATGAAAAAACTTATGGTATATTCACATAAAGAAATACACAAAGTAATGAGAATGAATGATATACAACTACATAACCATGCAGATGAATCTGAAAAATGTAACATTAAGCAAAAGAAACCAGAAAACAAAAGAGCGTATAAAGTATGATTTCATTTATATAAAGTTCAAAAACAGTAAGAAAAAACTGGTTAGCAATCAATATAGTAGTTACTATCAGGATAGTGTGAGATAGTGATGGTAAAAGCATGAGCAGGGCTTTTGGGGTATTGGCAAAGTTCTGTTTCTTGATCAGGGTTTTATTTTTAATGATGTGTTCATGTGCAAAAAATACAATGTGCTATAAACTTCTTATATGTGCACTTCACTGTATGTATATCATTCTCAAAATTAAAGCATTTTGTTTTTGGTGAGAAAGAGTAGCCCTGAGCTAACATTTGTTGCCAATTCTCCTCTTTTTGCTGAGGAAGACTGGCCCTGGACTAACATCTGTGCCCATCTTCCTCTACTTTATATCTGGGATGCCTGCCACAGCATGGCTTGATAAGCGGTGTGTAGGTCTGAGCCCCGGATCCGAAACTGCAAACCCCGGGCCGCCAAAGTAGAGCACACAAAATTAACCACTATGCCACCGGGCTGGTCCCAAAAGTGTTTCTTTAAAAAAGAAAAGGAAAGACTTCCAATTTCAGCTCTGAAATATAAAGAGATTGCAAGTCATCACTCCCATACTTACAACAAGAAAAAAGCTGAACTGAAAATCAACGACTTTTTTCAGAATCATCAGAGAATTGAAGTCACAGTGCAAACTGCTACCCCAAAATAAGGAGACAGAAGTGAATAAAGAAAATCACAGCCAAAATCAGCTCACCTGGAGCGGAAGCCACTGAAGCCATAAACTGGTAGTAATACATAAATGGTAATTTTGATGACTTGGTAGAATCTGTGTAGACTAGGAGGGAGTCCACACTTTTGTAAGTTTTACTTCCAAGAACCCAACCATGTTCTCACAGTGAAGATTCCAGAAAAATCTAACATTTTAGGCTGGAGAAGGAGAAAACTAATTATTTGGAGTGTTTTCCATATTAAAGACCTACTCCCCATGGGAAACAACTTTACCACAGCTTTCTCTGACAACAGAAAAAAGCAATTAGTCAGTTGTAGTCCCATGTAGCCTTCCTGTCTTACCTAAAGGGAGGAAAAAAGGTTAACAAATTACTTCTATAGGTTACATCCAAAGGACTCAGGTGCACTAGAAGACTTAGATTTAATCATAAGATTATAGAATGCTTTTTCTCCCCTATACCTTACAGCCAAATCAACAGGAACTGTCAAACTGTTTTCCACAGCGGCTGGACTGCTTTATATCCGCATCAGTACTATATGAAGGGTTCCAATATCTCCACAGACTCATCCACACTTATTTGTGTCCTTTCTTTTATTATAGTCACCTAGTGGGTATGAAGTGATATCTCATGTGGTTTTGATTGATATTTCCCTAATAACTAATGATTTTGAGCATCTTTCCATATGGTTATTGGCCATTTATATATCTTCTTTGGAGGAATGACTATTCAAGTCATTTGACCATTTTTTGACCGGATTGTTTGTCTTTCTTTTAATTCTCCTTTAGTCCTGTGAATGGACCACAATTTTTTCTTTCCTTGAATTCCTCATAATTTTTGTTGAAAACTGGACATTTCAAATATTGTTATGTGGCAACTCTAAAAATGAGATTCTGTCTCCTTTCCAAGGTTTGTTGTGGTTTATTTTTGTTTGTTTAGTGACTTTCTGAACTAATTTTACATAGTCTCTATGCTTTGTAATGTGTGACCAGTGAAGACTTTTCTGGTAGCTTAGTGGTCAACTGATGATTTGACAGAAATTTCCTTAAATGCTTACAGCAGAAAAACCAAACAACAATAAAAAATAAAATGACCTTTCCATTTTTGCAAATGGACTGTGTGTGCATTAGGGGGCACATCTTCAACACTCAGCCATTTCCTGCTTTCACAGAGCCTGAATGTTAGCCAGAGGTTACAGTTTAGGGCCTTTTCAGTTTTTTTCCGAACTTGCCCAGATTTGGACATGTGGGTGGCCTTCCTGTTTCCCAGGAGCACTTAGAAGCTTTTCAAAGCCTTTATTCACCAAAGCATCTCATTCCTAGCCTTTTCTCCCAAGCTTTCATGTTTGTCTATTGTTTATCCCAACTGTTATCCCTTGTCCCAAGTGACAGTGGTTCATATATTTTCCTTCAACTGTTTTTTGACTAACATCCACCCAGGTAGCAGCCCCAGCCCTGAGAGAGCTCCACATTAGGTGAAATAAAGGCAAGTCCTTTGAGCCAGTCCTACAGGGAGCCATTAGATCAAAACAATCAGGGCCGGACCGTGGCTTAGCGGTTAAGTGCGTGCGCTCCACTGCTGGCGGCCTGGGTTCGGATCCCGGGCACGCACCGATGCGCCGCTTCTCTGGCCATGCTGAGGCCGCGTCCCACATACAGCAACTAGAAGGATGTGCAGCTACGACATACAACTATCTACTCAGGCTTTGGGGGAAAAAAGGAGGAGGATTGGCAAGAGATGTTAGCTCAGAGCCAGTCTTCCTCAGCAAAAAGAGGAGGATTAGCATGGATGTTAGCTCAGGGCTGATCTTCCTCACCAAAAAAAAAAAAAAAAAATCAACAATTCTTTGAGAATAAGGTCTGTACTGTTCCCTATAGTACTAGAAATTTCTACCATGAATACAGGCTATTGTCTTCAAGGTCACAACCATGCTGGGTAGTAGAGGATGGTAAAAAGGTAAATTAAAATGCCACAAAGCTCTCTTATCAAGACTCAGCTATTTTTTCCTTAGTAAGCATTTCTCTGTATGTTGTAAGCTTTTGATTATATGTAAGAGTTCTGAAAAAGTTAATTTTGATAATTTTTGCTAGCTTATTTATTGCTTTTTTGGAGAGATAGACTTTTGGAGCTCCCTATTCAGTCATCTTCACTGATGCTAATTCACCTTACACATTGAAAAGAATAGAAATCATACAAAGTATGGTCTTAGACCACAATGGAACTAATCTATAAATGAGTAGGCAAAAGATAGCTGAAAATAATAAAATATTTTGAAATTAATGAATAAACTTCTAAATACCACATGGATCAAAGAAGAAGAAGTCTCAAGGAGAAATTTAAAAATCCTTTTCAATTAAATGAAAATGAAAATATAACATCAAAATTTGTGGAATGCAGCAAAAGTAGTAAAGAGAGGAAAATTTATATCATTTAATGCATATATAAGAAATTAATAAAGCTCTGAAATCAATAATCTAAGATTCTACCTTATAAAATCAGAGGAAAAGGACAATTTTAGCATAAAGCAAGTGAAAGAGAAGAAATGACAAAAATTCATAAGTCAGTGAAATAGGAAACAGAAAAATCATAGAGAAATACATGAAACCAAAAGCTGATTCTTTGAAATGATCAATACTATTTTTTAAACTATAGCCACGCTAACCAAGAAAAAGAAGAGGTAATTTGCCAATATCATCAAGAAAAGTGATGTCAGCACTACTGATCAGAAAAAATTGACAAAAATTCCTAGAACATATAAGAAATTATAGGAATGTCACAGGATATAGTGTTAATATACAAAAGTCAATTTTATCTATATATCAGCAATGAAAAATTCAAAGTTAAAAAGATAATATTATTTATATTTGAACCAAAGAAAAATGAAATACTAAGGTATTTATCTAACAAAATATGCATAGTATCTATATTATGAAAACTACAAAACTCTGATGAAATAAATCACAGAAGAACTAAATAAATAGAAACATATTTCATATTCATAGATTAGAAGACTCAATATTGTTAAGATGTCAGTTATTCCCAAATTGATCTATAGATTCAATACCATGTCAAACAAAATCCCAGCAAGATATTTTGTGGATATTGAGAAACTGATACTAAAGTTTATATGGGAAGGCAAAAGACCCCAAATAGTCAACAAAATAGTGAAAGAAATGAAAAAAGCTGGAGGTGTGACATATCTGACTTCAAGACTTACTATAAAGCTACCATAATCAAGACAGCATAGCATTTGTGAAAGAATAGACACATAGATCAATAGAACAGAATAGAGAACTCAGAAATAAAGCCACAGAAATATAGTCAACTGGTCTCTGTCAAAAGAACAAAGGCAATTCAATGGAGAAAGGACCATCTTTCTAACAAATAGTCCTGGAATAATTGGATGTACATATGTAAAAAAAAAAAAATTAAAGAATCTAGATACAGGCCTTATGCCTTTCACAAAATTAACTGAAAATTGATCATAGACCTAAATGTAAAATACAAAACTATAAAACTTATATAGAAATAACACAGAAGAAAATCTAGGTGACCTTGGAGTTGAGATAACTTTTTAGATACAACACTAAAAGCATGATATATAAATGAAAAATTGATGTTTGACTCTATAAAAATTAGAAACTTCTGTGCAGTTTGCACTGTTAGCACACTGAAAAGAGAAGGCATATATTGGGAAAAATATATCTGTAAAACATTTGTCTTATAAAGGATATGTATCCAAAATATACAAAGAACTCTTATAACTAAACTGTAAGAAATAACCCAATTTAAAAAATAGGAAGAGATATGTTATGAAAGAAAATGGCAAATAAACATATGAAAAAATGTTCAGATTGTACGTAATTAAAGAATTGCAAATTTAAAAAGTAAGATACCACTATACACCGCTTTAGCTATATGAATAGCTAAAATCATAAAACTGACAATACAAAATGCTGGAAAGGATATGGAACAGCAATTTCTCAATCATTACTGGTGAAAATAAAAAATATAGAGCTGGTTTGGAAGACAACTTGGCAATTTCTAACTAAGCTAAAAATAGTCCTACCATTTAATCTAGCAATTGTGCTCTTAGGTATTGAGTTGAAAGCTCATGTCCATATAAAAATCTGCAAACAAATGTTTATAGCAACTTCATTTATATTTCCTCAAAACTGGAAGCAACCAAGATGTCCTTTGATAGGTGAATGCATAAACAGACTGTAGTACATCTATACAATGGAATATTACTTGGTGATAAAAAGCAAATGAGCTATAAAACAAGAAAAAGACATGGAGAAATCTTAAATGCATAGTGTTAGATGAGAGAAGCCAATATAAAAAGGCTACATACTTTATGATTCTAATTATATGACATTTTGTAAAAAGTAAAACTATAAAGACAAGGGAAGGGTAAAAGAATGTATAGGTGAAGAATAGGGAATTTTTTGGTGAGTAAAAATAATTTGTATGATATTTTGTTGGTGGATAAATGACATGCCTTTGTCAGACCGATAGAACTTTAAAGCGCGTAGAGTAAACTTTAAATGTATGCAAGTTTTAAAAAAATCTTTTAGGAGGTCAGAGGGTCCCAAGAACAGATTCAGACTGTGACAAGAAAATATACTAGTATTTCACATGTCTGAAACAGCCTCACTGAAGTGGGTAGGGGAATAAGATGCTGCCCTAAGTAACTTAGGAAATAAATGGAGCCTGTAAAGGTAAAGGCAAAAGGAACTGCCCATAACCATTGTGCTCTTGTTAATACTCTTATTTCCCATTGGTTAACAATTCTGATACTGCTATAGACATATACTGAAATTGAACAATTAAGTAAATGTATAGCATATTGTTGGAGTTAGGTTTCTCACCTTTGTAGTTGAAGTTACAGAAAAGCAAGGGGAACAGGCTAAAATAATCGATATGGTAATGAATAAGAGTTGGAGACATCAGGAAGAACTCATGTTTAATTTAATATAGATATAGATGGTTATATAGAGATATATATTTATAGATATGTGTATAAAAATAGGTTTGTATACACACAAATATTTCTTTGCTCTGTCAGCTGGGAGCCTAAAGAAATGACACCCAAGTATCAATGAACACAACTAGATCCCAGATCTTAGTTTCTAATACCCTTCTCTACTAAAAGGATCCAGGGCTCCTTTGAGAAATTGCTGATACATGAATTGGGGCAGGAAATATATAATGTGAGCCTGGTGCATCTTGTAGCGCCAGAAAATAAGGAAGTGTTCAAAAACAAATGAACGAAAACATTGATAGAGGTATGTCAAAGGGAAACAGAAGCCAACTGAAAGAACTCCAAATGGCCAAATCTGGAATAATTTGAGCAACAAAACAAATAAAGTAGTGTTGGATTATAATAATACAAAGTAGAAAATAAATATCTAGGAGTTTATACTGATATAAATGAATGACTAAATAAACTAGTATATGGGGAAAGGAGCAAATCTCCCATTCAGAAGGATTCCAAATAATTTATGTGATTACTCTACCCTTAAGGAAGTGGAACAAACCCCCCCATTCCTCTGTGTGGGCTGCACATATTGACTTCCTTCCAAAGTATACAGCATGTTAAGGGAAAAAGGAGTAATTTTACAGTGGAGCAACCTGACAAACACTACTTCAGCCAGATGATCAAGATCAACATCAACAACCATAAAGCAGGTTGGCAGTATATACTTGGATATGATATGATGAAAATTGAACTTTACCTCTGTGATCTTCCACCCGTAAATCCATAAAATCAGTGTAATCAGGAGAAGAACATCAGGCAAATCCCAATAGTAAGTTATCCTATAATTTTCCTGACAACCATTAAAGAAAAATTTATTCAGACACTTATTATGACAGTAAAGAAGACTTTATTTAGGACTATGGCAACAGGTGTCAAGACTATGGCAATAAGAGCAATCAGGCAAGAAAAAGAAATAAAAGGACTCCAAATTGGAAAGAAAGAATTGAAACTCTTCTAATTGCAGATGACATGATTTTATATATAGAAAACCCTAAAGAATCCACCAAAAACTTCTACAGATAGTAAATGCATACAGTAAAGTTGCAGGATACAAAATCAACAAACAAAAATCAGTTGCATTTCTACACACTAACAACGAAGTAGCAGAAAGAGAAATTAAGAATACAATTCCATTTACAATTGCAACAAAAAGAATAGAATAACTAGGAATAAACTTAACCAAAGAAGTGAGAGATCTGTACACTGAAAACTATAAACCTTCTGAAAGAAATTGAAGAAGACACGAAGAGATGGAAAGACATTCCGTGCTCTTGGATTGGAAGAATTAGTGTAATTAAAATGTCCATACTTCCTAAAGCAATCTATAGATTCAATGCAATCCCTATCAAAGTTCCAACAACATTTTTCACAGAAATAGAACAAAAAATCCTAAAATTTATGTAGAACAACAAAAGACACTGAATAGCCAAAGGAATCCTCAGAAAAAGAACAAAGCTGGAGGTATCACGCTCCCTGATCAAAATATACTACAAAGCTATAGTAATCAAAACAGCATGGTACTGGCACAAAAACAGACACACAGATCAATGGAACAGAATTGAGAGCCCAGAAATAAACCCACACATATATGGACAGCTAATTTTCAACAAGGGAGCCAAGAACATACAATGGAGAAAGGAAAGCCATGTGTAAAAAAATGAAAGTAGACCATTATCTTTCACCTCACACAAAAATTAATTCAAAATGTATCAAAGACTTGAATACAAGACCTGAAAACATGAAACTTCTAGAAGAAGACATAGGCAGTATGCTCTTCAACATAGGTCTTAGCAACATATTTTCAAGTACCATGTCTGACTGGGCAAGGGAAACAATAGAAAAAATAAACAAATGGGACTACAACAAACTAGAAAGACTTCTGCACAGCAAAGAAAACCATCAACAAAATGAAAAGACAACCTAACAACTGGGAGAAGATATTTGCAAACCATATATCTGATAAGGGGTTAATATCCAAAATATATAAAGAACATCTCAACAACAAAAAAACTAACAACCCAATCAAAAAATGGGCGAAAAACCTGAACAGACATTTCTCCAAAGAAGATATACAGATGGCCAACAGGCACATGAAAAGATGTTCAACATCATTAACTATCAGAGAAATGCAAATCAAAACTACAATGAGATATCACCTCACGCCCGTCAGAATGGCTATAATTAACAAGACAGGAAACAAGTGTTGGAGAGGATGTGGAGAGAAGGGAACTCTCATACACTGCTGGTGGGAATGCAAACTGGTGCAGCCACTATGGAAAACTATGGAAAACAGTATGGAGATTCCTCAAAAAATTAAGAATAGAACTACCATATGATCCAGCTATTCCACTGCTGGGTGTTTATCCAAAGAACATGAAAACATGAATGTGTAAAGATACATGCACCCCTGTGTTCATTGCAGCGTTATTCACAATAGCCAAGACTTGGAAGCAACCTAAGTGCCCATCAAGGGACGAATGGATAAAGAAGCTGTGGTGTATATACACAATGGAATACTACTCAGCCATAAGAAATGATGAAATCCAGCCATTTGTGACAACATGGATGGACACTGAGGGTATTATAGAAAGTGAAATAAGTCGGAGGGAGAAGGTCAAATACCGTATGATTTCCTTCATTAAGTAGTAGATAATAGCAACAATAAACAAACACATAGAGACAGACATTGGATTGGTGGTTACCAGAGGGGAAGGGGAGAGGGAGGAGGGCGAAAGGGATGATTAGGCACATATGTGTGGTGATGAATTGTAATTGGTCTTTAGGTGGTGAACATAGTGTAATCTATATAGAAATCAAAGTATAATGATGTACACCTGAAATTTATATAATGTTATAAACCAATTTTAATGCAATAAAAAAAATTTAAAAATTTAAAAAAAGACTATGGCAATAGAAAAGACACATTGAGCTCAACTCTGAATAGAGCAAAGACAGCTGGGGCTTTATAGTCAATGAGTAGAGTTAGGAGATCAATGGATGGAAAGTTACTAAGAGGAGACATCATGAGTGGGGACATTCTTTTTAACCTGACAACAGGATTCTTGCTGAAGGCAGGCCAGGATGATCAGATGTCAAAGGTGGCAAATTCTCTCTAAAATGACTTAGAGAAATTCTTGCTAAAACTCTGCTGTGCAGGCCCAGCAAGGATGGGGACCAAGGGTGAGACCTAGTAGAAAAGATGGCTCAGAAGAGCTTGACTAAACTTTGGTCAAAGAGAGAGTATTACAAGTACTCCTGTCAAAATCGTCAAAAACAAGGAAAGTATGGGACCATGTCAAAGCCAAGAGGAGCTTAAGAAAACGTGACAACCAAAAGTAATCTTTTATCCTAGATAGAATTCTGGAGCAGAATGAGGACGTTAGGTAAAAACTAAGTAAATCTGAATAAAGTATGGACTTTAGTTAATAATAATGCATTAATATTAATTTGTTAATTTTAACAAATGTACTATACTAATGTAAGATGTTAATAATAGGCAAAACTGTATGCAAGTTGGGGGGTTGGGTGAAATATGATAACTCTCTGTACTATCTGCTCAATTTTTCTGTAGAACCAAAGTTGTTCTAAAAATATAGTTTATTAAAAAAAGTGAAAAAGAAAGAAAAAAAGAATATTTGTATTCTCTTAACATATTGATGGATCTCCTGACTGTGGATTTATTTTGTCCAATTCATTAATTAGCCACTTATATGCCTAGCACTATTCAAGATTTTATGGTAGATTCAAAAGACATACTGCTCTTAGAAAGCTTGAAATCAATGTATCATTTTTCACCTATGAACTGTGAAAGCAGCATTAGACCTAAAGAAACTAGGAAAGTTTGTTTTATTCCTCTTGCTCCTTTGATACCATTCTTGCTCTCACTCTCCTTCAAGTCTATATGCATACTTATTTTCTCTGCTTTTTCCCTAATGTCACCCCATATCAATGTTCACTCTAGTCAACACCCACAGAGTCTGGTTTATCTAGGAACTGATACTGTCTTTCTCACTTGTGACCTTCATTCTCATACGTGGCTGCCCCTCCACTTTAAGAAGGATGAAGGACACGAGGGATTTTCTCCACTAGTGAGAAGTGACACTTTCCCCAGTGCTATCTTCAAGACACTAAACCTAGGGCCGGCCCTGTGGCTTAGTGGTTAAGTGAGTGCACTCCGCTGCTGGCGGTCTGGGTTCAGATCCCGGACGCACACCGATGCACCCTTGTCCGGCCATGCTGAGGCCGCGTCCCACATACAGCAACTAGAAGGATGTGCACCTATGACATACAACTATCTACTGGGGCTTTGGGGGAAAAAAAATAAATAAATAAAATTATAAAAAAAAAAAAGACACTAAATCTTAGTACAAATACTTTCTATTCACCCCCATTCAAATTTACCTCTACTAATGTTTCCCCCTCATTACTAGCACTTTGGGCTTGCAAAAATGACGATGTCCTACTCTAATTTAAAATAAAACAAACAAAAATCCAACTAATCAAAGACAAAGAAATCATCCCCTGCCAGGTAACGGTGTAATTTAGATAATGACTTTCTATACACAGTGTGCCAACCTTTATGTATATATGTATGTATGTATGTATGTATTTATTTAGAAAAGTAACCATACTAGTGAAGACTTCAGGCCCATTGGTTAGAGATTGTGGTGTCAGGGCAGGGAGTGATATCTTGGGTTGGTTGTACCTATATTATTTCTTTGTATATACCATTTAGGTGAATGAATATTCCACCTGTGCACAAGAACAATTCTTTATGAGTGATGATAAAATCCCTGAATTTTCATATCCAGAATGACCTAATATATAGAAAATATGTAGGCTACCCAATTTTCTTCTAATTTGCAAGTTTGAAAGAAAAAAATTATACGGCAGAAAGAGGTCGTTTAACTTGGATATGTTTTTGTGGATAATGTCAACTTTTAGCTGTTTCACTTGCACTAAAATTTATTTTTACAAAAGAACTTACACTAGGAACATATGACTGAAGACATCAGGGTCATGGCTGCGTTTTTAAAATAAATAAAAATGAAACTATAATTTTGAAGTTTTAGAGATGCTTTGTTATTGTAACAAAACCGTCCCCAAAAGCCTAAAACAGCTTCCTCCCCAGGGGAGCCTTTGAATAGCTCTGCGTGCAAAAAGGATTTATATTTTCCTCTGGCTCTCAACCTAGACTGGCAGGATAAATGTAAAAGTGGAGACCTCAAATGCTGAATAAAACAGATTGCATCTTATCTTCAAGAACAATGCTAAACTAACAAGATTGTTACATCTTTCCTTCCTGATGAAGCTAGATCTGAAAAACTATTTTAAATTATATACTGAGGAAATCTTATTTAACATCAAACACTTACTGAGTCAGAGGCAGATTTTCCCTTTGCTCCAAGAAAAATCAGCTACGTGATACAGCTGTGTTTCATGATAAGTAAAGAAGAAAATCCAAAACCATGAAGATAAATAATGATTAAGCTACCAAAATAGCTAATGTGTAATTTGTAGGTCAGCTTCTTCAAAGAAATACCTGCTCTGGTAATTATAGAATTAATTAAGAACTTTCTATTTTGAGAAACACATTATTACTTTACTGGATTATTCTATTTCAACCCACGTAGTGAAGCCACCTGGTGAAATTAACCTCAATCAATTTTGCTACTTGCTCTCAAAATCTGGGGTTATAACATGATAAAAAGGGACAAGCCATAATGCACTGATTGCCCAAGAAGTGCAACCAAATATACATATTACTCATGATCCCAGTAAGGGATCATTTTTCACTGTCAAATCACCAATCCTTGTCCTTAGATCTTAAAGAAGTAGTGTGTATTCAGGCCAAACCTCTTAAAAATTATTTCATATTGGGAGAAGGTGCATGGAGGGTGAGAAGGGAGGGAAAGCAACAATACAGGTGAATTGCTTGCAGGCTTGGTTACAGACCTAAATCCTTTTATTAATCAACTACTTCACCTTACCATCTGCTACTCATGAGTTCTGAATTAATGAGCTTTCTGGAGTGGAAAAAGCCAATGGTCTTTCAGTGTAATGTGACTTGACTATGTGGATTCACATGTAGATGGCATCATTTCTAGGTAGCAATCAAGGTAGGCAAATGCACAAAATACCTCAGATCTAACTTTCATGGCATTAACTATTAGGCTAACTCGGAGATGAAAATCAATGTCTTCTTTCCTTTCTCCCTTTATTTCGTCTCCTTTTCCTCTCCTTATTTTCCCTATGTTGAGGCTTAAAAACAGTATAAGGCCACATACAAATCCTCTAATATATATATCTGTAGAAAAATATTCTATAATGTTTTAAAAAATAGATTTAAAAAGGTATTTAAAAAGCCTACTGTTATCCAACTTGCTTTCTCATCCCCAGAGAGCAGCCAAACAATTAATATGAAATATTTTAGGGCCGGCCCCATGGCTTGGTGGTTAAGCGCACGCGTTCCGCTATGGCGGCCCGGGGTTCGGATCCCGGGCGCACACCGACGCACCGCTTCTCCGGCCATGCTGAGGTGGCGTCCCACATACAGCAACTAGAAGGATGTGCAACTATGACATACAACTATCTACTGGGGCTTTGGGGAAAAAAAATATATATATATATATGAAATATTTTAAAAAGCAGACTTTTAACAAAAGTGTTTCATGTTTCATAAATTAGCTCTATATTCAGCTCGTATTTAGCATGTTTTCCACACCTATTTTCCCCTTTAAAGCTCACTTATAGTTGTGGATTGCCTCTTCTATCAGATGTATACTCTTAAGGAGAGGACTTGTGTTTTATTTATCAATACATCTCCCACAATCTGTGGATCAATGCTCAAGAGTTTAGTTAAACTACTCCATGATACTGCTGCCTCAGCATCCATTTTGTGTGGCCAACTTGCCTGCAGAGGCCTTGAACTGACACTAGCCCCTCACACAAGCACATACCCTAAATAAAAGCCCTTGGAGTCACAAGTAAATGTTAAGTTCCTGATAAGACTTCTCTAGCAGCCCTTGTGAGTAACAGTCTCCACCATGTCCCAGGGCCTTCCCTTTGTGTGCTCTTTAGATAAGACACCCATGGGGCTTACCAAAACCCCACTCTTTTGGTTTGAACTGACCAATCCAGCCTTAGCCCAGGAACCCTAAAGCACTCCACCTATAGACGCTAATAAAAGCATGTGTCACAGGTCCTGCTGCTCTCTCTGCCTGCCCCCTGCCTTGACCTCCCCATGTGGCTCCTTGAGGTGTGCTGTGTACTTCCTCAAAGACCTGTGAGTAATAAACATCTCTATCTCAATTCTCTTGTGGTCTATTGTTGAACCATGCCTCACCATCAGACAACTCAGGGCTCTACTTAATTGTTAGTTTAACCAAGTCACAACGCCCTCAATACTAACCCCTTATACTAAACATTTTTTTAAAAGATCAACAAATATTAAAAATATAATACAGCCATATATCATTTCCAGTTAAAGGTGGAGAGCAAGAGAAAAGAAAGAGTGAGATAGAGAAATGAAAGAGACAGCAGGATATAGAAACAGAGAGTTGGAGGGCAAAACATATAAGAAGAGTTAAAAATAAACATGAGAAAGAAGTCTTGAAGCTCTTACATAAAAAGAGAAAAGAAAGGGGGTTTAATAAATTTTCAAAAACCTAGTAATCAAAAGTAAGACTGTAACTGGGAAATGTACTTCATTGTATTATTTCTTCATTTAATAGATATGTATTGTGTTCTTACTATGTGCCAGGCACTGTTGTAGGTGCTGCTGATTGACTTTCAGTAGCTGATATTTTGTGTGGCAGGGCAAATAGTAAAAATATAAAAAAGCAAGTAAATGAAAAAATCAGTTGGTAATAAATAATGTGCAAAGAAATAATACTAAGTGATATAGTTAAGGGTGACTGGGACCCTAAAGGTTTGTGAAGGACCATCTGAACAGCTGACATTTATCTGATGTCTGAATGAAAAAAGGATCCAACAGATGGATAAGCAGGGGGAAGACCATTCCAGATAGAGGAAACAGCTAGTGCAAAGGAGATAAAATGGGAAATTACTATATTGAAAGAAAAAAAAAAGAGTTCAGTTTTGCTGAAACAAAGGGTATAAGGGAAAAAGTGGCTCAAGATGAAGTTGAAGAGGCTAGATCATGGGGCCAAGATACATAGTTTGGTTTATATTCCATAATAAAGGGGAGAAAACAAAGGGTTTACATGGCCACTGTGTCACACAACTCCCAGGAACACAATTGACATAGGATTCCCTGTGAATGCTTCTTCCTAGAATTTACAAGGTGGTGAGTGAAGGGGTCCAGAATATACCACTGTGGTGTAAAAATTACTTTGAACATGTGGCTGGCTCTGTGGCATAGTGGTTAAGTTTGCACACTCCACTTTGGCAGCCCGGGGTTTGTGGCTTTGGATCCCAGGTGGGGACCTACACACCACTCATCAAGTCATGCTGTGGCAGTGTCCCACATACAAAATAGAGGAAGACTAGCACAGATGTTACCTCAGGGATAATCTTCCTCAAGCAAAAAGAGGAAGAGTGGCAGCAGACATTAGTTCAGGGCCAATCTTCCTCACCAAAAAAAATAAATAAATAAATTTACTTTCAACAGAAGGCATTTGAGTTCCTGAAATCTCTTATCTGCCTAAAAGTAGAGCCTCCCAGAAGAACTCAAAAGAACTCAATTGTCACAAATCTCCCCCTGGAAGAACACATGGGAGATTGACCTTACATCACAGGAGATGAGAAATCTCCACGCCACACCTAGACAGATGCTGTCACAAAATTATCATATCTCCATCTATTCTCCCAAGGGCCCATTTATCATTCCTTAGCATTATTTGTTTTCCATAAGTGACTTTTTCCTCCCTCCTTCCCTCTATTAAAAAGTCATTCATTTTTGCCTAAGTTCCCCTCTCCTTATCTCCTTCCCCTATTAAAATGGTATATAAGCCCCAAATTCTAAATGCTTCTTTGAGTAAAATTTTTTGTAAACTCCCATATGCGTGTGATTAAATCTGTCTTTTCTCTTGCTAGTTTGTCTTTTGTCAGTTTAATTTTCAGGTCCTTAAGAACTGATAATTAATAGGGTAGAGGAAAAGTTGTTTCTCCCTGGCACAGGCCTGGTAAACTTGGGGATGACATGATCTGTTTTATGATTTTTGTTTTTCTTTAAATTTTTCTCCTGCTGCTTTGTGGAGAAAGGATATTAGGAGAAGAAGCAGTGACCATATAAAAAGCATATGACAGACATGATAATGGCTTAGACTAGAGTGATACTAGACATGGAGGGAAGTAACTATAATTTTAGTATATATTTTGGATGTAGAATTAACATGATTTATTGATGAATTCAATATGGGAAGTAAAAGAAAAAAATGAATCAAGGATGATTCCTTACTTTTTGGCTTGAGCAATAGACTGAAAGCTAGTTGCATTTATTGAATGGGGAAGACAGGTGGGAAAACTGATAGCAATTAAAAGGACTGCTACTATGGTTATTCAGATTGTTCCTGCATACCCTTAGAAGAGAAACATTCTCAACTTAGGCTACTGATAAGATTTTGATATTTGTTAGGACAACTCTTTACAGATTGCCGAAAAATGTTCCATTTTAATAATATTTGTATATTATTCTTTTCTAAAAATTAGAAGCAATGTATCTTGAACAGAATTCCTTTTTTTCAAGTTCACATAAAGGTACAAGTATAAGAGGGTGAAAATCAATAGTTTTGTTCTAGCAATATTAACTATAAGATATCTACTAGGTATTCAAGTGGAAATGTTAAATAGGAAGATGGATATTAGACTCTAGATTTCTAGAAATACATAAGGGCTAGACTTATACACCTGGGTATCATTAGCATATATAAAGCCTTTAGAGCCTGAAGAATTAATGAGATTACAAAGGGAGAAAATATAGATAGAGGCATCATATTCAGCATTTTTCATATTTCTTAATCTTCTCTAATTATAGAATAATAAAATCTTAGATTTAGAAGGAAGTCTAGAGGACATCTCCATCCCACTCTAGAATGTATGAATCATCATTTACAGCATCCCTGAGTTATAATCATATTATCTTTGCATATTTCCAGGTGTAGAGAGCATGCAACTGTGCATGGCAGCCCATTCCATTATTGAAATATTGAAAATTTTTTTACAGCCCCTCTTCACTTACAGGTTCTGCATGGGTGGCAGCAGATATTGCCTGGAACATTGGATGAAATCAAGCAAACACTTTTGATCAGGTTCCTGGAATTGAAGTCCCCAATCTCTGACCCAGCAGCTTGAATTAATGTCTCCATAAACTTACTATCAGCAAAAGATTTAGACTTTGGAAAGACACTGGCTCATTGTGTCTTCTTATCAAGTCCTAAATATACATAATAATATTAACACATGTTTTTTCTTATTAAGGCTTTAGTCCACAAAACTGTTCTTTTAGTCACCCAGTATATTTCAGAGCTATGCCTTATAACGAATCATTATACCCAGTCAGGTATAAAGCATTTTGTGGAGATATAGCAATGTTCATTTCATTGTATAATTGCCTTTTGGTACCAAGAGAATATGCCTGTAGTAGAAATATCTAGGGACTTTTCTCCCCAAGTGTTCAGGTTGAGGAAGGAATAAGTGTTGTATAATAAAAATCACTGAGGGTAGAGCTTTTGGAGCCTGGCTTAGCAACAGCAGCCGCCTTGAAACCAAATACATGGCTTAGTAATGACCCATATGGAGTCACTGCATATGGCTGCTCAGACTTTGAACAACTCGAAGGGAGCCATTCCCATAGACTATGATATGATTGATGACCTTGGGTTTTGCAACACAGTGGCCCTGGCCCCATGAAGTAACCAGCACTCCTAAGGCCTAAAAATTGGAAAAGATAGAGAAGGAGATAATAATAAGAATAATCACTAAATTTTCTTGAGCTCTTTCCTAAGTGCCAAGACCTAAGTGTTTCGCCTTGGTGTTTGTTTTTTTTTTTTTTTTAATTTAATCCTCACAGCTGTCTTATAGAGAAGATAATATTTTCTCAGTTTCACAGATAAGGAAAGAAACATGTACAAGACGACACATCCCTGTTGACAAGTTGTTCACATTCAGTAGGAGAAAAAGACCTTTCACAAATCATCACAATACAATGTATTTCTATTCAAGGAGGAAACCTCTGAGTCATCTTTGACTCGTGCATCTCTGTCTGTTTCATAAATTCTCAGATTTTATCAATTACAGCTCCCAAATATTTATTATTCAGTCTCTTGCCCTCTGTATTGTAGCTGTCATAGTTCCGGCTTTTCTTATACCTAGTCTGAGTTTTTTAAAAAAGCATTCAAACGTCTCCCTGTCATCAGTTTCTCCACCTCCAATTTATCATCACATTTCTGTCAGAGTGATTGTTCTAAAACAAATATCTGAATCCCAGCTGTGTATGGTAGATTGAGTACAGCATAGGTTAGCTGTTCTCAAAGTGTGTGGTCCAGGACTTCTAGGGATCCTCAAAATGAATTCAGGGAATCTGTAAGGTCAAAACTATTTTCTACGGCTGGCCCCGTGGCTTAGCGGTTAAGTGCACACGCTCCGCTGCTGGTGGCCCAGGTTCAGATCCCGGGCACGCACCGAAGCACCGCTTGTCTGGCCATGCTGAGGCTGCGTCCCACATACAGCAACTAGAAGGATGTGCAACTATGACATGCAACTATCTACTGGGGCTTTGGGGGGAATAAAAAGGAGGAGGATTGGCAATAGATGTTAGCTCAGAGCTGGTCCTCCTCAGCAAAAAGAGGAGGATTAGCATGGATGTTAGCTCAGGGCTGATCTTCCTCACAAAAAAAAAAAAAAAAAACTATTTTCTAGTACCACTCTCATGCTCAATCATTTGCTAAAAGCAGCCCAGAAGTTGCACAACCTCAGCACAATGTAGGTGGTGAATCCGGACGGATGGCAGCAGGGCATGTTAGTCAACTATGCCACCTAGAGCTGGCCATCTAAGCAATGTATTTCCATGGCCACCATGACAGGGGAGGGAGAGTGTGTGCATGCTAGAGAACAGCGGGGTAACTTTAGTGCAGTGGTGATGGTGGTGGCAGTAAGTGAGCAATAGCTTCATCTTTCATAGTAAGTAGTCAATAAATCGTATACAGCACTGAAAAATCAAGAGATAGCAGTATAAGGATTGTATTATGAAATTTAGCAGTAAATACCATGTGAAATAGCTAAAAGAGCTAAGTGAGTTTTTAAAACATGTGTAACTTGGATATAGAATAAATAAAACATATATTGGAGCAGATCACAAAACTCTTCAGTGACTCTCCATTACATGGAGGATAAAATCTGAAATTACTGAAAGCATTGAATGGTGATCTATCCTCTGCCTCCCTTTTGAGCCATTTCCGCTCCCTGCTCTTTCTGTTGCCTACACTCCAGCCACGTTGAAATAATCTAACCCTCAAAATACAATTTTATTTAGCAACTGTACCACTGTATAAATATTATATTTTAGTCCTGAACTATAGTACATAAAACAAAGAGGAACTTCTCTAGTTGACAGAGAGGATTGAGTATTTAAATCCCTGCCCACCAAACCTCCATTACAACCCTTTATCCATATGAATATAAACTTCTACTATACATTATTTGAAAATACGTGTGCTTAGGCAACTAGCACAGGATTTGGGGGCTCAATGAATGTGCACTGAATAGATTGCCTAGTACAATCTTGGAGCACATTGAAGCAGAGCTTATAGAAACCCATTAACAATGATGATTCTACCTGTATACTAAATTATTGTACTCCTAGGATAAACTATTTTCTTTCTCTGTTCTTCCCTTGTTTTCATCATCTATAAAATGAAGGTAAGGGCTTAGATACTCTCTTAGCATCCTTCAAGTTCTAAAACTTTATGAGTCTATGAACGTCCAAATTATGGAAAATTAAACACCTCAATTAGGGATGGAATTTCATTTTCCTTTTCCTAAGACCTCGATGGGGTTCAGGACACTCTATCCCCAAATATGGAACCTTGGCATATTGAATATTTTAAGATGAAGTAGTTGGAGAGAATGGCAGAGCAAAAGGTTACTCTGATTGTCCACCTCCCCCCATCCTTCTCACCTGAAAAAGGTCATAAACCCCTCAGGTGAGAGGTGCCCTCCCTAATACCTAGAGGAAAGGAACATCCTTATCTCTGACGACAAAGAGATGCTGAGAAGAATACGAACAAAAGACCTTGCTAAGTTTACTTCAGTTTACTACAATTACTTCACACTCCTTAAACTATCATGTTTCTCCATGATTGTCTACTTTTCATTAAACCTAACATAAAAACACTCAGATCTAACTATTTTTTCAGGTCTTCACTTCCTTGTCATGTAAAACTTATATTAAATAAATTTGTATGCTTTTCCTCTGTTAATCTGTCTTTGTCAGTTTAATTTTCAGTGGGAGCCAGAGACATTATGAGGGTAGAAAAAAAACTTCTTCCTCCCCTACAGTTTCTGGCACCCAACATGGGGCACCATTGCCTGTGGACACATTGCTTGGTCCAGAAGCTACAGTTAAGAGATCTCAGACCTCTGGCAAAAGCTGGCAGAAGGTATAAATCCTTACATCTATCTCTCAGATCTCTGCCTGTGGGGACCAGCTGAGCAAAAGTGGTAAGAGTATTTTCCTTTCCAAATTCAGATTGGCAAGAGAAAAATATTTGTAAGAATTACTTCTTTGAATTGTGACTCTTATGAATTTGGTTTTGGGGTGCCCATTAGTTATCAATCCTTTCTCCCAGAGAATGCTATTGCTTTTCTGTTTGTCTCTCTTTGCGTGTCTTGAGGACTTTACTTGGCTTTCTGCCTATTGGGTCACCCAAGTGTTGGTTCTTGCATGTGCAGGTGGCCAGTTGTCAAATTGGGAGCCCCAAGAATATCGCTGCACAGAAATGTTGGTTGCACACCATTGGTGGCTAACATCCTGCCAACGATTGCCAGCTCTCAAGGGGTTGTCATTGTTATTTAATTTTTACTCTCTTTGAGAGTAGTTCTGGATCTTGGGAGGGCTGTATATTTTGTACCCTCTTTGGGAATGCCTCTTGCATCCATAGTTAAGTATTGGTTTTGGTTTTGAGTCACTTGATAGGTATATCCTTGGTTTAAATATTTGAAAAAGACTCTTTTTAAGAGCATTATGGTCAGAAGTTGATCAATTTGAAGTCTTATATTCAGAGCCTGGTAAGAACATTATTTAAAGCCTTCTCTTCTAAGCTAAAATGAAGCTATGTGTAGTCAGATGAAAGAAAACATTCTAAAGACTTTGTGGGACAATTTATTAAAATATTCCAAAAACACACAGCACTACATCCAAAACATAGGAATCTTTTGATTTCCACCTTAGTTGGAAGTCTTCTCCCTGATATAAAGGAGCAAATTAAAAATAATGTATTTGGATGGGTGGGTCAGCCCCGTGATACCATTCAGGCTGTAATTCAATTCTTTGAAGAATTAAAAAAAAACTGTCCTTATCTTACATATCCAGTCTTTACAAAACTGGAAATGTAGCTCTGGAAGCAATTCAAAGCCCCCCTATCCTTACCAATCCCAAAACCTCCCCTATTTATCTCAAAAGGCTGTGGATATTATAAAATATTAGGACATCGGAAATGGAATTGCCCTGCCCTTGAGAAGAAGAAGGAAATTTTTAAATAGTAATTACTCTAAACCTCTGATAATAGGCCAAAACTCCTTGTTGGAGAAAACTTACATCCTTTGTCTGTGGCTTTGAGATGTAAAATTTTACCCTGTGTTCTCTAGGACCTGAGAGCTGTCTCTGTGAAATGTAAACTTCACAGAGATGATTCTCATCAAAAGGGGACAAAAAAAGGAGCTATTTGGAAACTAGGCAAAAAATCTTAAAACTGTTCTCCACAAATATTAATAAAAATATTTAGCCATCTATGAGCACCTAAAAATATTAAGTATTCCTAAAACTCTCAGAAATATAAAAACAAACTCAAAAGTTTGTTGTTGTTGTTGTTTTAAGTTCACATGATCTGGAATAATCTTTGGTAAATGAAGCTACTTTCAAAATTGTTGATAAAATAGAAACAGACGTGTCTTTAGAGTTGTCAACATTAAATATAATGAAGATATATAAATTTTTTCCTACCTAAGTTTACTAGTGAAAGAAGTTTATGTTATCTCTACTATGTATTTAATATCATAATTGTAGGGCAATAAATCCAACCTAAGAACAAAATGTAAAATAAAAATGAATTGTTTGATGTATGTCAAGAATGACACTAAAAAAAAAAAAATAGATTGAGGGAGGGAAGAAACTTATATTTAACTTTTTAGATTCTTTGCTTCTAGTTTTTTTGATATTTGCCTGGTTTATCAACAAGAAAAATAAGATGATAGCTGGCTTTGTTCAATGTCTCATAAAATTTTCATATGTTTGTGGATTTCTGTTGTTAGTGCCATTGTGTTGATTCTGAATCCCAGCAACCCTGTGTACAGCAGAGCAGAACCCTGGCTGATATTTTTGCACCATCCTCCCACTTTCTGGTGCTATATTAGACAATGTTCCACTGCTATTCATAGGGTTTTCATGGACAATTTTTTCAGAAATGAGTAGCAAGCTCCTTCTTTGTAGTCTGTCTTAATCTGGAAGCTCCACTGAAACCTGTTCATCAAGAGTGACCCTGCTGGCATTTGAAATACTGGTGGCATAGCTTTCAGCATCACAGCAAAATGCAGCCACCACAGTACGACAACCAACAGATGGGTGGTGTGGTTCCATGTCTGAGAAATGAACCTGAGCTATGGTGGTGAAAGAACCAAATCTTCACCACTAGACCACCAGAGCTGGCTATGTGTATGGATATATGTTACTCATATAAGTACTCCAGAAATGATATGAAATTCATAGAAATTTGTCAATACTTTTGTTGTCCAGTTATTATGTTAAAATGTTGTATAGTACAGAAACAATTAAATTTCCTTATCAAGTGAACTTTCATCAGATCTTTAACCTTGCCCATTTTAAGTATTTTGCCATTCACAAACAGCTATTGTTTGATTTGGATGCTTTCCTGAAAGCCTTTGAAAGCAGCTATGATCCAAAATTGCTTTGTTTTCACACATACTCATTGTAAAGACTCTGGCAATTACTCTAGAAAATAGGTTTCTTGTAACTTTAAGATGATACCATTGAACTGGGTAAGAATGTCCAGAACTAATAAAGAAAGCTGATCAATTCATAAAACTCCTAATCTAACATCAAGCATAACAAGAATTAATTACATGGCACTGAATGATATGATGAGAATCATTATAATTTTTTATGACTTTTGTTTAAAATAATGCTGGTTCTTTAATGTTTTGTTTTCCAGATTTAAGGAAATCTTTTTTCTTTTAAGCTATATAACTTAGAGCAATTTGGTAAAGCATACCTTTTTGAACAAAGATAAATTACTTTTTCTCCTTACCTGATTCTTTCAGAATTCTGAAACTTTTAGTGAGTATTCTCATTTTTAAGGCAATATAGTTATTTGTATAAGTTCAATAAGAATCTGTTCTTCTTGCAAGAGAACATAATTGAAAATATTGGCAATACTACCAAAGCATTGTTTGGAATGTCATACTTGAGAGTGATGTGCATAGAATCAGATATGACCAGACAGCTTTAAGGAACTAAGGTTGACTTCATGGAGTCCATAAAGTCTCTTGGAAAAACCACCCAGTATCTTGCTTACTGGGTTCCCAGCCTTACCAGGTGAGTAAGGATGGTCCCTTCCTGACAGGTCCAGGAACATCAGGATATTTTGGGGACCTCAAAAAGACAAGAATTCACCCAATTCTATAGGTATTGCAGGTGAAGACTGATGGCAAGTCCTTGGTTTGTCTTCTTGGTCTTGAGAGGCTTTTAAAATTCCAATGTGAGACTCCTTATGTAAAGTTCCAGCAAAGCAGACTTAAAAAGAGCCTATATGGTCAATTACTATTCTTGCTGCACTTGTGTAATAATCAGGACAATTTTAATGAGACTAGACTTATTTTGCAATCAAATTAGTTTTACTGTAATTATATTTGATATAAATGTGGGTGACTATAGACAGAAATATTATGTTTCAGTAGAAAACTATAACATACCCTCGTGGATATCAAATTATGGTCTTGCTCATTGTTTTTTTTTTTTTTTTTAATTTTTTGTTTATTGCAGTAACATTGGTTTATAACATTGTAAAAATTTCAGGTATACATCATTGTACTTCTATTTCTGCATAGATTACATCATGTTGACCACCAAAATACTAATTACAACCCATCACCACACACATGTACCAAATTATCCCTTTCACCCTCCTCCCTCCCCCCTTCCCCTCTGGTAACCACCAATCCAATCTCTGTCCCTATGTGTTTGTTTATTGTTGTTATTATCTACTACTTAATGAAGGAAATCATACGGTATTTGGCCTTCTCCCTCAGACTTATTTCACTTTGCATTATATCCTCAATGTCCATCCATGTTGTCACAAATGGCTGGATTTCATCGTTTCTTATGGCTGAGTAGTATTCCATGTGTATATATACCACAGCTTCTTTATCCATTCGTCCCTTGATGGGCACTTAGGTTGCTTCCAAGTCTTGGCTATTGTGAATAACGCTGCAATGAACACAGGGGTGCATGTACCTTTACGAATGAATTGGTGTTTTCAAGTTCTTTGGATAAATACCCAGCAGTGGAATAGCTGGATCATATGGTAGTTCTATCGTTGATTTTTTGAGGAATCTCCATACTGTTTTCCATAGTGGCTGCACCAGTTTGCACTCCCACCAGCAGTGTATGAGAGTTCCCTTCTCTCCACATCCTCTCCAACACATGTTGTTTCCTGTCTTGTTAATTATAGCCATTCTGACGGGCATGAGGTGATATCTCATTGTAGTTTTGATTTGCAATTCCCTGATAGTTAGTGATTTTGAACATCTTTTCATGTATCTGTTGGCCATCTGTATATCTTCTTTGGAGAAATGTCTGTTCAGGTCTTTTGCCCATTTTTTAATTGGGTTGTTAGTTTTTTTGTTGTTGAGATGCATGAGTTCTTTATATATTTTGGAGATTAAGCCCTTATCAGATGTATGGTTTGCAAATATCTTCTCCCAATTGTTAGGTTGTCTTTTCGTTTTGTTGATGGTTTCCTTTGCTGTGCAGAAGCTTTTTAGTTTGATGTAGTCCCATTTGTTTATTTTTTCTATTGTTTCTCTTGCCCGGTCAGACGTGGTGTTTGAAAAGATGTTGCTAAGACTAATGTCGAAGAGCGTACTGCCTATGTTTTCTTCTAGAAGTTCCACAGTTTCAGGTCTTACATTCAACTCTTTAATCCATTTGGAGTTAATTTTTGTGTATGGTGTAAGGTAAGGGTCTACTTTCATTTTTTTTGCATATGGTTATCCAGTTTTCCCAACACCATTTGTTGAAGAGACTTTCTTTTCTCCATTGTATGTTCTTGGCTGCTTTTGTCAAAGATTAGCTGTCCGTAGATGTGTGGGTTCATTTCTGGGCTTTCGATTCTATTCCATTGATCTGTGTGTCTGTTTTTGTGCCAGTACCATGCTGTTTTGGTTACTATAGCTTTGTAGTATATTTTGAAATCAGGGAGTGTGATACCTCCAGCTTTGTTCTTTTTTCTCAGGATTCCTTTAGCTATTTGGGGTCTTTTGTTGTTCCATATAAATTTTAGTATTCTTTGTTCTATTTCTGTGAAAAATATTGTTGGAACTTTGATAGGGATTGCATTGAATCTATAGATGGCTTTAGGAAGTATGGACATCTTAACTATGTTAATTCTTCCAATCCCAGAGCACAGAATATCTTTCCATTTCTTTGTGTCTTCTTCAATTCCTTTCAGAAATGTTTTATAGTTTTTGCTGTACAGATCTTTCAGCTCTTTGGTTAAGTTTATTCCTAGGTATTTTATTCTTTTTGTTGCAATTGTAAATGGGATGGTATTCTTAATTTCTCTTTCTGCTACTTCGTTGTTAGTGTACAGAAATGCAACTGATTTTTGTATGTTGATTTTGTATCCTGCAACTTTACCATATTCGTTTATTACTTCTAAAAGTTTTCTGGTGGATTCTTTAGGGTTTTCTATATATAAAATCATGTCATCTGCAAATAGTGACAGTTTCACTTCTTCCTTTCCAATTTGGATCCCTTTTATTTCTTTCTCTTGCCTGATTGCTCTGACTAGGACTTCCAGTACTATGTTAAATAGGAGTGGTGAGAGTGGGCATCCTTGTCTGGTTCCTGTTCTTAGAGGGATAGCTTTCAGTTTTTCACCATTGAGGATGATATTAGCTGTGGGTTTCTCATATATGATCTTTATTATGTTGAGGTACTTTCCTTCTATCCCCATTTTATTCAGAGTTTTTATCATAAATGGATGCTGTATCTTGTCAAATGCTTTCTCTGCATCTATTGAGATGATCATGTGATTTTTATTCTTCATTTTATTAATGTGGTGTATTTCGTTGATTGATTTGCCAATGTTAAACCATCCCTGCATCCCTGGAATAAATCCCACTTGATCATGCTGTATAATCTTTTTAATGTATTGTATGCGATTTGCTAGTATTTTGTTGAGGATTTTTGCATCGATGTTCATCAGTGATATTGGCCTGTAATTTTCTTTTTTTTGTGTTGTCCTTGTCTGGTTTTGGTATCAGGGTAATGTCAGCTTCGTAGAATGAGTTAGGGAGCTTCCCCCCCTCCTCAATTTTTTGGAAGAGTTTGAGAAGGATAGATATTAAGTCTTCTTTGAATGTTTGGTAGAATTCACCAGGGAAGCCGTCTGGTTCCCGACTTTTACTTTTGGGGAGGTTTGTGATTACTGTTTCGATCTCCTTATTGGTGATTGGTCTATTCAAATTCTCTAGTTCTTCTTGATCCAGTTTTGGAAGGTTGTATGATTCTAAGAATTTATCCATTTCTTCCGATTGTCGAATTGGTTGGCATATAGCTTTTCATAGTATTCTCTTATAATCTTTTGTATCTCTGAGGTGTCTGTTGTAATTTCTCCTCTTTCATTTCTGATTTTACTTATTTGTGTCTTCTCTCTTTTTTTCTTGGTGAGTCTAGCTAAAGGTTTGTCAATTTTGTTGATCTTTTCAAAGAACCAGCTCTTGGTTTTATTAATTTTTTCTATTTTTTTTGGTCTCTATTTCATTTATTTCTGCTCTGATTTTTATTATTTTCCTTCTTCTACTGATTTTGGGCTTTGTTTGTTCTTCTTTTTCCAGTTGCTTCAGGTGCATTGTTAGATTGTTTATTTGAGAATTTTCTTGTTTGTTGAGATAGGCCTGTATCGCTATAAACTTCCCTCTTAGAACCGCTTTTGCTGTATCCCATAAATTCTGGCATGTCGTATTTTCATTTTCATTTGTCTCCAGGTATTTTTTGATTTCTTCTTTGATTTCTTCGTTGACCTAGTCATTGTTCAGTAGCATTTTATTTAATCTCCACGTACTTGTGGCTTTTCTGATTTTCTGTCTATAGTTGATTTCCAGTTTCATACCATTGTGGTCAGAAAAGATACTTGGTATTATTTCAATCTTCTTAAATTTATGGAGACTTGTTTTGTGGCCTAATATGTGATCAATCCTGGAGAATGTTCCATGTGCCTTTGAAAAGAACGTGTATTCTTCGGTTTTTGGATGGAATGTTCTGTATATATCTACTAGGTCCATCTGTTCTAGTGTGTCGTTTAAGGCCAATGTTTCCTTATTGATCTTCTGTTTGGATGATCTATCCGTTGGTGTAAGTGGAGTATTCAACTCCCCTGCTATTATTGTGTTACTGTCTATTTCTGTTTTTATGTCTGTTAATAATTGCTTTATATATTTAGGTGCACCTACATTGGGTGCGTAGATATTTACAAGTGTTATATCCTCTTGTTGGATTGTTCCCTTGATCATTATCAATGCCTTTCTTTGTCTCTTTTTACAGTTTTTGTTTTAAAGTCTATTTTGTCTGATATGAGTACTGCTACCCCAGCTTTCTTTTCATTGCCATTTGTGTGGAGTATCTTTTTCCATCCCTTCACGTTGAGTTTGTGAGTGTCTTTAGGTCTGAAGTGTGTCTCTTGTATGCAGCATATATATGGGTCTTGTTTTTTTTATCCACTCAGCCACCTTATGCCTTTTAATTGGAGCATTTAGTCCATTGACGTTTAAAGTACCTATTGATAAGTGTGTACTTACTGCCATTTTTTAACTTTTTTTTTTCCTCAGTGTTTTAGTAGTCCTTCTTTGTTCCTTTCTTCTTCTATACAGAATTGATGGTCACTTTAGTTTGACCTCTGTCTGAAAGCTATACTCTTTAACTCCCCGCCTCCCTCCTTTTATGTTTTTGATATCTTATCTAACCTCTTTCTTGTGCATTTGTATCCATTACGTTCTAATCATGGAACTAGATAATTTTTCCTATTTGTGGTCTTTTCTTTTCCCCTTAAATCAGTCCCTTTAACATTTCTTGTAGCACTGGTTTCTTGGTGACAAACTCCTTTAATTTTTGCTTGTCTGGAAAATTTTTGATCTCTCCTTCCACTTTGAATGATAACCTTGCTGGGTAGATTATTCTTGGCTGTAAGTTTTTTCCTCTTAGCACTTTAAATATATCGTGCCATTCTCTTCTAGCCTGTAAGGTTTCTGCTGAGAAGTCAGCTGATAGCCTTATGGGCTTTCCTTTGTCGTAACTTGACATTCTCTTGCGGCTTTTAGGATTCTCTCTTTATCTTTAATTCTGGACATTTTGATTATGATGTGTCTTGGTGTGGGCCTCTTTGGGTTTATCTTGTTTGGGGTTCTCTGTGCTTCCTGTACCTGAATGTCTGTTTCCTTCCTTAGGTTAGGGAAGTTTTCATCTATTATTTCTTGAAATAGATTCTCTGCCCCCTTGTCTCGCTCTTCTCCTTCTGGGACACCTATAACATGGATGTTAGTGCGCTTGATGTTGTCCCAGAGGTCCCTTAGACTGTCCTCACTCTTTTTAATTCTTTTCTCTTTTACCTGTTGACCTTGGGTAATTTCTTCTAGTCTTTCATCCAGCTCGCAGATCTGTTCTTCTGTATTCTCTACTCTGCTTTTGAGTCCCTCTAGTGAATTTTTCATTTCCAGTATTGTATTCTTCATTTCTGATTGGTTCTTTTTTATATCTTCCATTTCTTTGTTGTCATTCTCACTAAGTTCATCTATTCTTCTCCCCAGATCAGTGAGCATCCTTAACACTCTTTGTTTGAACTCTCTGTCAGGTAGGTTGCTCATTTCTGTTTCACTTGGCTCCTTTTCTGGGGTTTTGTCCTGTTCCCTTACTTGGAATGTATTCCTTTGTCTCCTCATTTTGCCTCTTTCCCTGTGCTTGTGTCTACATATTAGGTAGGTCAGCTACGTCTCCTGTTCTTGGATAGGTGACCTTATGTAAGTGATGCCTTAGGAGGCTTCCAGTGTGCTTCCCTCAGTTCTCAATGTTCCAGGGTTGACCCCTATGTGGGCTACATGTGTCCTTCTGTTGTGGCCTGTTTGCTCTCTCTGTAGGCTCCCAGGGAGGCCAAGTTATGCTCCTGGCCAGCTGTTGTAATGCTCAGCTGCTTGTAGTTGTTGTGGGCCCTTCAGTCTTTAATCAGGTGTGGGGAGCCCCAGCACAGTTGGCTGAGAATTCTAATACCACATTTGTGTTGCAGTATTTCTTTTAAGTGAGTAGGCCCCCAGCATGGCAGGTTGTTAGGCTCAGGGCCTTACAATTGCTGTAAGCCTCTAGCCTATTAGGTCTCTTGTCAGCTCTCTGAGGATTGCAGCTGGGTGGGGCTGGCCTCAGGCACAGGAGCACCCAATTGTTTCAGGCTTTGGAAGGTGGGGCAAACCTCCTATGTGGGTCTTTGAGAAGCACAAGTCTTCTGCAGCTGACAAGCCCTGCCGCCCACAGGTCCACACACACAGGCAACACAGTCCTGCCCCGTGTGAGCGCCCTGACCTTCCAAAGCGGACGCAGTCTCTCCACTGCGGGAGCCCCACACACTCCGCCTCCGCCCCACACTCTCCACTTGCTCCTTGTGCACACCCTGCCCCGCTCAAGTCGGCTCAGTTGCCAGGCTGCAGAGAATCCAGTCACCAATCTATGCAGGCCCACAAGTTGCCTGAGGGCTTGTTGTTGGGTGGGGCCAGTCTCTAGGGTGGGCTGCCTGCCCTGGCTGAGCTGGATTAAATCGGTGCTCTAGCGGGTGGGGCTGACCCTGGGCTAGCAGGCCCACACCAGTCCACAACAATGGCCGCCGCCAATGTCCCAGTCCCTGGAGAGGTCTCACCCCTCACCAAGATGCACTCAGGGCCTATTAGGTGAGTCTCTTGTCACCAAAGCACTGTGCACCTTTCTTTCTGGTGATTTTAGTATGCTTTCTGAAATGGGTGAGTTTGCTCACGGGCCCTTTAAGAGCCAGTTTTAGTTTCTTTGTGAACCGGGTTTTCTGGGGGTACTCCCCAATGCTTTAGTAGCAGGTAAAGTCAGATATTACGCCGCTGGTCTCGATTGTGCTAGGTCCACAAAATGCCCACAGCGGGGGCGCTCCCTGGCTCAGTGCCCCACGCCTCCAGGGAGGCTGCGTACCTGTGGGCTGCTCCCGGAGGCCGTGACGCTGGCGCCTTGTGAAGGCGGCGTTTTTCCTCTCCAGAAGGGAGTCTCTGCCTCTTCCTGCTCAGTTAGGATTGTCCTTTGTTGCAGGAGTTCCTCTTATCCAGTTTTCAGTTCTGTCTCAGGGGTAATTTTTCCACGAGTAGTTGTAAATTGGCTGTGTCCACGGGAGGAGGTGAGTTCCGAGTCTGCTTACGCCACCATCTTGACTCCCCAGCTCTCTTGCTCATTGTTTTTGAAATTTTATTATCTACCTGTAAACTGGACTGGATCCTAAATTCTTCTTTCCGCCAGTATCTGACTACAACTCTCCCAATTAGTGTGTACAATTTTTCTCCCTTCTGACTTGAAATCATTGAGAAATAAAACTACACTTTTCTCAAAGTCCTACAAGCTAACCTTGAAAACTTAACATAATCTTCAGAGAAAGCACCACAACATCTCATGTTTAGATAACCTTTATGCCTGCTACTATGTGGGCCACTCAAAACGTTTATCAGATCACCCAATAACATCTCCAGAAACATTCAAACTAAAAACCAGGAAAATCTATCAGATTTTCCACTGCCTGCCCTCACTTCATCTGAAGATGCTTTGAGCCCAACACCAAGAAATCTTCTTGACTGATTTGCCTCTGGACTCAAAAGCCGAGTTTATAGTTTGTTGTAACCACTGACCGTTGCTTTTCTGTGTTTCCATAGAAATGCACAAGACTGAGAGTCTGATTCAATGGGTTATAGAACAATCTACTAAGTTTCTGGACTGTGAAACTTCTTGGAGAAGTTTCAGGTGGGGGAATGATGGGGTTTAGGACATGCTACCCCAAAATATGAAACCTTGGCATATTGGATATTTTAAGCTGAAAGAGTTTCAGAAAATGGCGGAGCAGGAAGGTCACTGCTTTCCCCTGAAATAGGTCATAAAACCCTCAGGTGAGAGGAGCTCTCCCTATACTGAGAGGAAAGGACTATCCTTATCTCTGAAGACAAGGGATGCCCAAAAGAATCCTAACAAAAGGCCTTGCTAAGTTTCCCCCAGTTTACTACAATTATGTCATACTCTTTAACCTATCATATTCCTCCATGACTGTCCACTCATTGTCAAACCTAGCATAAAAATACTCACATCTAACTGTTTCTTTGGGTCTTCACTTCCTTGTGAAGGTGCCAGTGTCATGTAAAACTTTTATTAAATAAATTTGTGTTTTTCTCCTGTTAATCTGTCTTTGTCAGTTTAATTTTCAGAACCAGTCAGGTACCCTTAAAAGGCCAAGGAATCCTCCCCTACAACCTGCCCAGTGATTCATTCAACTTACAAGCATTTATTGATACTTTATTATTTGAAGTGAACTTTACTAGCTACTACGAGTGCAATATAAATAAGGTAAAAATACGTGGAGCTTACCAATGAGAAGCTTAGGGTAGAGAGAGAAAGAAAGAGAGATATAAGGGTTATAAGTATCTATACAGATGGAGTTCTCATTTTCATATTTTAACCAAGTCACAGGCATCATTTTGTTCTCGTTAACTATAAAAACACTGCAAAAAGAGCACAAACACATATACACCCATAAGAGGATTATCAACATGATGTTAACAGGTCTGGCTTTCTTTGAAGGTTTGATTGATAAGGAAATATTAGAAGTGAAGTGGTACTCATGAGTAACGGAATTGATATTAAAATTTAAAAAAACTTGTCACTATGGGATAGCAAGACTCCTGGCCAGCTGAAATTGAAGGGGTATGTAGTTAAATAACAGGAAATGCCAGAGAATAGGTAGAGTAGTTGGGAGACAGAGAAGGAAAGCAGTTAATTGAAGGAGAGCTTTGGATGTGAAGATGAGGAGATGAGATTTAAACTTACTATTGAAAGGAAATCTCTCTAATTTGATCACATCGGAGAAACCAATTAGGTTTTTACAACAATATGGGGACTAGTCTAAGTGGAAATGGGATAGAAATGGGGAGCAAGATTAGAAACCAGGCAACATTTCAAAGAAGTAATTACTATACATGGTAATTAATTTAATATGGTAAAAGAGAAAATCAATAAATTTCAAAGATGTTCTCTGGGATCAAGAGGAAAATAATGCCAATGGCTGTATTGAGGGTTTTGGGAAGAGGGACCAGAGTGGGAGGAAGGATGAAGTATTACAGTTTGGTACCCTAATTTTGATATGGTATTTTTCAGGTGCCAACAAGGCCACTAGTTTTCTTTTCATGCAAAGGATATCTAGGTGAAGAAGGAAATTTAAGAAAATATCTACACATTCCATTGCTCTTAAAAAGTAATTAATTTAATAAGGCACAATATATGCTTACTGAACTTAACAGAATCAAAATATTTTTGTATTTAATTTTCTACCATCTTCAAAGTGCTTGATAAACTGCAAATATTGCAAGTGTTGCCTAGGTACCATATTGCCTTTCAATTTAGGGATTTGTAGTTGTACAAATCCTATTACACAGTTTCAGGTTCCCATTGTAAAGAGAAAAGGAAACGTCTATTTGTAATCAAATCTGCTAGCATATTATTTACCTGGGATTTGGGGCTCTATATGAGTAAGGATGAAGTAGTTTTTTTGCTGTGTATGTATATATATATAGATAGATAGACAGGTAGGTAGATAGATACACATATGCACTCACACATTTTTTTTTAAACATTTTTGTGTGTCTCTTCCCTGAACATCTGCTAGTGAAATCTATTTACACTTACATTAAATGTTGACCTTGGGGGAATGCAGACATTTATGTTAACAGAAACTAACAGTGCAACATATTCACATAATTACAGTTACCATTTTAGAAAACTATCAATATTATACTAAACGAATCAAATGAACACAAACAGCCCTATTTCAGACATTTTGACTCACTTTTTTGGGGGGAGGGAGGAAGATTAGCCTTGAGCTAACATCCATTGCCAATCTTCCCCTTTTGGCTGAGGAAGATTGGCCCTGGGCTAACATCCATGCCCATCTTCATCTACTTTATATGGAACACTGCCACAGCATGGCTTGACAAGCAGTGCATTGGTCTGCGCCAAAGATCCAAACCTGTGAAACCCGGGCCACTGAAGTGGAGCGCATGAATTTAACTGCTACGCCACTGGGCAGGCCCCGTGACTCAGTTTTTTGATGCATCAAAAAAATTATATCTTTGACTTCAGTATTTTCTTTTAAAATATTCACATAACAAAATAAAATAGTTCTTCACCTCAAATGCTCTTTCAGACTGATGTCTTTTGAATGTTACTTGAAAGCTCATCATTATCGGAAAGAATGATAATCTACTTTATGACATCCAACGTGATATTAATATTTATAGAACTCAATTGTTTACTGATACCTTGTTCTCACTCTGCAAACTCCATTCCCAATATTCACTTTTTTTGTTCATTAATAAGACTATGTTCAGTAATTTCCCAAAAAAGACACAGTGTCCCACTCCCTTGAATTTGAGTTTGTATTTGACCTTGAATTTTTGATTTACTGATATTATTCAAAGTCTGTGAATCTGCCTTCTCTGAACTAAAAGAATAAAATGCATTAAATCTATGCTTACTAAAAGGAAAAGTGCTACCCTGTGGTGTGCATGTTTTCTTCATAATGTATCCATTTAAATGCAGATGACCCAAGACAATAAAAAATGTCTTTCCCTAGATGGGTCATATATATGATAATGATGGAGTGACTAAGACATTTCAGTTTGTGCCTCATTGGGTCAAGATGTTTAAAATCTATCATCTTTGTCTTTGGTAATTCATTTACATTAAAATTAGTTGTTGCAAAGGATTTTATCTGACTTACAGTTTAACAGAATAAAGAAGAAACTGAATATCAGTTCATTAGTTATGGACACAGCTCTAACAATTGATAAGAATATAATCATAAATCCTATACTGCCCCCTAGATATATACAAATTAACAAAATTACAAGATAAGCATCACTAGAAAGTCTGGCTCTACACCTTACTAATGAGGATCAGTCATTGGAATAAGCCTTCAACACAATGTTGGAAAAGCAACAGTGGTGTCTAAGGCTAAAGCCACATGCTGTTTTGATGTCCTTCCTTTTTCAACACAGTAATTTTTGGAAATAGATGAAAATCTGTAGTTTCTTAGTTTGCACAATTTTTTAACATTATTTTTCTAAAAGCAACAACTAGCCTTGTTAAATGGTGAATATTTTCACATATATCAATTGAAAACTGTCACCACATATAAATCAATATGCTATTTTATTCTGACAGGTTAGAAATCTGTGATGTTAACAAATAACTGCTTCTGGGTGAGGTCTTTATAATCCAGAAATAATAATGTACATATGTGCTGGTGACCAGGACACACTACCCCAAAATTTGATACCTTAGCATATTGAATGTCTTAAGTTGAAGAAGTTTGAGAAAATGGCACATGCAGGAAGGTCACTCTGATGTCACTCTCTTACCCTTCTTCCCTGTAACAGCTCATAAAACTCTCCTGTTATAGGTACCCTCCCGGTAATAGGAGGAAGGAAGGCATTCTTATTACCAGACATGGAGAATTTGGGGCCAAGAAATCCGTACAAATAAAACTTTTTGAACTAACCCTTATCTTCCTAGTTACTTCTTTACCATTTACTACCCCTAGCCCAAACCCATCTGTCTTGTCAATTCTTCACAAATGTATTGTTTCTTTGTCTAAAAGGTATAAAAGCTTCCTGCTCTGTTCAGTTCTTTGGGTCTTCATTCTCTTGTGAAGGCTCCCATGTACATGTAAAAATTTAATATAATGTATATCTTTTACTTTTTTTAATCTGTCCTTGTCAGTTTAATTTTCAGACCCAGCCAGGGACCCTAAAAGAGTCAAGGAAAACTTTTTCCTTCCCTACATATGTCTGTTAAGATGAGGAAATTCACCTTTTAAGGAAGTTTTTATAGGAATGAATAAAATCCAGAGTAAATGTTTATCATTTTGATTATCTTTTTTTCATTTCTTTAATGTCATATATGGTTGATATTAATGGTTGTGGCTTTGTGTGTTACTTGTACCATTGCTCTCTATTACTAGTCAAATAAATCCATCTGGAGGTCAACTTTTTACCTCAGTAGAAAATCTTTCTATGCCACTATTTGTATATGTATTTTAAGATCACAGAAACAAAACTAATGGTAGTAATTTATGTTCAATTCTATATTCTACATTTTTCTACACTTGCATCTTCATGTTATGTTTATGGTACAAAAGGTATAAAAGTAAAAACATACATTTCAAAATTTTCTTTTAGAGATAGCATGAGGGACTTTTTGATGTTATGGTACTATTCTGTATCCTGATTGTGATGAAGCTTGCACAAATTTATGCATGTGTCTAAATTCATTGAACTGTATGTCAATAAGAAGTCAATTTTAATGTGTAATGACAAAAAATAAGATAAATTTCTTTTTGATAACCTATTTCAAGACCCATTTTTATTTTAAAAGGAATATATATTAGAACAACTTCACTCAAATTTGTAGGGAATTGAGTGCTCAGGTTAATTTAATGATTTAATATTTGGATATATTTATGAATAGCTAGAAAAGACATCCACATTTTCTACTGGTCTTGGCATATCCTAGAAAAATTTAGTTTAATTTTGCTTTTGGTAATTTATTTTATCAGATAATTTCTTTGTAAACTATTTATTTTCTAAAAAGCCAAGCAAATAGGCAAGATAAGTCATAATTTTTTAACTGTCTTCATCCCTATTATCCCAGCTATTATATAATATAGTACTCTATGTATGTATAATAAATACATAAATGCATGTGTTTGTGTTTGTATGTGAGTGTGTCTTGACAAAGAGTCTCTCCTTAACCAAACTTTTGTCAGGCTCCTCTGAAATCTATTTGTAACTAGTCCCTGACTTTTGAGCTTCTGTGTTCATTTCTATATTGTCCAATTTTAACAAGAATCTTGCTAAGTCAGTTTAGCCAGAGTTTCCCTGCTCTTGATATCTAATCACCCTCAATATCTGATTGGGTTCCTCACAGTCCATCATTCCCCAGTTGATGTCTAATCACCCTGGGCCTACCTTCAACAAGAATCCTGTTTGTTAGGTTAGTTTAGCCAAAATCCTCCCTTACTCCTGATACTTCCTCTGAGTAATTTCTCTCCACTGAACCCTACACTACGTCTTGGCTATAAATTTCTACTTCTTGGTGTACTCAGAGTTGAGCTCAATATCTCTCCCCTATTGCAAACCCCATTGCAGTAGTCCTTATATCTAGCCTGATAGCCTCCCTTGAATAAAGTCTGACTTACCATTCTTTAACAGGTGTCATAAATATTTTTTCTTTAACAACACATTCAATATAATAATTTCATAATATCAAAAGCATTCAGACAATACAAATAAAGCATAATATTATTTGAAAGTTGAATAAAGGGATTATAATTACTTGTCTCAAAACACCAAAGAATCAATTAAAAAATATATTTTAATACTTAAATACCTTAACTGGTTGGCAGGGCACAAACCAAATGTATAAAAATATCACTAGCTTTTCTGTATATCAGAAATTACCAGTAGAAATATTAATGGAGATATTAATTTATATCTATAGAAATATTAATTAAATTATTAAATTAATTGATATTAATGATTTGATATTAATTAAAATTAACTAATTTCAACAGCATTAGAAGCAAAATTTATAATGTGACTATATATTATCTTAAAGAGAAATATATAAAACCTATATGAGGAAAACTCAAACTAATTTGTAGTTTGGGGACATGAATACATTTTAGACATTTACAAAGTGTTAAATATGTAAAGATAAATCATATTTATTAATTGAGGATTAATTAAAACACTGTAACAAGTGATAAAAACAATTTCAACAAATTTAAGCAGAAGGAAAATCTATTTGTTCGTATTCAATAAAAGTATCCAAACTGTGTGTTAGAAAGAAATGGACTGGTCTAAAGAATGATAGGAAATAGAGCCTCAAATACCATCAGGACTCTGTTTCTCTTATCTGCTTTCTCTTTGCCTGTTAGTATGCATGAGGCTGCCAAGGGCACCAGATTCACAGCCTTACAGTTTCAGAAACATTTTTCTCTACCAACTTCTATTTGTAAAGTGAGTGGGAATGTATTTGATTAACCCACCTTCATAGCTACTTCTTGAACTATCACTGTATGTAGATAGGAAATTTAAATCATACAAAATAATGAAAAAATCCCATTCAAATCAAAAGGCAAGGTTGGAGGAGGAGAGAGAAAATGTTACCAAAAGAAAGAGGCAAACATATATGACTACTAGGAGAATTTTTGTAATCTGGGCAACTACATCCATTTCTGATTAGGTTGCATATTATGAATATGTTAATACTTTAAAACCAGTACATAAGTTTAGCACAATTTCAATAGGATTTTTGTGACGTATATGTGGTAGTAAGGGAGGAATTTAAAAGGATGACTCTATAGAGCATTAAGAAGAATAACTACGCACTATAACCTTTTGTATTGTAAGATCAGATAATTATTTTATAGATTCTAGGACATAAAAGAAACTGATATATGACAAATTCAGTGGCTAAACTTAGCAATAAAAGATAGACTATTTTATACATTATAATGGCATACATGGTTTTCTATGTAGAAATGAACAAAAATGAAACCATCCATTTTATACAGAAAACAAAAATAAATTCTAGATGTATTAAAGATTCTAATTTAAATTAAAAAAAAAAAAGTCTTGTAAGAAAATCTGAAAGACTACATGTAAAATTCAAGGGTTGTAGAGAATTTCCTAACCAAAATAAGAGTCTAGGAGCTATAAAATCAAAGGGATACACGCTTGAATATTTTTTTTTTTTAAGACGTTATAGTCTTTTCTTCTGAGACAGTCTTACTCTTAAGACATATTTTTAGTTTGGCCTATGAGCTTTTATTCACCTGGGGGTACTGGCTACTTAGATTGTGTGAATTTTTCAGAGCCAAAAGACAAACTTGGAGAGGGGAGGTGAACAAATTCTAGAGTGAAAAACCCAGGCTTCATAAAGTTAATTACACACCTCACCAAGCAATTCTTCTGCTCTGGGTTTCAAATTCAGATCCTCAGGAGAAGAATATAATTCACCATTCCTAGAAAATGTGAAAGGGAGGAGTGGAGGCTGATAAACACATACTTGTTTCTAGCAACACTTCACTCCAGCAGCATTACTTTCACTACTCTATTAACACCTGCTTTAGCAGTAGGAAAATAAATGTAGACCAACCAAATGAGAAAAAAACAGAGGCTATTTATTCAGAGGTTGGTATAGTAAAGGAGTCAACCACCATCACTTGATTTTGGCAGACTCAAAGTAGAAACAAGGGAAAGCATTGTTACCTCATAAAACTGAGGTTCTTTTATCCGATGCGCATAAAAAAAATTAACTACAGCATCAGCTTTTGGGGAGGAAATCAGCTTTATTCTTCAAGACTGATCTGCAGGGGGACAGGCCGACAGATCTGTCTCCCCAATTCAGGATTTGGGATGAAATTTAAGAGGTTAGGAAGAACAGGCTGGCACGTGGAAATGCTGATGGGACAGGTTTTGATTGGTGGGCTTCTAAACATTTATGACAAGGTTCTAAACATTTATGATGAGGTTCTAAACTTTTATAACGAGGTTCTAAGCTTTTGTGATAGGGTTCTCAACATTTATGATGAGGTGGGGAAGGAATTTTAATACCAGATCTTCCTGAATGAGGGACTCCTAGCTTCTGATAAGAGTCTGACCTTTAAGTTCTGGTCATGTTGTGGTCCTTTGGTTCCATGAGGAGGAGGATCTTTGGTTCTGTGGTCATTTCAGGTCAAGATTTCTTCTTCTGCACATGCACTGGCTATGTGACTTTGAAGATTTTCTGAAAGACAATCCTTAATCACTTTGTTGATACAAGATGGGATCTAAATGGGCCCGTGGTTACAAATCCCCCCTTTTTGTTGTTCATCCCTCCATCTTTAGGGAATGGGGTGATGACCACTCTAGCTGCTTCCTGTTGGTAAGAGATGAAGGCCTAACAAGGACTTGAGGAATAACCAGGTTTTAATTGTAACTACTTACAAGTTCTGGAGCATTGTTCCCAAAGGGATTTATATTCTTGGGTCTCTTTGAATAGACTTGACAAGAGAATTGAGAATCTCAAACCTGAGCAAAAATTGCAATAAGACTATCACCAAAGGACCTATTAGGAAGTACAGCCATGCCTCATTGGGAAGAAATCTTATTTATAAAGAGATTCCAGTGTGGGAAGGAAAACAACATCTCTATCTTGGCTTTGGGGCATTGTAAATGTTTAAAGCAGATGACAATGCATGCCCAACAGGCCACATCAGGCCTTTTTGTAAAAGCAAAGTTAAGCCAAATTAATTTTAAACCAAATTGCCCCCTCATATATTCTAATATATTCTATTGCTTTCCGTTTATTTATCATTTTCCCCCTTTTGTTTGATAACCTTTCTGTAGAAAGAATTGATGATCAAAATATCATCTTTCAGTGCCAGGGTGGTTGCATCCTCCCTGGGTCCATCAAGTCCCTTGGTGTTATGCTTTATCCCATTGATTTGTCTAGTTATCCACATTGGGGGGAAATAGTGGACAAGCATAGATATATACATATTAATAGAGGAAGCTATTCATATGTTATTCAATTAACTTTAGATTGTTACACAAACATTATATATGTGCTTTTTATGACTCCTTATGCTTACGTTGTTTACAATTATAGAAAAGACTACTTTTAAAATAAGTTCTTAATTGAGCCATCATTACTTTAGCTTGCATACCAGCCTTACACTGAGTGAAGAGAACAGTAATCAGTTTGAACACTATGACTAATACAGGAATTCCAAGGAGTAATAGAAATAGGAATTGTAATCCAGATCACAAAAAGGAATGAATACCTGAAGGAGGCCAACCAAATAATTCAAGACTGGATGTGGGATCACTCAAGGCATTCACTTACTTTCTCATGTGCTCTAACAGGGCTGACACATTGGAAGATTCATCAGGGATATAGACACAGCATTCATTTTGAATAATTGCACATGTACTATCTTGGGAGGCTGTTAGAATATCTAAGGTCATTCTGTTTTGAAGGACAGCCTTCCTCATTAAAGACACTTCAGTATTTAACAAGGCTATCCCTGCTTGACTATCATTAAGTGTTTGTTGGGTAAATTTAGTCAGAGCTTCTATAAGTGTTGTGACATCTTCTGGCCCCAAGGGAGGAACAAATATAGTTGTTAAGTGGTCATACCAGTGGAACACTGAAAGAGCCCGTCTGGCTTTAAGGAGAGGAAGATAGGCAATGGATGTTAGATCAAGGTGAATCCTTCCCTACACCCAAAGGAAACCCAGGGTGCAGTGTCCTAGCCATCCAGGTGGCAGCCAAGGCCAGAGGTTTGTTTCACATAACCACTGAGTTCCATTAGGAGCCACCCAGTAAACACCTGGCCATCAAGACCAGTCTCTTCCTAGCGAATCACTTTCTTTAAGTTTGATAGTATTTTGACATGACTTGGGGGATATATATGCATCCCATATTTCCAGTTCAATTCAGAAAATTTTGTTTGGAATGATTTCTTTCTTCCCAACATAAGGGTGCCTGTGCACTTAAAGATCCATAACTGGGAGTAAGCCAAACATATCCATCCCAGATTTCTGTAAAATCTCCAATAGTTCTCACAGTATTATCTGCCTTCTTTTGTTTCTTTTCAAGTTGTTGAGATAATTATATGGTCCGAGTAAGAGAGAAAGAGTAGCCATGCTCTGTATCATTAACAGTATGAGCTATTGGCCACATTTCAGGATTAGTAATATTAGACATACTATGAGTACTAGATTTTTCCATCATAATACATTGCTTTAAAGCCTTACAATCCTTACCTCGCAAGGGAGAAACCCACCTAGTTAACCCAGAGGTACTAGAATCGAGAAGTTGGCCACATATCCAACAATTGGACTGATTTTTGCATGTGGCAAAGGAATGTGCCCATTGTGAAAAAAAAAAACATTGCCATCAGAAGCCCATTCAGATGGGGATTGGGAAAACAAACATAGTATCAGGAAAATCTTAAATGAGACATTTGTGATTAATCAAAAGGGTTTTGTAATCAGGTTCTAATTTACCTTATAGAATTGAGAGAGTAAGGTATTGGGGTAGGTAGAAAGGTAAGGCAATCTAGAAATTAATTTTTGTAGCAATTATACAGAATTTAAACATTACAAGGATTTAAATGAGGAGATTTAAATTTAAGAATACAGGCCTGGTCTGGAGTCTTGGGACTGCTGACTACAACAGACGCCATCTTCTTCTCATCCTGGTTTGGAGATATTTGTATTGGTCAGTCAAAGCTGGGTGTCAGAAAGGGCGTTGAAACCCACTCAGCCTGGTCCCTGGAGATCCAACAGTTTCCTCAGTTTTTGTTCCTTTTTCTGAAAGTAACTTAAGATCAGTTAGAGGCTCACAGGAATACTCTCAGGTAGAACTGCTGGCCATGGGCTTCCATGGCCACCCAATGTTTGGTCCTTTCATTTCCTGTTGTCCATGAAAGACATTACCTATTTGAGAATTATAAAGGGGACGAGGGAGGTCCTGGCTGGAAATGGGTAGTATTTTTACTCGTGAGTGGTATATCCAAAGTTTAACTCCCTTTAATTTTACTGAAGAATGTGTAACCAGAAGGGCTTCATAGGGTCCGTTCCACTTAGGTTACAGTTGGTCCTCAGAGCGTTGACTTTTTCAAGTCTTGAGGAGGACCTAATCCCCTGGGATTATGCAGTACAGGGGAATGTTGGTAGGAAACATTAAACGGCTAGAAATATATTTATGTATAGCAGATAAAGTAGCACCTAGAGACTGTACACATTTTATAGCATCCAGTTCTTTTACAATATGACGATTTTCAAGATTAAAATAATACTTAGTCTTAAGGAAGGGTCTCCAATATAACACTTCATAAGGGCTTAATTGAAGCCTACTTCTAGGGGCTACTCTTATCCTAAGCAGGGTAACTGGCAAGACTTTATCCCGTGTTAGGTTGGTTTCCTGGCATATTTTAGCAACTGTTTTCTTTAAGGTATGGTTCATTTTTTCAGTCTGTCCTGTAGACTGAGGTATCCATGAAGCATGTAACTTTCATTGTATTCCAAGGGCTGCAGACACTTCTTGTGGAAAGCTGGGAAAGCTCCTCTGTTGTCACTTTGCATTGAAAGAGGCAGCCAAAAATGAGGTACAATTTCTTTTAGTAAGGATTTTGTTACTTTGGAAGCCTTTTCTGTCCTGCATGGAAAGGCTTCTACCCATCCTGTGAAGGTGCCCACAAAAAACAGCAAATATCTATAATTTCCATAGCTTTTGGCATAACAGTAAAGTCTATTTGCCAACCGTCTCCTAATTCTGTTCCTCGGGTTTTCACCCCTTTGATTATTGGCAGTGGCCCAATTTTGGGATTGTTTCTGGCATAAATTAAGCAATTTTGTATTACCATCTGGATAGTCCTTTGCATTTGTGGACCAACAATAAACTTTTGTAGCCAATGGTCGGTTACATCTTTCCCATAATGGGTTCCCTGATGTAGGTGAGTAATGATTTTTTTTCCTTAAGTCCTTGGGTATAAGCACTAGCCCCTGTTCATTACAAATCCAGCCTTCTTTAGTTGTTTGGTACTGACTACCATTCAAGCCTCAAGAGTCAGTATGAAATCCCCATTCATCTGCTCTGTTTAAATCCACTTCTGAATACTGAGGCTTAAACGGGGACAGATCCATATTCCAGATGAGTACTAGGGCTTTAGGATTTGGGGTTTTGGTTCTGGCTGCCTGTTTGGCTGCCTGATCAACCAAATTATTTCCTTTAGCTATATAAAATTCAGTCTTTTGGTGACATAGGCAATGTACTATGGCCACTTTTTCCGGCATCAGAACAGAATCTAATTAGGTCAGTATCTCTTCCATGTGTTTAATATCTTTTTTTCCTAAAGTTAGTATACCTCTCTCCTTCCACATAGCCCCATGCACATGCACGACAGAGAAGGCATACTTAGAATCAGTATAAATGGTTACCTTCTTCTTAGCTCCAAGATGCAGGGCTCTCATGAGAGCTATGAGTTCTGCCTTTTGGGAAGATGTACCTGGAGGGAGAGCTTCTGCTTCTAGGACATCCTGATGAGTTGCTATTGCATACCTGGCCCTTCAAAATCCATGGTCCAGGGCTGACCCCGTGGCTTAGCAGTTAAGCACGCGCACTCTGCTACTGGCTGCCCGGGTTTGGATCCCGGGTGCACACCGATGCACCGCTTGTCCGGCCATGCTGAGGCCGCGTCCCACATACAGCAACTAGCAGGATGTGCAACTATGACATAAAACTGTCTACTGGGGCTTTGGGGGAAAAAAATAAAATAAAATAAAGTTAAGAAAAAAAAATCCATGGTCCATGAAGCTACTCCCATCAGTAAACATTTCCATATCTGGATTCTCCAAAGGCTGGTCAGTCAGATCAGGTCTGATGGAATAAACTTTTTCAATTATTTGTATACAATCATGGACAGAGTCTCCTGTCATAGTGAGAATCAAAGTGGCTGGATTTAGGATAGATACTGCCTCTAATTTTACATTCAGGTTGTCCAGTAGTATGGCCTGATATTTGCCCAGTATCCCTTAAATAAGCCAATATCCACCCTTTTGTTCAAGTAGAGGTAGCACACAATGTGGAGTATGCACAGTGGTAGGCTAGCTCTGGGTAAATTTTTCAGCCTCTTGTAAAAGGCCATAGGTCATGACTATAGCCCATAGGCAAACTGGCCACCCTTGAGTTATAACATCCAAATGTTTGGAAAAGTAAGCTACTGGTCTTCTGGCAGCAACTAAATTCTGAATTAGCACTCCGAGGATTACACCCTGTTGTTCATGTACAAAAAAGTCAAACGGCTTTCTAATGTCTGGAAGAATAATTGCTGGGGCTGTTAAAAGTTTTTCCTTGATGGTATGAAATGGCTTATGACATTCTGCAGTCCAGTTTAATGGCTCACTGGCATTTCCTCTAAGAGCCTTGTTGGGGGAGAGGGAGAATCCCCCTCCGCCCTTCCCATTAAGGTTTTAATGGCTGGCCAAATAATTAAAAATACAGGTTAGCAGGAGAAAATAATACCAAGTTTAATAACATGTATACATGGGAGAAACCAGGGAAACCGAGTTTCTCAACAAAATGGCAGAGATTCTCACCTTAAATACTATCTTCAACTAAAGACAAAGGAGGATGTTGGGGGTGGGGAGAGTCAGTTATAGTAGATTATCAGAAAAGCACAGTAAACAAGAGTAATGTTATTATACAGATTTAAGGCCTCACGTTCCACACTGATAAGTTTCTAGAGATGAGGTCATCCCCCCTCTTTCCAGCACAGAGAGGGAGATAGATTTACAAATGGGGATTTCCCTTATAAATGTAAATGCTTGTCTGGCAACTCTTTTCAGGGCCACCTAGGGAATGTGGCCTGGGAGAGACAGAATTTTTGATAAGATGGGCTTGTTGGTGCCTTTCCTATTGTAACATCTGTTTTACTTTAGATTACAGCCATCATATGATAGTGGTTCCTTTCTAGAACAGGTCTTCTATGTTAAATTCTTTAGGCAGTTTGGGGGAGGTCAAATGTCTGTCAGAGAAAATAATCAAGGTAAAGAAACATATTTCAGGGTGCCAATTTTGATCTCCCACAGCCTCATATAGGGGTTTGGCCATGAGTCCAAAGTTAGGAATCCAAATATGACAAAATCCAGCCATTCCTAAAATTCCTTGCAATTGTCTTCTGGTGGTGGGCACAGCCACCCTAGCTAATGCCTCCCTTTCATTAGGCAATAAGTTTCTTTGTCTTTTTGATAATTTGATAACTCAAATCCTAGGTACTTTACAGAAGGTTGAGAAATTTGAGCTTTTCTCTTAGAGACTTTATATCCTCTTTCTGCCAGGAAGTTTAAAGTAATGTTGTATTTTGATCTGAATCTTCCTTAGTTTTACTAGCAATCAGTATGTCATCTACATATTGAAGTAAGGCTCCCTTACTTAACTGAAGATCCCTTAAGTCCTTGGCTAAGATTTCCCCAAAGATGGTGGGGACATTTTTAAATCCTTGTGGAAGTACCATCCAACAATATTGTTGTTTTACATTAGACTCCAGATCATCCCTTTCAAAGGAAAACAGTTCCTGGGACTCAGGACTTAGGGGTATGCAGTAAAAGACATCCTTTAAGTCCAGAACTGTAGGCCAGCAGAAGTTTCCAGATAAAGTAAGTAAAGTATGAAGATTTGGTACCACCAGCTGTATATCCCCTACAATTTGGTTCATAACTCTCAAATTCTGTACCCAAAGATAGTCTCTGGTCCCAAGTTTTAGCACTGGCTGGATGGGAGAATTATATGGAGATTGACAAGGTTGGATTAGTTGACATTTAGGAAAGCTGGCTTTATACCCTCTTTTGCATGTCTTTTTAAAGGGTATTGCTTCAAATTTGGAGTCTTGGCATCTGGGTGGAGTTTAAATACTATTGGATCAACCTTCTTGGCTCTTTATGGCCTCTTGTCAGCCCAAAATCCACTCTTACCTTTTGCAGAATTTCTTCAGAGACTTCTGGTTGAGGCTTTGTCCCAATTGTAACAACGCTGCTTGGAAAGTATAGGCTTGATCTGGGAGGACTTTAATGTCTATTTTTTCTCATGAAAAAGTCACTTGGGCATTTAATTTTGTTAGTAGATCTCATCCCAACAATGGGATAGGGCACTCAGGCATATATAGAAAGCTGTGTTTTAGATTTGTTTTCCCTACGTGACACTCAAGCAGGTTGTAAGAGAAGCTTATGAGAGACTTCCCAGAGACACCAGTAGTGGATGTGGTCTTCGGGGAGAGGGGTCCCTGCCTGGTGTTTGTACAGAATAAGTAGCTCTGGTGTCAATTAGAAAGTCTATCAGTTTCTTTCCCACTGCTATTGTTACCCAGGCTTCCCTGTGGGAAATGTCAACGGAGCTAATGGAGTTTAAAAACGCCCCGAGGCCCTGTCATTCCCAGTTATTATCTGTGAGCTGTGGCATCTGGTGGGAGGCTTTGAGACAAGCTTCTTTCCCTTCTGCTTGAGGAAGGTTGGGACATTCTCATTTCCAGTGTCTCTCCTGCCTATAAAACGCACATTGTCTTGACCCCAGGCCTGAGTATCTCTTGCAATTGGAAGGTGGGGGCCCCAGGGGTCTTACCCATGGCTGGTTGTCTTTTCTCATTGGCCTTGGAGGATTGTGACTGAGAGTTGCTGTGAGTAGAGAGGCTTGCTTCTGTATCTCTTGCTGTTTTTGTTTCTCTTCTTCCTGGTCGCAGCTGTTATACACCTTAAACGCAATCACAACACATTCTGAGATGGGCATCCTTAATCGCCCTTCCAATTTTTGCAAGTTTTTCCTTATTTAAGGGGAACTCTGGCTGATAAAATTCATATTGATCAGTCTCATTTTATTCAGATGCTCTGGGTCATTCAGATGCTCTGGGCCAATGTCAGTATACTTTCTGTAGGCTTCAAAGACTCTCTCTAGAAAGGTTGAAGTGTTTTCTTTTGTCCATTGTTGTATCTCCTGGACCTTGTTTAAACTCTTTGGTTTTGAGACTCTCATCTGCATTCCAGTTATTAAACATGCTTTATAATGGTTTAACATTGACTGGCCTCTGCGGTCATTGGGATCCCAGCCTGGGTCAACTCCGTGTATGGCCTCTACTGCTGGAGCCCTGATTGGATTGTTATGTTGTAACTCATGGAGTCTCTCAGCTTCCTGATATGCTTTGTCGGTACCATCCTACACTCCTCTGGGGTGAGGAGGGTGTTCATAAGAGCCTGAATATTGGCCCAGTTGGGTTCATGAGTAGCAAAGATGGATGTAAATAAACTTTCCATCTTTTTGGAATCATCTGAATAAGTAAGTATGTTGTTTTTCCAGTTGTGCAAGTCCAAAGTTGAAAAGGGAGTATGCATATGCAAAAACCCTCTGGGTTGGCCTTGGTCATTGAGACCTGCAGGGATTTGTCTTAATGGGACTTGCCCTGCCTGGGATGGAGCATTCCCTGTGCTGAATTGAGTACCCTGATGGATATGAGGAGGGGAGACCATTCCTGTATGGCTATTAGGTAAATGGGGGTGTAAAGCCAAGCCAGTGGCTTCAGGGGGGTCACTATGCCCTTCCTGGTTATCTCCAACTGAGCCTCCAGCATATGGTGGAAGCACTGTAGGAGATAGCAAATGCAGAAAGACAAGGTCATCATCTGACTTTGATTCTGGGAGAATAGGTTTTTTCTGTGGATCATCCCTCTGAATCATGATCTTACATCTTTTTTCCAAATTCTTATTCTTATATAAAGCCATAAAAAACTGCACATACAGTATCTCGTCCCATTTCTTTTCTCTTTTACAGAAGAGGTCTAATTGCAAGATGGCATTATAGTTCAGAGACCCATTCTGGGGCCATTGCTCATCTGAGCCCAATGAGTATTGGAGCCAGCTGGTATTACAAAAGAAAGTCATTTTCTTTTTCTTCCTGGGCTTATAACTGAACATGGCCCAATTTCGGAGAATGTATCCTAGTGGGCTACATCTAGTACACTGTTTTTATTTCCCATTTTAAGGGGGCTTTTATCAAGGTGGTCACAACAAACAAGGTCTTTCTAGGGAAAGGTGTTTAAGGTCTGATAGCGTGCTTTGTGGGAACAGCTCCCCCAAGAATAACCAAGAGGTCAGCTTTTTTCCCTTACATGTTCTGGCACCCACAAAGTTCAGGTGATTGAGCCCTAGACAAGCTGCCACTGCTGACTGCCTCACCACAAATGATAGGGGTTTAGTAAGATATGTTTTGCAGCAGGGGTCCTTATGAGGCCATTGCACATCACAGGCAGATGCCCTGACAGCTCTGTGAAATCCCCAGTCACCTGGGAAAGTCCTGAAGGACTGGAAGGAAAGGTGTCTCTTTTCTTTGGAGTCAGAAGGCCCTCATAAGATTAATCTAGAAAGGCAGTTTGTTATGGTCACTGAGAAACTCAGGCACCAAACAACTAATTTTAACAAATAACACTGTCAAACATAGACAAACATGAACAGACACAGAAATCCAATACTTTGGGACTCTAACCCAGGGTACTCTGGGAACCTATCCCAGAGTTTGGGCCCCTAACCCAATCCTGTGAGTGCCCTAGTGGCTGCAACCCTTTTATATTGTCTCCCTTTAACCCACAATTCTAGCCTTGGGAATTTAACCCAGCAAAAATCTCCCCAGTGGGGACTCTTAACCCACAATCCTGATGAGATATTAGACAATTTTAGGCACAGGTGCATTTTAATGAGGTCACTCCCTGGAAAGATGTCTGATCCTGGAGCTGTTTCTTCTCCCAAAAGAAACAAGAGCATCATGGGGGCCTGAAGCACTGCAGCAGGAAGTGGGAATCCAATAAGCTGATCCTCCAGACAAGAATGTCTAGGCAGCCACTTAGAGTCAGTGAGAAGACCTCACACCCCACCAAGGGCTCCAGGGACAGGCTGTCACAGGACCTAGTCCCATCTGGGTCACGAAATTGTTACTGCACGAAATTGGGGTTCTCTTGCCTGACGCAAATGAAGAAACAATTAATTATGGCATCAGCTTTTGGGGGAGAAATCAGCTTTATTCTGCAAGATTGATCTGCAGGTAGACAGAGAGTGTGTGCCCTCAGATCTATCACCCCAATCCAGGATTTGAGGAAAAATTTAAGAGGTTAGGGAGAACAGCCTGGCACATGGAAACACTGGCAGAACAGGTTTTGATTTGTGGGCTTCTAAACATTTATGACAGGGTTCTAAACATTTATGCTGAGGTTCTAAACTTTTATGATGAGGTTCTAAACTTTAATGATAGGGTTCTAAATATTTATGATGAGGTGAGGAAAGAACTTTAACACTGGATCTTCCTTAATGAGTGACCCCTTGCTTCTGATAAGAGACTGACTTTTAAGTTCCTGTCAGGTCACGGTCCTTTGGTTCCATGGGGAGGAGGAGCTTTGGTTCTGCAGTCATTTCAGGTCCAGATTTCTTCTTCTGCACACGCTCTCGCTATATGACTTTGAAGATTTTCTGAAAGACAATCCTTAATCACTTTGTTGATAAGTGATGGGGTCTGTTCAAACCGGCTCTAAATGGGCCCATGGTTATAGTATCAAGTATGCTCTGATTGGAACTTGTTGGAATGGAAAAGCTAAAGGCATGCTCACTGGAAGTGGGACATCTTATGTGATTTGTTTGCGAAGTATATTTGGCTTGCTCTGGTCAGTCCTGAGTTGGAAGCTGGGGACAAAATATGCATCTTCCTCAACTTCAACAGTGTTATGTCCCAATAAACCCATCATAAGTTGAATATATCATACATTGAAAATGCATTTAATACACTTAATCTACCAAACATCATAGTTTAGCCTAGCCTACCTTACATATGCTCAGAACACTTACATTAGCCTAGTGTTGGGCAAAATCACTAACATAAAGCCCATTTTATAATAAAGTATTGAGTATCTTCTGTAATTTATTGAATACTGTGCTAAAAGTGAAAAATAGAATGATTGTACAGGTACAGAATGGTTTTAAGTGTATTGGTTGTTCACCTTCATGATCTCATGGCTCAGTGGGAGCTGTGGCTCACTGCTGCTGCCCAACATCACGAGAGAGTATCATACCTCATATCACTAGCCTGGGAAAAGATCAAAGTTTAAAATTCAAAGTACGATTTCTAGTGAATGTGTATCACTTTCGTACCACTCTAAAGTTGAAAAATTATAAGTAGAACCATCGTAAGTTGGGGACAGTTGGTATAGGGAACTTGGAAGTTATTGACCAAATCCTGTTTGTTCTGGGCTGATTGCTGCATATGTTGTAGTTTGATTTCCTAGGTTGGTTCCTGCAGAGGCTGTGAGTCAGAGTTCTGTTTTCACATGTGGTCTGGTGTTGTCTGTCATTTCAGTCTCTCAGCAATAGGGATTATTGCCTCAGGATTTCTGCAGTGAGAAAGCAAGTATTGATTGTCCCAAGGAAATAACAAGGAAGAAGGAAGAGCAGAATTCAACAGGATTTTCTACAATTCAATGGTTTTGAAACTTTAGTGTGAGTCAGAATTACCTGGTGGGCTTGTTAAAACAGTTTGCTGGGTACCACTGCCAGAGTTTCTGATCCAGTAAATCCATAACAGGGCCCCAAAATTTGCATCTCTAACAATATCCTAGGTGTTGCTGATGCTGCTTGCCTGGAACTACAATTTGAGGACCACCGTTGGAATTTATCTTTTCAGACTTACACATGTTGCCCTTTGCCCAAAGATCTAGACAAACCCCTCCCTCCCACAGACAAGTTAAAACAGCCTTCTGTCATTCTGGGGATTTTTCTCTTTGTTGTTGCTGATTTCTCTATTTCATATTCTTTCTATAATTTGCCAAAGTTTACTTTGCTGGAGGAATGGAATGAGGGGCCAAGGCTAAAACTTTATTTCATCAGAGAATGAAAACACTATGGAGAGATAAAAGCTGAATTCTATAATATATAAATAGTTCTTTTACATTAACAAGAAAATTTGTAAAGACCCAATAGAAAAGCACAGGAAATATATGAATAGATCTTTCAAAGATGACCAAATTAAAATGGTAAACATACATATGAAAAGATGCTAAAATTTACTAATAGTCAAAGAACTACAAAAAGTTATAGTGAGCTATCATATTACCCCATTCCAATATAAAATAGTAACAAAATTTATCATGGGCAGAGATTTAGGGGCTTTTGTATTTCAAAATCTTGCTGGAAAAATGTGAAGAGTTAGGTACCAATTTGTAAAAGCAAAGATACAAAAATATTTATTGCAGCATTGTTTTTAAGGGCCAAGAACTGCAAATAAAGTGACTGTTATTCCAAGATAACAGTGCATAAAATTAAATTAAGAAAAAAAATTCAGATATATAGTGACTTGAATTGTTTCTGATTGCTTTATATTTATTAATTAAAAAATAATTCATTTAATTCTTAAATTCATCTGAGATTTATTGTGTTTATGTTATTAGTTGATATTTTTTCTCCAAAATTTATTTATGAAAACAACTTGATTGCATATATTAAATTCGTAGCTCTAACTTCTGATAGGAGATGCCTCCAGGTTTTTTACTAATGTGGACTTTCTAATCATAAAAAGTGGAATAAATAATAAAGGACATTTTGATAAATATTAGTAATTAAAAATTTATAAGTTCTATACTCAGAAATCACTATGAACTAAATGCTAAAGGAAGAAACTGAATAAATTGAAGATCAGTGTGTTTTAATATTGTATATCTCTATTGGTCATTTATATAATAAAGGGATTTTCTGTTCACATAATTTATCTACTCAAAAATATTTGTTGAGGGGCTGGCCCAGTGGAATAGTGGTTAAGTTTGTGTGTGCCACTTCAGTGGCCTGGGGTTCACAGGTTTGGATCCTGGGCATAAACCTATGCACCACTTATCAAGCCATGCTGTGGCAGGTGTCCCACATATAAATTAAAGGAAGATGAGCACAGATGTTGGCCCAGGGTGAATCTTCCTCAGCAAAAAGAGGAGGATTGGCAACAAATGTTAGCTCAGGGCTAATCTTCCTCACCAAAATATATATATATATATATATTTATTGAGTACTTACTATGTGCCAGTCATTGTTCTAAAAGTTGAGAATACAGTAGTGAACAAAGCAGGTAAAAGATCCCTGCTCAAAATATAACGAGAGGACACAGAAAATAAACAAATACTTAAATAATATATACATAAGAAGTCGATAATAATATGAAAAAATAAAGCATGAAGGGAAATAAGGAGTGCTGTAAGCTGGTTATGGCAGGGAGAAGAAGAAATTACAGTTTTAAATACAGTGGTCAGAGAAGGCCATACTGAATAAGTGACATTTTGAGCAAATTTTTGAAGGAAGAAAACTTTTTACATCCTATGTCAATCTTCCTATTGATATAATCCTAATTTATCAAAACCCTCAGATATTAAAGGTGTATTAAGAATATTAACCATTATTCTGCACATAATTATTTATAATGATATATCATTATTTACAATGAAATATCATTTAGTTTTTAAAATATTTTATTGAATATTTCATCATATGAGTAGATGCTCAAGATATAAAAATTTGTTAAGAAAAATTATCCCAAATTTGGAAATAAGTAAATAAAAGTGGCGACATGTCCTTTCAATGTCAGTCAGGGACACAGGCCCACCCAAAGATTTGGAGAATAATCTTTGTCTACTTAACTGTTTACTATTTATTAAAGGCCCCAGAGTTAGTGATGTTGTAGCCTTCTAGAGATGCAAATAAATTCTGTCTGGGAGGAAAAGATAATTCCAAATGGTAAGGTTTATTTCCCTGCAGGTCATTAAGCAGTTTTATATCATAGCCTAACATTCCTAATATCATAACTTAACATTCTTCTACAAAATTACCTAAAAATGCCTAGCTCCTCAAATACTCTTTGAATGAGTTTTAACATCTTATTGGTTCCCTCATTAATTAATTAATTAAAAAATTCTTTTACATGTTTTCAATTTATATTTTCATGAGAGCCATGATTTTCACATTTTGAAAATTAACCATTAGCAATGTAAATAAAAAATACAAGACAACATAAATTTTTTAAAGTTACTTTCACTCCTCAATCACATAACAGATTCCTGAGTGATCTTTTGAGGCCTTTTGTATTTCCATTTCACTCAGTATACGATGCCTTGTCTACTACAATTTTTCCAGAAATTCATGCTGAGAGAAATCACTAGCTATATATTTGAGTCTTTCTTTCAGATATCCGTATTTTATTACATTTAAAATAATTTTACTTTTTGTATTTAATTCTATAAACAGTTTCACAGTATACGGACAGATAACTTCCATTAATAGATGAGAAATTACTATTTACGTAAAGCACATTCTTATATTTAAACTTATCTGATTATCATAGAAGTGCCATGAAATATGTTATGTAAATAATATTAACTTTATTTTATAAATTTATAAATTGAAAAAATAAAAGATGAATAGAATAATGACTTGGCCAATGTTACACAACTGGAAAGTCATAGGGTTTGACATCTGAAGGCCCAGAAATAGGAATTACTGACCCTAAATTGAGTGTTATTTCCAATAGTACTAGAAAATGAGATTGTATTATTTGTCCAAATGAAAGAATTGTATAACTAGTTAAATAACTTAAAAATTTATTAAATTTCTATTGAGATCATTAAATAAAATTGCCAGGGTATTTATCAAAAGAAATTTTTTCACTATTGTATTGAATGACAGAAATAAAGAGGTTTCCTCTCCTTTATTCTCTTCAGCCTTTCAATACAGAAAGGACATCTGCCTAGAAGATAATTTTCCTAAGAAGGCAATCTTCTGAGGCCAAAAACTTTGCGGAAAACACTGAAGGAGTGAGGCCTTGGCCTAAAAAAGGTAATTATAAGTGCAGTGTTATTAGCCCCCTGCACCTGAAAAAGCTGCCTATGCTGATAATGGATATTTGACTTTGCCAATGGTTTGCGTTTTTCAGATGAGAACATCATGCATTGGCAATGTCATCATCATAAGTAAAGTCATTTAAGGTAGGTAGTTAAATTATTATAACTATTAATGTTTAACTTTAACTTCTTATGTAAAGATACAATGATTTCAACTAAAAAAAATTAGCAATCATTCCTTACACAGAAAGAAGCTTAACTTATTTTTATATCCATTAAAAAATCAGAACTATCATAGATAAAACTTCTGAAATTATAGGAAATTTTTACAAAAATTCATTGACATTGTCTTAATTAGTGATTCTTTTTTTTTTTTGGTGAGGAAAATCATCCCTGTGCTAACATCTGCCAATCCTCCTCTCTTTTTTTTTTTTTTTTTTGCTGAGGAAGACTGGTCCTGGGCTAACATCTGTGCCTGTCTTCCTCCACTTTATATGGGATTCCGCCACAGCATGGCTTGCCAAGTGGTACGTCAGTGCACGCCCAGGATCTGAACTGGCAAACCCTGGGCCGCCGCAGCAGAACACGTGCACTTAACCACTCACTCCACTGGGCCGGCCCCAATTAATGATTTTTAAGGATTATAGATCATCTTATAATTTTTACAATCTCAATAGGAAGACTAATTCATTTTTTAGAAAGGATAAAATGCAACTAAAATTTATTTTATCTGATTGGTAAAGTAGACCAAATTATAATTTTTTAACATCATAATCTTATATGATATAAAGCATCACAAATCAATACATTAAATGACAGAAAGTAATGCCACAAATTATTATTTTATTTCTTCAAGTGTTAATTTGACAAGTTTGACCATCACCTGATGATATCAAGTTCATTAACCCCGTCATGCTTTTGATAGACAAGAAGGGCAACTCTAATTCTAAGCCTAGGTCAATCAAGTTCATTAACCCTGTCATTCAGTTGATCTAGGAGGGGGAAAACTCTGAATTAAATCCAATTTCATGACTTAAAAGTGATTGTTATGCCTCACATCTACCTCTCCTCTCAGCTAGTGAATTGGTCACGGATCATTATGACCTTTTAAATCTGACAACTTGAAAGAGTTGAACCTTTCAACCAATCTCGTAGTTGTTTCCCAAGTGTCTGGCCAACGGAGAAATTGAGATAATTGAGGCGTCTTCTTCAGGTGTAAATGATGTTCAGTCTGGCTTGTGAATTAATGGCTTGATATCAATTCCAATAAATGATACTTACCTTTAATTAACCATTTCAGGAAGAAAACAATGTTACATGTCCCTCCGAAGACTTTCACTCACCCGCAGATTTGATCTAAAGCAAGTATGTGTTGAAAGAATGGGAAGTCATTTTTTCTCTTTTTATTGCAGTAACAGTATATAAACTTCAGGTGTACATCATTATACTACGATTTCTGCATAGATTACATTGTGTTCACCACCCAAAGACTAATTACAATCCATCACGACACACATGTGCCTAATCATCCCTTTTTCCCTCCTCCCTCCACCCTTCCCCTCTGGTAACCACCAATCCAATCTTTGTCTTTATGTGTTTGTGCATTATTGTTTTATCTTCTGCTTATGAGTGAGATCATATGGTATTTTACCCTCTCCCTCCGACTTATTTCACTTAGCATAATACCTTCAATGTCCAACCACATTGTCACAAATGGCTGGATTTCATCATTTCTTATGGCTGAGTAGTATTCCATTGTGTATATATACCATATCTTCTTTATCCATTCGCCCCTTGATGGGTACCTAGGTTGCTTCCAAGTCTTGGCTATTGTGAATAATGCTGCAATGAACACAGGAGTACATGTATCTTTATGCATGCCTGTTTTCATGTTGTTTGGATAAACACCCAGCAGTGGAATAGCTGGATCATATGGTAGTTCTATTCTTAATTTTTTGAGGAATCTCCACACTGTTCTCCATAGTGACTGCACCAGTTTACACTCCCACCAGCAGTGTATGAGAGTTCCCTTCTCTCCACATCTTCTCCAACAATTGTTTGCTGTCTTGTTAATTATAGCCGTTCTGATGGGAGTGAAGTGATATTTGATTGTAGTTTTGATTCACATTTCTCTAATAGTTAATGATGTGGAACATCTTTTCATGTGCCTGTTGGCCATCTGTATATCTTCTTTGGAGAAATGTCTGTTCAGGTCTTTTGCCCATTTTTTGATTGGGTTGTTATTTTTTTTGTTGTTGAGATGTATGAGTTCTTTATATATTTTGGATATTAACCCCTTATCAGATATATGGTTTGCAAATATCTTCTCCCAATTGTTAGGTTGTCTTTTCGTTTTGTTGATGGTTTCTTTGCTGTGCAGAAGCTTTTTAGTATGATGTAGGAAGTGTTTTTACCTAAATTCCATCCCTCAGTTTCATCATCTGTACAGTGAAGATAATAACAATAATTAACACAACATAGAACTTAAAACTGTGCCTAATACAGTGTAAGAATTCAATAAATGATGGTATGTTATTATACATTGCCATCTAGGATAACAAAGCAGTTATAGGGCATCCCCAAACTAGCATAACTTGTAGGAGAGGAAGAAAATTCCTCTACCCACTCTAGGCCCTTCTGGCTAGGCTACAAATTAAATTGACATGAGACAGAATAACAGGAGAAAATCAAACAAAGCTTTATAACATGTACACGTGGAAGACACTCAGGAAAACTGAGCAACTCACCAAAATGGCAGAGGCTGTTACCTTAAATAGTATCTTCAGCTAAAGACAAAGGAGGATGCTGGGGGTGGGGGAGTCAGTTATGGGAGATTACCGGGAAAGGACAGTAAACAAGAGCAGGGTTATTATGCAGATTTAAGACCTCACCTTCCACATTGATAAGAGTTTCTAGAGATAAGGTCATCCCTCTTTCTTCCTGGTACAGAGAGGGAGATACCCTTACAAATGTAAATGTCTCTTACAAAGGATAACTTCTACTTTTACTTGGTTTTCAGAGCTTTTCCTATGTCTGCAGTTTTTAAAAGTAATCATCCCAAAATAATCCTTATGCCAAAGAGACACATTTTGGGGTGGCCAATTCTGATACCCCACAGACTAGACCACTAAATCATTTCCTATATTCATATTCAATTAATTCAGCAACAAAATATTCAATACTGGCTATAGTTTAAATCAGTTATGGGAAATATATAGCACATATGTCACTACTTTTCAATCATCCAAAGAATCGCCAAATATCTAGTTGTTCATAGGACTCTTTTCTATTCAGCAAAGACACAATATCCAGCTCTTCTCTGAACCCGGTATGCTACTGCTGTCTATTTAGATGTGGCACACAAAATAAAATATACTTGCCATCTCTGGCTTACATGATCACAAGCTAATATGGAAAATGAAACACAAAAGGGAAAGTAGATGGATAGCTAGCAAATATTAATGATCCTTTAATAAGGAATATTAATTATTGATAAATAAAGGGTCCATTACAAGACTCCCATACACATGGTAATATAAATATTTTAAAACCTATAGGAATGGGGCCAGCGCCGTGGCTTAGCGGTTAAGTGTGCGCGCTCCGCTACTGGCGGCTCAGGTTCCTATCCTAGGTGCACACCAATGCAACATAATTAGTCACTAGGGAAGCTAATAATTAGATTAAACTTGATAAATAGAAGAATGCTTTTAAGAGGCAAACCAGCGAACAACCACCACCACAGCAACAAATTCAATGAATATAATTCTGTAAAAATATCATTAGAGACTGCTGGTTTGAGCTCTAACATGTTGTCATTCCTGTCCTTACAGTAAGATAAAAGCTGACTAAACTGAAAATAAATGGCTTTTTTAAGACCCTTCAGAGAACTGAGGCTGCAAGGCAAACTGCTACCCTAAAATTGGCAGAGAGGAGTAGATCCAGAGAATCACAGCTGAGATCTGCTTACCTAAAGGAAAAGTTTCTAAAGCTATAATCTGATCAGAACACATAAATGGTAATTTTAACACATTGCGGGAGGCTAAGTGTGACTTAGAGTGAGAGGGAGAAACTTCTGTGGACCACTGTCTGAGGGGGTGATCCCACAATTTCCTGGGTTTTACTTCCAAAACCCTACCAGGTTCTCACAGTGAAGATCCAAGAAATATCCCCTCATGGCTCTGGCAAGAGGGAAGGAAAGAATAATAATTGTCAAACTCACTCAAAGTATTCTCCATTACCAAGGCCTACTCTCCATGGGGAAAGACTTTACCCAATCATTTTCCCAGAGCCCTGCGGGAAGGACATTCCTTTCGCTCCAGTCCCCTCTAGCATTCTTTTTTTTTTTATCTAAAGAGGCAAGAGGGATCTGTAGAAAAGAAACATGAATGTATGAAGGTCATAGTCTAGATACACAGACCCACAAAAGGCTGAGATTTAAGTGGAATATTATAGAACAATCACTCTCCCCCACACTTGGCCACCACTCTAACAGGGCTCCAGATTAAAAACAGCAGATTATAGCTGAAAAAGCTACAAGGCATAGACTCTAACAAAGGTGGAGTTCTTAAAGAAGCAAAGCCAAGAGGGAAGAGAAAAAACAAGGACATCAGAGGAATTTGAAGATTCTGGCACTTACAGGTATAGCAAAAATTAAATAAAACCCAATTTTTGTCCAGTTTAACTTAAATCCTCATATCAGAAACTAATTTACCTCAGTTTTTATTAATTGATATATTGTAGCCAGTTATCAACAAAAAAATTACAAAGCACAACAAAGGCAAGAAAAAATACAGTCTGAACAGATTGTATTGTATTGTATTGTATTGTATTCCTGCTAAATAAAACAGGAATCAGAACCAAAGTCAGCTATGACATATATATTGCAATTATCAAACAGAAAATTTAAAATAACTATGTTTAATACATTAAGGGCTATAATAAAAAAATAGACAACATACAAGTGCAGGTGGACAATGTCAGCAGAGATTTGGAAACTGTAATCAGAAATCAAAAAGAATTTCTAAAAAGTAAAAACACATAAATGGAAATAAAGAATACCTTCAACAGATTCATGAATAGCCTGGACATGGCTGAGGAAGGAGTGAATGAGATTGAAAATAGGTCAATAAGAATTTACCAATATATATAAAGCAAAAACAAAAAAAATGATAAAATCAGAACAGAATATCCAAGAACTGTAGGTTGATTTCAAAAGATTTAGCATATGCATAATTGGGATATCAGAAGGAGAGCAAAGAATGAAGCAGAAGACATATTTGAAGTAATAATGACTGAAAATTTTTCAAAATTAATAGTAGACATCAAATCACAGATTCAAGAATCTCAGAGAAGAATCTCAAGAAGAATAAATACCAAAAACTCTACACCTATGCATATCATATTCTAACAACAGAAAATGAGAGACAAAGAAAAATCTTGAAAAAAGCCAGTAAGGGATCAGAGAGAAAACACATTATCTAAAGAGACATAAAATAAGAATAATTATATCAGGCTTCTTCACAGAAACCATACCAGCAAAAAGAGAGTTGAGTGATGTATTTAAAGTGTTGAACAACAACAACAAATTTAAACCCTGGAATTCCATAACCTGCAAAATTATCATTCAAAAGTGAAGGAAGTTGGGGCCGGCCCAGTGGCATGGTGGTTAAGTTTGCACGCTCCACTTCAGTGGCCCGGAGTTCACAGGCTCAGATCCCTGGTGTGGACATATGCACCACTCATCAAGCCATGCTGTGGCGGCATCTCACATACAAAATTGAGGAAGATTGGCACAGATGTTAGCTAGGGTTAATCTTCCTCAGCAAAAAGAGGAGGATTGCCAATGGATGTTAGCTCAGGTCCAATCTTCCTCACCAAAAAAAAAAAAAAAAAAAAAGTGAAGGTAGGGCCATCCCCGTGGCTTAGTGGTTAAGTGAACGCGCTCAGCTACTGGCAGCCTGGGTTCAGATCCTGGGCACGCACCGATGCACCGCTTCTCTAGCCATGCTGAGGCCGTGTCCCACATACAGCAACTAGAAGGATGTGCAACTATGACATACAACTATCTACTGGGGCTTTGGGAAAAAAAAAGGAGGATTGGCAACAGATGTTAGCTCAGAGCCAGTCTCTAGCAAAAAGAGGAGGATTAGCATAGATGTTAGCTCAGGGCTGATCGTCCTCAAAAAAAAAGTGATGGTAAAAGAAAGACTTCCTTAAACAGAAACTGAGGTAATTCATTCCCAACAGATGTATTCTGCTAGAAAATGTTTAAAAATTTCTTTAGGCAGAAGGAAAATATAGGTCAGAAAATTGGATGTACATAAAGAAAGGAGAGGCATCAGAGAAAGAATAAGTGAAGGCAAAATGAATTATTTGTCATCGTTCTTAATTTATCTAAAAGATAACTGCTTAAATCTATATTAGTAACAATGAATTGGGTGATTACAGAATATGAATAAAATGAATGACAGAAATGTCACAAGGGATGGGAGGGAAAACACAGGAATGCACTGTTGTAGGATACCTACACTATATGTGAAAGCAAATAGTATTGTTTGAAGATGGACTTAGATTAATCAAAATATGTATTGTAAATTCTAGGGAAAACACTACAAAAAATTTTTTAAAGGTTCATTTGATACTCTAAGAGAGGAAATATAATGGAATAATTTTAAATTCTCAAGGAAAAACAGAGAAACCAGAAAAAGAAGCCTCTGACAATGCAAGGAAAACAGTTACAAATATGGTTGCTATTAATCCAAATAGATTAATAATCACTTTAAATGTGAATAGTCTAAATGCACTAATTAAAAGAGAAACTGACAAAGTGGATAAAAAAAGTAAAAGTTAACTCTATTTGGTCTATAAGAAATTCACTTTAAATATAACGTCTCAGGTAGGTTAAAAGAAAAAGGATGGAGAAAGATACACTATGTTACCACTAATCAAAAGAAAGCTGGAGTAACTACATTAATTTCAGACAAAGCAGACTTTGTGTGAACAAAAAACAAGGAAAATTATCAGTAAAAAACAAAGGCATTGTATGATGATAAAATGGCCAATTCTCCAGGAAGACACAACAGTATTAACTCGTGTACACCTAATAAAAGAGCATCAAATACGTGAGGCAAAAGCTGATAAAACTGCAAGGACAAATAGACAATAAAATTGGAGACTTCAACAACTCTTAATAATTGGTTTATAAAGCAAGCAGAATATATGCAAGGATGTAGTTGAATTGCATTGCACCATCAGTCAACTGGATCTAATTGATGGTTTAAAATAATTCACTGAACAATAGTAGAATACACATTTTTCTCAATCTCCCATGAAGTATTCACCAAGCTAAAGCACATTCTGGTCCATAAATTAAAAATATATTTTGAATTAAATGAAAGTACAATGTATCAAAATTTGCGGGAAGCAATGACTGCAGTGAATAGAGGGAGAGTTATAGCATTGAATGCATATATTAGAAAAGAAAGAACTAAAACCAATAATTTAAGCTTCCACTTTAGTAAACTAGAAAAGGAAGACCAATTTAAGGTAAAAGCAAGCAGAAGAAAAGAAATACAAAATTAAAGCAAAAATCAGTGAAATTTAAAATAGGAAATCAATAGAGAAAAACAACGAAAACAAAGGCTGGTTCTTTGAAAGGATCAATAAAATTGATGAACTTTTAGCCAGGCTTACCAAGAAAAAAAGAAAGAAGATAGAAATTACCAATATCAAAAATGACAGACAGGCCATGTCTACTGATATTATATATATATAAAATATATTATACTTATATATATGTATATATACAATTATTATATATTATATAAATATATTTAGTTTATACATTATATATAGTATACTACATTATAGTATATTATAAATATATACACATTATAGTACATTATAGTACATTGTATATATATAGAAAGAGAGAGAGAGATTTATGTATTTATTTTAAGGAACTGGCTCAACTTGTTCATGATCTCAGAGGCTTGACAAGTCCAAAATATGCAGGGTAGGTCAGCAGGCTGTAGACCCAGGGAAGGCTTACAGTTGGAGTCCAAAGGTGATCTGCTGGCAGAATTCTCTCTTCCTCCATGGAGGTCAGTCTTTTTCTATTAAGACTGTCAAGTGATTGGATATAGCCCACCCACATTATGGAGGACAATTTGCTTTATTCAAAATCTACTGATTTAAAGGCTAGTCTCATCAAAAATACCTTCAAAGAAACATCTAGAATAATGTTTAGCCAAATATCTGAGTACTGTGGACTAGCCAAGATGACACATAAAAGTATCTATCACTAATTCTATGCCCACAAATTTGATAATTTAGATGAAGTGAGCCAATTCCTTAAAAGACACAAATTACAAAACTCATACAAGAAGTAGATAACCTGAATATTCCTAATGACTAAAAAAATGAATCTTTAATAAACAATTTTCCAAACAAGATATTACTATGGCTAGATGGTTTTACCAGTGAACTCTACCAAATATTTAATGAAGAAATGATACAAATTCTCTACAATCTATTCAAGAAAATAGAAACAAAGGGAACACTTCCTCACTCATTCTATGAAGGCAGCATTACCCTAATGCCAAACCCATATAAAGACATTAGAATAAAGGAAAACTACAGACCAATATCTTTCATAAACATATATGTGAAAACACTCAACAAAATATTAGAAAATTAAATCTAACAATGTATAAAAACAATTATGTGCTAGAACCAAGTGAGATTTATTTAAGTTGTGCAAGACTGATTCAACATTCCAAAATCAATCAGTGTAACTCACCCTATCTATAGAATAAAGAAGAAAAATCATATGATCATATCAATTGACACAAGAAAAGTACTTGACAAAAGTCCAGCACCCACTCATGATAAAAACTTCAGCAAACTAGGACTAGAAGGGAACTTCTTCAATTTGATGAATAACAATTACAAAAATTCTACAGCTAATAATATATCTAATTGTGAGAAACTGGGCACTCTCACCCTAAGATTGGGAACGAAACAAGAATGTCATCTTTCAACACCTCTATTCAATATTGTACTAGATGTTCTAGTCAGTGTAATAAGGAAAGAATAGATGATAAAAGATATATGGATTGGAAAAGAAGAAATAAAACTGCCTCTATTCTCATATCACATGATTCTCAGATTACATGATATAGAAAACCTCAAAGAATCAACAAAATAACCCCTGGAATTAATAAGCATGCATAGGAAGGTCACAGGCTATAAGGTTAATATCCAAAAGTCAATTAATTTCCTATATACCAGCAATGAACAATTCAAATTTGAAATTACAGGAAAATAATACCACTTACAATAGAACCCAGAAAATGTAAATATTTAAGGCTAAATGTAACATAATATATATAGCATCTACATATAGAAAACTACAAAACACTTGTGAAAACAATCACAGACTACAAATCAGTGGAGAGATATTCCATGATCATGGATTGGAAAACTCAATACTGTTAAGATGCCAATTCTTCCCAGCTTGATCTACAGACTCAATGCAATTCCAATCAAAATCCGAGCAGGCTATTTTGCAAATATCAGCACATTGATTCCAAAGTTTATATGGAAGGGCAAAATACCTAGAATAGCCAGCAAAACACTGAAGAGAACAGCAACAAAATTGGAAGACTCATATTACTTAATTTCAAGACTTACTATAAGGCTACAGTAATCCACTCAGCATGGTATTGGCAAAAAACAGACATACATATCAATGGAATAGAATAGACAACCCACAACAGACCCACAAAAATATATTTTACTTTTTGGCAAAAGAGAAAACAAATTCAATGGAGAAAGGACAGTCTTTTCAAGAAATGTTACTGAAACAACTAGATGGACATATGCAAAAGAAATAAAAATTAATTTAGACACAGAACTTATACCTTTCATGAAAATTAATTCAATATGGATCATAGACCTTCATGTAAAACACAGACATATAAAGGTTTTAGAAGGTAACATAGGAGCAAGTTTAGGTGACTTTGGGTTTGGCAAAGAGTTTTTAGATATCACACCAATAACATGATCCATGAAAGAAAAAATTATATAGTTGGACTTTATTACAATTAAAAACATATGCTTTGTGAAAAGAAAGCCACAGACTGGGACAAAGTGTTTGCAAAACACATATCTGATAAAGGCTGTTATCCAAAATATACAAAGAACTCTTTAAACTAAATGAGAAAACAAAAGATCCAATTTTAAAAAGTGGGTTAAAGATCTGAACAGGAAACTCACCAAAAAAATATACAGATGGCAAATAAGCATAAGTAAATATGTTCAACATAATGCCTTATTAGATAATTTAAAATTGAAACAGATACCACTAAAAACCTATATGAATTGCTAAAATTAAAAAAAAGAACTGACAATACCAACGGCTAGAGAGGATGTGGAGCAACAGGTACTCTCAGTCATTGCTGGTAGGAATGCAAAAATGTAAAGTTACTTTGGGAGGCAGTTTGGCAATTTCTCACAAAACTAAACATATGTCAGGGAAGAGGGAGAATCCCCCTCTGCCCTTTCCCTTACAGTTCTTATGGCTGGCCAAATAATTAAAAGACAGGTTAGCAGGAGAGAATCAAACAAAGTTTAATAACATGTATACATGGGAGAAACCAGGGAAACTGAGTTTCTCAACACAATAGCAATGATTCTCATCTTAAATACTATCTTCAGCTAAAGACAAAGGAGGATGTTGGGGGTGGGGAGGGAGACAGAAGGGAGACAGAAATTACAGTAATCAAGGGTGTGCAGATTTAAGTCTTCTCCTTCCATACTGAAAAGAGTTTCCAGAGATAAGATCATTTTACCCCTCTTCCCAATACAGAAAGGGAGGTACCTTTACAAATGGAGATTTCCCTTATAAATGTAAATGTTTGTCTGGCAACTCCTTGCAGGGCCACCTAGAGAATGTGGCCAGGAAGAGACAGAATTTTTGATAAGAGTGGCTTGGTGCCTTTCCTATTGTAACACCTATTTTACATTATATTACAGCCATCATATGATAGTAACTCCTTCCTGAAACAGGCCTTCTATGTTAATTCTTTAGGCAGTTTGGGGGAGGTCAAATGTCCGTCAGAGAAAATAATCAAGGTAAAGAAACATAATTCAGCATGGCCAATTTTGATCCCCCACACATAGTCTTACATATGATCTGACAATCATGCTTCTAGATATTTACTCAACTGATTTGAAAATGTATGTCTGCACCAAAACCAGCATATGAATATTTATAGCAGCTTTATTTATAATTGCAAAAACAAAAAATAATGGTGGAAACATTCAGGATGTCCTTCAATAGGTGATGCATAAGCTGTGGTACACCCATACAATAGTGATAAAAATAAATAAGCTATCAAACCACATAAAGACATGGATGAATCTTACATGCATATTACTAAATGGAAAATGCAAGTCTAAAAAAGCTACATAGTTCCAATTATATCACAATCTAGAAAAGGTAAAACTAGAGACAGGAGACAGATTGGTTGTTTTCAAGTGTTTAGTAGGAGGAGGCATAGAGATGAATAGGTGAAGCACAGGAGATATTTTAGGACAGTGAAACTCTTCATACAGATACTTGTGGTAGGCTGCATAATGATCCTCCAAGAATGTTCATATCCAAATCCCCATAACCTATGAATGTTACCTTATGTGGCAACGGGATTTGATTAATTAAGGACATTGTTATAGGAAGATTATTCTAGTCTACCTGGGTGGGACCAATGAAATCACAAGGGCCTCATAAGAAAGAAGGCAATGTGAAGACAGAAGCAGAGAGAGATTTCAAGATACTGTTACTGGTTTTAAAAAGGGAAAAAGGAGCCATGAACCATGGAATGATAAATGCAAGTCTAAATAGTGGAAAAGGTAAGGAAAGAAATTCTCCCCTAGAGCCTCTGGACAGAGTGTGGTTGTGCTGACATCTTGATTTCAACCCTCTGAAACTCATTGTATACTTGTGACCTCCAGAACTATAAGATAATAAATGAGTATGTCTTTTTGTTTTGTTTTTAATTTATTCTGCCAATCTCTGTTTTTTTTTCTTTTTTAATATATTGTATTTTTTAGAAGTTTTAGGTTCACAGAAAAATTGAGCAGATAGTGCATAGAATTGCCATATACTCTATACCTAATTTCACCTATTATTAACATCTTACATTAGAATGACACAGTTGTTAAACCTGATGAGCCAATATGATTCATTATTATGAACTAAAGTTTGTAGTTAATTAGATTTCCTTAGTTTTTGCTGAATATCCTTTTTGTGTGTTACAAGTGTTAAAAGGTAAACCGAGGCAATTAACATTTTTCAAGAGGTTATTTGAACAAACATTGATTTGAATTGAGCAGCACCAAATCAAAAGTGGTTAGGAGTGCTCTACTAACAGGAGCTAGGGGAAAGGATTTTACAGAGAAGATACAGAAGGAAAATAAGGAAATTATTTGATTGGGTATAGCTTGAGCAGTTGCCTTATTTGGGAAAGCCTAGTTGGTGTTTGTGATTGGTTATTCTTAAGTTTCATTTTCTCAGATTCAAGTGCCTTACTTCAGGCTTAGGATTTGGTTTGCTTATGTAGGCTACCAGGCATTAGAGCCACCTCAGTCTTGCCTCATTGTTTAATTACTTTAACACAGGAGCCCATCCCAGGGTACCACACTACATTCTCACGTCTCCTTAGGTTCCTCTTGGCTCTGACAGTTTCTTAGACTTTCCTTGTTTTTGATGATCCTTACAGTTTTGTGGATTATTGGTTAGGTATTTTGTAAAAGTCCCTTAATTTAACTACTTAATATTAAATATTTACTTTTGGTTTTCTTGTTAGGTTGTCTTCAATAAGAGAAAATTTCTGTGTACTGCAATCTTGAATTTTTTCCATAACTCCAGATGAAAGTGTTATTTTCATCTATAGTCAATATGTTGAAAAATGAATGCATTTGCATTCATCTAAAATTAGTACTGAATGTTTATTAATTTGCCTTTTAAATTGGTTGGTGTTATATTGACTCCATCTTGTTATTTCAACACTTAATGACAAATATTTTTAAAATCATCCCTGCTGGGCCGGCCCCGTGGCTTGGTGGTTAAGTGCGCGCGCTCTGATGCTGGTGGCCCGGGTTCGGATCCTGGGCGCGCATCGAGGCACCACTTCTCCGTCCATCTTGAGGCCGAGTCCCACATACAGCAACTAGAAGGATGTGCAGCTATGACTTACAATTATCTACTGGGGCTTTGAGGGGAAAAATAAATAAATAAAATCTTAAAAAAAAAAAATAATAAATAAATAAATAAATAAAATCGTCCCTGCAAACAAATTCTAAAATGTGCAATATTTATTTAACCAGCCTGAACTCTTCTCATGAGCTATGCAAGAGTTCTAAAGTGTATGTCTGTTTTAGTTCTCTGACTCTTGAAGTGTGGCTGTCAGTCAATTTTTTTCCTAAGTCATTCTGTGCTGGAGATTCCATAATTTCTCTTTGTAGCTTTGTTAAACATCTAATCTCTCTGTCTATACATAATGAATGATGTTCTATGAAAAAGAATGAAAACTTTCATCACGGAAATTAGAGTGGTCAGAATATATTACATAATGTAGATCCTCCCCAAGAAAATTTTACATTTGATTAGCATTGTTAACTTTAAAGCACTTTAAAATATTTTCCTATTTGTAACCCACAGCAATCTTATAAAGTAGATGTGTCTCATGATAGTCTCATTTTATAGACAGGTTGATGTGTCCAAATTTTCAGTAAATGTGTATCAGATCTGGGACTGGACACTTCTTTTCTGATACTTATGTTATCCCTCTTCCTTTCACTACATCTTTTTTTTAGGTTTTTAGTTTATAAAATATTACTATACATGGTAGAGTTCCACATAATATCGCATTTTTATAAAGAACAAATACATTCTCAGAAAGAAAATAGGTGTGGCATTATTTGTATTAATAGAAATTATTCTTAGAGGTTCCTACATTTTTAATGTTGCTCTTTCTATTAATTTTGGAAGAGTAAATAGTAGTTCTTTTTTTTTTATGATTTTATTTATTCATTTATTTTTTCCCCCAAAGCCCCAATAGATAGTTGTATGTCATAGTTGCACCTCCTTCTAGTTGCTGTATGTGGGATGCAGCCTCAGCATGCCCGGAGAAGCAGTGCGTCGGTGCGCGCCCGGGATCCGAACCCAGGCTGCCAGCAGCGGAGTGCGCGCACTTAACCGCTAAGCCATGGTGCCGGCCCATAAATAGTAGTTCTTAATGATATGTTTATAAATGGTATTTGGTTATATGAGAGGCGCAGCTCATCTTCCAATTTGCTCAGACATGTAATTGAGAACACCAGGGCTATCTTTAGTGGTCTACTACTTCAGAAGAACATATATTTAAATTTTTTTTTTTTTATAATTTTATTTATTTATTTTTCCCCCAAAGCCCCAGTAGATAGTTGTATGTCATAGTTGCACATCCTTCTAGTTGCTGTATGTGGGACATGGCCTCAGCATGGCCGGAGAAGCGGTGCGTCAGTGAGTACCCGGGATCCGAACCCGGGCCACCAGCAGTGGAGTGCGCACACTTAACCGCTAAGCCACAGGGCCGGCCCAAGAAGAACATATATTTAATACTGATCAAATCAAGCCAAAATAAAAAATGATAGCAGCCTTAAAATTTTTTTAAATCATTAAATGCTTCCTTCTAGCCTTCGTGCTCAAGCTTTTCCACAGTTGTCTACATTCTCAATCTTCATTCCATGTTTTCTCAGTCTATTCTCTTATTTTTGCTTCCACACAAAACATGTATTCCTTATTTTACTCCTTCTTCATCGTATACTCTTTTTGTCTCTTTCACCAACTTCTTCTCCTCAATCATTCTTCTGGGTCTAATTCTGTTTTTTTTATTTTTTATTTTTATTTTTTTTTGTAATTTAACTCATTCCTAAGGGTCTAAATAGCATCTACAAGTGGGCAATTGCTGAGAGATCCTAATTTATTTCTTTGGCCATGCCCTGTCTATATGCCTCACATATCCAGTTTCATAAATCCAACTGTTTATTTGGTATATTCCCTGGATATTTCACAGACATTTTAAATTTAAGAAGTCTAAAACCAAAGTCAATGTCACACCCTAGTTTAATCAAAGTAGGTCTGTCACCTCAAGAAAAAAAATATCTAAGAATATTGGTCAAAATGATAAAATTTCAGATTTTAAGCAAAAATTAGAATTTTGGAAAGTTTATATCTGCCATCCTATGTTTGATAGCTTCCCAATACTTCAAGAGCTTTCTGATTAGTTTGTTGGTGATATTAGCAAATGTGTTTTTTTAATGATATTGTGTAGTAAATTGTGTCAATTTTTTTTGTTTTTTTTGTTTGTTTGTTTTTTGTGAGGAAGATCAGCCCTGAGCTAACATCCGTGCTAATCCTCCTCTTTTTGCTGAGGAAGACTGGCTCTGAGCTAACATCTATTGCCAATCCTCCTCCTTTTTTTTTTTCTCTCCTCAAAGCCCCAGTAGAGGGCCCGCCCCGTGGCTTAGCAGTTAAGTGCGTGCGCTCCGCAACTAGAAGGATGTGCAGCTATGACATACAACTATGTATGGGGCTTTAAAAAAGCCCCACAACTGAAGCAATAAATAAAAACTCTGAGCTAAAAATTGCTTTTCATTTGACATTGGAGCAAAAAGAAAAGATTGATCTCAGGAGGGTTTTCTGTCTGAGATTTTCTAAAATATATTTCCTAAGCACAAAATTAATTCAATTAAATTGGAAAGATAGGGAAAACATTCACTTTTGAAGAGTTCCATTTATCAAGTATCTTTGACATATTCTGTGATTTCAGATTTGAGTTTTTAAGAATTTATTTTGCCCTCTATTGATGTGGCTTCAGCGATATGATGTCAAAGCAAACTGTTTTGTTATATTTGAATACAAACAGAAAATTTTACTAAAATTATTCCCAGGCATTTTCCAGAGGCCAGTGGAATTGCCTCGGCTCTGCACCTCACTATTGTCCTCAGTTTATTTTTAATCCTAGCATTATTTTACTGAAGTATATTTGAGTTACAACATTATACAGTCAGGTGCCACATAATAACATTTTGGTCAACAACAAACTGCATATACAATGATAGTCCCATAAGATTAGTACCATATAGCCCAGGTGTGTAGTAGGCTATAACATCTAGGTTTGTGTAAATACATTCTGTCATGTTTGCACAATGATGAAATCACCTAATGACACATTTCTTATAATGTCTCCCCATCGTTAAGTGATGTATGACTGTATTAGTTTCAGATGTACAACATAATGATTTGACATTTGTATACATTGTGAAATGATCACTACATTAAGTCTATTTACCGTCTATTACCACACAGTTACATTTTTTTATCTTGTGATGAGAAATTTTAAGATTTACTTTCTTAGCAACTTTCAAATTTGCAATATAATATTATTGACTATAGTACCCATGCTGTACATTACATCTCCATAACTTATTTATTTTATAACTAGAAGTTTGTATCTCTTGATCACCTTCACCCATTTTGCCCACTTCCCAACTCCCCTTCCCCTCCGCTGCCAATCTCTTCCCTGTATCTATGAGTTTGGTTTGGGTTTTAGATTGCAGACATAAATGAAATCATGCAGTATTTGTCTTTCTCTGTCTGATTTATTTCACTTAGCATAATATTCTTGAGGTCTACCCATGTTGTCACAATGGTAATCTTTCATTTTTTTTTATGGCTGAGTAGTATTCCATTTTATATATACATACCACATCTTTATCCCGTAATCCATTGATAGACAGGTTATTTCCATATCTTGGTTATTACAAACAATGGTGCAATGAACATAGGGGTTCATATATATTTTTGAATTAGTGTTTTTGTTTTCTTTGGATAAACATCTAGAAAAGAATTGCTGGATTGTATCATAGTTCTATTTTTAATTTTTTGAAGAGCCTCTATACTGCTTTCCATAGTGGCTGCACCAATTTATATTCCTACCAACAGTACACGAGTGTTCCCTTTTCTCCACAGCCTCATCAACACTTGTTATTTCTTGTCTTTTTTGATAATAGCCATTCCAACAGGTGTGAGGTGGTAACTCATTGTGGTTTTTGATTTGCATTTCCCTGATTATTAATGACGTAGGTCATCTTTTCATGTGTGTGTTGGTCATCTGTATGTCTTCTTTGGGAAATGTCTATTCAGGTCCTCTGTCATTTTTTAATTGGATTGTTTGTTTTTTTTGTTATTGAGATGTATAAGTTCTTTATTTTTTTTGCATATTAACTCCTTACCAGATATATGATTTGCAAATATGTCCTCCTATTCAGTAGGTTTCCTTTTTATTTTGTTGATGATTTGCTTCGCTGTGAAGAAGCTTTTTAGTTTGATGTAGTCCCATTTATTTGTTTTTGCTTTTGTTGCAATTGCTTCTGGAGTCAGATCTAAAAAGATACTGCTAAGACCAATGTGAAGGATCCTATTATCCAAGTTTTTTTCCTAGGAATTTTATGGTTTCTCATCTTTTATTTCAAGTTTTTGACCCATTGTTAGTTAATTTTGTGTATGACGTAAGATAGTGGTCCGGTTTCATTCTTTTGCATGTGGCTGTCTGGTTTTTCAAACATCATTTATCGAATAGACTGTCCTTTCCCCATTGTATATTTTTGGCTTTGTTGTCGTAAATTAATCGACCATATATGCACGGGTTTATTTCTGGGCTTTCTATTCTGTTCCGTTGATCGATGTGTCTATTTTCTTGGCAATACTATACTGTTTTGATTACTATAGCTTTGTAGTATAGTTTGAAATTATGGAGCATGATGCCTCTGGCTTTGTTCTTTCTCAAGATTGCGTTGGCTATTTGCAATCTTTTATGGTTACATACAAATTTTAGGATTGTTTGTTCCATTTGTTCTATTTCTGTGAAAAATGCCATTGGAATTTTGATAAGGATTGCATTAAATCTATAGATTGGTTTGGATAATGTGAACATTTTAACAATATCAATTTTTCCAATCCATGAGCATGGAATATCTTTCCACTTATTTGTTTCTTTAATTTCTTTCATCAGTCTCTTATAGTTTTCAGTGTACAAGCCTTTAACCTCCTTGGTTAAATTTATTTCTAGGTATTTTATTTTTTTGATGCAACTGTAAAGAGGATTGTTTCCTTAATTTCTCTTTCAGATAATTCATTATTAGTATATAAAAACGCAACAGATTTTTGTATATTGATATCATACCCTGCAGTTTTACTGAATTTGTTTATTAGTTCTAACAATTTTTGGTGGAGTCTTTAGGGTTTTCTATATGTAAAATCATGTCAAGCACAAACAGTGATAGTTTTACTTCGTCATTTCCAATTTAGATGCCTTTTATTTCTTTTCTGCCTAATTGTTATGAGTAGAACTTCCAATACTACATCAAATAAAAGTGGTGAGAGTGAGCATCCTTTTCTTGTTCCTTATCTTAGAGGAAGAGCTTTCAGCTTTTCACTGTTGAGTGTGATGTTGGGGTAAGCTTGTCATATATGACCTTATATGGCCTTTATTATGCTGAAGTATGTTCCATCAATATACCCATGTTGTAGAGAGTTTTTATCATAAATTCATGTTGAATTTTGGCAAATGATCTTTCTACATCTATTGAGATGATCATGTGATTTTTGTTCTTCGTTTTGTTAATGTGGTGTATCATGTTGATTGATTTGTGGAGGTTGAAGCGTCCTTGTGTTTTCAAAATAAATCCCACTTGATCATGGCTTGTGATCCTTTTAATGTATTGTTGAATTCAGTTTTCTAATATTTTATTGGGGACTATTGCATCTATGTTTATCAGAGATATTGGCCAGTAATTTTTTGTGTGTATACAATGTCCTTGTCTGGTTCTGTTATCGAGGTAATGCTGGCCTAGAAAAATGAGTTTGGAAGTGTTCCCTCCTCTTCAATTTTTTTGAAGTTTGAGAAGGATAAGTATTAAATCTTTGATTGTTTGGTAGAATTTACCAGTGAGGCCATTTGGTCCTAGAATTTTGTTTCCTGGGAATCTTTTATTTTTTTTTCTTTTATGCTTTATTATTTATTTTGTTTGTTTATTGCAATAACATTGGTTTATAACATTGTATAAATTTCAGGTGTACATCACTGTACTTCTATTTCTGCATAGATTACATCATGTTCACCACCCAAATACTAATTACAACCCATCACCACACACACGTGCCGAATTATCCCTTTCGCCCTCCTCCCTCCCCACTTGCCCTCTGGTAACCACCAATCCAATCTCTGTGTCTATGTGTTTATTTTTGTTATTATCTACTACTTAACGAAGGAAATCATATGGTATTTGACCTTCTCCCTCTGACTTATTTCACTTTGTATAATACCCTCAATGTCCATCCATGTTGTCACAAATGGCTGGATTTCATCGTTTCTTATGGCTGAGTAGTATTCCATTGTGTATATATACCACAGCTTCTTTATCCATTCGTCCCTTGATGGGCACTTAGGTTGCTTCCAAGTCTTGGCTATTGTGAATAACACTGCAATGAACACAGGGGTGCATGTACCTTTACAAATTGGTGTTTTCAAGTTCTCTGGATAAATACCCAGCAGTGGAACAGCTGGATCATATGTTAGTTCTATCCTCGATTTTTTGAGGAATCTCCATGATGTTTTCCATAGTGGCTGTACCAGTTTGCGTTCCCACCAGCAGTGTATGAGAGTTCCCTTCTCTCAACATCCTCTCCAATACATGTTGTTTCCTGTCGTGTTAATTATAGCCATTCTGACAGGAGTGAGGTGATATCTCATTATAGTTTTGATATGCATTTCCCTGATAGTTAATGATTTTGAACATCTTTTCATATGTCTGTTGCAGATCTGTATATCTTCTTTGGAGAAATATCTGTTCAGCTCTTTTGCCCATTTTTTAATTGGGTTGTTAGTGTTTTCGTTGTTGAGATGCATGAGTTCTTTATATATTTTGGAGATTAAGCCCTTATCAGATGTATGGTTTGCAAATATCTTCTCCCAATTGTTAGGTTGTCTTTTTGTTTTGTTGATGGTTTCCTTTGTTGTGCAGAAGCTTTTTAGTTTGATGTAGTCCCATTTGTTTATTTTTTCTATTGTTTCTCTTGCCCGGTCAGACATGGTGCTTGAAAATATGTTGCTAAGACCGATGTCGAAGAGCGTACTGTCTGTTTTCTTCTGGAAGTTTCATAGTTTCAGGTCTTACATTCAAGTCTGTAATCCGTTTTGAGTTAATTTTTGTGTATGGTGTAAGGTAAGGGTCTACTTTCATTTATTTGCAAATGGCTATCCAGTTTTCCCAACACCATTTGTTGAAGAGACTTTCTTTTCTCCATTGTATGTTCTTGGCTCCTTTGTCAAAGATTAGCTGTCCATAGATGTGTGGGTTTATTTCTGGGCTTTCGATTCTATTCCATTGATCTGTGTGTCTGTTTTTGTGCCAGTACCATGCTGTTTTGGTTACTATAGCTTTGTAGTCTATTTTGAAATCAGGGAGTGTGATACATCCAGCTTTGTTCTTTTTTCTCAGAATTCCTTTAGCTATTCGGGGTCTTTTGTTTTTCCATATAAATTTTGGGAGGCTTTGTTCTATTTCTGTGAAAAATGTTGTTGGAACTTTGGTAGGGATTGCATTGAATCTATAGACGGCTTTAGGAAGTATGGACATCTTAACCATGTTAATTCTTCCAATCCAAGAACACAGAATATCTTTCCATTTCTTTGTGTCTTCTTCAATATCTTTCAGCAATGTTTTATAGTTTTCGCTGTACAGATCTTTCACCTCTTTGCTTAAGTTTATTCCTAGGTATTTTATTCTTTTGGTTACAATTGTAAATGAGATTGTAGTCTTAATTTCTCTTTCTGCTACTTCGTTGTTAGTGTATAGAAATGCAACTGATTTTTGTATGTTGATTTTGTATCCTGCAAGTTTACTGGATTTGTTTATTACTTCTAAAACTTTTCTGGTGGATTCTTTAGGGTTTTCTATATATAGAATCATGTCATCTGCAAATAGTGAGAGTTTCACTTCTTCCTTTCCAATTTGGATCCCTTTTATTTCTTTCTCTTGCCTGATTGCTCTGGCTAGGACTTCCAGTACTATGTTAAATAGGAGTGGTGACAGTGGGCATCCTTGTCTGGTTCCTGTTCTTAGAGGGATAGCTTTCAGTTTTTCACCATTGAGGATGATATTAGCTATGGGTGTGTCATATATGGCCTTTACTATGTTGAGGTACTTTCCTTCTATCCCCATTTTATTCAGAGGTTTTATAATAAATGGATGCTGTATCTTGTCAAATGCTTTCTCTGTATCTATTGAGATGATCATGTGATTTTTATTCTTCATTTTATTAATGTGGTGTATCACGTTGATTGATTTGCGAATGTTGAACCATCCCTGCATACCTGGAATAAATCCCACTTGATCATGGTGTATAATCTTTTTAACGTATTGTTGTATGCGATTTGCTAGTATTTTGTTGAGGATATTTGCATCGATGTTCATCAGTGATATTGGCCTGTAGTTTTCTTTTTTTGTGTTGTCCTTGTCTGGTTTTGGTATCAGGGTAATGACAGCTTCGTAGAATGAGTTAGGGAGCTTCCTCCCCTCCTCAATTTTTGGAAGAGTTTGAGAAGGATAGGTATTAAGTCTTCTTTGACTGTTTGGTAGAATTCATCAGGGAAGCCGTCTGGTCCTGGACTTTTATTTTGGGGGAGGTTTTTTTTTTTTTTTTTTAAAGATTTTATTTATTTTATTTTTCCCCCCAAAGCCCCAGTGGATAGTTGTGTGTCGTAGCTGCACATCCTTCTAGTTGCTGTATGTGGGACTCGGCCTCAGGATGAACGGAGAAGTGGTGCCTCGATGCGCACCCGGGATCCGAACCCGGGCCACCAGCATCGCAGCGCGTGCACTTAACCACCAAGCCACAGGGCCGGCCCTTGGGGGAGGTTTTTGATTGCTGTTTGAATCTCCTTACTGGTGATTGGTCTATTCAAATTCTCTACTTCTTCTTGATCCAGTTTTGGAAGGTTGTATGATTCTAAGAATTTATCCATTTCTTCCAGATTGTCGAATTGGTTGGCATATAGCTTTTCATAGTATTCTCTTATAATCTTTTGTATCTCTGAGGTGTCTGTTGTAATTTCTCCTCTTTCATTTCTGATTTTACTTATTTGTGCCTTCTCTCTTTTTTTCTTGGTGAGTCTAGCTAAAGGTTTGTCAATTTTGTTGATCTTTTCAAAGAACCAGCTCTTGGTTTTATTAATTTTTTCTATTGTTTTTTAGTCTCTATTTCATTTATATCTGCTCTGATATTTATTATTTCCCTTCTTCTACTGGTTTTGGGCTTTGTTTGTTCTTTTTCCAGTTCCTTTATGTATATTGTTAGATTGTTTATTTGAGATTTTTCTTGTTTGCTGAGATAGGCCTGTATGGCTATAAACTTCCCTCTTAGAACCGCTTTTGCTGTATCCCATAAATTCTGGCATGTCGTATTTTCATTTTCATTTGTCTCCAGGTATTTTTTTATTTCTTCTTTGATTTCTTCATTAACCCAATCGTTGTTCAGTAGCATTTTGTTTAATCTCCACATATTTGTGGCTTTTCTGATTTTCCTACTATAGTTGATTTCCAGTTTCATACCGTTGTGGTCAGAAAAGATGCTTGGTATTATTTCAATCTTCTTAAATTTATGGAGACTCGTTTTGTGACCTAATATGTGATCAATCCCGGAGAATGTTCCATGTGCGTTTCAGAAGAACGTGTATTCTTCGGTTTTGGGATGGAATGCTCTGTCTATATCTACTAGGTCCATCTGTTCTAGTGTGTCATTTAAGGCCAATGTTTCCTTATTGATCTTCTGTTTGGATGATCTATCCATTGATGTAAGTGGAGTGTTCAAGTCCCCTACTATTATTGTGTTACTGTCTATTTCTCTTTTTGTGTCTGTTAATAATTGCTTTGTATATTTACGTGCACCTACATTTGGTGACTAGATATTTACAAGTGTTATATCCTCTTGTTGGATTGTTCCCTTGATCATTATGTAATGCCCTTCTTTGTCTCTTTTTACAGTTTTTGTTTTAAAGTCTATTTTGTCTGATATGAGTACTGCTACGCCAGCTTTCTTTTCATTGCCATTTGCATGGAGTATCTTTTTCCATGCCTTCACTTTCAGTTTGTGAGTGTCTTTAGGTCTCAAGTGTGTCTCTTGTATGCAGCATATATGTGGGCCTTGGTGTTTTGTCCAGTCTGCCACCCTATGCCTTTTAATTTGGGCATTTAGTCCATTGACGTTTAAAGTAGCTATTGATAAGTATGTACTTGCTGACATTTCTTAACTTTTTTTCTCAGTGTTTCAGTAGTCCTTCTCTGTTCCTTTCTGCTTCCATACAGAATTGATGGTCTCTTTAGTTTGACCTCTGTCTGAAAGCTCTACTCTTTAACTCCCCTCCTCCCTCCTTTTATGTTTTTGATATCATATCTAACCTCTTTTTTGTGCATTTGTATCCATTGCCCTCTTATCAAGGAAATAGATAATTTTTCCTATTTGTGGTCTTCTCTTTTCCCCTTAATTCAGTTCTTTAACATTTCTTGTAGCACTGGTTTCTTAGTGACAAACTCCTTTAATTTTTGCTTGTCTGGGAAATTTTTGATCTCTCCTTCCATTTTGAATGATAACCTTGCTGGGTAGAGTATTCTTGGCTGTAAGTTTTTTTCCTTTTAGCACTTTAAATATATCATGCCACTCTCTTCTAGCCTGTAAGTTTCTGCTGAGAAGTCAGCTGATAGCCTTATGGGGTTTCCTTTGTATGTAACTTGTCTTTCTCTGGCAGCTTTTAGGATTCTCTCTTTATCTTTAATTCTAGACATTTTGATTATGATGTGTCCTGGTTTGCGCCTCTTTGGGTTTATCTTATTTGGGGCTCTCTGTGCTTCCTGTACCTGGATGTCTGCTTCTTTCCTTAGGTTAGGGAAGTTTTCATCTATTATTTCTTATAATAGATTCTCTGCACCTTTGTCTCACTCTTCTCCTTCCGGGACATCTATAACACGGATGTAGTGCGCTTGATGTTTTCCCAGAGGTCCCTTAGACTGTCCTCACTATTTTTAATTCTTTTCTCTTTTACCTGTTCACCTTGGGTAATTTCTTCTAGTCTTTCATCCAGCTCGCAGATCCGTTCTTCTGTATCCTCTATTCTGCCTTTGAGTCCCTCTAGCAAATTCATTCATTCATTTCCAATATCTTATTCTTCATTTCTGATTTGTTCTTTTTTATATCTTCCATTACTTCATTGACATTCTCACTGAGTTCATCTATTCTTCTCCCCACATCAGTGAGCATCCTTAACACTCTTTGTTTGAACTCTCTGTCCGGTAGGTTGCTCATTTCTGTTTCACTTAGTTCCTTTTCTGGGGTTTTGTCCTTACTTACTTGGAATGCATTCCTTTGCCTCCTCATTTTGCCTCTTTCCCTGTGCTTGTGTCTACGTATTAGGTAGGTCTGCTATGTCTCCTGCTCTTTGGTAGGTGACCTTATACAAATGATGCCTTAGGAGGCCTGCAGCTTGCTTCCCTCAGTTCTCAATGTTCCAGGGGTGACACCTATGTGGGCTACGTGTGTCCTTCTATTGTGGCCTGTTTGCTCTCCCTGTATGTGCCCAGGTAGGCCGAGTTATGCTCCTGGTCAGCTGCTCTAATGCTCAGCTGTTTGTAGTTGTTATGGGCCCTTCAGTCTCTTTATCAGGTGTGGGGAGCCCCAGCACAGTTGGCTGCACGTTCTAATACCACATTTGTGTTGCAGTATTTCTTTTAAGTGAGTATGTCCCCAGTGTGGCAGGTTGTTAGGCTCAGGACCTTACAATTGCTACAAGCCTCCAGCCTTTAGGTCTCTTGTCAGCTCTCTGAGGATTGCAGCTGTTGGGCCTGGCCTCAGGCACGAGAGCACCCAATTGTTTCAGACTTTGGAAGGTGGGGCAGACCCCCTATGTTGGTCTTTGAGAAGCACAAGTCTTCTGCAGCTGACAAGCCCTGCCGCCCACGGGTCCACACACAAAGTCAACACAGTCCTGCCCCGTGTGTGCACCCTGACCTCTCAACGTAGACCCAGTCTCTCCACGGTGGGAGCCCCACACTCCCCACCCGCTCCTTGTGCACGCCCTGCCCCACTGAAGTCGGCTCAGTTGCCAGGCTGCAGAGAATCCAGTCACTAATCTATGCAGGCCCACAAGTTGCCTGAGGACTTGTTGTTGGGTGGGGCCAGTCTCTAGGGTGGGCTGCCTGCCCTGGCTGAGCTGGATTAAATCGGTGCTCTAGTGGGTGGTGCACACCTGGGCTAGCATGCCCCAGGGAGAACTCCAATGGAGTCTGTGTCAGCACGCCCACACCAGGCCACAACAATGGCTGCCGCCAACGTCCCAGTCCCTGGAGATGTCTCACCTCTCACTGAGACGCACTCAGGGCCTATCAGGTAAGTCTCTTTTCACCAAAGCACTGTGCACCTTTCTTTCTGATGATTTTAGGTTGCTTTCTGAAACAGGTGAGTTTGCGCATGGGCCCTTTAAGAGCCAGTTTTAATTTCTTTGTGAACCAGGTTTTCTGGGGGTATTCCCCAATGTTTCAGTAGCATGCAAAGTCAGATATTATGCTACTGGTCTTGATTGTGCTGGCTCCACAAAATGCCCACAGCGGGGATGCTCCCCTGCTCAGGGCCCCGCTCCTCCAGCGAGGCTCCGTACCTGTGGGCTGCTCCCACGTGGCCCCGTACCTGTGGGCTGCTCTTGGGCGGCCATGAAGCTGGCAGCTTGTGAAGGCGGCGTTTTTTCTTTCCAGAAGGGAGTTTCTGCCTCTTCCACCTCAATTAGGATTGTCCTTTGTTGCAGGAGTTCCTCTTATCCAGTTTTCAGTTCTGTCTCAGGGGTAATTTTTCCACGAGTAGTTGTAAATTGGCTGTGTCTGCGGGAGGAGGTGAGTTCAGAGTCTGTCTACACCGCCATCTTGACTTCTGTTTCTTGGGAATCTTTTGACTACTGACTCAATCTCCTTACTAGTAATTGTTCTTTTCAGATGTTTTTACTTCTTCATCATTCAGTCTTAGAAGATTACATGTTTCTAGGTATTTATCTGTTGCTTCTGTGTTGTATAATTTTTTGGTTTATAACTATTCATAGTAGTCTCTTATGATCCTTTTTATTTCTGTATCACTTGTAACATCTCTTTTCCTTCTGATTTTATTTTCTTGTGCCCTCTCTCTTTTTTTCTAGCGAATCTAGCCATGGTTTGTCAATTTTTTTAAGCTTTTCAAAGAACTAACTCAGTTTCATTTATATTTTCTATTGTCTTTTGAGTCTCTATTTCATTTATTTCTGCTCTGATCTTTATTATTTCCTTCTTTTTACTACTTTGGGCTTCATTGGTTCTTCTTTTTCTGGTTCCTTTAGGTATAACGTTCAACTGTTTATTTGAGATTTTCTTGTTTTTTGAGGCAGGCTTCTATCACTATAAACTTGCCTCTTAGAACTGCTTTTCCTGCATCCCATAGATTTTGCTGTCTTGTATTTCCATTTTTATTTATCTCAAGGTATTTTTTGATTTCTTCTTTGTTTTCTTCATTGACCCATTCACTGTTCAGTAGCATATTGTTTAAATTCTACATATTTGTGATATTTCCAGTTTTCTTCTTGTAATTGACTTCTAGTTTCATACTATTGTGGTTGGAAAAAATGCTTGATATGATTTCAATCTTCTTAAATTGGTTGAGTTTTTTGTGGCCTAACATATGATATATCCTGGAGAATGTTCTATGTGCACTTGAAAAGAATGTGTATTCTCCTCCTTTTGGATGGAATGTTCTGTATGTATCTATTAGATTTGTCTGGTCTAATTGTTGTTTAAGGTTGATATTTCCTTATTAATTTTCTGTCTGAGTGATCGCTCCATTGATGTAAGTGGGGTATTAAAGTCCCCAACTATTAGTGTATTGCAATCAATTTCTCCCTTTAGGTCTGTTACAATTTGCTTTGTATATTTAGTTGCTCCTATGTTGACTGCATAAATATTTACAAGTGTTATATCTTCTTGCTGGATTGACCCTTTTGTCATTATGTAATGCCCATCTTTGTGTTTTATTACAGTCTTTGTTTTAAAGTCTATTTTGTCTGATATTGGTATAGCTACTCCTGCTTTGTTTTAGTTTCTATTTGCATGAAACATCTTTTTTCATCTCTTCACTTTCACTCTGTGTGTCCATAAATCTGAAGTGATTATCTTGTAGGCAGCATATAGATGGGTCTTGTTTTTCATCCATTCTGTCTTTTTGATTTGAGAATTTAGTCTATTTACATTTAATTATTGATAGGTGTGTACTTATTGCCATTTTGTTAATTGTGTTTTGTCTGTTTTATAGTTCCTCTCTGTTCCTTTCTTCTCTTGGTTCCTGTCCCCATGGTTTGAGGACTTTCTATAGTAGTATGCATAGATTTCTTTCTCGTTATCTTTTGTGTATCTACTATAGGTTTTTGCTTTGTGATTATCATGAAGCTCATATATAACAGCCTATATATAACAATCTATTTTAAGGTGATAGCAAGCTATATTTCAACACACTCTAAAACTCTACAATTTATCCCACACACACACACATTTTATGTTTTTGATGTCACATTTCACATCTTTTTATTTTGTGTATCTCAACTAATTATTGTAGTTATAGTTAAATTTACTACTTTTGCCTTTTAACCTTCATACTAGCTTTATAAGTGATCATTCCACTACCTTTATTATATATTTACCTTTACCAGTGAGATTTTTACTTTCATATGTTTTCTTATTACTAATTAGTGCCCTCTCTTTTCTTAAAAAGTCTCTTTAACATTTCTTGTAAGGCCAGTTTAGTGTTGATGAACTCCTTTAGTTTTTGTTTGTCCAGACAGGCCTTTATCTCTCCTTCAAATCTAAGTGATAAACTTGTTGAGTAAAGTATTCTTAGTTGGAAGTTTTTTCCTTTCAGCCCTTTGAATAAATTATGCCACTCCCTCTGGCCTGTTAAGTTTTGCTGAGAAATTGCTGAAAGTCTTATGAAGGTTTCTCTGTATATGACAAGTTGTTTTTTTCTTTTGCTGCTTTTAAGATTCTCTCTTTATATTTAACTTTTGATACTTTAGTTATAATGTGTCTTGGTGTCAGTTTCTTAGGGGTTAATCTTGTTTGAAATTCTCTGGGCTTCCTGGATCTAGATGTCTGTTTCCTTTCCCAGGTTAGAGAAGTTTTCAGCCGTTATTCCTTCAATTAAGTTTTCTACTCCTTTCTCTATTCTCCTTATGGGACCCCTATAACGCAAATTTTATTCTGCTTGATGTTGTCCCATATGTCCCTTATGTTCTCTTCACTTTTATAAATTAGTTTTTCTTTTTGCTCCTCTGTTATAAGTTCCATTGCCTTGTCTTCCAGCTCACTGGTTCTTTTTTCTGCTTCATCTAATCTGGTGTTGAACCCCTTTGGTGTATTTTCCAGTTCAGTTGTTTTCTTCAGCTCTGTGACTTCTGTTTGGTACTTGCTTATATTTTCTATCACTTTGTTGAAGTTCTTGCTGTTTTCATCCATTCTTCTCCCAAGTTCAGTGATCATCTTTATGACCGTTACTTTGAACTCTTTATCAGGTAAATTACTTATGTCCATTTAAGTAAGAATTTTTCTGGGGTTTTATCTTGTTCTTTTGTTTTGAACTTATTCCTCTGTCTCCTCATTTTTCTTGACTGTCTGTGTTTGTTTTTATGTATTAGGCAAAATAACTTTTTCTTTCAGTCTTGCAGAAGTGGCCTTTTGTAGGAGATAAATCTTATCCTTTAACTTTTCTCAAGCTCTTGGTTGTTTCTTGAACCATCGTAATTGTCAATGTAGCTTGATTTTTTTCTTGGTAAGTCTCAGTTGTTGAGGGTGTGCCAAGACCCATGAGTGTTCCAGAAGGAGGAAATTATTGCAGCTCCTAGTTTCAGGTTGACTGGAAGCAAGAACCCCAGGCAGCAGCTTTTAAGGTATGCATACATAGAGAGTCCTGTGGGACTGCAATTGTAGACCCTGATGGCCTCCAGACTAAGCAATCTAGAGGTGTCTTCTTAGCAATGGTTGCAAAATCTGTGGCTCCAGATGAGTGTATAAGCTCCTTCTGGGAAGTACTGGCAAGCTGTAGTGAGGTCAAGCGAGAGCTCAAAGATGGTATCCCCCAGCCTACATTCACTGAGAGCCATTCTCTAGCCTCTAGATGTATGGTAAACCTGAAGCCTGCCCCTCATACTGAAGCTCCAGGTCAAGTAAATAGGCCTTTTTCACAGAAGGACTGGGAGTGTGTTTCAGTTGGCTGTCTGTGTAGTGCCCTTGAAGTGCTAGCCAGCCAAGAACTATCTTTCCAATTGTTTCAGATCCATAGGTTCCAGACATGCAATTCCTTTCGGCCACCAGAGCTAAGCACTCAAGGGGCATCCCCTATGTGGTCTGTGCATGCTGGCCAGATTTGATGGGACTGTGGTAGAGTTGCATGTGGGCAATGAATGCTTGCCCAGATGGCTTAGGTTGGGACATGGTTGAGTGGCATGTGGGAGCAGGGTGTGCCCACTGGCACTATCAGGTTAGAGGAAGAGTGCAAAAAAGGCATCTGCCAGTGCCAGCACTAATAAGGTGGAAGAAAAATGCCAAAAATGGCACCCACCAGTGTCTTTGTCCTTGGAGAGTCCCAACAGGCTTCTGCCCTTCCAGCAGATGCTTTAAGATTAGCAAATGAATCTCCTTCATTTATGGCCTAGGCACTTTTCAAATTTCTGCTTCTGTGCTGGGTCCAGGGGTGAGTAAATCTGTGTGTGAGCCCTTTAAGAGTGAAATCTTCATTCTCTACAACCCTAAGGTTGTCCTGAATGAACGCTCCATTGATTTTTCAAAACAAGACATTTTGGGGGCTTATTTCCCTGGTGCAGGTCCCAAGAGTTGGGATGCTTGATGTGAGGCACAAATCCCTTGCTCCTCAGGGAGAATTTCCATATTTGTGAGATCCTTCCCAGTTGTGGGTCACCTTGCCCAGGGTGGGATTTTTGGCGAGACCGTGTCTCTGCATCTCCTACCCATTTCAATGTTGCCCTTTTGTCCTTTGTTGCATAAGAGCTTTTTCCAGTAATTTTCAGGGGCTTTTCTCTAGAGGAAAATTTTCCATATCTAGCTGTAGATTTGTTGTATCCAAGGGAACAGGTGAGTTCAAGATCTTCCTATCCTGCCATCTTGGACCCAATCCTAGCATTTTTTGATGGTAAATTACATGCAATGATGGACTGTATCTTTGCCCAAATTTGATTCTTCATCTATAAAAGGAGGGGTTGGATTAAGTGATCTTTATGATAATGAAGAGGAGCAGAACATGCCACTCTAAAATGTATCACTTTGGTATATTCATAATTTTGAGCCAAAAGAACTTGAGAAACAACAGATGTAGGAAGGGCTTTCTGACCTCTCCCTTTCTATCTAAAAACAAGACATAAATTTTCCCCTGGCAAACGTGCCTTCCCTGTACCCAGTAGAGGAGAACATTCTTATCACCAGAGATGAAGACTTGATGCAAAGATAAATCTGTACAAACAAGCCTAGTAAAATAACTCTTATATCCTATTAGGGTTTCCATATATTTCCTAGTCACTTTGCTACAATTTACCATCCCTGGCCTAAACCCCTTTTTCCTTTGTCTTGTTGCAGTTTCACGTTTTATCATTATTTTGTGAAGTGGTATAAAGTTGTCAGACTCATCTGCTTCTTTGGTCCTTCATTTCTTTTCTATGAAGTCTCCCAAGCCATGTTAAAATATTAAAATCAGGGCCGGCCCCATGGCTTAGCGGTTAAGTGCACGCGCTCCGCTACTAGCAGCCCGGGTTCGGATCCCGGGCGTGCACCGACGTACCACTTGTCTAGCCATGCTGAGGTCGCGTCCCACGTACAGCAACTAGAAGGATGTGCAACTGTGCCATACAACTATCTACTGGGGCATTGGGGGAAAAATAAATAAATAAATAAAAATTATAAAAAATATTAAAATCAAATAAAATTTATATGTTTTTACCCTGTTAATCTGTCTTTTGTCAGTTTAATTCTCAGGCCCAGTCAAAGAACCTGAGGATAGAAGAAAAGTCTTTCCTCCCCCACAGTTCCTTCTAAGTCTTAAAAATGTTACCAATTTTTAGCTGTAGTGAGAATTTTTAAACAAATACAAAAGAATTAAAACACGTTTTATCAAATAGTAAAAGAATAAGACCAAGAAAGTTATAGCAAGTATGAACATCAAAAAAAAAAGAAAGGATGCCGCTCCTTTTTAAAAGCTCATTTTCTTTAAAATTGAAATCATCTTTGGAACTAATTGTATCAGAAGTACCACATATTTCTTGAAGAAACTGAACAAAATGATTTCTCTAAATATCAATAGACATATATTTTCATGACTGATGCAATCTCGTGAATAATGGATTATATCAAAGAAAGTTTCAGGATCATGGCACTTATTTCTCATACAATAATCATCCAATAAGTAAAATATTAATTCAGTTGTAGCTTTAATTCCCTGACCAAAATTGCATGAGAGCCTAGTGCTTTCCTTGTGAGAAAAGTCTGCTGGATTCCAATTAGGGTTCTGCAGAGATCGGGATTTATTTTTCTTAAGAATTAATGAGTAAGCTTATTATTTTACCTATACTCCACACAGCATAATTCTCTTGAAAAGTATATGCACACAAAGATTTTATAGGGCAACAGATAAAAGATAGACTATACTTTGGAGAGGAGGGATAAGAGTAATTTTTTGTGAATATTAATTATTTTTGAATATTAAAATTATAAATAAGGTCTCAAATCTACAAGCGATTTTATACTAACCAGAGGTGTATTATCCTGTATGTTTTATCTTAGACAGTGCTTCTGTCTTTAGCATGCATCAGAATCATCTGGGCCCCACCTTCAGGGTTTCTGATCATGTAAGATTGGGGTGAGGACCAAGATTTTGCATTTCTGTCAATTTTCTAGGTCATTTTGATGCTGCTGGTCTGGGGACCACACTTTCATAACCACTCATCTAGGACACTGGTTTACAATTTTAAGGACTAAATCTATGTAATTCAGAATTATTCTAGAGCTTAGGAAAAATAGATTCCTAATCCCCACACTTAGGGGAGACTGATTCAGTAGGTCTGCACTGGATTCCAGAATTCTATATTTTCAAAACATTCCTCTCATAATTCTGATGATCAGTTAGTTTGAGTGCTTTCCTTTTATTCCTTTCTGTCACCTGATCTTGAGACTTTCTATAGACTGCACATAAAGTCAATGTTTCTTCTCACATCTTTTTATTCATCTTTAGGGTGCCATAAAGTGCATTGAAAATCAAGCAGAATAGAAGCTTGATCCATCTAAAGACTTTAGGGAGACTTTATTGTAAAAATAGCATCCAGAAGCACATGAAAGCAAAAGATAGAGTGGGTGGATTTTTATGTAGATTGAAAAACAAATGAAGTGCTTTATATCATTGATTGGGTTAATTAAAAAACAATTTGCTTTTTAAATAAAAGGAAGACAAGGAAGGACACTGTGATGGTAGATTAAGAAATAGCATATAAAGAAGGCCAATTTAGGATGATTACAATGTACTGATGATAACAGAAAACCAGTGCAGTAAAACCCTATTACAAATTGCTTCCCTACATAGAGCAGATTTAGTGGATCAAGGTTTGTCCCATGTGTACAGAGGTATAATTCATCTTCCTCACACCTATGTGAAGAACTTTCTACAAAGAATAAAGTAAAGCAATCATAAGATTTTGTGATGGATGAAGCCTCTTTAAATAATTTTAAAGACCTTGTTAGGTTTTATATTTAAGTTTATTTAAAGCAGTGTTCTTTCAAAATGAAAGAGCTGATAACTTCTAAGAAGGCAGTGTAGGGGAGGAAGACAAAACCTCTCCCCACTCTAGGTCCTTCTGACTGGCCTGTGAATTAAATTGACATGAGACAGAATAACAGGAGAAAATCAAACAAAGCTGTATAACATGTATACATGGAAGAAAACCAGCAAAGCTGAGTAACTCACCAAAATGGCTGAGCTGCCAAGTTAAATATCACCTTCAGTTAAAGACAAAGGAGAGTGTTGGGGATAGTGGTTTGGGACTTCAAACAGGAGGAAGACAATTCACATGGAGATAGAAAAGCAAATGTTTGGTAAACAGAACTTTGATAACTTTGATAAGAATGGGCTTAGGGAGTAACCTCACAGTCTACTGATACCCAGAGTTATCTATGGTGATGGCCTGCCCCCAAGGCAGGACTTTTATCTTAAATTCTTTTAGGCAGTCAGAGAAAGGTTAAAGTTTCTCTCAGAGTCTTTTGTTTTTAAAAATAATCAAGCCAAAGAGATGCGTTGTGGGGTTGTGGGGTAGCCAATTCTGATCCCCCACAGCAGCTTGCAAAGAGTAACTAGTTCCAAGAGTAATTTCTATTGCTAAACTACTATATTTAAATTTCAAGAACCATTTAGAAGAGTCAACAACTAATGATATGAGTAGAAAAGAAAATGTTTAGCCTTTAAGAAGAATGGGGAATTGCTACTCTCAGATTAGGGACACAGTCAAGAATAACTTGTCTTTGGTACGTGAAAATGTCGTAATTTTTTGTTTGTTTTTTCTCTTTCTATCATTTCTTCCCTCTCTGTCTCCAAACTATCCCCTCCACTCACCAACATACACACAAGTGATTTAGTTACAATGCTAGAAGTGTAAACTAAGATCATCCACTGAATTATCTCAAATAGTTTAAACTGGTTTATTAATTAAAGCAGTCTAATAATCAAGTCTAGCTATAAGATCAACATTAGAATGAATTGGAGTTAATAATAATAGATTCAAGCTCTACCTAAGTAGTAGTCTTTTAAAGAGGGCTCTATAGGGAGCCAGCCCGGTGAAGCAAGCGGTTAAGTGCACATGCTCCACTTCAGTGGCTCAGGGTTTGCAGGTTCGGATTCCAGAATGCACCGACACACAGCTTGTCAAGCCATGCTGTGGTGGTGTCCCATATAAAGTAGAGGAAGATGAGCATGGATGTTAGCCCAGGGCCAATCTTCCTTAGCACAAGGCCAATCTTCCTCAGCAAAAATAGGAGGATTGGCAGTGGATGTTAGCTCTGGGTTGATCCTCCTCACAGCAAAAAAAAAAAAAGAGAGCTCTATAAAAATATTTACTTTTTGCTTTAATTTCTAAGTAAAGCTATTTAAATTTTTTCCTCCACCTATCCTAGGTTTTCCAGCTGGACCTGTAAATAGACTGGCAAAAGACAGATTAACAAGAGAAAAACAAACAGAAGTTTATTAACACATGCATCACTCATACACATAGGAGTATCCAGTGATAAGTAACTCAAAGGGGTAGTTAGAACTTGGGCTTATATACCATCTTGGGCTAAACAAAGAAAAAGGGATTTTAGGCTTCTGGGCAGAGGAAGCAAGTTATGGGAAGGTGACTAGGAAAAAGTATAGTAAGCAAGAGTTGTTTAGTAAGGTTTGTTATACAGAATCAAGTCCCTGTGCCTTCTCCATTGATAAGAATTAAGAGTCCTCTTCCTGGTATGGGATAGGGAGCCACCTTTAAAAATGGAAATTTCCTTTATAAATGGAAATCCCTTTTACAAATGGAAAGCTTGTACCCTAAAGCTTTTCCTGAGTCTGCTGATTCTCAATGGCCTTTAGTTCAAAACAATCCATATGCCAAATAGGTGTATTTTGGGGTGGCATATTCTGGTACACTTCACTTTGTATTTGTATTAAACACAGCTATACACCTTAAAAATAATCTTACCAGATAAACCATACCCATGATATAAGTAGAACCCTACAGTTACATGCAATGTTTTTCTGGTAAATGTTTAAAAACCAGTTTCTGGAAAAATAATATGTATATATGTTTATTATAAATTTTATTAACATAAAGGATATGTAGTACACAATTTAAAATAATAATAAAACAAACAATACTCTTATTGTAAATTCTACATACTCTCTTGTCATTGAATGGTGGGAAGTGGGCATAACAGCTTTGAAAGCTGAATTTTCCAACTTAAACTTATAAACAGATTAAAGTACAATTATAATGGAAATAATATAAATACTGAAAACTGCATATTCTTCTATTTAAACTGCTATACCTGTCTTTCAGCTACTTTGTACATCAGAGTAACCAAATGTGAGCTATAAAATCACATCCCAAAGTAACAAAGAGGATCAGACCAAGACAAGTTATGGTGCTGATGTAAAGTGACAAAAAGCAATACAACTCCTTAACAAAATGAATTAACATGATGAAATGAACCTTTTAGTGTCCAAGCTAACAAGTTAGAATGTATGTATCTTAGATTCAGAAGAAAATAAAATAGGCAGTTTGGCATTTTCTGCTTTGTAATGCAGTACGAACATAGTTTATAACTAATAATAGCATAGTATTAGATGATTATTAAGGATGAATAAATGCCAACAGAAAATGAGTAGATTATTGAAAAATAGTAATCATGAAAGGATTTATGTAGCCTCCTCATTTTATTCTGGGTTTTATTTATTCATTGAGCAAACATTTACTGAAAACCTGTTATGCTTCAGTCCCTGTGCTAGGAGCTGCTATTGTAACCCCCTTCCCTGTATATGAGTTATAAAATAAAAATGAGTAACAGAAGGGCTGATTTTGTATTTTTACCTAGTATGTTAAATCATCTTTCTCAGTCACACACACAGCTGAATATTTGAGAAGATGTTACAAAATTTCCTGTGCTGCCAAACTCCAAAGCAGCTTTTAGGAGCTTCAGATCAAGTTGATTCTAGTGTTTATATGAGATTTCTCATTCCCTTAAATAGCTTCCCTTATTCTGGACTTATCAGTAGCTCACAAAGAGCCTAGATTTTTCTTGCCTCACCATTCATTCAAAAAGCATTTTTTGAGCATCTTTACTGAATCAGTTGCCAAGTTTAGTATTTGAGCTATATAAGAATAAAGAGATAAAATAAATGCAGGAGCCAATGAGAAAAGAAAAAAAAATGCTCCATTATGACAGCTATCTCTGTTAAAATCTAAGAACAAAAGACAGAGAGCAGGCTTCCAGTTAAAAGGTGAAAAAGCACATATATTTACCTCCTCTCATTGCTTATACATCAATAAAATGAAAATTAAAAGATAAAAAGATGCAAATACTCATAATAAAAAGAGAATAAGAGAGGGGACACCATAAGATGAGAGATTTCAATAAATTTTAGAAAATAGAAAATTGTTGGTAAAGTGGTAACTCCTTTAGTAGAGAAAGCTACAACCTAAAGGCTAATGAGAATAAAGTTAATATTTGCCCAGTAGAACCCTGAAAAACTCAAGATTGGGTGGCTCTGGAATAGAGGAGAGAGAATACGAGATAAGGGATAGAAAAGAGCAGAAACAAGTTGAAAATCTTCCACTCCCACTCTCACAATGCCTGTAATCAGCTGCTTAAACCTTAGGTAGGAGGCCAGAGGTTTGTTCTCTGGAGAATGTGAATAGAAGAACCTCAGAACTGCAAAGAACAGGAGTAAGACATAAGCCAGAAAACAAGAGGATTAATTGAAACTCTCAGTACAGAATGGTCTCGTAACCCCAGCCTTTGTAACTCTGACATTGCAGAATACTGGCAATGAAGTAATTGCCTATCAGAACTGTCCTTCCCACTGCAACACACCCCAGGAAATCAAAGAACTCTTCTCTGGGTAGAACAGAAACAACTCTGAAAGAAAAATACCTCCACAGACTGAGCTAATTTTTTCTCTCTTATAGCAGGAAATCAATGAATTTCTAGAACTGATAAATGAAGAAATGACAGAATAAAGCACATTATATATAGTTTATTAGCTGGGTAGACTAAGCTACTATAACAAATACATACCAATAATTCAGTGGCTCAGGAACAAGAAGTCTATTTATCTCTTACATGACAATCAAAAATGAGTATTCTAGGATAGGAGGCCATTCTGCTTCACTCAGCTATTCAGGAGCCCAGTTGAAGTCAGCTCTTTGATATCTTTTATGCAGCCTTCTAAATACTTTCTAGTTGTTGCCATTCTGGCTATGCAGCCAGGGATAGGAAACGTGAAAGAGTTATGTTTTTTCTTAAGGCACTGGCCCAGAAGTGATAGATATCAATTCTTCTCACATTCCTTTGGAAATAACATAGCCATAGTCATGTTACCATATCAAATTACAAGGGAAACTGAGAAATACAATATCTAAGTAGGCAGCCATGTAACAAATGAAACTCCAGCAGTCTAGGGAACAAATGGATTTTGGTGGACAACTGGTAGTCTCTGACTCATGAAGGTAAAAAAGAATGGAATAAATAACTGAAGAAAGCAATGGACTTTTCATGTAACTGTGATTACGTTGAGGGACTATCATGAAAATATTAACTCTAAAATCACTGTTCACCCAAATGTGTACAAATATTTCTCCTCTAATTAGACTTGTCAAAACGTACATTAAATATGGCTGACCAGTGTTTGCAATGGCAAATTTGTTGAGGATGCATCACCAGAAACAAGGGCAAACACACACATGTGTGTATATATGGATGTATGTACATATGCATGAATGTGTACATATATAAATACACACATGTATATATTATACACACACATTTTTATATATTATATACATATGGGTGTATTTGTGTATGTAAACGTATAGCTCAAATTCTTCACAGCTGTTTTGTTCAGGTGCTATAAAACATTGGGTGTTAAAGTGACAAGAATAAAATGCTGTGTACTAGTGATAATGCTAGTGGTAAAAGAGAAAGAAAAGACATTGTGTTTGGCAAAAGCTGGATGTAATCAAGTACTAGATTTGATCAGTGATATTTAGGTTGTATATTTACATAATTAAGCTATAAAAAGACAAACATTATTAAAATCCCCTAAAATATAGAATGATGTATGCCCCTTCCAGGTTCATAAATGCCTAAACATCACATTATAGCTGAACAGAGGGTACTGTAAAAAAAATTAATAAAAAAATAAAAAATAAAATAAATAAATAAATAAATACATAAATACATAAATAAATAAAAGAAAACTTGAATTCAGTACAACCTGAAGTGGAATCTGCTAAGATGTATTCCAACTGATGGTGATAAAAATATGTGTGGAACAGAAAAGGCTTATTTTGACAAATTTATAAAGCTTGTGAAAATCTGAAAAAAAAAAAAGACTGTAGCACTTTGCATTTATAAGGTGCTATTTTACAGTTTAGTTTTAAATGTAGGTTTCTTATACATTATCTTATTTGCACTCCACAGAAACATGGAGTAGGTATTGCAAGGATTATTAATCTCATTTTATATATTAGAAGCTGAGGTTTGGTATTGATAATTGATATTGATAATTGATAACTTAATACTACAGTTATGAAGACTAGATACAAACTCATGTCTGTTTAGATCCTAGGTCTATGTTTTCTCCTGCCAATACTTTACTGCCTCTCATCATCACAACATGTCATCCCCATCAATAGGCCAACAGAAAGTGTCACCTACAACTAGGATTGCCAGAATTAACAAATAAAAACACAGGACACTCAATCCCAAGTATTGCACAGGACATACCCACACTAAAAAATTATTTGTTGTTTATCTTAAATTCAAATTTAACTGAGAGTCTTGTATTTTATGGGACAATCCAAGCCTACAACCATATGGATGTTTTTACTCCTGATTAAACACTTCTTTGCCATCAAATATAAGCAGCCACTTCTGAATGAGAGGTAGATTTTTATGTGAACACTTTTGTCACTGTAGACAGTCAATCTGAGAAAGCAAAAACTAACAAAACTTTATTATCCTTGCTCCCAATTTCTGATTGCAGAATTACCCCAAAAATTGAGTAATCTTTCTACATTACCATAAAGACACTGGCTATATTTATGTAGTAATAACATTAAGTAAAGATTCTATTTTTCATGTTTATTTTTCATTTTCAGTTTGAACACTAAGATCTGGCTGCCAATATTGATCCCATTTGCTGGGTAATTGTCCAAGTATTACTTTTATGTTTGCTGTATCTGACTGAGCCACATGTAGTATGTTTCACAAAAGTGATTTATTGTATCGCTTGGAATTAATAAAAAGTAAAAAATTCTAATGCATTTCTCTCAAACAAATGGTATTTATATTATTGAATGTTTTGTTTAACGTCCATTGCTAAAATGTTAACATATTTCCCACTTGTGTTATACTTAATTTTGAGGAAGGTGTGATATTTTTGCTTACATTCAGAATCAGAAAAGATAATACCTTGTGGGTTAGAAAACTATCATTTATGAGAAAGAGGTCAGATTTGTGTGGCAGTTATTACTTCTGGCTTTGAGAGAGCCAGACATGGCCTTCTACAGGGTTTTTAATGTCCTTGGACAGGCAGTCTGGCATGTCATTCAGGAGTGCCTTCTGCTACTTTTTACTGGATGGCTCAACCTCTGGAGTTCTTTTCTCTTCTAGGTCAAGACCAGGCAATTAGTCTATGACCTAGGTCCTGACATATTTATTATATCAGTGAACGCACCATCATAATTAATTGTATTGGAGTCTTTAGTCACGTTGTACTGCCTAGATTCTTTAATGTTCTTTTATGTTATGTCTATATGACAGTTGAATAATTCATTTTTTTTTATTTCAGTGAGGTAAATTAGTCAAATAGGTCAAATAAATCTGATAAAAATAAACCTGATTGTTGGACTTTATTGTTCATATTAAAACTTCCTTTGTCTGCTAGTTTTTGTAGAGTGAGGATTTGTTAGAGTTGAAGGGTCAATGATTACATTGGAACTAGAAGCACAACTCCTACTTATTTTTTAAGTTTATTTTAATGAGCAGTATGAATAATTTTACATGGAGATACCTACTAGAGTAACCTTTTCAAACACTTCTCTTTTTAAAAAGAACTACCATAAAACTGTCTCCAGGGCATACATACTTGGTCTTAGTATCTAAAATATATTCTCAGAAAACAAAACTTGGGATATTTCTTGTCAGTTGCTGCTGCTTAAATACAATACAAGCATCTATTGTCAGTGAACAAAACAAAAGGAATATCTCTATCCACCAAAAAGATTAATTTCACTAGTAAACAATTTGGAGCCTTAGAGAAATTGATATTTAATCCAAATTGGTAACAAAAATGCTTGTCTTGATATTTATATCATGTACTTTTTTAAAAAAAATTACCTTCCCTGGGGAAGAAGTAAAATAATGTTTGTGATAAATTAAAACCAGAAGCTATTACAAATAAAATCTTTGACAGACAGTTTTCCAGGTTTCTTCTTTGTAGAGAAAGCTAATTCTGGACAACAAAATTTTTCTGTGGAAGAAATTATGATATTATTTTACAACACATAGAGGTCTTTTACAATTCTTCTTAAGACCTCTGTTAATCAAAAATACCATAAAAGTACTGACAAAGCAAATCACAGAGTGGAGTATATATTTACAATACATACATATGACAAAGGATTCATATCCAAAATACATAACAAACTTCAACAAACCAATAAGAAAATAACAAGACAACGTAATTTATTTTTTAAAAAGGGGCAAAATTAAGATATTTCACAGAAGAAAGTCTCCAAATGGCCAACAAACATATGAAAGGATGATGGACCTCATCAGGGAAATTCAAATTAAAATTACAATGGGATACTATTGCACAATCACCAGAAAGACGTAAATGAAAAAGATGGATAATAACAAGTGTTGATGAGGATGTAAGGTAGCTGAACCACACATACACCGTTGGCTTGAAGTGTAAAATGGCACAACTACTTTGGAAAACTGTTTGGCAAAGTCTACTAATGTTGAGCACACACTTTTATGATCCAACATATCTACTCCTGGGTTTCAACTCAATAGATATGCATGTGTATGTGTACTAAAAGTTATGCACAAGAATGTTTAGATCAGTACAATTCACAGTCAGCAAAAATTGGAAGCAATCTTAATTTTCATCAAGAGTGGATACATAAATGATGATATGGGATACAGTGGCAAGGTATATGATAATGAAAATAAATTAACTACTGCTATTTGCAACAATATGGATGAATCTCAACAACATAATTTTGAATAAAAGAAGCCAAAAAAAAAGATTTTATACCATATGATTTTCTATTTGAAGTTTAAAAATTGAAAACAATTAAATGGCAGCTATTAAAGGCAGGATAATTCTTAACTTGGTGTGGATGTGGGAGAACGATTAAAAATGAGGGAGGCTTCTGGGGTGTTGCATATTTCTTCATATGGATGGTGGTTTCATAGGTGTGTTCACTTTGCTGTATGCTCATCATGTGTACTTTTCTGAATGTATGTTTCACTTCAAAAAAATTTTTAAGAACAAGAATAGTTCACAGGAATGATCAGAGAAAACAAAGGACAGGCTATGAAGATATCAAAAGGATAGTTAGAATTGTCATTATAAGGTCATGAAAATTTATATGAAGATCATATAAATCTGCCTTTCAAGTATATTATAGCTATTATTAGGATATTTTTGAAATAGCCTAAAATTGTCCATGGGACTAGGATATGCTCACACTAGGGCGATTTTTCAGTCAATTGCTGTTGTGTGGAACTGGTCTGTTAAATTCCATGTTTTGTGTAGCAGCAAAAACAACACTAAGGTTATGCAGATTTTTTTTTCTTTTGTGAGGAAGATTAACGCTGAGCTAACATCTGTTGCCAATTCTCCCTTTTGCTGAGGAAGATTGGCCCTGGGCTAACATCCATGCCCATCTTCCTCTACTTTATATGTGAGATGCCTGCCACAGCATGACTTGGTTTGATAAGTGGTGCATAGGTCCACACCCAAGATCCAAACCTGCGAACCCCTGGTTGTGGAAGTGGAGTATGCGAACTTAACCACTATGCCACCAGGCTGGCCCCTAGAATTTTAACCATATTTCTGCACACTTCCATCACATCAAGCTAGGTAATAGAGGTAAAACTGTCCAAGACTCAGGTGTTCTGATCTATGATTATGTTCTAAGCTAACAATCATAGAAATTATATCTGATAACCATATACAATTCACCTGTTTGTTAAGGTCTTTATGAAAATAAAAAGATTTCTATGGTCTGCTAAGACGTGTGCTTTTAAAAATTATTTGTATGAAAGCTTGAAGGATGAATTGTATTTCTATAACTATTTTATGTCAATTATAGTTTGCAAAGACCAATGCAGAGAGATTTCTTTTCTGCTATTATACAAAAAAAAAAAAAAAAAAAGCCCCAAACAAAAAACAATTCTCTGGTTTTGACACAGAGTACATCAACAAGCAGGAAGCAGGTGCTGCTGAACTTTCTAGCCCAGATAAAGACATTGCCCAGTGTATAACTGCATCCCAAGTGATGCATGATTAATAGTTTTAAACCTCCTTTTACTTTATTTTGACAACTGAAAAGTTTAATGAGAGAATGCTTTTGAGGAACCCCATCCACTCAACCTCTCTTCACCCTTAAGATTGTAGACTTGAAAATTAATTGATACGTTAACAAGTAATTTACTAAATGTATTTAAACAGAATTTAGATTCTACTAATAGGTAAGTGATGTACAAGAATTATACACAGTATATTCACTTTTGAGATAACTAAATTAATTGGATTGGAAAGATATGAGAGATGTGAGTCATTCTGATTATATCGATCAACAGTCATGTGTTGCTTAACAACAAGAATACATTCTGAGAAATGTGTCCTTAGGCATTTTATGGTGCTAACATCATAGAGTGTGCTTACACAAACCCAAATGGCATAACCTACTACAGACCTAGGCTGTATGGTATAGCCTATTTTTCCTAGGCTACACACCTGTACAGTATGTTACTGTACTGAATACTGTAGGCAATTGTAATACAAGGGTAAGTATTTGTATATCTAAACATAGAAAATGTACAGTAAAAGTATGGTATAAAAATGAAAAATGGTGCACCTGTATAGGGCACTTAACAAGAATGGAGCTTGCAGGACTGGAAGTTGCTCTATGTGAGTCAATGACTGAGTGGTGAGTGAATGTGAAGGCCTAGGACATTACTATACACCACCGCAGACTTTATAAACACTGTACACTTAGGCTACACTAAATTTATAAAAAAAGTTTTTGTTTCTTCAATAATAAATTAACTTTAGCTTACTGTAACATTTTACTTTGTAAAATTCTTATTTATTTTAGCTTTTTGACTCTTCTGTAACACTTAGCTTAAAACACAAACATATTGTATAGCTGTACAAAATATTGTAGTGATTAAGTTCTCGTGCTCCACTTCTGAGGCCCAGGTTCTCAGGTTTGGATACTGGGAGCGGACCTAGGCACCTCTCATCAAGCCATGCTGTGGTGGCGTCCCATATAAAGTAGAGGAAGATGGGCACAGATGTTAGCCCAGGGCCAGTCTTCCTCAGCAAAAAGAGGAAGATTGGCAACGGATGTTAGCTCAGGGCTAATCTTCCTCACAAAAAAAAAAAAGGATGCTGGTGGGTTGTTTACATAAGCTTTTTTGTTCTGATGGAAACTTTGGTCCTTCTCTTTTGCCCTTGACTCCCCAGCTGAGCTTGCCCAGTTGGTTAGATTAGAGATCCAACAGAAGAGTTCAGAGAAAGCTAGAGAAGCAGTTCCCTAGCCAATGTTTGTGGTCCTCCAACAAGGGGACCAGAGACGATATTCATGCTCCCACGAGGTGAGTAACTCTAAACAGGTCCTGGGCACTGATAAACACTTTTGGTACAGCAAGTTGTTGGAACCTAAAAAAAAAATGTGTAGAGCTTTTTGGGTTTGCTTTTCCCAGATAGCGGCAAAGGTTTGCTTTGCTCTGATAGCAGCCCTGGATTTGTAGCCCAAGCTACACATCAGTGGGCCTGTTCATGGGGAAGACAATGGACTTTCCATGCTCCATATCACCCCCAAGCTTCAGATGTGGTTGAGTATCTTAATGAACAATTAAAAGACAGGCTTAAGTGGCTGATGGGAGGGGATAAGACAACCCCAGTCTGGATTATACATCTCAGGCAAGTACTCTGGGTTTTCAGTGTAGAAAGGGCACTTCCTATTTGCTCCTTATGTTTGACAAGACTGTCTGCTTCCTTCCTTCAATTGTACACGTTTTCTTTTACAGTTATTGACACCTTGGTCAACCTAACCGCTATGCCACCGGGCCGGCCCACAAGTGATGAATTTTAAATGTGTTTCATTAGTAAGGAAAATAGACCTACATTATAATTTGACTTAAATTGAAAACAAAACAAAACAAAAGTAGCTCAGATGATTTTAACATAGAGAAATTAGGCAGATAGCACTACTAATTTGAGATTAGTTCTGCTATGTAATTTTAGAACAATTTTAATTACTATGTTCAAAAACCTAGTGTAGTGGAAGAATGTTTTCAATAGACACTTTCAAGGTTTAGAGAGTGCTGAGATACTTTGTTTTCTGTTGTTCTTGACACTTTAAAATCTATAACCCATACACATGTCAATGCAAAATAACCAATGACCATTCCATAAATAAGAACGATAAGGTGAGGGGCCACCCTGTGGCTTAGCGGTTAAGTGCGTGTGCTCCGCTACTGGCAGCCGGGGTTCGGATCCTGGGCGCGCACCAATGCACCGCTTCCCCAGCCATGCTGAGGCGGAGTCCCACATACAGCAACTAGTAGGATGTGCAGCTACGACATACAACTATCTACTGGGGCTTTGGGTAGAAAAAGGAGGAGGATTGGCAATAGATGTTAGCTCAGAGCTGGTCTTCCTCAGAAAAAAGAGGAGGATTGGCATGGATGTTAGCTCAGGGCTGATCTTCCTCACAAAAACAAACAAAAAACAGAAAAAGAGAGATAAGGTGAGTTTTACTTGAGCCGGGGTGAGGATTATAACCCAGGAAATTATGTTCCACAAAGGAAGAAAGCATTCTGGAGAAGCATGGTTTTCAGTACAGTCTTATACCTTTTTAGAACGAAGAACATAGATTAAACACACCCAGGATACATATTCATCGAAGTTTCAAAGAGGTATTCAGTTGCAAATTACAAAGTCAACATGACCATGGGTGTTACTAATAGGGCGTTACTGATAGGGCATAGGAGAGGAAGTATGCATTCTTATCTTGAGAGAGTGCGTTCCTTAATGGTTAAAGCAGATGTACAATGTTTGCTTGATAGGCCATAAGTCTGGCTTCTTTAGTTCAAGCTGAATCAATTTTGAACAGTAGTTACCCCATATACCTCATTATGTGAAAATCTCTTGTCACTCGTTATCTCTGAAATAGAATGTCTCGTACCCAGAACAGTATACAACGGATTAAAACTTGGTAAAGTTTCCAAATTATAGTTTTATTTTCACAAAATGTATTTTAATATATTACCTACATACATTTTTTTCAACAGAATATGAGAATAAATGCAGAGTTAAGGATTTGAGGTAAAATGTAGGATTGTCTCTTTCTCTGAAATCTTCGCTCAGAAGTATTATAATATATAGATACTTTTCTGAATATTAACTATGTATTGAAATTCAAATTCAGACCATTTACCCTCCATTTTATCTTAGCTAAAAACCACCACAAGAAAATATTTTTCCTAAGAGACTGACCTAGTGAAAATGTGTAAAGCTCTTTGTTCATAGAATTAATTGAAGAAATTTGGACAGAACACAAGAAATACAAGAAATACAAGTGGTTCATGTGTCCAGAGAGGTAGGATATGATCATTTGGAAAAAATAATATATCTGTCATTTCACTTGATCATAGCCAGGGAAAGTATAATATTTAAGCTAGGTATGCAAAAATGCCCTGTAAAATGAAGTTGCTCTATAAAATCAGGTGAATGAGCCTGAGAGAGGTCAACCAGAAAATGCCAAGGTTACTAGCCAATGTAGGGGATGAAAAATAATCTTCCCTCTACCGTTCTAGGTTCTTGGCTGAGAGCCCCCTGTAATAAAGGACAGATTAACAGGAGAAAAACAAGCACAAATTTATTTATTTATTTATTTTTGTAAGGAAGATCAGCCCTGAGCTAACATCTGATGCCAATCCTCCTCTTTTTGCTGAGGAAGATTGGCCCTGGGCTAACACCCATGCCCGTCTTCCTCTGTTTTGTATTTGGGATGCCGCTGCAGAATGGCTTGACAAGCGGTGCATTGGTGCGCGCTTAGGATCCGCACCTGCGAACCCTCAGGCCGCCGCAGCGGAGGGCGCGCCCTTAACCGCTGCACCACTGGGCTGGCCCCAAGCACAAGTTTAATAACGTGTATACTTCCTGTATACATGGCATACCCAGGAAAACTGAGTAACTGCCTGCAATGGCCCAAGCCATCGTCTTAAATACCATCTTCACCTAAAGACAAAAGAAGGATGTTGGGGATGGGGGGCAGTTAAGGGAGGTTACCAGGCAAAGCACAGTGAACAAAGATAAGGTTGTTATGCAAATAACATTGATAAGAGTTTCTGGAAATTTAACGTCTTGTCTTTCGGGTACAAAGAGGGAGACACCTTTACAAATGGAGATTTCCCTTATAAATGTGAATGTCTCTTATAAAAGGGCAATTTCTCCAGGTTTTCAGAGCTTCTCAGGTGTCTGTGATTTCTTAAAAATAGCCAGCTCAAGATAATCCTTAATGCTAAAGAAGCATATTTTGGGGTGGCATATGCTGCTCCCCTTCATCAAATATACTGAGTTCTCATGAGTCTGCCTTTATGAGAAGCTGCCTCTTAGGTCTTGCCTTCACGGAGGCAGTAAGAATGAAAAGTTGTGTTTTCAACTTTTTGATCAAGTGTTATTGGTCCTGATCTTGGCTTACCACTGACAACTGAATTCTTGATATTACTTCCTCTTTGTTTTGAATGTGAATCACTAAGATTATGATCTCTATGCCACTACTAACTTGATCCTGATGTAACAAGAGTAGATAGCCTTGGACCATAGTCTGGTAGGCCTTATTCCTACCCTAACTTCTTAGGAGAAGAGCTCCGCAGCTATGCATTTGATGCTAATGACAAAAATATTAGAGTCAATGAACAGCAATGCTTGAAACTATTCTCTCTTTATATTTTGGTAGCTTATGAATATGTGGCAGGAGAAATGTGAGGTTACAACATTGTGAGACAAGTAAGAAATCAGCCATTTCTTTCTGTTATGCTAATATTCATGTAATTCTGGTGGTTGGAGATCTGTATCCAGATTCTGAAGAGTATCATTACTTAATATAGTAGCATAGTGATGGTGACTACAAACAAAATGAAGATGCATTCTTTGAATATGTGTCCTTATGTGTGTGTTGATAGTTTTTCTTCTTGTGCCTCATGTTAGGAGAAAAAAAGGTTTACAGCCCCTGTAGTCTCTCAGACTTAAAGTATAAATAATGAAAGTTACTGCAAACAGGTGGAGCTTTACTTTTTTTTTTTTTTTTGTGAGGAAGATCAACCCTGAGCTAACATCCATGCCAATCCTCCTCTTTTTGCTGAGGAAGACCGGCCCTGAGCTAACGTCTATTGCCAATCTTCCCCCTGTTTTTTCCCCTTTTTCTCCCCAAAGCTCCAGTAGATAGCTGTATGTCATAGTTGCACATCCTTCTAGTTGCTTTATGTGGGACGCTGCTGCAGCATGGCCAGAGAATCGGTGCGTCGGTGCACACCTGGATCCGCACCCGGGCCGCCAGTAGCAGAGAGCACGCACTTAACCACTAAGCCATGGGGCCGGCCCCTGGCGTTTTACTTTGAAACCACTTTTCCTAAAGGAAGCCACCTACTTGAACCACTACCATCATACCCTCGTGAGACATGAGAAATGTGTGATTAGGATTGCTCTTTCTCCCAGCATATGATACAGACACAACCCCAAAATGAAAAGAAAACTGGTTGTTGAATCCACAGTAAAAATATTCTTTTACTTCTTTTTTGAAACATGACTCCCGCTGTAAGGATAAATAAAATAATGGACTCTGTTATAGAAAATAGTACCTTTTTCCAGTCTTGTCACATTTTCTGCTGAGACATTAATGTTTTTCCTGCAGTTTTCTTTAATAGAATCTAGTAGAGATTGCTTGGTTGAAGCCATAGTCTATAATTACTATTGAAGGAGAACAAAATTTGCCAACCCAAAATGTGTCTGTTTAACATGATGATTGTTTTAGGCTGATTATTTTTAAGAAACAAAAGGCTCCAAAAGTTTTTCTTATTACCTCGCCCTTAACTACCTAAAGGAATTCAGGTAAAAACCTGTCTCAGGAAGTAAGCTATCACTTTAGCGTAGCATGAACTATGTGGTAGACAGGGAGGAACCTAGAAAAGCCTGTTTGTTGGGCTCCCCTCTGTGTCCTCCTGCTTCTGTGTGGCCAAACATTTGTTTTCTAAACATTTGTTCCTTTTCACCTCTCTGTGAATTGCCTTCCTTCCCTTTGAAGTCCCTGACTGCCCCCACCCCCAATATCTTCTTTTGTTTTTAGCTGGAGATGGTATTTATTTATTTATTCATTTATTTATTTTTGTGAGGAAGGTCAGCCCTAAGCTATCATCCATGCCAATCCTCCTCTTTTTGCTGAGGAAGATTGGGACTGAGCTAACATCCGTGCCCATCTTCCTCCACTTTATGGGGGATGCTGCCACAGCATGGCCTGACAAACAGTACATCAGTGTGTACCCGGGATCTGAACCTGGACCACCAGCAACGGAGCACGTGCACTTAACCGCTATGCCACGAGACCAGCCCCTGGAGATGGTATTTAAACTGGTGGCTTTAGGCATTTTGGCAAGTTACTCAATTTTCCTGGGTCTCTCCTATGTATGCAGGAGGTTTATTAAACTTTGATTTTTCTCTTCTTAATTGGTCTTATGTCAATTTAATTCTTAGACCAGCCAGAAGAACTTAGAAAGGTAGAAGAAAATTTCTTCCTCACCTACACTATATAGGCCATAAGGATTAGAATGAACTTTCCATTATCAGCTACTAATCTCCTTTAAATGGCTTGAACAAATATTTTGTGTAACTTTTTCCAAATATATTTAAAATTTTTGGAAGTAGTTCGGTTTTCTCCTGAATACTTTATAATGATGCACTTCACATAAGAGAGTGACTACTATTACATATTAATGTTCTCATTGTGCTTTTTTTTAAAAGTTTTATTTTATTATTTATTTATTTATTTATTTATTTGTGAGGAAGATCAGCCCTGAGCTAACATCCATGCTAATCCTCCTCTTTTTGCTGAGGAAGACTGGCTCTGAGCTAACATCTATTGCCAATCCTCCTCCTTTTTTTTTTCCCCCCAAAGCCCCAGTAGATAGTTGTATGTCATAGTTGCACATCCTTCTAGTTGTTGTATGTGGGACGCGACCTCAGCATGGCCAGAGAAGCGGTGCATCGGTGCGTGCCCGGGATCCGAACCCGGACTGCCAGTAGTGGAGCGTGAGCACTTAACTGCTAAGCCACGGGGCCGGCCCTCATTGTGCTTTAATTATGACTAGATGACTTAAATTATGCCATACCTCTATATAGAAACTGAAGTGCCAATTACTTTCTTTTTAGGACTGAAAAATATGAAAACTTTGATGTCTCAGAATATTAATTGCAAAATTCTAATACTGAAGAAACTTTTTATAAATTTCTATTTGGAAACAAAGGCTATGGTTTTTAATAGTAAAGGACTTTTCATATAAAGGAAATATCCTATAGGCAGCAATTTACAAGTTGGATAAAATAAAGAAAGAGTGAAAAATATCAGCCACTTGTGACAAAAAGCCATATGTTATATCTATATTACCAACCACTAAATACCCTGAAACCTAAGAAATGGAGGCAGCAACCAACTCTAGTAATATTTATCAATATAAATGGTGCACCAAAATACAGAGCAATGTACAGCTCATTAGAGTATAGTTCCTTTTTTTTTTTGGTGAGGAAGATTGGCCCTGAGCTAACATCCATTGCCAATCTTCCTCTTTTTGCTTGAGCAAGATTTGCCCTGAGCTAACATCTGTACCAGTCCTCCTCTATTTTGTATATGGGACGCTGCCACAGCGTGGCTTGATGAGTGGTGTAGGTCTTCACTCTGGGCCTCCAAAGCGGAGTGCACTAAACTTAACCACCACACCACCGGGCTGGCCCCAGGAGCATGTTTTTTTCCCCCCCAAAGCCCCAGTAGATAGTTGTATGTCATAGATGCCCATCCTTCTAGTTGCTGCATGTGGGACGCAGCGCACAGAAAGAATGAATAAGTGAATGAATGACCAGCATAGGAATTTAGTACAGTTAAACCACAGAAGCAGAACTGAGCAGTGTTTATCTAGCAATGTCCTGGGGAGAGAATGTCCTGACCAGCCCAGGCTATTTCTGTAGTAGAGACAGATGCAGCATGTTAGCATAGCTTCCTAAGTCTGGGTGTTAGGGTCTGAGTGAGCGATGTGTTGTTCATAATTTTGTTTCCTATTTGTTCTGGCCCCAGGAGAAAATGCACTGACCTCCTCATGTGAATTATGGCCTGCTTAATAGTTATATTTCTCACTGCCAATGAAGAAATTGACATTGTGGTTTTGTCGGGGGAAGAGGGAGAATCTCCCTCTGCCCTTTTCCTTAAGGTTCCTATGGCTGGCCAAATAATTAACAAGACAGGTTAGCAGGAGAAAATAATACCAAGTTTAATAACATGTATACATGGGAGAAAGCAGGGACACTGCGTTTCTCAACACAATAGCAGAAATTCTCGTCTTAAATACCATGTTCAGCCAATGACAAAGGAGGATTTTGGGGGTTGGGGGAGTCAGTTACAGGAGATTACCACTAAAGCACAGTAAACAAGAGTAGGTTTATTATGCAGCCCCAAGGCCTCACCTTCCACATTGATAAGTCACTAGAAATGAGCTCATCCCCCCTCTTCCCAATACAGAGAGGGAGATACCTTTACAAATGGAGCCTTCCCTTATAAATGATTGTCTGGCAACTCCTCGCAGGGCCATCCAAAGAATGTGGCCAGAGAGACAGAACTCCCGATAAGATGGGCTTGTTGGTGCCTTTTCTATTGTAACCTCTATCCTACATTATCTTTATAGCAGTCATGATAGATCTGTTCTAGGAAGGAGCCACCATGTCAAATTCTTTAGGCAGTTAGTGGGGGAGGTCAAATGTCCTTCAGAGAAAACAACCAAGGTAAAGAGATAGATTTCAGGGTGGCCAAATCTTGATCTCCCACAGTTTATTCCTGTTCACTGATTCATTCACAAAAGATTCATTGAGCATCTGGACACTGTTCTGGGTCCTGGGTATACAATGCTGTCTTCTTTTTAACTCCATCTATTATTCTCATTAATTAAATCTTCACCACTTTTCTCAAGATGCTTGAACATAATCTTTCCTTCACTTTCTTTGGAGATGACTTTATTACTGTCTTTAATTTATAAAAGAGGTTATTAACTGTTATATCTTCAGTTTTCTGCCTTAATATCTACAAACATATGCATGCTAGCCATGCTTTCTCTTTACTTTGTAACTATTTAAGCTTTTGCTTATTGACTATTCATATTCCAGGTACTGTCCTAAGTGCTTTTCCCTCAGAACAACTCTGCGAGGTATAGGGAAGGAAAAATAATTTTCCCTCTACCCTTCTGAGTTCCTGGGTTAGACCCTTTGTAATAAAAGACTCATAAGAGAAAAACTAACAGAAGCTTATTAACATGTATACCTCACATATACATGGGAGATACCCAAGAAAACTGAGTAAAACAACCCAAGATGGCCCAAGCCATCACCTTAAATACTATTTTTAACTAAAGGAAAAAGAAAGATGTTGGGGGTGGCAGTGTGGAGGAAGGCCAGTTATGGGAGGTGACCAGTATAAGCACTGTAAACAAAGGTAGGGTTTGTTATGCAGATTTAAGTCAATGCCTTCTCATTGATAAAGTTGTCTTGTGATTTAGAGCCATCCTACTCTTCCTGGTACAGAGAGGGAGACACTTATAAATGGAGATTTCCTTTATAAATGTAAATTTATCTTACAAAAAGTTTTCAGAGCTTCTCCAGTGTCTGCTGTTTTGTAAAATAATCAGCTCAAAATAATCCTTATGCCAAAGAGGCATATTTTAGCATGGCATATTCTGCTACCCTTCAGAGGCGTTACCATCATTCCCATTTAACAGACAGAAACGTAAACAAAAAGAGGTTAAGTATTTTGCCCAAGTTCATACAACTAGTTAAAGTCAGAGTGAAGATTTAAACTCAGGCAATCTGGCTCTAAAGACCAAATGCTTAGCCACTACATTATAGATGCTTTCTTGCTTTCCTGATCTGTAGATAAAAGGACTTACTCCTCAGTATGGACTCCACACTGAGAGTCCTTCCTCCTTTTCACTTCCCATTACTCCCGCACATGTACCCTAAGATCCACCATTACCGAACTACTTACAGTTCCTGAATTCTGTTTTATGCCACAGTATCTAGGATGATGCAGTGATATTGTGATTTATAATAAGTAATATATATTTGGTCTACATCCCTATTTTTGTCACAGAGCTCCTAAAACACTTGGAATTAACTGAGATGAGAGCAATAAAGTTGTCTTTTGTTATGCTAATGAAGCAACTTTTGGAAAGCAGTAAAGGATGGGGGCTGGGTGCCAGGGGAACCAATCTTGTGATTAGAGGGCTGGAACTTTCAGCCCCACACAGGACTTCTGGGGAGAGGAGAGAGGCTGGTGATTGAGTTCATTCACCAATGGCCAATGATTTAGTCAGTTACATGAATGTAATGAAGCCTTCATAAAAATCGAAAAGGACAGGGTTTGGAGAGCTTCGGGATTGGTAAAGAGCTCCCAGATTGGAGATTTGGGGAGAGTTACGCTCCTGGAGAGGGCACAGAAGCTCCATGCCCTTTCCCCATACCTTGCTCTATGCATCTCTTCGACCTGGCTGTTACTGAGTTGTATCCTTTTATACTAAGCCGGTAATCTAGTAAGTAAAATGTTTTTCTGAGTTCTGTGAGCTGCTCTAGCGAATTAATTGAATTTGAGGAGGGAGTCATTGGAACCTCTAATCTATAGCCGGTAGGTCAGAAGCCCAGGTAACAACCTGGACTTGAGCGATTGGTATCTGAAGTGGTGGTGGTCTCGGGGTGCGGTGAGGGGGGCAGTTTTGTAGGACTGGGCCCTTAACCCGTGGGATCTGATGATCTCCAGGTAGATAGTGTCAGGATTGAGTTGAATTGTAGGATGTCCTGGTGTCCAAGAATTGCTTGTTGTGGGGAAAAACCCCTACACATTGAAATTGGGTGCAGAATTGTGTAATTGGTGTCAGAGAAGAGGGATTTGCTAGAACAGCCTTGGCTCACAGAAACATGATTTGGGAAGAAAAAGGATGAAAGGGCGAGGATGAGGAACCTTTGATTCCTGGGTGGCCACGTGGCCACCTTGGTAAGGAGCAGCAGCTGTGCTGCTATCAGTTGCTAAAGGTAAAAATTACTAATGGAATTTAGAGATGGATCCAACTCTAAGGGAGTTAGTTCACTGGATGCGTAAGGAAATGCAAACTAATAAGAAAAAGGTGAAATATACAGTCCCTTAGTTATTGTTCTGTAATAACTAAAATGAAATTAATAGTGAGTGCTGGGTCGGACCTTGATTCTAGACCAAACTCAGATTTTGGTGAGTCTGAGCTTAGGCCACTAACATCAAAGCTACTCCCCTAGGCAAAAATTGTGCAGGGACAACAGAAAGAACCTCTAAGACCTCTGGTCACTGGGAAGGTCAGTCAGTGTGGGGGAAGAGCAAAACCAAGAAACTATTGAAATCAGGGTAAAGCGTGAAGGAATTGTTTCATTTTGTGGATCAGTATCATCAGCTTTCTGAGGAACCTTACTCAAATGGATTACGAGAGTCACTAAGTTAGGAGCTGTGCATTTGGTTTTGAATGCTACAGAGTGGAAGAGCATGTTTGGGTTGTTACAGGAGCCACAGCTCACTATGGAACAGTCACAGAGAGCTGCATGTGATCCAGACACAAAGCAGGTTCTTCCTAAGGGAACAGCCAGCCTGGTGGACTGGATAAAAGCCACTGTAAGCTCTGTTTACCCTGAGAAGGGGGACTGCCCAACTCCCTATAAATTCCAAGTGGAACACCCGAGATGAACCAGCTGATATGCTTTGTATGCAAGACATGTGGGACTGGCTTTTTGATGACCGGGATATTCATCCACTGAATATGCCCGTTACCCAGGTCATGGTAAATGTTGTGGTTAGGGGGCCCCTTTCACATGGCATCCCGTATAACCTTGCTGCTGCAAAACCGAAAAGTAGTTCGGGAAGTCTTTTTGAATTTGCTTTCTGGGCTTCCACTCACGGGCCTTACAGGTGCTAATAAAAACATGAGGTTAACAAGAGGCTGAGGGAAGAGTCAACAAGGTGGAAATTTTTATACCGTTATTAAGAAATAAGGTGAATAAAGCAAATTTTATAGGAGCAAAACAAAGAGGAAACAGAAAGGGAAGAGTCACTGGACTCGTCCCAGCAGGGTGGAAATCTTTAGCTGGTTATTAAGAAATGGGGTGAATAAAATGGACTTTGATGGAGTTAAAACAAAGGTTTCAATACAGCACTACCAAAGGTTGGATGGGCCAAAGAGACGCCCTGTTGGTCCCCCAACATTAAAGGGCCCCAAACAAGTTTGCTCTATTTACCCAGTTTGGAGAAATTCGAAAAACTGCAAGGTAGAGATTACTATGAGAAAGCTGATCAGCAATCGCTTGGGGCAATGGTCACACAGATAAGTCAAGATAAAAGATTGACTAAAGGGCCCGGTAGGGGGCCGGGCCAGTGGTGCAAGCAGTTAAGTGCTTGCGCTCCGCTGCGGCGGCCCGGGGTTCGCTGGTTCGGATCCCAGACGCGCACCGACACACCGCTTGGCAAGCCATGCTGTGGCGTTGTCCCATATAAAGTGGAGGAAGATGGGCATGGATGTTAGCCCAGGGCCAGTCTTCCTCACCAAAAAAAGAGGAGGATTGGCAGATGTTAGCACAGGGCTGATCTTCCTCACAAAAAAAATAAAGGGCCAGGGTCTTTTGGCTCAACGTCTCACTGGGGGTTCAAAGCCTTTGCAGGAGAGTGGGTAAAATGGTCAGGGGCTGGAGAAGAAAAGTTTCTAGAACTCTTTGATACAGGAGTCCCATGAACTGTGGTACCAAAGCCGATTGTTGAAGCCCTGACTCAGGCTACAGTTAGGTTGAGAGGATGTAAAAATGTAATAATTGATAGGGTTATGAAAGTTGGAATGTTTAAGCAGGTATTATGTCAAGAAGTTGTGTCAACTTTACCTGAATGTTTTATGGGAATGGATATTATGTGTGGCTGGGGAACACTTTTCCTACCTAGTATTGTAAAACCAAAATCTGTTGATGAAGTCCTAATAGAGGCTACAGTTATAGAACGTAAGGGTTGATGGAATTATGGTAAAAGTTTGTAGGAGAATTGGTATGTTTGAATAGGCTTTATGTGAAGTGGTTGCCTCTCTTTTACCTGATTGCATTATGAGGCTTGACATTGTGTCTGACTGGGGAACGTTTCCCCTTCGTAGTATTGTAAAACAGAAGGCATGTAAATTGGGCAGTATTAATTGGACATGCTAAATGGGAACCAGTAAGATTGCCTGAGCCCACACAGTGTGGAAAAGAAGCTGAAGTGCTGGTAGGGACACATTCTCTGCAATAGCCTTATCTATGTAGAGCATAGACTGGGGCTTATGGCAAAAACCTGTGAACACCACCCAGCAGTGACTACTGGGACTTTGGATTAAAAAATTTCCATTTGAGGAATATTTACTACCTTTCTATTGGACATTATTAATTGGAGCTAACTTGATGGCTGAAGGACATAAAATTATGTTAAAATCTGAAATATAAAACCTGAAATATCCATTATGTCTAGGATGATGCCAGAGAAATGCTCTAATGGGATGGCAGTGCCCGGAAGAGTTCCATAATAATCTGAAAATGGTTTGTACAGGATCTTGTTATTGGGAGAATGCAAGGAGGAGATACTCACAAGCAGGGAGCCTCTTTTTCCCTAGGACTGACTCTGGAACCGTGCGAGGAGCTGTTTGTTGGATTTTATTGTCACTTGGACAGTGCCCTATAACAAACCCTCAACTGACTGACAAAGAGCTGCTTGGTTTGTGGACAGCAGTTCCAAGGCAAATGGACAACATCCTATTGGGTAAGGCTACCACTCTGATAGAAGGTAAAAACATCAGCCTGGTGGGCTGAATTGCCTGCTGTTTTCCTAGCGGTGATGGAAGAATTGAACAGTGGTAAAATCCCCATGTTTGGGTTTTTATTGACTTATGGGAAGTGCTGAATGGCCTGGCTGTATGTTCAGGCAGGAGAGCAATGCAAACCTGGCCTATTAAAGAGATGCCCGTGTGGGGCACAGCCTTATGGAAATTTGAGGGGTGCATTACAGTAGGACATGTCGATGCACATCAGATGAACTCGCTTCCAGGTTTGGAAGCTGGCTGGAATCAACAAGTAGATATCCCTGTGTGCTCTTTTGATGGCCACCTGCGTCCATGAAATGAGTGGACATGGGGGCACTGTAGCAATGCAGAGATGGGCTGAATCTAGACATACTCCTCTTGCACACTCTGAGGCACGAAATACCGGTGAGAACTGTTTTGTCTGCTAACAAGAGAAATAGAGATTGCAGATGGCTATGCAGCAGATTGCCTGGGGGGAAGGCTCTGAACATAGCTAGCAAGTGAGACTGATGCTGGTAGCCCGGGGGTGGCTGCAGATGTGTCTTCACAGGAATAGACACTGACTCTAGTCTGGGCTTTGCTTACCTGGTGGTAGATGCAAATGCTTAGAGTGCTATAAAAGAACTGAGACAGAAGATACTGGACCAATTTTGGATGGTTGACCATCATTTTTTCAGACCAAGGAATATACTTTATAGCCCATAATGTTCAACAATGGGCAGAGAGATATCTTTCTCAGTAACAGTTTGATAGAGAATTGGAATGGACAATTAAAACATTGGTTGTCTAAAATGGGGGGAGATAAAGGCACGAAGGATTGACTTACAGGCCTTCATCAGTATGAACATGAGTGGGACTTAAGGAGTGTCCCGACTGGATAGATTCTCTGTTTTTCTGGTGAATCAGGGGAAAAGGGGGTGGGGAAGGATGCTGGTATGACTATGTAATTCTTGCCAAGGGAGGATACTGGTATAATGGTTATACCTTTTTATTCTTTCTTTCCCACATCACCTCAACTTATTTTTCCCCCTACTTGGTGCAGTGATCACAGGACCAGGGGTGCAACTGCAAGGGCTGGAAACAGGGATGATTCCTAAGCAAGAAACTGTAACTTTGTTTTTAACTTTTATGTCACGATTCCTGAGGGCCTGATGGGGCAGGATATGCCTTTACCCCATCTGGCAAAATTTTAGGGGGCTAACAAGAATGCAGCTATATTGCCTGGTGGTAAAGATAGCCCACTAGTTCTGCACCTTGTAACCTTACCCTATATGAATGAGAGTGGATTGAGGGAGAGGAACTTGCTTGACTATTATTGCTGCCTGCAATTGAGACCAACACAGTGGCCCAACCTAATGTCCCTTCCAAAAGTGGAAAAGTGGATATAAATGGAGAGAATGAAAAATAGTAGATGTAGGTAGAGGAATGAATGAATGGTTTATGTAATGAGGAAAATCCAGTATTACATTAACACCATGAAAGAGGTTCAGAGCAAGAGATGATGTTGTCTCTTAGGTCACTTATACAGGATGCTTGCAAGGGTGAAGCCATATATTGCTGACACCACTCCTGCTTTTGGAGCATGATTGAATGGAAGGCTACAAACTTGAATGGCTTCCCCTGGGAGACATTTGCATATGATATGATGATGGACTGGATAGTTATTAATGACTGAATGAGAGTCTAGTAATGTGCCAGTATCTTTTATGATTGTTTTGCTATGAGGGATCCCTGTTTGAAGAACAGGGGTCTGACTGTGATATTTAGTGTTTCATAATAAGAAATGCATATTTGATCTTAGTCCCCTTTTCTGATAATTCCCTCAAACTCTGGGAATTAACTCTGCAGTAAAGGTGTCTCTTGTTATGTTAATGTAGTGACTTGGAAAGCATCTGAAGATGGGGGCTAGGTGCCAGGGAGGGGATCAACCATGTGATTAGAAGGCTGGAACTTTCACCCCCACCCAGGATCTCCGGGGAGGGCAGAGGGGCTGGAGATTGAGTTCAATCACCAATAGCCAATGATTTAATCAGTCGTGACAATGTAATGAAACCTCCATAAAAACCCAAATGGATGGGATTCTGAGAGCTTCCAGGTTGGTGAACACATGGAGGTTTAGGGAGAGTGGTGTGCTTGGAGAGGGCTTGAAAGCTCTGGCCCTTTCCTTATACCTTGCCCTATGCATCTTTTCCATCTGGCTGTTCTGTGTTATATCCTTTTATAATAAACCAGTAATCCGGTAAGTAAGGTGTTTCTCTGAGTTCTGTGAGCTGCTCTAGCAAATTAATCAAACTCAAGGAGGGGGTCGTGGGAACCTCTGATCTATAGCTGGTCAGTCAGAAGCCCTGGTGGCAACCTGGACTTGCGATTGGCTTCTGGAGTGGCAGGGGTTTAGGGGGCAGTCTTGTAGGACTGAACACTTAACCTGTAGGATCTGATGCTTTCTTCAGGTAAATGGTGTCAGAATTGAGTTGAATTGTTGGACACCCAGCTGGTCTCCAAGAATTGCTTGGTGGGGGGAAAACCCTCCACACGTTGGAATTGGGTATAGAATTGTAAGCCCTAACTCCAGTTCACTTTTTTTTTTTTTTTTTTTGGTGAGGAAGATTAGCCCTGAGCTAACATCTGTTGCCAATCCTCCTCTTTTTGCTAAGGAAGATTGGTCCTGGGCTGACATACATGCCCATCTTCCTCTACTTTTTTTAAAATGTGGGATGCCTGCCACAGCATGGCTTGATAAGTGGTGCATAGGGCCGCGCCCGGGATCCGAACCTGCAAACCCTGGGCCGCTGAAGCGGAGCGAGCGAACTTAACCACTATGCCACCGGGCCAGCCCCTCAAATTCACTCTTTAAAATATTTTTTTAAAGTTTTTTGAGCAGTTTTAAATTTACAAAAATGAAAATTGCAACTATAGTACACAGTTCTCTTAAAACCTATACCCAGTTTTCCTGTAATTAACATCCAACATTAGCAGTTGTATATTTATAATAATTGATGAGCTATTATTCTATACATTATTATTAACTAAAATGTGTACTTTCTTCAGCTTTTCACACTTTTTACCTAATGCCATTTTTCTTGTTCTATGATCCCATTCTGGACACCACATTACATTTAGTTGTCATGTCTCCTTAGACTCCACTTGGCTTTTGACAGTTCCTTTGACTTTCCTTGTGTTTGATGATCTCAACCATTTGAGGAGTGCTGATCAGTTAATTTTTAGAATGTCCCTCAATTAGGATTGGGATGATGATTTTCCTCATGATTAGACTGGTGTTATAAGTTCTTGGGAGGAAGACAATAGACATAAAGTGCCATTTCATCGCATCATCTCAAGGGTGCCTGATAACAACATGATTTATCACTGTTGATGTTAACCTTGATCACCAATCCAACACTACTTTATTTTCTTGTTCAAATTGTTCCAGCTTTGACCATTGGGAGCTCTTTCATTTGGCTTCCAGTTCCCTTCGTCATATGGCATCAGTGTGTTTTTATGTCTATAAATATTTCTATATGTCACCATCTTTGTCTTTATTAAGCCAAACATGGATTCTTACTGATTTTACCAACACTAATCCATTACTACTTGGATCATTTTAGTCTCTACCCTTGCTTATCTGTATCTTCCCACTTATACAGTAAGAAATCTGGCTCCCACTACCCACCATCCATTTGCTTAGTGATTCAGTTACAGAATTCATGTATAGCAGTATAAGAACTGTTAATGCATACTCCCATGGGAAACAACTTTACCAACTACAGTACAATGCTTATGTAGAATTTATTTCCCCTCTAGTGTCACATTTCCACTTATTTCCAAAGTTTACTTACATTAGCAACTCTTGTTCCTTCATCCCTTTCTTTCTTTTTTTTTTTTGTGAGGAAGATCAGCCCTGAGCTAACATCCATGCCAATCCTCCTCTTTTTGCCGAGGAAGACTGGCGCTGGGCTAACATCCGTGACCATCTTCCTCTACTTTATATGGGACACTGCCACAGCATGGCCTGACAAGCGGTGCGACGGTGCAGCCCGGAATCCGAACCCGGGCTGCCAGCAGCAGAGCGCACGCACTTAACCACTACGCCATGGGGCCGGCCCCCCTTCATCCCTTTCATTGAGATTTTGTATTTATTTATTTTTGGTTATTTGTCGATAGTAGAAAACATGTAGCATAAAATTTACCATTTTAAACATTTTTAAGTGCACTGTAAGTGGTGTTAACTATATACACTTTGTTGTGCAACATACCTCCAAAACTTTTTGGGAGGGGTTTGGAGTATGATTATATTTCAAAGGTAAGAGTGTATATATGTGTACGTGAGAGAGAAAAAAGAGTTCTGCGGGGGCTGGCCCCATGGCATAGCGATTAAGTTTGGCATGCTCCCTTCGGCAGCCTGGGTTTGCTAGTTTGGATCCTGGGTGCAGACCTACACCACTCGTCAGCTATGCTGTGACGGTGACACCCATACAGAATGGAGGAAAATTGGCACAGACGTTAGCTGAGAGCAAATCTTCCTCAAGCAAAAAGAGGAAGATTGGTAACAGATATTAGCTCAGGGCTAATCTTCCTCAGCAAAAAAATAAAATAAAATAAAATAGAAAAATTCTGGGAATTCATAGCAAGAAAAGCAAGGAAAATCATGATAGTAACAATTTCCATTTCAGTTTACAATGCATGATTAAAAGATTTTGAAATGCTGATTCATGAAGTATACGAAACTGCCCATCATCTTTTACCATAGCATATATCCTTACTTTGTGCATTCATCAAAATCATTTTGAAGACTATTGCCACATTACTGGAGGGAAGTAGTAATCATTTAATGAAAGACTTGAAAGAGTAGGTGAGGACACTAAAACAAGTTAGAAAGGTGCTCATGAACTATCAGGGGCTCTAAAACTTTTATCTTGCAAAACTGAAATTCTAAACTCATTGAACAGCAACTCCTTTTTTCCCCCTCCCCCCAGTCCCTGGCAACCACTATTCTACTTTCTAAGAGTTTGACCACTTTAGATACCTCTTATAAGTGGAATCATGCAGTATTTGTCTTTTTGTACCTGGCTTATTTCACTTCACATGATGTCTTCCAGGTTCATCCATGTTGTACCATGCAATAGGATTTCTTTCTTTTTTAAAGCTGAATAGTATTCCATTGTGTGTGTGTGTATACACACACATTTTCTTTATCCATTCATCTATCAGTGGACGTTTAGATTGCTTCTACCTCTTGACTATTATGAATAATGCTACAGTGAACACAGATGTGCAAATAACTCTTTCAGATCCTGTTTTCAATTTTCAATTTTTTTTTTTTTAGTGAGGAAGATTGGCCCTGAGTTAACATCTGTTGCCAATCTTTCTCTTTTTTGTTTGAGGAAGATTGTCCCTGAGCTAACATCTGTACCAGTCCTCCTCTACTTTGCATATGGGATGCTGCCACAGCATGACTCAGTGAGTGGTGTGCAGGTCTGTGCCCGGGATTTGAGCCTGCAAACCCTGGGCTGCTGAAAGGGAGCACGCGAATTTAACCACTACACCAGCGGCCGGGCCTCAGTTCTTTTTGATAAATACCAAGAAGTGGGATTGCTGGATCCTATGGTAATTTTATTTTTAATTTTTTGAGGAATCTCCATACTGTTCTCCATAGCACCTGTACCATTTTACATTTCCACCAGTGGTGCACGAGGGTTCCAATTTCTCCACATCCTGCCAACACTTATTTCCTTTTCTTTTTTTTTTAATTGTGGATATCCTAACCTGTGAGGTGGTATGTCATTGTGGTTTTGATTTGCATTTCCATGATTATTAGTGATGTTAAGCATCTTTTCATTTGTTTGTTGGCTATTTGTATGTACTCTTTGTAGAAATGTCCATTCAAGTCATTTACCCCTTCTTTGAGTTATCTAAATTTTTTTTTTTTTTTTTTTGCTGAGGAAGACCAGCCCTGAGCTAACATCTATTGCCAATCCTCCTTTTCTTTTTTTCCCTTTTTCTCCCCAAAGCCCCATTAGATAGTTGTATGTCATAGTTGCACATCCTTCTAGTTGCTGTATGTGGGACACCACCTCAGCATGGCCAGACAAGCAGTGTGTCGGTGCATGCCCGGGATCCGAACCCAGGCCGCCAGTAGCAGAGCACGTGCACTTAACTGCTAAGACACGGGGCCAGTCCCTAAAAAATTTTTTGTTAGTTGTCAGAGTTTTTATATATTCTGGATATTAAACACTTATAAGATCATATAGTCTGCAGATATTTTCTTCCGTTCCACAGGTTGCCTTTTCAATCTATTAATTGTTTCCTTTGCTATACAAATTTTTTTTCCTTTATTGTGAAATTTTTGTTGTAGCTTATTGTTTGTCAGTCACCATATAAATGCATCCCTTCACTACTTGTGCCCACTCCCCACCCCTTTTGCACCTGGTAACCACCAAACAGTTCTCTCTGTCCGTGTGTTGTTTTATCTTCCACTTATGAGTGAAATCATGTGGTGTTGGTCTTTCTCTGGCTTATTTCGCTTAACATAATAGCCTCCAGGTCCATCCATGTTGTTGCAAAAGGGATGATTTTGCCTTTATGGCTGAGTGGTATTCCATCGTATATATAGACCACATCATCTTTACCCACTCATCAGTCGAGGGACACTTGGGTTGCTTCTACTTGGCTATAGTGAATAATACTGCGATGATCATAGGGGTGCATAAGCCTCTTTGGATTGCTGATTTCAGGTTCCTTGGGTAGATAGCCAGTACTGGGATAGCTGGATCATAAGGTATTTATTTGTATTTTTTTTTTTTTTTTTGTGAGGAGATCAGCCCTGTGCTAACATCCGCCAATCCTCCTCTTTTTTTTTTTTTTTTTTTTTTTTTTTGCTGAGGAAGACGGCCCTGGGCTAACACCTGTGCCCATCTTCCTCCACTTTATATGGGACGCCGCCACAGCATGGCTTGCCAAGCAGTGCGTCGGTGTGCGCCCGGGATCCGAACCAGCGAACCCCGGGCCACCGCAGCGGAGCGTGCGCACCCAACCGCTTGCACCACCGGGCCGGCCCCTTTATTTGTATTTTTAAGTTTTTGAGGAATCTCCGTACTGTTTTCCATAGAGGCTGCGCCAGTTTGCATTCCCACCACCAGTGAATTAGGGTTCCCATTTTTCCAGCCTCTCTAGCATTTGTTTTTCGTCTTGGTGATTATAGCCATTCTGATGGGTGTAAGATGATATCTTAGTGTGGTTTTGATTTGCACTTCCCTGATGATTAGTGATGTTGAGCATCTTTTCATGTGCCTATTGGCCATCTGTATATCTTTGGAGAAGTGTCTGTTCATTTCCTCTGCCCATTTTTTGATCGGGTTGTTGGTTTTTTTGTTCAGTTGTGTGAGTTCTTTATATATTATGGAGATTAATCCCTTGTCAGATATATGGTTTGCAAATCTTTTTTCCCAGCTGGTGGGTTGCCTGTTCATTTTTATCCTGGTTTCATTTGCCTTGTAGAAGCTCTTTAATCTGATGAAGTCCCACTTGTTTATTTTTCTTTTGTTTCCTTTGTCCAAGTAGACTTGGAATTCGAAAAGATGCCTTTATGACCGATGACGAATAGTGTACTGCCTATATTTTCTTCCAGGAGTTTTATAGTTTCAGTTCTCACCATCAGGTCTTTGATCCGTTTTGAGTTAATTTTTGTGTATGGCGAAAGAAGATGGTCTACTTTCCTTCTTTCGCAAGTGGCTGTCCAGTTTTCCCAGCACCATTTATTGAAGAGACTTTCCTTTCTCCATTGTATGTTCTTAGCTCCTTTGGTGAAGATTAGCTGCCTGTAGATGTGAGGTAAAATTTTTTAAGCTTGATATGCCTCATTTGTCTTATTTTTAATTTTGTTGCCTGTGCTATTAGAATTGTATTCAAGAAATTATTGCCAAATTCAATATAATGACACTTTTACCCTATGTTTTCCTCTAGGAATTTTATAGTTTCAGGTCTAATGTTTAGATGTTCAATCCATTTTGAGTTCATTTTGTATATGATATGAAGTGAGGGTCTAACTTCATTCTTTTGCATGAAGATACCCACAGTTTTCCCAACACAATTTGTTGAACACATTGAAAAAAATACATTTTCTCCATTGTGCTGTCATGGCATCCTTCTCAAAGATCATTTGGTCATATACACAAGAGTTTTTTTTTTTTTTGGGGGGGGGAAGATTGGCCCTGTGCTAACATCTGTTGCCAATCTTCCTCTTTTTTTTTTCTCCCCAAAGCCCCAATATATAGTTGTGTATCATAGTTGTAGAGTTGTGGCTCTTCCATATGGGAAGCCACCTCAGCATGGCTTGATGAGCGGTGAGTAGGTCCCTGCCCAGGATCCGAACTTGCGAACCCCAGGTGGCAGAAGCGGAACATGCGAACTTAACCACTGCACCACCAGACCGGCCCCTACACAAGGGTTTATTTCTGGGTTCCTTATTCTGTTCCATCGGTCTATATGGTTGTCCTTATGCCAGTAACATACTGTTTTGCTTACTGTAGTTTTAGAACATGTTTTGAAATCAGAAAGTGTCAAGCTACCAGCTTTGTTTTTCTTTCTCAAGATTGTTTTGGCTATTCAGGGTACTTTGAGATTCCATATGAACTTTAGTATGATTCTTTCTGTTTCTGCCGAAAACACCATTTAGATTTTGATAGAGATTGCATTGATTCTGTAGATCCTTTTGGGTAATATGGACATTACAGCAATACAGTCAAGTGTTGCTTACCAATGGGGATACATTCTGAGAAATGCATTCTTAGGCGATTTGGTCGATGTGCGAACATCATGGAGTGTACTTACACAAACCTAGATGGTCTAGCCTACTACACACCTAGGTTATGTGGTATAGCCTATTGCTCCTAGGCTACGAACTTCTACAGCATGCTACTATACTGAATACTGTAGGGAATTGTAGCACAATGGTAAGTATTTGTATATATAAACATAGTTAAACATAGAAAAGGTACAGTAAAAATATGGCATAAAAGATAAAAAAATGGAACACCTGTATAGGGCACTTGTCATGAATGGAGCTTGCAGGACTGGAAGTTGCTCTGGGTGAGTCAGTGAGTGAGTGGTGAGTGAAAGTGAAGACCTAGGACATTCTGTACACTACTCAAGACTTTATAAACACTGTACACTTAGGCTACACTAAATTTATTAAAAATATTTTTCTTTCTTCAATAATTAACCTTAGCTTACTGTAACTTTTTTACTTTATAAACTTTTTGGCTCTTTTGTAATAACACTTAGTTTAAAACGTATGCATTGTACAGCATGTGTTTTGTTATATCCTTATATTCTTCTTTCTTTATATCCTTATTCTATAAGCTTTTATCTATTTTTTCTATTTTTGTTTTTTTACTTTTTAAACTTTGTTAAAAACTAAGACAAAGACATCTTAGCCTAGGCCTACAGAGGGACAGGATCATCAATATCACTCCTCCACCTCCACATCTTGTCCCACTAGAGGGTATTCAGGGGCAATAACATGCATGGAGCTCTCATCTCCTGTGATAACAATGCCTTCTTCTGGAATACCTCCAGAAGGACCTGCCTGAGGATCTTCTTGAGGAGAGGTCACTCTTTTCAGAAATATATCCAAGATGGTTTGCTTGTTTTTTTTATTTTCTTCTTCATAGATTTGTTTGTAAGCAGATAATGCACTATGAACATTCCTCTCTGTTAATGAAAACCTTCTGGTGTTGAGGTCAATGTTTTCAGACGTTTTAGGGAGCTTGCTGAGGTCTGCAAAAGCTTAGGTTAAATACTTCACTGAATTTTCTTAGGGATTCTTCATCTTTTTCTTCTACTACATTTTCCTTTTCTCTGGCCTCTTCTTCAGCTACGCATTCCTGTTCCAGTTCCAACAACTCGTCATTAGTCAATTCCTCAGGAGGCACCTCTAGGAGCTCCTCATCATCCTCATCCACATCCAGGTTCAAGTTGTTTGCCATCTCAACCACAGCCTTGTTGATTTTTGCAATCTCCTCATCCTTGAGAAATCCTTTGAAGTCATGGACAATTCTCTTGAGTGTCTTCTTCCAGATGTCATTCATACACTCCTTGGTGACACCACCTCACCCCCAAACAATAGTCTTGATGCAACCATAGAGGTCATAATCCTTCTGGAATTGCATCAGTGTCTTCTCGGTGTCTTTCTCAGTTGCAGGAATAGCCTGGGCAAAGGTCCTCTTCAGGTAGTAGGCCTTAAAAGCTGCTATAAATACTTGGTCCATTGGTTGAATCAAAGAGGTGGTATTTCAAGGGAGAAACACATTTTTGATATTGGGATGAAAATCACCAATAAAATGAGGATGTCCAGGAGCATTATGAACAATAAGCAAAATCTTGAGAGGTATATTATTCTCCAGACAGTACTTCTCCATTTTGCTGGCATAGTAATTCAGGAGGGCACCTTGGAAGAGAAATTGGGTCATCTATGCCTTCATATTGCTTATGTAGTACACTGGATGTGTGTGCTTATTTATATGCTTGAAACCCTGGGTTTCTCATTGTGCCAGATCACAAAGGGTTTCAATTTGTAGCCTGCAACATTGCCCCCAAGCAAGACTGTTATCCTGTCCTTAAAAGCCTTAAAACTTGATATTTATTTGGCCCCTTTATGGATGAATGCCTTTCAAGCATCCATTTCCAGAATAGGGAGTTTCCATCCATATTGATTATTTGCTCTGGCAACTAATTTTCCTTTACAATCAATTTATCTGGAGTTTCCAAAAATTCTTCAGCTGCCTTCACATCAGCACTTCCACACTCACCACTCACTTTCACATTATGTAAAGAATAATAATTCTTAAATCATTTAAACTACCCAGAGGTAGCAGTAAATTCAACATTGTAGTTGAGTTCAACCTTTTCTTTCAACATCACAAAAACAAACTTTTTGTTTTGGCCATAATCATCAAGGTGTTGAGAGGGGTATGCTTCTGTGCCTGATCTTCGATCCAGGTCATTAGAAGTTTCTCCATGTCTGATATAGGCCCTTCCTGAATTTTTGTTGGTCTCATTGCCTTCAGTGAGGCAGATCCTTTAACAGTTTCTGTCCCTTTGTTCTTGTTCTTCAAGATTGTAGCTATGGGGGCCGGCCCTGTGGCCTAGTAGTTAAGTTCAACATGCTCTGCTTTGTTAGCACAGGTTTGTGGGTTTGGATTCTGGGTGCAGACCTACAACACTCATCAGCCATGCTGTGATGGTGACCCACATGCAAAATAGAGGAAGATTGGCACAGATGTTAGCTCAGGGCTAATCTTCCTCAAGCACCAAAAAAAAAAAAAAAAGAGGAAGATTGGCAACACATGTTAGCTCAGGGTGAATCTTCCTCAGCAAAAAAAAAAAAATAATAATACAGATTGTAGCTATGGTGGAATGGGACATGCCTGACTGGCAAGCAATAACAATCACTGATTTTCTACCTTCATAGTCCTTAATCACTTTTAATTTTGTTTCCATGTCAATCACTCAGTATGACCTCTTACTGGCAACATTAGCAGGGGGTTTTGTATGATTAGAGTCAGTGATGAATATAACAACATAAGATTAAATCAAGCACAAGAGAAAATAATGCAATCAAGTGACATGGCAAACACGAGTTGTGTGAGGCTGCTCCTGGCATAACACAGCATACTGTTTTACAGTAAACTTTATTTTTGTAAGTAGAAAGAGTACACTCTAAAATAATGATAAAAATATAGTAATGTAAATACATAAACCAGTAACATACTCATTTATTATCATTATCAAGTATTATGTACTATACAAAATTCTATGTACTATACTTTTATATGACTGGCAGAGTAGTAGGTTTGTTTACAGCAGCATTACCACAAACATGTGATTGATGAGTTGTGCTGACATTACAATGGCTATGACATCACTAGGTGATAGCAATTTTTCAGCTCTATTATAATCTTATGGGACCACCATCGTATATGTGGTCTGTTGTTGACCAAAACATTGTTATGCAGCCCATGACTATATCAATCATATCATAAATATGACTAAAGTTTGCACTATATACATTATAGTGACCATATGATTTGATATATATTATATTATGATTATATGATATGATATGTATGATATGCATATGATAACTTGGTTAATTTATAGATGACATATATTTATAGATATATATTTATTGATGATATATTATAACTTGGCTAATACCTCTCAATAGTTTATCACAATCATTTCCTAACTCTTGCTTTGGAAATTCAAATCCGCATATATTTGTTCACACGTGAAAAATAGCAGGAGTCTTCTCATTAAAGCAAGTTTCTTGGAATTAAGAGATTAATATTATACTCATAAATATGTCACTATTTAACAGACCATATAGCTAATATACAAAGGTCTATAACACTCAACTCCAACATTTAAAAAACAAATTGAGATAAAATTAGTCAGATCTGCCAATCTTAGATTTTTCACCTGAAATCATGGAAATTCAGGAATAAAAGGGATACTAGAACTAAACTAATGTAATTCCCATTAATGCTTATCTTGACTCTATAACAACCATATAAGTCACAGGCTCTCTGTTTGCACTTCTAGTAGGACAGAACTCACTACTACTTCCCCAAGGAATCTCACTACTTTTCAGACAGCTATAATTTTTAGAAAGGTCTTTTTCATGTTGCAGCAAAGACTGCTAGTTGGTTAAAATTCATTTTCCTCTTATTTATTAACCTAATGCCTAGATAAATCACAACTGCATAATTTTCAGGGCCAAGTACAAAATGAAAATGCAGGGCCTTTACTGAGGATGGGGAAGTCAACCTTCCCTTCTCATGGATCGGTGGTCCCAAGCCATGACAGACAGGCAAATCCCGAGAGATTGCAACCTCCCTACCCAATGTGCTTGGAACGTGGGTTAGGGTAAGCAAGAGACTCCCACTGAGCTGTCTGCTGAGCTCATAGGCTAGAGTCTAGATGGTCATCACTTTGCCCCACCCTGAGAAGCTGCAGGGTGCACACCCAACCCTAACCTTCCCCACCCTCTTACCCAGGCCTCCACCTGGAGTGAAATACAGTGGTGGAATGGGGACCTCCCCCCACCGACACTTCCCAGATAGCATGTAGGGCAGAGAGCAGCAGCAGTAGTGGGGTAGGGACAGAGAGAGGGAAGAAGAGAAATCATTCTCAGAAGCCAGGGAGGAGGCAAAAGGCATGACCACCGCGGGTCAACACTCCCAAGCCCTGGGCACATGCTTCATTGTTCCATCAGACTCCACTTATAAAATAAATTCAAAGATGAAAATATTAAAAATTTCAAGCCAGCAACTTTGAAGCATTAAATCTCAAGCATAGGGTCCTTCTGAATGTATGGTCCTGTGCAACTGCCCTGGTTTCCCACTTTGCCCTAAATCAAAGGATGAAAGCTGTGTGCTGTGTTGGAGTAGAAATTAACTGGTTCCTTAAGGATTTTATGTAGCCTCCATACTAACCCCGGGCTGCTTATTTCCAAGTGTCTTTTACAAAAAGATTAACCCCTATATTTTGGTCTTTGTTACCAACCACTAAATGCAATTCCTAATTAATACACATTAAAGTTACATTTACCTCCCTGTTGCTTCCACACTCTGGTTCTTGTTATATTATGTGAGATAAATAAATAAGCACACAAATACATAGCAGCATGGCTTGTAAAGCTTGTGTACAATGAGTCCACCACATTTTCTGTACATGCCTGTACTGCTACTGATTTTATTATTTCTGCTAATGTAACTTTTCACCACTTCTGCCACATCCTTCTCACTTTTTCCATTTCTCTTTACTCACTCAGCTTTGAACTAAGTCTCAGGCCATTTCTGGACAGATCAGAATAGTAGTTCATTAAAGTAAAGGAAAGAAAAATAGATAATCATCATTTTACCAAGTGCCAACTCCAATTGTTTAACTATTTTTATCCTCCTCCTGCCTCTGATTTTGCAATATGTTGGCTTGGCATTATGTATATGCAATCCAAGATGGAATATAAGTTACTCTCATCTTTTCTATTTTATTTACATATCTTTGATTCTTTCATTAGATCTTTAAGTGAATATGGAAGCATTAAATGGCTAATTTTTATTTTCTTTTTTTCCTAATCTACATTTTCTACATTTTAAGCAATGAATATTTTTGTTATAAATAACTGATTAAATGACAACGTTCCCATAATGCTCATAAGTGTTTGGTTTGCCAGTTTTTCTATGCTATTCCTTAAACATAGAGGTGTGATTTTCTAGATATCCTCTTCAATACTTGAGAGTCCTGAAGCTGAAAGGTCACCTGCATCCTAAGACAAGCTTCACCATCTAAGTGCACAGATCATGGTGTATGACATCTGGGGGATTCTTGACAAGGATGGTGAATTAAGAGCTAAGGTAAAATGAACTCTAACATGCGCTGCATAGCTATGGATATTTCACCAGCACCCAATAGTAAGATTCCCACACTAAAGCCACAATAACTGTATGACCTACTGGTAATATCACTCTGCCCATTAAAAGCTATTTTACTGTTAATTAATAAAGTCAAGGTCAAGACTCAGTTCTAGTATCTTAGTTCCTTACGGAAATAAGTGCAATAATTTAAAACTCACAAGCTGTAAAACGTGTTTATCAAATATTTAATCCCTTGATTCCCCAAAGTATTGGCAACAGTGGGCTGATTTTTATGTTCCAAATCTGGAACCAACCCCTTGGAGTGTTTTGGTATTCCTAGATGGTGCAATTACATAAACGTTTTTCTAGTTATTTTATAAATATCAATTATATTAATATACACTTCTTCAATTCAGACCAAACAACTGATGAGGTTTTATTGATATTTACATAGTAATAAATAAATGTGATTTAAATGTTGCCAAATAAATAAAGTATCTGGCTCAGGAAAATATTTTCTGAGTAAAGAGTAAAAGAAAGTTTCTATTAGAACAACAACAACAAAAAATCCTAGCTCTCCCAAATCATATAGTGAGTCTGCATTATTGTGATAATGATATTTCAGAAAAATGAAATAATGAATAAGAATAGCCATAATCTATGGATGATTACAGCATATTAGGCCGTGGATACAGTAGATTGTGAATGTCCTACATTCAAAGTGAAATGAAAAAATTGAAAGAACTATCCAAAAAAGGCAACTCCTCAAAACAAACTTTGGTTTAAACTTACCATTTACCATTCAACAAATATTTCTTGAATTTTACTATATGTAAGGTTCTGTAGAAGTTAGGGAGATTCATACAAATTCAACCCTGGTTTTTGGAAAGGGTGGAAGGACCCATGTAAACAAAGACTTCCTCTCATCAAAACATTCACAATTCATCTATACAAAGGGCAAGGAGAGGGACAATGGTTGAACATAATTGAGGATACAGAAGTCAGCTTTACATACCCGTAAGTGGGAAATGAATAAGAACTAAAAAACATAAGCACTCGATGAGGCATAGTTGAGTGATTTCATGAAATACACACACGTCAATCCTGATGGTGACTTTTTAATTCACTCAGCATACCAATTCGCCTCTTCCTCCTTTCCTCCTTTTGTGTTAACTAAATCCTATCAGATTTTATATTTATAAAATCCTATCAAAAATGGCCTATTTATTATGGGAGTAAGAAATTAAAATTAAAAAATGCGTTCACTTATTCATTTATTCACAGGTAAGCAAACATTTTAATGGTCTTCGGGCATTCTCACGTCTCCATGTTTGAATTTTTCATGTGTGTATGTGTCTACATGTGTGTGTATGTGTGTACACGTGTGTGTGTGTACGTGTGTGTGTGCATTTGTGTTCTTATTCCTATCCATTATCTTTAGAGGATGGTAAAATTCACACTGAGTTCATGAAATCATTAAATTCAAGGCTGAAAGAGGCCACAAAAACTCTTATCCAAACTCTTCAAATTATTATGAGAAATCCACAGCCCAGAGAGTTTAAACTGATTTGCTGGAGATAACATGATAAGGACATGGCCAAGATGGAACTAAGACTCTTACCTCCTATTTGACCTCCCAACACTGTTTTCTCTACCTTGGCACATGTGAGGTAAATTTTACTTTCAAACTTGATCTTTTGTTGGTTACTATATTAAGGGTTGTTAAATATCTAAATAGATTACTGAGGGAAATGATAAAACTCTGAACCTTTTAACAACAGAATGTATTTCTGTAGGTAGGATTAACTACTCTGTACTATAGGTAGATAGGACCAGATCACCTTTCAAAGCCATTTTGACTTTCTGCATTTAGTATTTCACCTTTGTTATTGTCATAAAAAAGATGTGAATAAATGATTTATAAAAAAATTACCTTCCAATTTTTATCTTCCTTCAGAAGGTAACTAATTTTCTTAATATGACTCATAACATATTTAACATTTAAATTTTATAAATGAACAATTAACTTTTGAAACCTACTTAGCAAATAGCTTTTGTATCAATTTACCTCTTCAATATCTAAGCCCAGCATCATTATTAAAAGAACGGGCAGTGCTTTTAGTGGTAATATAATCTAAACTAATTTTTTTTCCAAAAAAACATTGCATCAAACTATAAAAGTGATTAGCTGTTGGTCCGTATAGGGGGAAAAGAAAGCTAAAGTTACCCAAGTCATAAGACTTTATTTGTAAAAATAAGGTCAAAGCATTTATAAATTTCATGTCACAATCTATTTTAAAATATTAAAATACACACACAATCCAGGACCTTCTCTTAAAAATTGATACTTCAAATCTGTAATTTGATTCAAGAAAGTCTGTAATACTCTGCTTGGAAACCATGTGAATTTGCTATTTGTACCACAGAAACTTGTCTATCCTGCCTGCTTGAGAAGTTTTTCCATGTTTTCTCTGTGTGTCTATCTACATAGCCAAAGTGCAATTTTGTTTACTTGTTAATAAAGACAGCCTTTGAAAATAAGACCTATATTTGACTTTGAATTTCTATAAAAAAAGTGGCTAAAATAAAGTTCTTTCTGGCTTAAAAATATAGCTATATTTCCAAAGAATTATGGTGGGTGAAATTTAGATGCTTATCTACTTTTAGATATATCAAGGTTGGTTTAAAATGTGTGAGAATGGGCCGGCCCCCTGGCTTAGCGGTTAAGTGCGCATGCTCCACTGCTGGCAGCCGGGGTTCGGATCCCGGGTGCGCACCGATGAACCGCTTCTCCGGCCATGCTGAGGCCGCGTCCCACATACAGCAACTAGAAGGATGTGCAGCTATGACATACAACTATCTACCGGGGCTTTGGAGGGAAAAATAAATAAATAAATGAAATTAAAATGTGTGAGATTGTTATATAAATTTTGATTTTATGTCACAAATTTTCTAAAACTATAAATAATTTTGGCTTGAGGAATTTGTTTTCCTTAATTGCCATTTAAGACATGGTTTAAATGAGAACTGACTTTGTGAACAATTCCTTTTTGATAGTATTAACTGGCAAGTGTTTTGAAAATAATGTATAGAGTACTTATTACTTTATTAATTGACTATATAGAATGTGCAAATGCAAAATAGATTTTTTTATTGGATCTAGATATAAGCGAAAAATGTGAGGATTATGCTCACACATTTGAGAGCCTCTAAATAAATATATTTTAATTACAAAAAGTTGGCAAAAACTTATTTTTTTATCTATTACGGATATTAGGTAGTAATGAAAGCAAATTGTTTTTTGTTTTTAGCAACACATTTAAGATCATAATTAATATTTTTCAATTAAGGATCTTTTTTAAAAAAATCTATTTTCCATGTTTGTGAGTTTGTTTTTGTTAAAAAAAAAAAGGTATATGGAGTTTAAAAAGTAGTATTGCATAATTCCCAAAATATCAAGCTGCAAAGCTGTTCTCATTGGAGAGAAGAAATCTCTTACAGTAGCTTAAACACAGAAAATTTCAGCAAAAGTGATTTGAAAAAAAAGACAACCTTCTTTGCCACAACAGAGAAGTCAGTAGAGCCATCATTTGTTAAATTGAGTATTCTCACTAACTTTCTACGTACAGTGTTATAAACGATTAGAGAAGACTGACAGATTGTAGTTCTTCAACCATATGACAATAGAAGTAGGAATGAAGTAAAGGAATAATTCATGCATGCAAACCACAAAATCTCCTATGCAATTTAAATATCATTTAATTATAACTGTGTGAAGTGACCAGTTGATACCATATTAATTGAAATGTATGTTAAAATTAATGAATGGCCTTAGTCATATCTTTTATCGTATAGGGGAGGAAAGACTTTTCCTCTACTTGGATTCTGTGGCTGGGCTTGAGAATTAAAAGGACAAAAGATAGATTAACAGGAGAGAAGCACACAAATTTTATTCGATGTACATAAATAACCTGTATGCCTCAAGCCCTGTCAGTGTGCTCTTTGCAATTCTTGCAAAGAAAGGGATGTTAAGACAGGCAGCTAAGTGTTTAAGAAAGTTTCTGGGGAAGTTGGAGGAATTTCAGGAGTTATAGGAATTTGTTGAGGTGGGACTGGAGTTTGGGGAAAGTGAATTGAGGCAGGGCTCTGGAAATCTAAAAGATCTTCTTGAGGATCAGGGACAGGGAGTGGGGGTAGAAGGAGATACAGGAGAGTGGAGAAGGGGAATTTATGGTCGATGTGGATTTTATCTTTTGTTCTAAGTCTGATTTATATCCTCTAATTTTGTTAAGGGAGTCCCTAATGGTAGACATAATGCTCTTTTGTATCCTTCTATCAAGTTGATCTTGCCATAGGTGTCAACAGAATATTTGTTTAGGTTGAAAGTTTTCTAAAAATGCTTTAAAATATAAAATTTTTCCAAATCAAAGGATCCAGCATCTGGCCTTTGACAAGTAGGATATACAAGAGTATATCCATTCCAATAGCCACTTAATCCAGTAAGTCTTTTTATAGAAAGACCTGGAGGTAACTTTCGAGGCTTAGAATGAATTTTTACCATGAACACAAGAGGCATCTCCAAACTTGGTTTGGGGATGATCATGATCCCAAAAGTCATGCCCAAAGATAGCCTAAAGAAACAAAGATCCTTGTTGCTATAGGCAGTAAGAATAGTGTTTATGAAAACTCATGCCAGTGGTCTCCTACAAAAGTGAGATGTCTCCAAATACAGGCCTACTAATTTGTAATACTGGGCATGAGATACTGGGATGGAAATTTCCCAGCACTGACAAGGCATTGAGAAGAGAGACAATAAAAACCCCTTATGGCCTGAGGCTATAAGTGACCATAAGCTATTTTTATTTATTAAGACAAACTCCCCTGAGAGTTGGCACAGTGGGAAAAATAACGTTGCTTGTGCATCTTGTCTCAGTTTCCTACCCTGATGGCTAGCCACCAGTCAGACTTGACAATCTACTTGCCCCAGCAGGCAGAAACCAGAAAGAAAATGTCTCATTGGTTACAAGCCAAAGTTCTCAGGACATAAAATGAGATGGAAAAAGAATTCCATCTGTTTTTTTTACCAGTGACCCACAGCAAAGTTTCTCCAAATAGATACCAGTCTGGTGAGAACTGTAAACTCACTGGTCTGTGAGGCCGGCTCCAACAACAGGCTTATAGGACTTATGTCTGTGTTCTACTATATGATTGTCCTTAAAACAAACAATACAAAAGACAGAGACAAAGGAAAATAATGACTATCTCTGGGAGAGAAAGGATCAATTAAATCCAAGAGTACTCAAAACAAAAACCACAAGAGTCACTATACCCAAAAAACTAGTTCATATAAATGTTTTTCCTGCTAATCTAAATTTGGAAAGGAAAAGACGAGAGATTCTTACCACCCCCACTTGACTGGACCCTACAGGGAAAAATCTAGGAGGCTGACCTTGTAAGAATTCTTACTTTTTGCCAGCTTTGTCAGACATCTCAAGATCTCAGCTGCAGCTTCTGGAGTAAGCAGGTTGTGCCAGTCAATCATCCCATCCTCATCTCTAGAACTATAAGGGGAGGAAAGACTTTTCCTTTATCCTTTTAGATTCTGTGGCTGGGCCTGAGAAGTAAACTGACAAAACAGATTTACAGGAGAAAAGCATACAAATTTTGTTTGATGTTAATATCTTTATGTGGCATGAGAGCCTTCATAGAAGAGAAATGGAGACCCAAAGAAGTGGACAGGTTATACATACCATTCAACAAAGAAGGAGAAACTGGAGCTTTGACAAGCCAAAGAAAAAAGGTGTTTGGGCTAGGGGTAGTGAATTGTGGGAAAGTGACTAGGAAATATATGGGGGACTCCAGTGGAAGATCAAGATTATTTTAGTAGGTTTGTTTGTACACATTGATTTTGAAATCAACTCCTCTTCTGTGATAAGAATCTTCTTTTCCTGGTACAGGGAAGAGACCTTTCTCATGGGAAATTTTATGTCCTGCTTTTAGGTAGTAAGAGAGCCATCAGAGAACCCTTCTTGCACCTGCTGTGCTCAAGTGACTTCAACTCAAAATGATCAATATGCCAAAGTGGCATATTTTGGGGTGACATGTTCTGATCCTCCTAATCAGCAACCTTTGTTTTTAATTTACAATATAGGCTAATAGATCAGCTAAACAGCAAAATCTGAGTTACTAAAAGTAATTACAACATTTTAATTATTTTAATCTTAAAATTAAATGCATTTTAACTATTTTGTAGCTTTTTTTTGAGAGTAAGGGTAACAACTATTTATATTGCCTTGAAAAATCTAGGGTAGAGAAATGATGAAGTGGTAAAGGTCATTTTCCAGGTCAATTATACTTAACACTTATCAACTCAATTATTCACTAAGACTAGAAGATATCAGTAACACTAATAATTTAACATCCATAGAAATACTCTGTAACACCAGTCTTGGAATGAAAAAAGTTGTTCCTGTTAAGAACTGAATATTGCTTTATTTTTCCAGAAAATTCTTTTTGGATACTATAGTCTTGTTCATGATTCTTGTATTTTCAGTATTCACTTCATTTCTTCAGTCACTGAAATTACCATTTGCAATATTAAACTGATGAGTTGCCGAGAGTCTGTCTCAGTATAGTTGCTAACATTATACTAACTCAGAAATATAAATAACAGGATAGGCAGCTTTAGTAATATTTTGTCTCATAAACATAATTTTTTAATTTAATTTTTAAAATTATCATAGAGTAAAATTGATTTTTTGTTATACAGTTCTTTGAATTTTAGCAGATGTATAGATTGTGTAACCACCATCACAGAGAGAGTACCACCCTCCCAAAATTCTCTGCACTATTTCTTAATCACACTCCTCCTCAATGCCTAACATCTGTCAACCATTGATCTGATCTCTATAACTACAGTCTTGTCTTTTCAATAACTTCATATATGTAGATAATAGAATATGTGATTCTTTGTGTGTGTGTGTGTGTGTGAGGAAGATTGGCCTTGAGCTAATATCTGTTGTCAGAATTCCTCTTTTTGCTGAAGAAGATTGGCCCTGAGCCAACATCCATGCCCATCCTCCTCTAGTTTTTTGTACATGGGATGCCGCCACAGCATGGCCTGATGAGCGCTGCGTAGGTCCTCACCTGGGATTCAAACATGTGAAGCCTGGGCTGCTGAAGCGGAGTACACGAACTCAACCACTATGACACCAGGCCAGCCCCTAGAATATGTGACTTTTGAAGCTGGCTTCTTTTACTCAGCATAATTCCTTTGAGGCTCATCCAAGTTGTTGTGCTTAGAAATTCATTCCTTTTTATTGTCAGCTAGTATTCAATTGTGTGGATCTACCACAGTCTATTTATCCATTCACCTGTTGAAGGAAATTTGGGTAATTTTCAGTTTTTGGCTATAATGAATAAAGTTTCTATGAACATTCACATATAAGTATTTGGATGGACATATGTTTTCTTTTTCTTGGGTAGATGCATATAGGTGGATTTCCTGGATTGTATGGTAAGTGTATGTTTAATTTTTTTTAAGAAACTTCCATACTGTTTACCAGAGTAGCTGTACTATATTACACTCCTATCAGCAATGTGTGAGCGATCCAGTTGCTTCTCATCCACCCTAGCAATTGGTTATGATTATTGTTTTTAATTTTAGTCCTTCTAGTAAGTGTGTAGTGTTATCTCATTGTTATTTTAACTTGCACTTCCCTAAAAGAATGATATTGAACATTTTTTCATATGCTTATTTGCCATCCATATATCTTCTCGGATTAAGTGTCTATTCATGTATTTTGCTCATTTTTTATAGGGTTGTTTGTTTTCCTCTTGTTGAGTTTTAGGAATTCTTTCGGTTTTCTAAATACAAGCCATTTCAGAACAGATATTTTGTAAATATTTTCTCACAATTTGTGGCTTCTCTTTTCATTCTTTTTAGAGTGTCTTTCATACAGCAAAAAAATATTTTATTTTGATGAAATCCAAGCTATTGACTTTTTCCTTTAAGTATTTTCCCTATGGTGCCATGTATAGGTCTTTGCTTAACTCCATGTCCCCAAAATTTTCTCTTATGTTTAGAAGAAAGTTTTGGAGAAAACTATTAAATTTTGATAGTTGTGTTTTATATTTAGATCTATAATCAATTATAAGTTAACTTTTGTATAAGGTGAAGAGTTTGACAGGAATCATTTTTTTGCAAATGGGTGTCCAATTGTTCCAAAGAGGTTTTTTTACAACACTATTATTTGTCCATTGAATTACTTTTGTATCCTTGTTAAAAACCAATTGACTGTACTTGTGTGAATCTATTTATAGATTCATTATTCTATTCCATTGATATATATGTCTATCTCTTTGCAAATATCACATTGCATTGATTACTGTAACTTTATAAAAAGTCTTAAAATTGAGTAGCGTGATTCCTCCTACTATATTCTCCTTTTTCAAAAATAGTTTTAGCTGGTATAGTTTCTTTGCTTACCACATATTTTAAAATTAGCTTGTCAATATCTAAAAAAAAAAAATCCTGTTGTTATTTTGATTGGATTTGCATTAAAAGTATAGATCAATTTGGGGAGAATGACATGATTACTATTTTAAATTCTCTAATATATGAACATAGTATGATTTTTTTATTGAGATCTTTGATGTCTTTCATCAGTGTTTTGTACTTTTCAGTATATAGAGGATGTACAAGTTTTAATAGATTTAGATCTAAGTAACTCATGTTTGGGCAACCATTGTAAATGATATTACACTTTTACTTGGGGTTTCAATTATACAATGCCAGTATGTAAAAATGATTGATATTGTGTTTCCACCTTCCATCCTCTAACCTTGCTCAACTCCCTAATTCTTGATTTATTTGTGTTTTTTGGCAGATTACTTGGGATTTTTATGTAGAATATTATGTCATCTGTGAAGAGGTTTTTTTTTCTTTTCCAGTCTATGACTTTTATATCTTTTACTTGCCTTGTTGCACTAGGATTTCCAGTACAAGATTGAATTGGAGTGGTAAGAGTAAATTTCCTTGTTTTGTTCCTAATCTTAGAGAAGAAATATTTTTCACTCTCACGTATGATGGTAGTTGTAAGTCTTCTGTAGGTGATTTCTATCACATTAATGAAGTTATCTTCTTTTCTTTACTTTGCTGAAGTGTTTTTTTTTAAATCACGAATGGATGTTAAATATTGTAAAATACTTAATATGATCAAGTATTTTTTTCCTGTCATATTATTAACATGATGGATTTCATTAATTGATTTGCAAATATTTACTGGGTTTGAACATGTTGGCTGTGAGGTATAATTCTTGATATATTGCTGGATTCAAATTGCTAAGGTTTTTTTGAGGTTATTTACATCTTCATTCATGATGAATTTTGGTCTATACTTTTCTTTATTTGTACTTTATTTTACTGATTTTGGTGTAAAGTCAATGTTGGCTTCATAAAATAAGTTGAGAAGTGCTCACTCTTTTCTATTTCTCTGAAAGAGATTTTATAGATTTAATGATATTTCTTCATTACATGTTAGGAATAACTTGCTAGTGAAATCACCAAAGCTTGGATATTTATTTTTTGGAAGAATTTTAATATGAATTTAATTTTCTTAGTAGTTTTAGGACTATTCCTGTTTTCTATTTCATCTTAAAGGAGGTTTGGTAGTTTGTGCTTTTTTTTTTGAGAAATTGGCAGATTTCGTATGTTATCAAATTTATGTGCTGTGAGTTTTTCATAGTATTCTGTTATCCTTTTAATGTCTGTGGGGCTGTAGCATTACCCTCTATTTCATTATTGATATTGATAATTTGTATCATCTCTCTTTTTTTCGTGATTAGGCTAACTAGAATTTATCAATTTTATTTATTTTTTAATAATTTTATTTATTTATTTTTCCCCAAAGCCCCAGTAGATAGTTGTATGTCATAGCTGCACATCCTTCTAGTTGCTGTATGTGGGACACGGCCTCAGCATGGCCAGAGAAGCGGTGCAGCAGTGCAAGCCCGGGATCCGATCCCTGGCCGCCAGCCGTGGAGCACGCGCACTTAACCGCTAAGCCGTGGGGCCGGCCCTATCAATTTTATTAATCTTTTCAAAGATCTATCTTTATTTTGGTTGATTTTCTCTATCATTTTTCCGTTTTCATTTTAATTTATTTATTCTCTTATCTGTATTATTTTCTTCCCTCAACATGATTTGTGTGTATTATACTCTTGTTTTTCTTGTTTCTTAAGGTGGAAAATTAGATTATTGATTTGAGACCTTTGTTTTTGTTTCTTACGGATTTTCCCTTAATCATTACTTTAGGCTGAATAACAAAAATGTTGATGTAATTTTATTTTCATTCAATTAAAAATATTTTGTAATTTACTTTCTTCTTTGACCCATGGCTGATTTATAAATGTCATTTCACTTAATTCCCAAGTATTTTGAAATATTCTTGTTATCCTTCTGTTATTGATTTCTAGTTTAATTCCATTATCACCAGAGGACAAACTATATGATTTTAGTTCTTTTGAATTTGTTTGTGTTTGTTTTGTGACCAGGGATATCTTGGTCTATTTAGGTGAATGTTCCATGTTATCTTGAAAAGAACGTATAATTGACGTTGTAAGGTGAAACATTCTATAAATCTCAATTAGTCCAGTAGTTTGACTACATTGTTCAGATTGTCTATATCTGAATGAGGATATTTTTCTCCAATGTTCATTGTGAGAACGTGGTCGAGATCCTGGAGGTAAAACTAAACAAAAGTGTGGGGGCCCTTCAGTCACTGCATCACCCTAGAGTTTCTATCTCTCAGACTTATCCACATTGAGCCTTCATCAAGTTATCAATTACAGTTCAGGTTTTCCTACCCTGGTACTGCTTGCCATGGAGGATTTTTCTCATGGGTTTGTGATCCAGTAAGTGTGATTCTCTGTATGTGCCTGCCTGTTTCTCCAATTATGAGGGCAGCAGTTTGTCTTGTGACCTCATTTCTCTGACAGATTTAAGAAGAGTTATTGATTTTTCAGTTTGTTCAGCTGTTTACTTGTTAGGATGGAGTTGTGACTTCTAAGCTCCTTATACAGCAGACCAGAATCTGAAAGTTCTGTGATTTTTTTTAAATAGAAGATTTTCTACAAAGCACAAACTGTTTAGCTATGAGTGGGTGATCAGATGGGTATATAGGAACAAGTAATTTAGAATGCCTTGAGTTGGGAATGTTCTAGCATAGAAGTTTTTTAAATTAAAGGAGAATCAATAGCTATTTTAAATTTAAGACATCACTGTATTAAAACATGTCATGTAGAACTAAAAATCTGATCTGTCAATCCAAATTTCAAAATATTTGTCATTTGTATAAGACTTTAAGATTTAACATATCATGCTTGCAGGATTTTTCTTTATTTTCTTTCAGCAAGTGTGTTAATTTGGGAGAAAATAAAGGAAAGTAAGTAAGCATTTGATTTACTACACTGATTTTAATTAAATAATCTTTTCATTTCTATCTAAGCCTTATTTGAAAAATGGTATAGCTCTGTAAGAAAGTTAATATTTGACATAAAATGAAAACATAAACTAAAAATCTAGCAACTAGGTATAAGATTCACAATCTAAAATTTTAAGCAATTTGTAAGTATTCATATTTTATAGAATAATTTCAAGTGAATTACCATACTATTCCAATTAGATTGAAAATTATGTTTCACTTTTAAAAAATTATTTTTTACTTTAAATCCTTCATCAAAAATACAATAGTCATAATTCTCTTTCTATAGCTAGGTCTAGAGTATATGTGGCAAGATTTGCATCCCAAAGATTCCAATTATTCTTTTCATGCAAATTAATATAAAATTATAGTTAAGTATCCAAAGAAACATTTACATCCCTATATTCAAACTCTGAATTTTTTTGCCTCTAGATATCACCTATGAATTTGAATTAAAACATATATTTAAATTTTTTTTTTAATATTTATTTATTTTCCCCCCAAAGCCCCAGTATATAGTTGTATGTCATAGCTGCACATCCTTCTAGTTGCTGTATGTGGGACGCGGCATCAGCATGGCCGGAGAAGCGGTGTGTCAGTGCGTGCCTGGGATCCGAACCCGGGCCGCCAGCAGCGGAGTGCGCGCACTTAACCGCTAAGCCACGGGCCCGGCCCAACATACATTTTAAATTTAAATATACTTTAAAATAATTATACTTAATCTTTTAATTCTTTGAATTGAAAAGAAAAAATTCTGAGATATACTTTTGTGTTCGTATATATGTGAAGGAATGATCTTCATATGTTCATGTGCCATATGAAAGTTACTTTTATTAGATGAATTTTAGGAGTAAATCTTATTTCTGTCAATTTTCACATAGTATTTTATCATTTCCTGTAAATTATTTCTAGAGTTTTAGTTTTCTTATAACTGTAAAGCAGCAAAATCCACTTTGTCTCTTTATTAGTTACGTGAGTCATTTGAGAGTGGTTTTTCTTCCACACTACAAAGACTTATAGCTACCAATGACCTTGATGCTAGCTTGTACCACTGTTCTATCCCTTTTTCTCTTAGCTTCAGACTAACAAATGCTTATGTAACTAATTCTACCAGAGGTCAAGGCACATCCCTTTGTGAAACATCAATATTAGTGGAAGGGAAGGAAGGAGGGAAGGAAGGAAGGAGGGAAGGAAGGATACATTTTCTAGAGTTTATTAATGTAGTTTTATCATGAAAATTTAACACTTTCTCCTCATTCCTACATAACTGAAAACTGGTTGTATACCTACCTCATGTCAGTATGGGAAATTTTGTAATTTGTCTCTGGTTCTTTGTGATCCAAGGATTTTCTTCAAAGTAAGCCTTAAGTTCTTTCTTACATTAATGAAGAATCCAATGGATAAAGTTTAAAAATTATTCCTAATTTAAAACACTTTGGAAAAATTTGAAACTTCACAAATTAAATCAAGCAAATGTGAAAATAGTAATTTCAACAAATGAAAGTAGGCCTTTGGAGCAGCTATCAAAATGCATCTCTCAGATCTCCTACTGTGAGGAATATAAATTACTAACAGTCCCGGTTGCTTTGTTATAAATCCACAACCAAGTTTGAGACAAGGGATTTTTCTGACAGTTGACTTTTGCTGGAGGACTTCCCATGGACCTGGACAAAACTCTTTTTAGAACTGCAATACAATCTAAGAATCTTCCTACTTAATCTTCCTTCCTTTCCTCTCTCCTTTACAGGGATCAGACCTGCACAGTGGTCTGAGAGCTCTCCCAACTTGCTTAGGCACTCTCTTCATTTTCCCTCATGAGTGTTTTCCCCAATAAATCACTTCCACATATAATTTCATTCTGGCAATCCCATTTTGGCATCTGTTGATTGAAGGACATGAACTAATATACCCTTGTTTTATTCAATTCCTTTCATTCTAGTTTTCTTTCTCGTACTGTCAAAAATTATAGTGTCCATGAAATAATAATTGAGAACTACAATCAATGCCCCACTAGGAATTCACATTTAGTCTTACCAGGAAAGTGATTTTGAATTGAGTCTTGCTAGATTTCTGAGGGATAAAAATTTCATCTATTTTCTCTGCATTCTGGTTAAACATTTTAGGGACTTGCTGTTCCTTTTAGTTCTTATTAAATGCTATACCTCCTTTTGTGAGTGTGTTTCATCAACTAGATAAAGATTGCAAATCTTAAAGACAGAACTATTTTTGTCACTTGGGCTTATGCAGCAGTCTGTTATGGTAGAGAAGGGACTAAGAGAGGAACATATGTTTTCCCATTATTCTTGGTGGCAGTTGCGTTGTATTAGTTAGCCTACTGGTCAGCTGAGCTACCTGGGATTCTGGATTTTTTGTTAATTTGATACATTTATATATTGTAGTATGATTGCAATTGTAGTGATATTTATCACATTATATAAATATAGTACAATATTGTTATCTGTATTTATTATACTGTGCACTAGATCACTATGGCTTATTTGGTACTCATTGCAAATTTATACCCTTAAACAACACCAATTTTATCCCCCTACCCTCATCCCCTAGTAACCACCATTTTACTCTCTGTTTTTTAAGAGTTTGATGTTTTTAGATTCCCATATAAGTGATATCATGCAGTCCTTATCTTTGACTTACCTCACTTAACATAATGTTCTCAAGGTCCATCCATGGTGTCAAAAGTGGCAAGATGTGTTCCTTTCTCATGTCTGAATAATATTTCATTGTGTATATATACCACATCTTTTTTATCCATTGATAGACATTTAGATTTTTTCCATACTTGGCTATTGTTAATGATGCTGCAATAGACATGGGAGTGCATATATCTCTTTGAAGTACTGTTTTTGCTTCCTTTGAGTATATACCCAGTAGTAGAATTGCTGGATCATATGGTAGATCTATTTTTAATCTTCTGAGGAAACTCCATATTGTTTTTCATAATGGTTGCATAAATTTACATTTCCACCAAAAGTGTATAAGGGTTCCCTTTTCACCACATCCTTGTCAGCATCTGTTTTCTCTTGTCCTCTTGATAATAGCCATTCTAATGTATGTGAGGTGACGTCACATTATGGTTTGACTTGCATTTCCCTCAAGATTAGTGATGTTGAACATCTTTTCAGGTGCCTGTTGGTCATCTTAATGTCCTCTTTGGAAAAATGTCTTCTTAGTCAGTCCTTCTGCCCATTTTATAATCAGATTGCTTGGGTTTTTTGTTTTGTTTTGTTTTTAAGTTGCATGAGTTCTTTATATATTTTGGATATTAACCCTTTATCCAATATATGGATTGCAAAATTTTTTACCCATTGTGTAGGATGTCTTCATTTGGTTAATTGTTTATTTTGACTTGCAGAAGCTTTTTAGTTTAATGTAGTTTCACTTGCTGACTTTTGATTTTGTTGTTTATACTATTGGCATTCTGTCCAAAATATTGCCAAAACCAATATCTAGGAGCATCTTCACTACATTTTCTTTTTTTTTTGTTATAATTTTATTTATTTATTTTTTACCCCCAAAGCCCCAGTAGATAGTTGTACGTCATAGCTGCACATCCTTCTAGTTGCTGTACGTGGGACACGGCCTCAGCATGGCCGGAGAAGTGGTGCGTCGGTGCGCACCTGGGATCCAAACCCAGGCCGCCAGCAGCGGAGCACGTGCGCTGAACCGCTAAGACACGGGACAGGCCCTTCACTACATTTTCTTCTAAGAATTTTATGATATCAGGTCTTATGCTTAAGTCTTTGATACATATGGAGTTAATTTTGGTGAATGATGAGAGGGAGGGGTCCAATTTCATTGTTCTGCCTATGTTTCTCCAGTTTTCCCTGCACCATTTGTTGAGGAGACTATCCTTTCCCCATTGAATGTTTTGACATCCTTATTGACTATTAGTTGACAGTCTATGGCAGGATTTAATTCTGAGCTCTCTATTCTGTTCCGTTGGTCTACGTGTCTATTTTTGTGCCAGTACCATACTGTTTTTCTTACTATGGCTTTGTAGTATAGTTTGAAATCAGAAATGGTTATACCTCCAACTTTGTTCTTTTTTCTCAGGATTGCTTTGGTTCTTCTGGGTCTTTTGTGGTTCCACATAAATTTTAGGATTGTTTGTTCTATGTCTGTGAAGAATGCCTTTGGTATTTTGATGAGGATTGCATTGAACATGTAGACGGCTTTGAGTAGAACAGACATTTTAACAATATTAATTCTTCCAATCTATGAACACAGGATATCTTTCCATTTGTTTGTGTCTTCTTCAACTTCTTTCAGCAGAGTCTTGTAGTTTTCATTGTACAGTTCTTTAATTTCCTTTTTTAAAATATATTCCTAAATATTTTACTGTTTTTGATGCTCCTGCGAATGGGATATTTTATTTCTTTTTCAGATGTTTCATCATTCATGTAAAGGAGTGGAACTGATTTCTGTATGTTGATTTTGTATCATGCAACTTTACTGAAATTGTTGATTAGTTTCAATAGTTTTTTGGTTGACTCTTTGGGTTTTTCTATATATAAAATCATAATCAGCAAATTGTGATAATTTTACTTCTTCGTTCTGATTTGGATGCCTTTTATTTTCTTGACCTGTCTAATTGCTCTAGTTAGGACTTCTAGTACTATATTGAATAGGAGTAGTGAGAGTGAGCATCCCTGTCTTCTTCCTGATCTTAAAGGAAAAGTTTTCAATTTTTCTCATTGAGTATAATGTTAGCTGTGAGTTTGCCATATATAGCCTTTATTCTGCTGAGGTATGATCCTTCTATACCCAGGCTTTAAGGATTTTTATCATGAAAGCATGTTGTATTTTGTCAAATGCTTTTTATGCATCTATTGAGATGACTGTGATTTTTATCTTTCATTTTATTGATGTAATGTATTACATTTATTGATTGTGTATGTTGAACTATGCTTGCATTCCAGGGATAAATACCACTTGCTCACAGTGTATAATCTATTTAATGTGTTCTTGAATTCGGTTTGCTAATATTTTGTTGAGAATTTTTGCATCCACATTCATCGGGGATATTGGTCTATAGTTTGCTTGTGGTATCCTTATCTGGTTTTGGTATCAAGTTAATGCTGGCCTTATAGAATGAATTTGGAAGTATTCCCCCCTCCTCAGTATTTTGGAAGAGTTTGAGGAGGGTTGGTATTAATTCTTTAAATGTTTGGTAGTATTCAGCAGTGAAACTGTCTAGTCCTGGAGTTTTCTCTGTTGGGAGTTTTTTGATTACTGATTCAATCTCTTTACTTGCTATTGGTCTGTTCAGATTTTCTATGTATTCTTGGTTTAGTCTTGGTAGGTTGTGTGCTTCTAGAAATGTATTTATTTCTTCAAGGTTATGTAATTTGTTGGCATAAAATTTTTCATAGTGGTCTCATAATCCTGTGTGTTTTCATGGTATCAGTTGTAATGTCTCCTCTTCTATTCCTAATTTTATTCATTTGTGTCTTCTCTTTTTTCTTAGTCTAGCTAAAGGTATGTCAATTTTGTTTTTCTTTTTGAGGAACCAGATTTTAGTTTTGTTGGTCCTTTCTATTGTTTTCTGGTCTCTATTTCAGTTATTTTTGCTCTGATCTCCATTATTTTCTTCCTTCTCTGAACTTGGTGCTTAATTTCCTTTTCTTTTTTCAGTTCCTTGAGGTGTAAAATTAGGTTGTTTATTTGAGAGCTTTCTAACTTTTTAATATAAGTGTTTATTGCTATGAAATTTTCTCTCAAAACTTCTTTTGCTGCATTTCACAAGATTTGATATGTTTTATTTCCTTTTTCATTTATTTCAAGATAACTTTTTATTTCCCTTTTGATTTCTTCTTTAACCCATTGGTTGTTTAGGAGTGTGTTATTTAGTTTCCATATTTGTAGATATTCTCACTTTCCTCTTGTCGTTGATTTCTAATTTCATACAACTGTGGTCAGAAAAGATAGTTGGTATGATTTTAGTCTTCTTAAATTTGTAAGATTTGTTTTGTGTTCTATCATGTGATCTATCCTGGAGAATGTTCTGTGTGCACTTGAGAAGAATGTGTATTCTACTGCTGTTGGATGGAATGTTCTGTATATATCTGTTGAGTCCATTTGTTCTAAGGTATGGTTCACTCCAACATTTCTTTCTTGATTTTTTTGTCTAGACAATCTATCTCTTGCTGATAGTAGAGCATTAAAGTCCCCTATTATTATAGTATTGTTGTTTATTTTTCCCTTGAGATCTGTTAGTATTTGCTTAATATACTTAAGGACTTGGATGTTGGGAGCATATATATTTACTATTGTTATACCTTCTTGATGTATTGACTGACCCCTTTATTATATAACGACCTTTGTCTCTTGTTACCATTTTTGACTTGAAATCTATTTTGTCTGATATAAATATGGTTATGCCTGTTTTCTTTTGGTTTCTACTTGCTTGCAATATCATCTTCCATCCCTTCACTTTGAGCCTATGTGTGTCTTTAGAGCTGAAATGAGCATCCTGTAGGCAGCCTATAGTTGTGTCTTCTTTTCTTATCTGTGCAGCCACTCTGTGTCTTTTTATTGCTGAGTTCAATCCATTTACATTTAGAATGATTTTGACATGTAGGGAATTACTACTGCCATTTTCTTTTGCCTCCTGGTTATTTTGTATCTCCCTTGTTTCTTTTCTGTTTCTTTCTACCTTTGTAAGTTGATAGTTTTCCATGGTGATTTGCTCCATCTCCCCGTTTTTTATGTTTCGTGTCTTTGCTCTAGATGTTACTTTTGTTATTACCGTGTGGTTTGCATAAAACATCTCATAGATAAAATGTCCTTTTACTGCTGATATCAACTTATCTTCATTTACCTATACAGGTTGAATCTTTTTATTCTTTCCCTTTTGTATTTTTGATGTCACAAGTTATCTCTTTTTATACTATGAATTTGTTACCAAATTGTAGTAGCTATAGTTATTTTTTAATGCTCTTTTCCTTTAACCGTTATGCTATAATTGTTTTATACCCTATTCTAAAATAGAGTTATAGTTTTCTAATTCTGACTGTCTACTTATCACCTTAATTAGAGTTTTGTGTACTTTTATTCATTTGTTTGTTTCAGCTTGAAGAACATTTCACAACCTTTCCTGTAAGGCAGCTCTAGTGGTGATGAACTCTCTCACCTTTTGTTTGTCTGGGAAAATCTTTATTTTTCCTTTATATTCGAAGGATAGCTTTGCTGGATAGAATATTCTTGGCTGACAGTTTCCATATTTTAATATTCTGAATATGTCACTTAACTCTCTCCTGGCCTGGAGAGTTTCTGCTGAGAAATATGTTGATAGCCTAATGGAGATTCCTTTGCAGGTTACTTTCTTTTTTTCCCTGACTGCATTTAAAATTCTTTGTTTATCATTGAATATTGACAGCTTCATTATAATATGTATTGGAGAAAGTCTTTGTGCATTTAGATAATAAGGTATTCAGTTAGCTTCATGAAGTTGTTTTATCAAGTTCTTTCCCCAGATTTGGGAAGTTCTCAGCTATTATTTCTTTAAACCCTCTACCCACTTCTCCCTCTCTTCTCCTTTTGGAAGACCCATTATTATTGTGTTGGCTTTTCTTCACTTTTTAAAAAATTTAGTTCTCTATCCACCTTTGCTTGCATCACTTCTAAATTCCTGTCTTCCAGATCACTTATTCTCTCTTCCATCTGATCTGCTCTATTTCTAGTGTTTTTTAAGGCATTCTTCAACTCATTTATTGAATTTTTCAGTTCCAGATTTCTGTTTAGTTCTTTTATAGAATTTCAATATCCTTGGTAAAGTATTTCTTCTGTTCATAAATTTTATTCCTAAGGTCATTGAATTGACTTTCTAAATTTTCTTGTAGCTTGTTGAATTTCTTCATAGTAGTTATTTTGAATTCTCTATCAGTTAGATCACAATATTTCATGTTTCTGAGTTCGGTTACTGGAGAATTGTCTCTTTATTTGTGATACCTTAATACCATAATTTTTCATAGTTTCTGATGAAATGTGCCTCTGCCATTGCATTTGAAGTAATAAACACCTTTCTTATTAAGTAAGGCTTTGTTTACTTTGATTCTCACAGTTCAACATGTTGGCAATTGGAAACTTTTTTTTTTTTAATAATTTTATTTATTTATTTTTTCCCCCAAAGCCCCAGTATATAGTTGTATGTCATAGCTGCACATCCTTCTAGTTGCTGTATGTGGGACGCGGCCTCAGCATGGCCGGAGAAGCGGTGCGTTGGTGCGTGCCCGGGATCTGAACCCAGGCCACCAGTAGTGGAGCATGCACACTTAACCACTAAGCCACGGGGCCGGCCCTGGAAACTTTCTTTTGTCTTCCAGTAAGTGGCACTACAGCACAAGTTTTTGGTTTCTCTTACTAGAGCTGTCTTGCTACCCTATTTGGGAACAGTGCTAAAAAAGATAAAGAAAGGACGGGCCCTGTGGATTAGCGGTTAAGTGCGCACACTACGCTGCTGGTGGCCCGGGTTCGGATCCCGGGCACGCACCAACGCACCGCTTCTCTGGCCATGCTGAGGCCGCATCCCACATACAGCAACTAGAAGGATGTGCAGCTATGACATAAAACTATCTACTGGGGCTTTGGGGAAAATAAATAAATAAATAAAATTAAAAAAAAAAAGAAAGAAAGCAAAGGTGGTGGGAGAGGTGTGTGTTTAGCATTTGGGGCTTTGGGTGTGTTCATAGCCCAATAGAGGGATCCTTGACTGGGGAAGTCCCACAGGTCTTGGGTAGACTTCTTGCTGAACTCGTGGGGTAGACAGCAGGAAATGTGTTCCTTTAGATCTCTTTATCTGCCTTCTTCCTTTTTCTTTCCTTCCCTGCAATCACAGAGGTCTTTCCTCAAAAATCTGGGCACTACTGAGGAGCAACAGGATCCTCCACCTGCAGCCTGTGGGGCCAGACTCCCACTCACCACATTCACCCTCCAGCTTCTTGCCAATGGGGTTGCTACTGCTGTGCATTCGACTGCTGCCAGCACCCATGCTGCTATGTCCACCAGTGCTACTGGTGCTGCTGCCAATGGTACTGCCAGTGCCACTGTTGCTGCCCCCCCACTGCAGCCACTGCACCTCCCCTGGCTCCATAGCCTCCATGAGATCCAATCCACCCACCCTCAGCTGCATAGATGGATGGATCTCTCAAATGTCCCAGTGTGCCATACAGTGGAACCTTTGTTGGGTTATGGATGTCCAACTAGTTGTAAATTGAAGAGAAGAGACAAAGGAAACAATTCATGTTGCCATGATGCTGGAGAAAATATTCTTATAGGTTTTAAAAGGAAATAAAACCTTGAAGATACTGTGCAGGGTTTTTACTTTAAAAAGAAATCATGAAAATAAGGAGTAAAAACTGTAGCTATTCCGATAACCTTTTTCATTTTTTAAACTTTAAGTCATAGATTTGAGTCTCACTCATCTTGAATGCATATTACTGCAGAAATCAAAGCATTGGGGGGATATCATCACTATGTGAAATTTAACCAAGCATTTGATTTTTTTATTGGAGAGAGTCTGGACAAATCAGGAACTTGATTAGTTGTTTTCTAGGCAGACTTTAAAAAATATTTTGAAATCTTGATGGTTCGTATTTGGTAGATTTCTTCTCATTTCTTCTAGTAACCTTCCTCTATTTTCTGAAAAAATTCCCAGAAACTAAAAGAATGACTGCAATGGGAAATCTTAGATACTATGCTAAATTAATGAGGAGGAAACTGGAGAACATGGATGTTATTCTTTCCAACACCATTCAAAAATTTGCCTCTTTAACATGAATAATTAGTATGTTAGGAAAAACAAGAAATTGGTCAAATTTATTTTCAGAAACGAACTTACATTCTGCAGTCTCTTCCTCCTTCTTGATGCTCCCTTCTAGGTATCATTTGCCTTCATGCTGCCTCCTCAACTCTTGGCTTTCTCTACCATAGGACTCACTGAGACATCCTCTCCTAGAAATATCTAACACTCTAGAACTCTCCTTATTTTTAGCCTCTAATATATATATTATTTTTGTATTCCATGGTGATGCTAACTCTAATATAATAAAAAGTACATATTTGGCCTTTGTCCCAGTTTCCTGGCATAGAACTTGTAAAACTTTTGGAATTTTCTGAGTGGTAGAAGTTTCTTTTCTGATTGATAACAAACTCTTTTCTATCATATCTGAGTTTATGCTAATTAGATAGCTTCTGGATAGGGACTGGTTGTCAGGGAAACCAATCACATGATTTGAGGATTGAAACTTTCAGTCCCACCTCCTAATCTTGGGGAGAGGAGAGAGACTAGAGATTGTATTCAATCACCAATGGCCAATTATTTATTCAATCATTCCTATGCAATGAAATTTTGATAAAATCTCTTCAATAACAAAGTTTACTAAGATTCCAGGTTGGTGGAGAGGACATGGAAGCTGTGTACACACCCTCATACCTTGTCCTATACATCTGTTCCATTTGGTTGTTCTTGAGTTGTATTCTTTATAATAAAACTGTAATCATTAAGTACAGCACTTTCTTGAGTTCTGTGAGTCATTATAGGGAATTATAAAACCTAAGGAGAGGTCATGGGAACAATCAAATTTGTAGCTGGTAGGTCAGAAGTACAGGCAGTCCTAGAACTTGTGACTAGCATCTGAAGTGTGATCAGTCTTGTGGTGCTGAGCCCTTAAACCTGTGGAGTCTGATGCTCACTCTAGGCAGCTAGTATCAGATTGAAGTGAATTGTTGTACACCCAGTTGGTGTCAGAGAATTGGAGACTTGATTGTTTAGAAAACCAAGCACTAGCTAATATGAGACAAATACTCTAGCTAACTAATTAATGTAATAGTTTTTAATTTTCATATTACAAATTCAAATTTATGAAACACTTGATGGCAGACTTTTACTTTTAGTCAATTCAGAGTAAATTCAGCCAATTCAGATTTTTTTGAAGTTGATTTATTACTTTCCTCCCAGAGTTACATCTGTCATATATTATCAGATTAAAAACACCAACAATTGTAAGATGCACCATTATTTTAAGTATCACTAGGGGAAAAATGCTAAAAATTAAACACAATGCTATCCTATCACAACTTTTTATACTTATTTTAAAAGTTTTTTAGATTCAATTAGATTTAATTTTTATCATATATCACTCATGCATAAATTAACAAGGAAAATACAAGCAAAATAATTTGGTCATGGTAACTCAAAAACTCCTTTCCATTTTACAGTCCGAATCTTCTTGTTCACATTTTATGTCAGAATGATAAAGATTTATTTTTTTTCATTTGATATTCTCCTTGCCATCAAGAGCTTTGTTAATGCATCATTTCTTAGAAGAATCCATAAAAATAATACAAGTATTAGTTTTGGGCCTTTATGCCAGCTTTAAAAAAATATAGAGCTAGATAACTTTGATTCCAACTTTAGGAATTTTGCTAAATAATTTGGTATACCACCTCTCTAATTCCCTCCCCACTAATATTTGGTTCGTAAAGGTTAAAACACTTCACTATGAGGTAAAAACATTTCAGCATGGTCTCCAAGCCTTTGACATCCATTCCACATGTGTTGGTGAGGCTGATGCTTTTGATGTAAGCACAGTTTAGGCTATGATTACTACATTACAATTGCCACCTGGACAACACCAATTGTGAAATATCTTTGATTACAAGCTACATCTCAATTTTTGATATGTAAAAATGTGAGGGGGCCAGCTTCGTAGCATAACGGTTAAGTTCACATGCTCCACTTGAGTGGCCCGGGGTTCGCAGGTTTGGATCCTGGGTGCTGACTGACACATCGCTTGTCAAGCCATGCTGTGGCGGTGTCCCATATAAAGTAGAGAAAGATGGGCACGCATTTTAGCCCATGACCAATCTTCCTCCGCAAAAAGAAGAGGATCGGAATCAGATGTTAGCTCAGGGCTAATCTTCCTAAAAAAAACTGTGAGAAAAATTGCATCTTAGAATCCACGAAAATTCAAAGACGTCTATCACAATAGCAAGATATCCATCGTGATGATGACGAGGTTTGAAGGAATAATTATACAGTCAACTATTTTTCATGGCAAAGCTGCCTAGAACCCCATAGTTTCTTCATGTCTCTGATAAAATACTTTAAAGTATCTGCAACTATTTTCTCTTTCTTCTCTTTGAAGTAACTTCTCCATCTCTCTTGGAGGAAACACAAAATGTTTGGATATTCATCCTGTAGATTCTGGGGAAATTCCATGTCTTTTTCTCAAGCCATTTTATCTTAAACAAGCCAAAAAACATTTCTACTATATTTCTTGTTCTGCTTTGCATCGGAGGATGCTACAATACTTGGAAACTTCTGTAGGCTTTACTCAAAAATAAGACAAATACCTTTTACTCGAGAATCTCACAGACAGAGGCAGTTTCTAATGCTCCTCTACCAAATCTTCACATGGAGAGTGGGAGGGCATAGCATCGTTTATCAAGGACACATACTAACAACCTTATACTCCTCTTCTTTCACTTATCTAGAGAAGAAATTTTCTCTTTTGAAGCAATAACACTCACTTATATGATAATGATTTCTTCAAAATCTATTTTTAAGCCAAAATTTTCAGCAAAGTGCTCCAGAGCCTTGCCTTTCGATACTCAATATCACAGATTTTGATATCCTGAAATATGTTTTTCTGAAACTATTATCCATGTCTCAAATCTTATTTATTTCTCTTTGCATTCCTAATGTAAAAACATACCTTAATATAAATGACAATAGGTTACCTATGCTATTACCCCAATAACATCCAGAAACAAGAAACATCTTGATTGTGTATAAGAATATTATCCTATCCTACTAATCTTGTCTAATATTGATTTGAACCATGTGAAATTGCTGTTTTTGTAGGCCAAAACTGGCAAAACCCAGCGATTTCGTATGATTCAACTCAACATTGTAACTTAACCATTAGTACCACAGTTAAGAAAATGAATCCTATTTTTAACATGGCTTTCCTGGAAATTCTACCTTGTTATATTGGTAATGGGAATTTAAGATCCAGAATAAGGATGAGAGAGGTTTTCTTGAGTATAATCAAGGATTTACAGCATCCCTCAAACTCCAACATGTAGTTGTGGGTTGCCTACACAGTCTTTTTTCATCTTCCTTATGTTTATTCATGCTTATAGATCAAAAAATATGAGTATAATTCCTGAAAACTGTGTTTCAGTTGGAACTGGCTCCCACTTCTGCTTCAGTCACAGCACTACTTTTAAAAATCTATTCAACATTAAATTTTCAAGCTAGTTTTATTTTGAAGAAAAATTTCCACTTCTAAAAATATTTCTTTTTAAAAAAAAAGGAAAAGAAGCTTGTACAAGAAAGGAACTTATATGGACTCTGTTGTCATATAAGTCCAGAGTGAGTAAGTAACTTGTTTAAAGGAATAAGGACATTCAATTAGTCAGTTGGAAAATGGGGACTGATAATCAGTTCTCTTTATTCTTACTTAACGGCTCATTCCAGTATCCAAGAATAAGAATAGTTCTTTGAGCTATAGGAAGATTATTGACAATTGAGGAGATTGAAAGTATACCGAAAAAGTGTATTAAATATAGTATGAATCCTGCCTGAGTTCATTGGCTAATTTAAGTTCCACCACTTGTTACATTTCCAAGAACCCCAATCCACAGTGACTTTATTAGTCAGCTATTAGATATAATGCTATGTAACAAACTATTCCCAAGTGTTACCCTTCTTCCTTCTCCAGCTTTTCAGAATCTCTTTCTCTCTCTGTCTGCCTCTTTGTCTCTCTCTCTCTCATTCCCTATTAGCAGTGGCTCACCAAAATAAACATTTATTCTCAAAATCATAGAGGTCTGTTGTTTGGCTGATCCAGGCTGGGCTCAGCTGGGTGGCTATTCTTCAGACTAGACAGCCCTGTTTAAGGTTGTGGTACCAGAATCAGGGTGGATTGGATTCAGGTTGTGGATTGAATGCAGGTTTGGGTTTGGAATCAGGTTGTAGATTTTGAATTGAGGTCTGCTTGATATGTCTCTTAGTTTCCTTGGGCCAGCAACTACCCATGACATGTTCTTGTCATGGTGAAAGGAAACAATGCAAGAATCCAAGTGAAACTATGTAAGCATATTTAAGGATTTTGCTTATATCCCATATGCTAACATCTCATTGGCCAATACAAATCACTTAGCTAAGCCCAATATCAATGGGCTAGAGAAGTATTCTCCACTGACAGTGGGAGAAGAGTTAGTTACATGTCAAATGGTATAAATATATAATCCCATCACAGAGAAATAAAAACTTAGGCTCAATAGCCCACTTTATCACAGATCTCTTTATTTTTTAAAGATCCCATAATCTTTGTTTTAGTTCTATATTGCATAATATGCTCACTCATCTTTTAAAAAATAATAGGCATTCAAGGTCATACCTCAGCCAATGTGTGGTAGAAATGAGAATAAACCAAAGTCTCTGATTCCAAAGTTGGTGATCATAACTACTATGATATAGTGTCACTTTTGTCAACAAATCATAAACTCTTTGAAAATTTTAACTTCTCTGATAACTAGCATAACATGTTGCAAAGAGTTTAATTAACACAATGAATACTTGTTGATAGCTTTAAATTCCATTTGAACCACTAGATACTGGAATACAGACTCTGTGTATTGGTCAGTATCCATTTAGCAAATACCTACTACATCAATTACTTAAAGAGAGAATATAATGTAAAGAAATGCTAACACGTGTTAAACTGTAAAGGCAAAAGAAGGACACTGGGGTATCACAAAGGTAATAACTGCAGGGAGTAGCTACCACTCCCACGGATCAGGAAACAGAATGAAAAGTTTGAAATTATTAAAACCTAGAGGCTTGGAGGAGTGTCCCCATGAAGCTGGGATTAGACTGTGGAGGATTGGTTGATACTTAGCTGTGCTGGTACTTCTGAAAGAGCTCAATAAGCCTGATTACAGAAATGTGAAAACAGCAACTTGGAACCAATTTGATGTTACTACAATCAGAGCCACTGCCAGGGTGGAAAATATTGCTCTGGTATTTGGAAGCAAAACAAGTATTACCCTTCTTCCTTCTCCAGCTTTTCAGAATCTCTTTCTCTCCCTGTCTGCCTCTTTGTCTCTCTCTCTCTCATTCCCTATTAGCAGTGAATATAAAGGAACCAGCTGGCAATGAAGAAATGTTTGCCGAGACTCAGCCCCAGCATCAGAATACACAATATAGAAGTGTGGGTTTGAAACTGAGAGATGACATTTTAATTATCCTTCCTTCTGACTCAAAAACACACCATATTTCTTTTAATTATAATGTAAAAGTTATGAGATTTTTATTTTTAAAAGTCTATCACAACAAGTAATGTAAATGTAAAGTAATTACTTTGAGGACGTGCTAACTCCTGAGATTGAAAGAATAGCTTTAAAATTTAAAATTAAATTTTAAAATTTAGTGCAAATTGATATTAATACTCTTTCATAATTTTTTTTAAAGAACTATGTACTTTACCAGTGCCCTCTGCTGGAGTCATTATCAGAGCACAATAAATATAGGGGATTGGGACACCCTTAAATTTGGGGTACCATAAATACCAAAGGCTGCAATGCTGCACTGTGGGTATAATAAACAGGAACTTATAATAAACAGGAAAATATTTCAATTCACATGAAGACTCTATCTTCTTGTCTTTGGAATGACCATGGGCAAATCTTTTATGAGGAAATCCTTCTCTGCTCAATTATGATGACTGCAAAATTATGCTTCTGAATTAAATGAAATGAATGTATTTTCTTTATTGTAAATAAAACTTTTTTGTTTTAAAACAACAACAAAAAAAGTGAATCCTTCCTTTTCTTTTGGTCCTATTCATTGGTATGATAAATAATTCCGAAAGGCTGAAGATGACACAGGTATGTTTTATCATTATTTTAGAGCTATTCTCTGATTATTTATGACTATATTCCGGTAGCCATAAAACAGATGCTAATCGGTGAATTCAATAAAACATCAACCAAATTCTCTGGAAAAGGCATTAAATAACTAAATTACATTTAACAGCTGTACAATTCAAGAGATTTAGCTATCTAAAACTGTTACATTCCTGTGGAAAAGAAGTAAGACAGAACTGTGGCCATGCTAGAATTTCTTGACAGGTTTTGGAGATAATTGAAACAGTCTCTTCTGTCATTTTGTAAAAGATGTTTGACTCTTCAAGTAAATTCAGAATTCAAATGGTGTTTGGAAGGGTTTTAAGGGATAAGTAAAATGTCATACCTGTGTGATCTGTGTGTGTACTCCCTTTTCCCCCTAAAGATAATGAGTATAATTTTCTGGAAGAAAAAAAAAATAAAAATAACTGTAAGTTGGCAAGATTTTGTGAAAACAACTCTTCTGAGAAATGTAAATGAAAATAACTTTTATGCCCCGAAGGCTAAAATATCATATAAAACCAGACTTACTGAAGAATCTAAAGAATTAATTCAGCCTGAGTCAGGTACCCTGTTTGGATATAGGCTTCATATCCAAATCGGTAATTTATAATCAGTGACTCAAACTGTGGCCCCGAATTAAACTTTGTTGTATTTCTACCAATCTCTTATAGTTTTATCAAAGTTATTCACAAAAACTACCCATAGTAATTCTGGCACACACATTTTAGATTATTATGAATTGACTAAATAGAAAATAAGCATTAATATACTCACATTTGTCTGACTTTTTTATATACCACATTCTTCTTCTTTAATAATTTGCCAACTGCTGTCTCTTTCAAGGCATCTCTGAAGTATTCCACTTATTCTTCACTCCTTTGACGTGATAACTAAACCTCATAATCCTGAGGTTCCATTCATGGCAATTATATTAAACATTCTTGACTAGTTATAACGTCTTTTCAGTGCTTCTCAAAATTTAATGTACATACAAATCCCCTGGAAATCTTGGTAAATTACAGATCCTGATTCAGGAGTTTGAGATAAAACCTGAGTTTTTTTTATTTCTAACATGTTTCAATGTTATGTTAATGTTGCTGGCTATAGAACCTCACTTTGGGTAGCAAGACATTTGAGATTCTGATTCCAGATTCTTTCACTTTTTTAATATTTTCTAGGCCATAGCATACATACATTCCTAAAATTTACTCTTGTACTTGCATGTACTCAATCTCTCTCATACACACATAATTGGGATTACTAAATTGTTTTCTATTCCTGTGAAATCAAACCTTATCCAGACCTCATTAACCTATATATACAGATAAGCACCACAGTAAAAGTAATAAGCCCAGTGTCGCTGGCTTTTGGCCCCACCTATTCACACAGGATAGTAACCTATTAAGTGTCCCACAAATATTTCTGGAGTTTACAAAATTGTATAATATGCGTACAAGGAAGTCTATTTCTACAGAGTATTGCTTCTGCTCAATTCATTCTTTTTTTTTTAAATTTTTTGTTTATTGCAGCAACATTGGTTTATAACATTGTATAAATTTCAGGTGTACATCATTATACTTCTATTTCTGCATAGATTATATCATGTTCACCACCCAAATACTAATTACAACCAATCACCACACACATGTACTGAATTATCCCTTTCACCCTCCTCCCTCCCCCCTTTCCCTCCGGTAACCACTAATCCAATCTCTGTCTCTATGTGTTTGTTTATTGTTGTTATTATCTACTACTTAATGAAGGAAATCATACGGTATTTGACCTTCTCCCTCTGACTTATTCCACTTTGCATAATACCCTCAATGTCCATTCATGTTGTCACAAATGGCTGGATTTCATCGGTTCTTATGGCTGAGTAGTATTCCATTGTGTATATATACCACATCTTCTTTACCCATTCGTCCCTTGATGGGCACTTAGGTTGCTTCCAAGTCTTGGCTATTGTGAATAACACTGCAATGAACACAGGGGTGCATGTATCTTTACGCATTGGTGTTTTCAAGTTCTTTGGATTAAATACCCAGCAGTGGAATAGCTGGATCATATGGTAGTTCTATCCTTGATTTTTTGAGGAATCTCCATGCTGGTTTTCCGTAGTGGCTGCACCAGTTTGCACTCCCACCAGCAGTGTATGTGTTCAATTCTCTCCACATCCTCTCCAACACATGTTTCATGATTGTTAATTATAGCCATTCTGATGGGCATGAGGTGATATCTCATTGTAGTTTTGATTTGCATTTCCCTGATAGTTAGTGATTTTGAACATCTTTTCATGTGTCTGTTGGCCATCTGTATATCTTCTTTGGAGAAATGTCTGTTCAGGTCTTTTGCCCATTTTTTAATTGGGTTGTTAGATTTTTGTTGTTGAGATGCATGAGTTCTTTATATATTTTGGAGATTAAGCCCTTATCAGATGTATGGTTTGCAAATATATTCTCCCAATTGTTAGGTTCTCTTTTCATTTTGTTGATGGCTTCCTTTGCTGTGCAGAAGCTTTTTAGTGTGATGTAGTCCCATTTGGTTATTTTTTCTATTGTTTCTCTTGCCCGGTCAGACATGGTGCTTGAAAATATGTTGCTAAGACCGATGTGGAAGAGCGTACTGCCTATGTTTTCTTCTAGAAGTTTCATAGTTTCAGGTCTTACATTCAAGTCTTTAATCCATTTGGAGTTAATTTTTGTGTATGGTGTAAGGTAAAGGTCTACTTTCATTTTTTTGTATGTGGCTATCCAGTTTTCACAACACCATTTGTTGAAGAGACTTTCTTTTCCCCATTGTATGTTCTTGGCTCCTTTGTCGAAGATTAGCTGTCCATAGATGTGTGGGTTTATTTCTGGGCTTTCGATTCTATTCCATTGATCTGTGTGTCTGTTTTTGTGCCAGTACCATGCTGTTTTAGTTACTATAGCTTTGTAGTCTATTTTGAAATCAGGGAGTGTGATACCTCCAGCTTTGTTCTTTTTTCTCAGGATTCCTTTAGCTATTCGGGGTCTTTTGTTGTTCCATATAAATTTTAGGATTCTTTGTTCTATTTGTGTGAAAAATGTTGTTGGAACTTTGATAGGGATTGCATTGAATCTATAGATTGCTTTAGGAAGTATGGACATCTTAACTATGTTAATTCTTCCAATCCAAGAGCACAGAATATCTTTCCATTTCTTTGTGTCTTCTTCAATTTCTTTCAGCAATGTTTTATAGTTTTCCGTGTACAGCTCTTTCACCTCTTTGGTTAAGTTTATTCCTAGGTATTTTATTCTTTTTGTTGCAATTGTAAATGGGATGGTATTCTGAATTTCTCTTTCTGCTACTTGGTTGTTAGTGTATAGAAATGCAACTGATTTTTGTATGTTGATTTTGTATCCTGCAACTTTACCATATTCGTTTATTACTTCTAAAAGTTTTCTGGTGGATTCTTTAGGGTTTTCTATATATAAAATCATGTCATCTGTAAATAGTGACAGTTTCACTTCTTCCTTTCCAATTTGGATCCCTTTTATTTCTTTCTCTTGCCTGATTGCATTCTGGCTAGGACTTCCAGTACTATGTTAAATAGGAGTGGTGACAGCGGGCATCCTTGTCTGGTTCCTGTTCTTAGAGGGAGAGCTTTCAGTTTTTCACCATTGAGGATGATATGAGCTGTGGGTTTCTCATATATCGTCTTTATTATGTTGAGGTACTTTCCTTCTATACTCATTTTATTCAAAGTTTTTATCATAAACGGATGCGTTATCTTGTCAAATGCTTTCTCTGCATCTATTGATGATCATGTGATTTTCATTCTTCATTTTATTAATGTGGTGTATCACGTTGATTGATTTGCCAATGTTAAACCATCCCTGCATACCTGTAATAAATCCCACTTGATCACGGTGTATAATCTTTTTAATGTATTGTTGTATGCGATTTGCTAGTATTTTGCTGAGGATTTTTGCATCGATGTTCATCAGTGATATTGGCCTGTAATTTTCTTTTTTTGCATTGTCCTTGTCTAGTTTTCGTATCAGGGTAATGTTGGCTTCGTAGAATGAGTTAGGGAGCTTCCCCCCCTCCTCAATTTTTTGGAAGAGTTTGAGAAGGATAGGTATCAAGTCTTCTTTGAATGTTTGGTAGAATTCACCAGGGAAGCCGTCTGGTCCCCAACTTTTATTTTTGGAGAGGTTTGTGATTACTGTTTCGATCTCCTTACTGGTGATTGGTCTATTCAAATTCTCTACTTCTTCTTGATCCAGTTTTGGAAGGTTGTATGATTCTAAGAATTTATCCATTTCTTCCAGATTGTCGAATTGGTTGGCATATAGCTTTTCATAGTATTCTCTTATAATCTTTTGTGTATCTGAGGTGTCTGTTGTAATTTCTCCTCTTTCATTTCTGATTTTACTTATTTGTGCCTTCTCTCTTTTTTCCTTGGTGAGTCTAGCTAAAGGTTTGTCAATTTTGTTGATCTTTTCAAAGAACTAGCTCTTGGTTTTATTAATTTTTCTATTTTTTTGGTCTCTATTTCATTTATTTCTGCTCTGATTTTTATTATTTCCCTTCTTCTACTGATTTTGGGCTTTGTTTGTTCTTTTTCCAGTTCCTTTAGGTGCATTGTTAGATTGTTTATTTGAGATTTTTCTTGTTTGTTGGGATAGCCCTGTATAGCTATAAACTTCCCTCTTAGAACCGCTTTTGCTGTATCCCATAAATTCTGGCATGTCGTATTTTCATTTTCATTTGTCTCCAGGTATTTTATGATTTCTTCTTTGATTTCTTCGTTGACCTAGTCATTGTTCAGTATCATTTTGTTTAATCTCCACGTATTTGTGGCTTTTCTGATTTTCTTCCTATAGTTGATTTCTAGTTTCATACCATTGTGGTCAGAAAAGATGCTTGGTATTATTTCAATCTTCTTAAATTTATGGAGACTTGTTTTGTGGCCTAATATGTGATCAATCCTGGAGAATGTTCCATGGGAATTTGAAAAGAACGTGTATTCTTTGGTTTTTGGATGGAATGCTCTGTATATATCTACTAGGTCCATCTGTTCTAGTGTATTATTTAAGTCCAATGTCTCCTTATTGTTCTTCTGTTTGGATGATCTATCCATTGATGTAAGTGGAGTGTTAAAGTCCCCTACTATTATTGTGTTACTGTCTATTTCTCTTTTTATGTCTGTTAATAATTGCTTTATATATTTAGGTGCACCTACATGGGTGTGTAGATATTTACAAGTGTTATATCCTCTTGTTGGATTGTTCCCTTGATCATTATGTAATGCCCTTCTTTGTCTCTTTTTACAGTTTTTGTTTTAAAGTCTATTTTGTCTGATATGAGTACTGTTACCCCAGCTTTCTTTTCATTGCCATTTGCGTGGAGTATGATTTTCCATCCCTTCACTTTCAGTTTGTGAGTGTCTTTAGGTCTGAAGTGTGTCTCTTGTATGCAGCATATACGTGGGTCTTGTTTTTTTATCCAATCAGCCACCCTATGCCTTTTAATTGCAGCATTTTGTCCAGTGACGTTTAAAGTAGCTATTGGTAAGTATGTACTTACTGCCATTTTTTAACTTTTCTTTTGTTTTCTCAGTGTTTTGGTAGTCCTTTTCTGTTCTTTTATCTTCTATACAGAATTGATGGTCACCTTAGTTTGACCTCTGTCTGAAAGCTGTACTCTTTAACCGCCTTCCTCCCTCCTTTTATGTTTTTGATATCATATCTAACCTCTTTTTTGTGCATTTGTATCCATTACGTTCTTATGATGGAAATAGATAATTTTTCCCATTTGTGGTCTTCTCTTTTCCCCTTAAATCAGTCTCTTTAACATTTCTTGTAGCACTGGTTTCTTGTTAACAAACTCTTTTAATTTTTGCTTGTCTGGGAAATTTTTGATCTCTCCTTCCATTTTGAATGATAACCTTGCTGGGTAGAGTATTCTTGGCTGTCAGTTTTTTCCTTTTAGCACTTTAAATATATCGTGCCACTCTCTTCTAGCCTGTAAGGTTCCTGCTGAGATGTCAGCTGATAGCCTTATGGGGTTTCCTTTGTAGGTAACTTGACATTCTCTTGCGGCTTTTAGGATTCTCTCTTTATCTTTAATTCTGGACATTTTGATTATGATGTGCCTTGGTGTGGGCCTCTTTGGGTTTATCTTGTTTGGGGCTCTCTGTGATTCCTGTACCTGGATGTCTGTTTCCTTCCTTAGGTTAGGGAAGTTTTCATTTATTATTTCTTGAAATAGATTCTCTGCCCCCTTGTCTCACTCTACTCCTTCCAGGACACATATAACACCGATGTTAGTGGGCTTGATGTTGTCCCAGAGGTCCCTTAGACTGTCCTCACTCTTTTTAATTCTTTTCTCTTTTACCTGTTCAGCTTGGGTAATTTCTTCTAGTCTTTCGTCCAGCTCGCAGATCCATTCTTCTGTATCCTACTTTGCTTTTGAGTCCCTCTAATGAATTTTTCATTTCCAGTGTTGTATTCTTCACTTCTGATAGGTTCTTTTTTATATCTTCCATTTCTTTGTTGACTTTCTCACTGAGTTCATCTATTCTTCTCCCCAGATCAGTGAGCATCCTTAACACTCTTTGTTTGAACTCTCTGTCGCATAGGTTGCTCATTTCTGTTTCACTTAGTTCCTTTTCTGGGGTTTTGTCCTGTTCCCTTACTTGGAATGTATTCTTTTGCCTCCTCATTTTGCCTCTTTCCCTGTGTTTGTGTCTATGTATTAGGTAGGTCAGCTACGTCTCCTGCTCTTGGATAGGTGACGTTATGTAAGTGATGCCTTAGGATGCTTCCAGTGTGCTTCCCTCAGTTCTCAATGTTCCAGGGGTGACACCTATGTGGGCTACATGTGTCTTTCTGTTGTGGCCTGTTTGCTCTCCCTGTAGGCTCCCAGGGAGGCCAAGTTATGCTCCTGGCCAGCTGTTGTAATGCTCAGCTGCTTGTAGTTGTTGTGGGCCCTTCAGTCTTTAATCAGGTGTGGGGAGCCCCAGCAGAGTTGGCTGAGAGTTCTAATACCACATTTGTGTTGCAGTATTTCTTTTAAGTGAGTAGGCCCCCAGCATGGCAGGTTGTTAGGCTCAGGGCCTTACAATTGCTGTAAGCCTCTAGCCTATTAGGTCTCTTGTCAGCTCTCTGAGGATTGCATCTGGGTGAGGCTGGCCTCAGGCATAGGAGCACCCAATTGTTTCAGGCTTTGGAAGGTGGGGCAAACACCCTATGTAGGTCTTTGAGAAGCACAAGTCTTCTGCAGCTGACAAGCCCTGCCGCCCACAGGTCCACACACACAGTCAACACAGTCCTGCCCCGTGTGCGCACCCCGACATTCCGAAGTGGACCCAGTTTCTCCTCGGCGGGAGCCCCACACACTCCGCCACCACCCCACACTCTCCACCCGCTCCTTGTGCACACCCTGCCCCACTCAAGTCGGCTCAGTTGCCAGGCTGCAGGGATCCAGTCACCAATCTATGCAGGCCCACAAGTTGCCTGAGGACTTGTTGTTGGGTGGGGCCACTCTCTAGGGTGGGATGCCTGCCCTGGCTGAGCTGGATTAAATCGGTGCTCTAGTGCGTGGGGCAGACCCTGGGCTAGCAGGCCCCAGGGAGAACTCCAATGGCGTCTGTGTCAGCATCCCCACACCAGGCCACATCAATGGCCGCCGCCAATGTCCCAGTCCCTGGAGAGGTCTCATCCCTCACTGAGATGCATTCAGGGCCTATTAGGTGAGTCTCTTTTCACCACGGCACTGTGCACCTTTTTTTCTGGTGATTTTAGGATGCTTTCTGAAACGGGTGAGTTTGCGCGCAGGGCCTTTAAGATCCGGTTTTAGTTTCTTTGTGAACCAGCTTTTCTGGGGGTACTCCCCAATGTTTTTGTAGCATGCAAAGTCAGATATTATGCCACTCGTCTCGATTGTGCTGGATCCACAAAATACCCACAGCGAGGGCGCTCCTGGCTCAGGACCCCGCGCCTCCAGGGAGGCTGCGTACCTGTGAGCTGCTCCCTGGCGGCCGTGATGTGCTGCTGCTTGTGAAGGTGGCGTTTTCCCTCTCCAGAAGGGAGTTTCTGGCTCTTCCACCTCAATTAGGATTGTCCGTTGTTGCAGGAGTTCCTCTTATCCAGTTTTCAGTTCTGTCTCAGGGGTAATTTTCCACGAGTAGTTGTAAATTGGCTGTGTCCATGGGAGGAGGTGAGTTCAGAGTCTGCCTACACCGCCTTCTTGACTTCTCTCTCCTGCTCAATTCATTCTTGATGAATATCTATCTGTTGGTCATCATTATCTCTTGCTGCCCTGAAGCAATGGTGTCTTCAAGATGAAAAACCCACAGTGTCCCATGTTGCACTAGAGAGAAGTCCCTCTTTTCTTTTTTGCATAAAAAGTATTAGAGTGGCCCCATGGTATTTCTAGTTTTATCCCTGTATTTCATAAAAGTTTTAGTGTTAGATGACTATCAGTTTTGGCTTAGAGTATTCTTAAACTCTGGAGAATTTGTCCCTAAGTCTAATAGGGAATTGGGCAGAGAAACTAAGCCATGTGGCAAATAATATGATGTACTCATAATGTCCCCCTAATAATGACAATAAAGGCTTGTTATTTGATCAGGATAGTGATACCTAGTTGCTCTTCCATAAAAATATATATCCCAGAATGATCCTTAACACCTTTACTCAAATGGACTTCTATCCACCATTTTGCTAGCAGTCCCCCAGAAAAACCCACACAACAGTGAATCTCAGGCCATGAACAATCTGGCATCAGAAGTTAAAATTAAAATTACAACCACCTGTTCTTTTGATAACAATTTACTACCTTCAAAATGATGGACTCAGTGCTGTCTCCTTCAAAATATCTCTGAACTTTTTCTTGACTTGTTCTTTATTGCTTCAGCATGCTTACTAACCCATTCATTATCTTGATATCACTTTCATGATAATTAAATTAGTTTTTAAATATGGATCATTTCCCTTCTTTGTCTTTTATTCTTTTTTTTAATAGTGGGTAGCACTCATAACTGTCTTTATTACACATGCTTTTATTTTTTTGTTGAGATATCATTGACATTCCATTGTGTAAGTTTAAGTTGTTGATTTGATACATTTATATATCACAATTTGATTATCATCGTAGCATTAGCTAACACCTCTATCATATCACACAATTATCATTTCTTTTTTGTGATGAGACCAATTAAGATTTAGTCTCTTAGTAACTTTGAAGTTTATAATACAGTATTGTTAACTATAAACACTATGCTTTCCGTTAGATCTCCAGGACTTATTTATCTACTAGTTGCAAGCTTGTCCACTTAAAAACCATCTCCCCAATTCCAACATACACCTAGTCCCTAGTAACCACCATTCTACTCTCAGTTTTTATGATTTTGGATTTTTTATATTCCACATATAAATGATATCACACAGTACTTGTCTTTTTCTGTCTGACTTTTCTAACTTAGCATAATGTCCTCAAGGTCCATCCATGTTGTTGCAAATGGCGAGACGTCCTTCTTTCTCATGGCTGAATAATATTGCATTGTATTTATATACCACATCTTCTTTATTCATTCGTCTCTTGATGAACACTTTGGTTGTTTCCATGTCTTAGCTGTTGTCAATAATGCTGCAATAAACATGGGAGTATGGATATCTCTTTGATATTCTGTTTTTATTTCCTTTAGATATGTACCAGAAGTGGAAATATTTGATCAGATAGTACTTCTACATTTAATTTTTTTAAGGAAGCTCCATGCTGTTTTCCACAGAGGCTGAACTAATTTACATTCCATCAACAGTGTACAAGGGTTCCCTTTTCTCCACATCCTCACCAACACTTATCTCTTGTCTTCTTGACAACAGCCATTCTAACAGGTGTGAGGTAATATCTCATTGTGGTTTTCATTTGCGTTTCCTTAGTAATTAGTGATGTTGAACATCTTTTCATGTACTGTTGCCCATTTGAATACCTTTGGAAAAATGCCCAGTTTTAAATCAAATTGTTTGATTTTTGGTATTAAGTTGTATGAGTTCCTTGTATATTTTGGTATTTATTCCTTACGGGATATGTGGTTTACAAATGTTTTCTTCCATTCCATAAGCTGCCTTTTCATTTTATTGATGGTTTCCTTGGTTGCAGAAGGTTTTTAGTTTGAGTAGTTCCACTTATTGATTTTTGCATTCTTGCTTGTGCTTTTGGTGTCACGTCTAAAAAAGTCATCATTAAGAACAATGTTGTGAAATAATAGAAAATATATGTCTCTACCCCCGCTTCCTGGAACAGAGCTCCAGACACCCTTGTAATTTCCTAAGTGATAAGAGCATTAGTAGGATCTTTTTTTCTAATATTTGATCTTTGACACCAGTTCAAACCCTGACACAGGGTTTCTGAAACTCTTGTAATTTTGTGGGTGATAGGAGCATCTTTTGTTCTAATGAGGCAACTCTGGGTGGGGTCCTGGATGGCTCTTGGATGGGGGATGGTCACCAGAAAGACCAAGCCATGATTTCAGCCCCACCTCCCTTTCTTCAGAGAGAGGGGAGGGGCTGTAAAAGAAGCTAATGATTGATCATGCCTATGTGATTAATCCTCTATAAAAATTCCAAAAATATAGGGCTCAAAGAGCTTCTAGGTCAATGAGCATATCCGCATACTGGGAAGGTGATGCACCCCAACTCCATGAGGACAGAAGTTCCTGGGCTCTGAACACTCCCAGATCTTGCCCTACATATCTCTTCATTTGGCTGTTCATCTATATCCTTTATCATAACCTTTAATAAACTGGTAAATGTAAGAAGTGTTTCCCTGAGTTCTGTGAGCCACTCTAGCAAATAATCAAATCCAAGTCAGAGGAGGTCATGGGAACCTCCAATTTGTTGCCAAGTTGGACAAAAATTGTGGGTAACTTGGGAACCTACTACATGTGATTGACATCTGAAGTGGGGGAGCAGTCTCATGGGACTGAGTCCTTAAGCTGCAGGATCTGATGTTGTCTCCAGGTAGATAGTATCAGAATTGAGTTAAATTGAAGGGCAGCCTCCCTGTGTCACATAATTGTTTGGTGTGGGGAAATAAATGCACACATCTTGTGTCAGAATTGTTGTGAATGTGATAGTAATGTGAAAGTAAAGGAGAAACACAGGAGGAAGATTGAAATGAGTTTTTCTAACTTAAATATCAAGCAAATTTTCCCTATGTTTTCTTCTAGGAGTTTGATGGTATTAGGTCTTTAATCCAATTTGAGTTAATTTTTGTGAGTGGTTTAAGATAGGGTTCCAATTTCATTTTTCTGCATGTGATTATCCAGTTTTCCCCAGGTCTTTTGTGAAAGACCTTATCCTTTTTCCATTAAGCGTTCTTGGCTCCTTTCTCAAATATTAGTTGATTGTATATGCAGGGGTTTATTTCTGGGCTCTCTATTCTATTTCATTGGTGCATGTATTTATTTTCATGCCAATATGATACTGTTTTAATTATTGTAGCTTTGTAGTATATATAGTTTGAAATCAAAAAGTATCATAGCTCCAGCTTTGTTCTTGCTCAGGATTGCTTCGGCTATTCAGGGTCTATTTTGGTTCCGTAATAATTTTAGACCTTTTCTATTTCTGTAAAAAATGCAACTGGAAATTGATAACAATTGCAGTGAATCTATATATGGTTTTGGGTAGTATGGACATTTTAATATATTAATTCTTCTGATCCATGAACACAAGGATATCTTTCCATTTGTGTCTTCAATTTCGTTCATCAAAGTCTTGTAGTTTTCATTGTACAGATCTTTCACTTCCTTGGTTAAATTTGTTTCTAAGTATTTCATTATTATTGGTGGTATCGTAAATGGGATAGTTTCCTTTATTTCTTTTTCAGATGTTTTGTTATTAGTGTATAGGAACACAACTTATTTTCTGTGGTTAATTTTACATCCTGCAACTTACTGAATTTGTTCATTAGCTCTAACAGTTTTTTGGTTGAGTCTTCAGGATTTTCTATATATAAGATCACATCATCTGCAAATAATGGCAAATTTACTTCTTCCTTTCTTGTGTGGGTGCCTTTTATATCTTTGTCTTCCCTAATTGCTCTGGCTAGGACTTTCAGTACTATGTCGAATAAGAATGATGAGAATTGACAGACTTGTTTTGTTACTAATCTTAGAGGAAAAACTTAATTTTTCACCATCAAGTCTGATGTTAGCTGTGAGTTTGTCATATATGGCCTTTACTATGTTGAAGTATGTTCCTTCTATACACAATTTGTTGAGGATTTTTATCATGAAAGGATGTTATATTTTGTCAAATGCTTTTTCTGCATCTATTGAGATGATCATATAATTTTTATCTTTCATCTTATTAGTGTAGTGTATCACATTTATTGATTTGCATACGTTGAACCATCCTTGCATCCCAGGGATAAATCCCACTTGATCCTGATGTATAATCCTTTTAATATGTTGTTTTGCTAATATTTTGTTTAGAGTTTTTGCGTTTATATTCATCAGGAATATTGACCTGTAATTTTCTTTTCTTGTAGTGTCTTTATCTGGCTTTGGTATCAGGGTAATGCTGGCCTCGTAAAATGAGTTTGGAGGTGTTCCTTCCTCTTCAATTTTTTTTGGAAGATTTTGTGAAGCATTGGCATTAATTCTTCCTTAAATGTCTGGCAGAATTTGCCAGTGAAATCATCTTGTCCTGGGCTTTTCTGTGCTGAGAGTTTTTTGATTACTTATCTAATCTTCTTACTCATTATTGATCTGTTCAGATTTTCTATTTCTTCCTGATTCCGTCTTGGTAGATTGTATGTTTCTAGGAACTCATCCATTTCTTCTAGGTTATCCAATTTGTTGGCATAGAATTGTTCATAGTAGTCTCCTATCACCCTATGTATTTCTATTGTATCAGTTGTAATGTCCTCTCTTTCATTTTTGATTTTGTTTATTTGAGTCTTCTCTCTTTTTTTCTTAGTCTAGGTAAAGGTTTGTTAATTTTGCTTATCTTTTTGAAAAACCATCTCTTAGTTTTCATTGTTTTTTTTTTTATTGTTTTTCTGATCTCCATTTCATTTATTTCTGCTCTGATCTTTGTTGTTTCCTTTTTTTCTGCTAGCTTTGGGCTTAATTTGTTCTTTTTATAGTTCTTTGAAGCATGCAGTTCTTTTCTTATTCAATAATTTTTTATATTATTGAAAACAGAATACACACTTGCACACACAGACACAAACAATTCCTATTTGCTGGAAAGGTTTGAAAAATGCTTGCTGACTGAACAGTACTGAAATGATGTGATATAGATGCTGAAATTTTATTGGGCTAGTAATTCTTTATAAAATTCCAGAAATCACAAGTGTGATCATAGGCATAAATATGATAAGCTCTGTTATATTATAGAAATAATATAATAGTTGGACTTGGCTTAAAGTGGTAGCTATAATAAAGCTCTGTACAAGATGCTGATGTTCACTAAATATCTGATAAGTTAAATGGTGAGCACTGTGTTCCATAGAAGTTTTTTATCTTTAACATATATAATAGTTCTACTCTTTGTAGTAATCAGCTCAGAGTTGCAACAGTGTCGTTCTATTTAGTCTTTTCTGTGAATAACTTTTCCTTTCCTTGCAATACTATCTATAAAGAAAATGGAAATAAATTCAGGACATTGATATTTCACCCTCTCCTTCTCCTTACCACTTGATTCCCCCATGCTGTTTATGTTTCTAAACTCATGGTTCATCATTCCTTATTTTGTAAAAACACCCCTACTGTGTTTCAATTGAAAGTGAACAGTTTATTTCCTGGCTTGAAGAAAGTTACATTGTATTTTAATTCAGAATTACGGTGTTATTTCAAATTACAGGTGCAAAAATGGTAGGGGAAAACTTTGTTGCCTGAATCAATGTGAGATGTCACTTTGTGGAACATATTATGTTTTAATTGCATATTTTAGAACATACTTTTTGTTTATACCATTTAAACATATATTTCGCTGACGCTAAACCTTAACACATTGTTTCTGATATTATTCATGTGGATAAGAAAATTTTGAAAATACTTATCTTTACATCATATTCTCTTCAATTTCAAATTGCACAGGCATAGTTCTCAGTATATGATATCAATTTTTTGAATTAGAAATTATTGCATCATCACAGATTTATATAAGGTAGCATTCTACACAGGAACAATATAAAATTGACTTTGCTGAGAAAATACAAAAAATATTCTATTTAAATGTGAACTTAGGAAAGAGTAATTCTTGATACATTTTTTCTACAGACTTCAGTTTTTTTCTTATTTTAGATGTTTAGAACTTTCCATGTAGCTCCTTCATATTTGAAATAAAGAAATGGGAACTCCAGCAGACCCTTGATATTTGTGTTCAATAAGTCTGGAGACTTTTGTGAGTAGACCAGTTCATTAGTATTATTAATAATATTAGCATATAAGATCTCCCACAAAATAAAGTTATTGAAAGATTTGAGCAGTATGTTCAGATCATTTTTATTAAATTCTTCTATGATGAACAGAAAAAACCTGATTATTTCTCTTTGAGTTCTTCATTGTAGACATATTTTCATTCTGTACAAAATTTAATTTTAGATATATTATCTCCATGATACTTACTTCATCTGTAAAAAATGACTGTTTTGTTACACTGTAATAATTTGCTTGTTTAAATTGTGAATACTAGTGTTGGGCTTTCATTTCAGTATTTTTGTCCAAGCAACAAATTTTCCAACATATCCAGGAAGATAATGTAAACATCAAGCAAAGTAAAACCAAACATTATTGAATTGTACACGCCAAGCAAGCATTTATATTCACTAATTAACTAAGATGCTCACTTCAATACACTTATTTGATATCACTTAGAGTGAAGTTTGTGATTCAGTAAACATTTAAAAAATTAATATGTAAAATGGACATTTGTGATACTGTGCATTCCCTTACAGATGTTCTAAGAAAAGTCATTCCATAAGCTTTTACTGGTTTGTTCTGTGCCAACTTGGCTAAGGTTAGGAAGTATGTTTCCCAGATTCACCTTCCCAAAATATTCCTGAATAGAGTTGGCCCAAAGGAGATATTGTCTGAGATTTGGAAAGTGAGAATCAAGAAGCAGCCAATATTTTTGAAAATAGTGGAAGTATGACAAGATGATAAACAGAAATAGTGGCATACAGTGGGTTCCATCTTCCACCTTGTCTTCTCAAATTTTGGAACCTCCTATCAAGAGTGGTCCCAAGCCAACCCACCAATGACTTGACTAAAGTTCTCTCGTAAGCAATATCTTGGACAGACCTCTCCAAAAAGCTTCCTCATGGTTCCAATTCGGTAGCCAGGTACACATAGCCTCTGGGCTTTTCTCACAAACTCTGATCTCCCTAGTCCAGACACTACTTCAGACTCTTATGATAGTGATTTTGTCCCTCTTCTATATCTTTACTTTTCCAGCAATTCCCATGTATATGGTTGGTTCTAATATCTTGTTTCCATAATGCTTTTGATGGCTCTGTAATCATGACTAAATCTTGATTGACATAGGTTCTTAATAGATCAGCTAGCAGGTGGTGATGGGAAGTGTCCTGGGTTAAAAAAAAAAAAGTAGAGGAAATGCTAGGTTGAAAATATTTACTATCTGGTTGATCTTGGACAATTTAATTTTCATAACCTTTAATTTATTCATCAATAAAATGGCAGTAACAATACTGCCTTTGTAATAGGATTATTGAGAAGAGCAAATATTATATTGCATGACAAGTGTTTAGTATATGAATAAGTGTTAGCTAGCCTGGTTATGTAAAGTTAAATAGTTTTATTTGCTGTTGGACATATTAGAGGTTTTACTATGCTAAAGAATATCCATAGGAGGAAAAGGAAAGAAAGGAAGGAAGAGAGGGAGGGAGGGAGGGAGAGAGAGGGAGAGAGAAAGAAAGAGAGAAAGAAAGAAAAAGAGAAAAGAAATGTTTTGTTACATACTCCTTAAAAGCTGCCCAAAAAATGTGCACAAAATAATTGCACAGCAATAATGGTGGGAAAGGTTGAACTGGGATGCGCAGGCATCGTGTACTTTACATGGAAGTGAATTCAGAGATCTCCTAGTTACAAAAGTGGCCTGTAACATATGCAGACTCATGTAATATTACATATTCTATATTTAGACAGTAGATTTTATTATTTTTTCTTAAACGGTTTGTTCATGAATGTCTGTGCTTATGGCTATGATTTTATATCACACACATAGTGCAGACATACTTTATGCTGGCATAAGTGTTCATTTTTTTCTTCCTCCATCACATTTTAAAAATTTATTTAGAGAATATTTTTTAGACCAGTTTTAAGTTTACAGTAAAATTGAGAGAAAGGTATAGACATTTCCATATACTCCCTGTCCCCACATATGCATAGTCCTCTCTATTATTAATTTTTCTCATCAGAGGGTACATTTTTTAAACTTGATGAGCCTACATTGAAATATCATAATCACCCAAAGTCCATAGTTTACTTTAGGGTTGACTCTTGGTGTACATGCTATGGGTTTGGACAAATATATAATGGCATGTATTCATCATTATAGCATCATACAAAGTATTTTGATTGACCTAAAAATTGTCTGTGCTCTGCCTATTCATCCTTCTCCTCCCCCCTGACAACCCCCAGAAAACACTGATCTTTTTACAGTCTCCATAGTTTTGCCTTTTCCAGAATGTCAAATAGCAGGAATCATGTAGCATGTGGCCTTTTATAATTGGCTTCTTTCACTTAGCAATATGCATTTAAGGTTCCTCTATGTCTTTTCATGGCCTGATAGCTCATTTCTTTTCAGCATTGAATAATATTCCATTGTCTGGATGTACCACTCTTTATTTATCCATTCATATCTACTGAAGGACAACTTGGTTGCTTCCATGTTTTGGCAATTATGAATAAGGTTTTTATAAACATTGTGTGCAGGATTTTGTGTGGACATGTTTTCAGCTCCTTTGGGTAAATATCAAAGAGTGGGATTGCTGCATCATGTGGTAAGTCAATGAATGAGAGTTCTTTTTCCACGTTCTTACTACCATTTGAGGTTGTCAGTGTTTTGGATTTTGACCATTCTAATAGATAAGTAATGGTACCTCATTGTTTTAATTTGAATTTCCCTGATAGGGATGTGGTGCATCTTTCCATATGCTTATTTGCCATCTATATATCTTCTTTGGTGAGTTGTCTTCTAAGGTGTATCATGCATTTCTTACATCAAGTTGTTTGTTTTGTCATTGTTGAGTTTTAGGAGTTCTTTGTACATTTTTTCGAACAGTTCATTATCACTTGTCTTTTGCAGAAATTTTCTCCTAGTATGTGATTGTCTTCTCATTCTTTTGACATTTTCTTTTACAGACCAGAAGTTTTTAATGAAGTCCAGCTTATCAATTATATTTTTCATGGATTATGCCTTTGGTGTTTTATCTAAAAAGTCACAACCATACTCAAGGTCATCTAGGTTTTCTCTTACGTTATATTCTAGGAGTTTTATTTTACATTTAAGGGTGTGATCCATTTTGAGTTAATTTTTGTAAAGGGTATAAGGTCTGTGTCTAGATTCATTTTTTTTTTGCATGTGGATGTCCAGTTGTTCCAGGATCATTTTGTGAAAAGACTAAACTTTGTTCCATTGTATTGTCTTTGCTCTTTTGTCAAAGATCAGTTGACTATATGTATTTGGGTCTATTTCAGGATCTCTATTCTGTTCTGTTGATCTATTTGTCTATTCTTTAACCAATACCACACTGTCTTGATGACTGTAGCTTTATAGTAAGTATCGAAGTCAGGTAGTGTCAGTCTTGCAACTTTGCTCTTCTCCTTCAATATTTTGCTGGCTGTTCTGGATCATGTGCCCCTCCAAATAAAGTCTAGAATCAGTTTGGCGATACTCATAAAATAAGTCGCTGGGATTTTGATTGGAATTGCATTGGTTACATAGATCAAGTCAGGAGGAACTGATATCTTGACAATATTGGGTCTTCCTGTCCATGAATATAAAATTTTTCTCCATTTGCTTAGTTCTTACTTGATTTCCCTCATCAGAGTTTTTTAGTTTTCTTCATATAGATTTTCTACATATTTTGTTAGATTTATACTTAAGTATTTCATTTTTGGGGTTGACTAACATAAGTGGCATTGTGTTATTAATTTTAAATTCCACTTGTTGATTGCTGATATATAAGAAAGTGGTTGGGTTTTGTATATTAACCTTTTATCCTGCAATCTTGCTTTAATAGCTTGTTAGTTCTAGGTGGGTTTTTTCCCTTGATTCTTTCAGATTTTTTTCATAGACAATCATGTCATAGGCCAAAAAGACAGTTTTACATCTTCCTGCCCAATCTATATATCTTTCATTTCCTTTCTTTGCCTTATTGCATTAGCAAGGGCATCCAGTAAGATGTTGAAATGTAGTAATGAGAGGGCACATCCTTACCCTGTACCTTATCTTAGTGGCAATGCTTCATTTCTTATCACTATGTATAATGTTTGCGGTAGGTTTTTTGTAGATATAGTCTTTATCAAGTTTAGAAAGTTTCCTTCCAATCCCAGTTCATCGAAAATTTTTATCATTAATGGGTGTTGTTGGAATAAAGGTTCTTTTGAATAATGTTTTATTTCATATGATGCAATTTAATATATCAATTATTTCATGGCATTCTGGAAACACCACTATGACATCCAGATGTTGTCCTATCTGAACCAGTTGAAGAAACTGTTTCTCAGGACATGAGGATCTATTGAAGAGTTTTGAGTAGGGGAATGACACGAACATATTGGCAATTTTGAAAGGTCACTTTGGATCCACCTTGGGAAAAAAATTGGAGCAGAGAGCAATTAAAGCAGTTTGGATTTGGGAGTCAGGACATTGTTGTAGTAGTTCAGGGAAGAAATGATAGTGAGACTGACAGGAGTAGAATGGCATGGAGGAAATGGAGTCCAAGTTAAAAGGGGCTACCCAGTAAGAGTATGCTTTATGTGCCTTGTTAAGGATGCTGATATTTCAATCTGTAGAGAATAAAGAGGATTTGAAGCTGTGTTTCTTAATAGGTAGTACCTCAATCAGCTGCATCAGAGTCCCCTGTAGAGCTTCTTACAGCTGTAGAAACCTAGACTTCCCCTCTCGTACCTGCTGAATCAGAATCTCTGTATGACAGAAGAAATATGGGTTTGTAACAAACTCTCCATGTGGTTATGAGGCACATCAAAGCCTGAAAACCAGTGCATGAGTGCTTATCGAGCAGTGGCATGACACAGTGTGATCTGTTTATACAGATCACTTGAGTCACCACATAAAGAACTGATTGAATGAGGGCAAGAATAGAGACAGGAAAATCAGTTAAAAGGCTACTGAAATAGTCTTAGACTGATTTTATACATTGGGCAAGAGTCAGAACTCAAGAGAATCCTGGACTTAGAGTCCACATCATGACATACTAGTTGTCCTTATACCCTGATTTGTACACACAAATTTAGACAAACAAGATAATTTTGTATTTCCTCAACCAATTTTTGTTTTTGTAAAATTAGTCCTCAGTGGTCTTCTCAGAGTCACAGAGTTAATATAAGTTGTCTCATCATGTAAAATGCATTTAACACCTACATATCTAAAGCACTGCACTAGGCATTGCGAGAGGAATAAAGAAATATAAGGTATGACTTCTGTTCTCAAGGAACTTACTAACTGAGGAGACTATGTATATATACACATTAAAAGTCAAATAGCAAATACCAAAAATATGTCATAAGGCAGTATCCAATGTGTGGCATACACAACAAATACCAATGTTTTATTTCTAAACCTGGTAGTGGTTACATGTTTGCTTTTGTAAGTAGTGATTCTTCTGTGTCATTAAGCATTTTAGAACTCTTCTGAATTGTTATATTTCACAAGAATAACAGGTTAAAAAAGACAATAAGTTCTGTATGTTGAGTGAAGTTAATCAACAGCCCATAGACAAAACACAGAATCAAGAGAAAAAGTTTTTTACGCAATCGCATTTCAGTCCTCCACAGATGAGTCACAAGGACTATTAAAGGATTAAAACAAGAAGATGCAAAGATGAAAAGGATGGTAATGTCACCTTAGTGACATACTGGCTTAATCATCACCACCATCATTCACAGATGACTAAGATGAGGTCACTATTTATTGATCTCTCAACACATTGAATTTTTATACTGATTTATCATGGTACCCATTCACATGTGGACACGTACATGCACACATGCACAAACACACACACACATACACCTAGTCATCTCATTCCAAAACAGATTTTATGGGCAAATAAACTATGAATGTAACATCAGGATCAAAAGCGATAATTCAAATATGCTATTTCTAGTGGGTTGATATAGTTGCTGTGATTAAGCTTTAAATGTGATACTTAGTGTCCTGGAAACCATAAAAACAGGAGAAATACTAGCTGGCATAGTTTTGTGTATTTCCTATACACAAAGGCCACTAAATGATTTATTAATCCCACAAATATTAATTGTATATTTACTGTCTGTCAAGTCTTAGACTAGGTGCTGGAGATTAAGGGTAAGCAAAAACAGACTTGGTCTCTGCCTTCATGGAACTTACAGTCTAGTGGGGAAGATGATAGACAATAACCAAATAATCATAGACATAAATGCAAAGATAAAACTGCAATAAGAGGAATTAAGGAGACATATTTATGATGTTCTAAGAGCTAATAATGGGGGTACGAATTTGACTTAGTCTAGCAAGTTAGTATAGGAAGTTGTTTGGAGGAAGTGACGTTTGAATTCAGATATAAAGATTAAATAGAAGTCAGCAAAGTGAATGGAGGGTGGGAGTGGGAAGGGCATTCCAGGCAATGGGAAGATCATGTGTGAAGGTTCTGTTCAAGAAATGGAAAGAAAGCTGATGTGTCTGGAGTACAGAGGGACTAGAGTGGTATGAGATGATACTGGATACATGAGCATGGAATAAGATCATGCAAGACCCTAGGTCATTGTAGAGTTTGTTTTTTTATCCTAAAAGCAATGAGAAACCACTGAGGGGTTTAAGACTGTAGTGTGACATGATTAGACTCATATTTTAAAAGTTCTCTTGGCTTCAGTGTGGAAAGTGTATTGAAGAGAAGAAAGAGTAGAGCCAGGAAGAGCAGTTAGGGAGCTATTTCAATTATCCAGCTGAGAGATCATGGAGGCTTATCCTAGGGTGATAGAAGGGGATATGGAGAAAAGAGAACATAATTGAGAGATATTTGGAAGGTAAAGAAAGCCCAGATGGGTGATGTGGGAGGTGAAAAACACAGAGATCCCAAGGTTAACTATTAAATTTCTGGCTTATACGATAGTGCATTTTATTGAGATAGGGAACACTGAAGAACCTCTGGTTTGGGGAAGGGGGAGAAAATCTATGGTTCCAGTTTGGGATATGTTGAGTTTGAGATGCTTTTGAGACACTGAAGGGGAAGAAGTCAAGTAAACAATTGTAGGTCAGGGGAGAGGCCATGACTCTGGCAAATCCAGAAGTCATTGGTGTATAGGTGGTATTTCAACCCAGTGGAATGGATGAAATTACCCATCAAGAGAGTCGGGAAGGGAAGATGACTCAAGAATAATCCCTGGAAAATACTAACATTTAGAGGTGAAAAATGGGAAGAAGGGAACTGAAAAGGGGAAGCTAGAGAGATTCAAAGAAAAGCAGGATCATGTGCCACTGAAGCTCAAGGACAAGAGAATTTCCAAAAAGTAGGTTATGGTCAATAGAAATGAATATGGCCAAGAGATCAGGAAGGTAAAGGAAAACTATCAATAGAATTGATGGTTCATGGAGGCTGTTGAGCTCAGCATAAGCTATTTCAAGAGAATAGTGGTGGAAAAAAATAACAAGTTTGTTGAAGAATGATTTCAGCAAGTGTAGTCAATTCTTTGAAGAAGTTTGGCTGTGAAGGTAAACAGAGACGGTATGATAGCTGGGGAAGGATGTATGTAGGAGTCAGGATTTATTTAAAGATTGCATAGACAACTTGAGAATGTTTATATGTAGTTGAAAAGGATCAAAGTGATGAGCAATGATTGAATATATGCAGTAGTGTGCTTGTAAATATTTAACAACTATCTCTCCAAGAGAAAATAAAACAACCCTGATATGCAGTCTTTGCTCATTACCATGGTGTAAATGCTCTCATCATGACTGATTTCAAGCCAACAGTATGACACCTCAAGCCCTGCAGGTAGACTCTAGAATATCCTACAGGAGACAGAAGGGTTGAAATGTTTAGTTATCAGCCAAATGTTCTTTTTCTTTTATGGGTTTCTCATAAATGGACTTTATCCACTTTTATGTTGAAACACTTTTTTCTTGTTAATACATGTGTGCACTTTATATAGCACAGATTTTAATCCTTTGTCATTAATTCTATTTGATGAATTTTGTGTAAAGAATTTTAAAATATTTATACAGCCAAATATATCAATATTTTCCTTTATGATTTTTACCCTTGGTGTTTAAACAGTAGATTTTAAAGACAATGTTCAATTCTGTTATTTCATGTGACCACTTGGAGTTTTTGTTTTTCTTTAAAATTTAAAGAGAGAATTACACAGCAAATTTCCCTTGGTTTTGAAAAGCTACATGAATATAATATGAGTATTAATGCATTACTGTTGTCTTTTTGGTACCATAATCATATATTTATTTCATATTTGACTGAAATTTTGTTTCATGATCATTAAAACAATGTTATTAAAGTAGGGACGTGTTAACACAGGATCTACTACAAGTATCAAATATCCAAACCAACAGAAGGAAAGAAAAGTATGTGTAAATATCCTTATCAATTCAATAGATAGTGAGAAAGGAGGTAAAGAAAGAGGATAAGGATGGTAAAGAGAAAATAAGTCTAAATATATGAGTAATCACAGTGTTAATAGATGAAATGATCATATTTGATCAAAAATGCAACTATATACTTTTAGAAAAGAAATTATTAGAATTAAATAACAAAAATAATTTATTTAGGAGCTGGAAAAAGGAATATCAAGCAAGTAGTAAACAAAAGAAACTGTTGTATCAACACCAATGTCAGACAAAATTGAACTTAAGGTAAAAACATTAATAAGGATGTAAAGAGACACTATTGAAAAATAAAAGGAAAAATTCCACCAAAAATATATAATTTTTAGTGGATTTTTTTATGTACTCAATAGCAAAATTACAGCCTTCAATTGATTTCTTAAGAAGTGTGAAATGGAGAGTGAAGTCAGTAAGATGGTAGACAAGAAAGCTCCAGGTCCTCATTTCCCCACAGAATATCAAGTAAACAATAACAGATTGACTGAAATAGCTATGTAAGCATTCTAGAAATCAGCCAATGATTGGTAGAAACCAAGCAAATGCTCAACCAAGAAAGCCACACTCAAAACAACAGGAAATTTCATTTACCATTTCCCTAACCCAACACGATGTGGTTGGAGGGAAGTTACCTAATCCCTTGTTCCTCCTTTGCAAATGAAGTAAAAAGGTGGATCTTATTTGCAATGTTCTGGTCTTTCTGAGGGATGCCAGAGGAACTGGTTTCTGCCTCACCTGACTTGGAGCTCAGGCAGGAATGGGGGCATAGCTTGGTTATCAGACTGGAGATCACTGAAAGTACTGGTAAGCACCAAAGCATTTGAAAGCAGCAGTGGGACTGCAGACCTGCAGGCACCTGGTGTATCAGATTATGGTCAAAGGAATACAATTGAACATCTAAGGCTCTGAGAATAACCAGAAGTGAAACTTTTAGGAAAATTAAGACGTTTAAAAGCAGTTGTGAATACAGAATTGGGAAAATCACACATGTACAAGCCCAATGAAGATATATACCTAGATGAGGCCTGAGAATATTATAACCCTAGATGACAAGATGATTATTGACAGTCTTTCATGGCATGGACCCAGGCCAGAAAGTCTAGGAGAGGTAGATGTCTTTTTCAAAGGCTGAATTTTCAACGAAAGATAACAGGCATCAAACAAAGAGAAATATGGCCCATTAAGAGAAATATAATAAATCTCCAGAAACCAACCCTGAAGAAACACAAAATTCTGACTTACCAGGAAAAGACTAATATAATTGCCTTAAATATGCTCGAAAAGCTAAAAGAAAGCACAGACAGAAACTAAAGGAAACCAGGAAAACAATATATGAACAAAATGAGACTATCAACAAAGAGATACAAAGTTCTTGGGCAGAAAAAAAAATAACTAAATTGAAAAATTCACCAGAAGGGATCACAAGCAGACTTGAATGGACAGAAGAACAAATTAGTGACCTTGTGACAGGACATTTGAACCTATCAAGTCTGAGGAACAAAATGAAAAAAAAAGAATGAAGAAATACGAACACAGCATAAAGGACTTATGGAACACTATCAGGTAGACCAATGTACATATTATGAGAAGGAGAAGAAAGAAAGAGGAAGAGCACTTATGTGAAAAAATAGTGGCTAAATCATCCTTATTTTAGGGAAAAAAATGGACATATAAATACAAGAAGCTTAAAAAACTTGAGCTAGGATAAACCCAAAGGGACTCTCACTGAGACACACTATAATCAAACTGTGGAAAGTCAAAGACAAAGAGAGAATCTTCAAAGCAGCAAAAGAAAACTAGCTTATCATGTACAAGGGGTCCCGTATAAGAATATAAACAGATTCGTCAGCAGAAACCTTGCAGACCAGAAGGCAACGTGATGATATATTTAAAATATTGAAAGAAAAAATACCATTAAACAAGACTTTTATACCTAGCAAAAGTATCCTTCAAAAATGAGGGAGAAATTAAGACATCCCCAGATAAACAAAAGCTGAGGGAGTTCATTACCAATGGATTGACTTAGAAGAAACGCTTGTTTTCTTGTAGGAGTACTTCAAGTTGAGTTTGAAAGGATGCTATACAGTAACTCAAAGCAGTATGAAAATATAAAGTCCTCTGGTAAAGATAAATATGTGGACAAATATAAAACCAGTATTATTATAATTTTGGTTCACAACTCCCCTTTTTAATCTTTTACAGGATTTAAAAGACAAGTGCATAAAAACAATTATATGTTACAGGGTACACTATATAAAGGTGTAATTTGTGACATCAATAACATAGAGTAGAGGGTGCTGAGCTGTAGAGAAGTAGAGTTTTGTATGCAATTGAAGCCATTTGTGACAACATGGATGGACATTGAGGGTATAATGCAAAGTGAAATAAGTCAGAGGGAGAAGGTCAAATACCGTATGATCTCATTCATTAAGTAGTAGATAATAACAACAAACACATAGAGACAGAGATTGGATTGGTGGTCACCAGAGAGGAAGGGGCGAGGGAGGAGGGTATAAGGGATAATTAGGCACACGTGTGTGGTGATGGATTGTAATTAGTATTTGGGTGGTGAACATGAGAACATGATGTAATCCATGCAGAAATAGAAGAATAATGATGTATACCTGAAATTTATACAATATTATAAACCAATGTTACCACAATAAACAAACGATCAAAAAAAAAGAGGTGTCAATTGGACCCTGTTTTTGTTTTTGTTTTTGTTTTTGTTTTTGTTTTTGCTGAGGAAGATTGGCCCTGAGCTAACTTCTGTTGGCAATCTTCCTCTTTTTGCTTCAGGATGATTTGCCCTGAGCTAACACTTGTGCCAATCTTCCTCTATTTTGTATGGGGGTGCTGCCACAACATGTCCCTAATGAATGGTCTACGTCTGTGCCCAGGTACTGAACCCAGGCTGCTGAAGTGGAACACTCTGAACTTAACCTCTAAGCCATGGGGCCAGCCTCAGTGGCAATTTCTTAAAATAAGACAATGAAATTTATTGCATCAATTGACTCTTCCTTTCATGAACGATTTCTCTGTAGCATGCGATGGTGTTTGATGGCATTTTAAGCACAGTAGAACTTCTTTCAAAATTGAAGTGAAACCTCTTAAACCCTGCCACTGCTTTATCAACTAAGTTTATGTAATATTCTAAATCTTTTATTGTCATTTCCACAATCGTCAAAGCATCTTCATCAGGAGCAGATTCCGTTTCAAAAAAACAATTTTTTCCCCATCCATAAGAAGCAACTTCTCATTTGTTAAAGTTTGATCATGAGATTGCAGCAACCCAGTCACACCTTCAGGATCCACTTCTAATTCTATTTCTCTTAACCATTTCTACCACTTCTGCAGTTACTTTCCTCACTAAAGTCTGATCTCCTCAAAGTCATCCATGAAGGCTTGAATTAACTTTTTCTAAACTCCTGTTAATGTTGATATTTTGACTTATTCCCATGAATCACAAATGTTCTTAATGGCATCTAGAATCTTGAATCCTTTCCAGAAGATTTTCCATTTGCTTTTCCCAAATCCATCAGAGGAATCACTATCTATGACAGCTAGAGCCTTACAAAATGTATTTCTTAATTAGACTTGAAAGTTAAAATTACTGTTTGACTCATGGGCTGCAGAATAGACCTTGTCTTAGCAGGCATGAGAAAAACATTAATCTTGTGCATATCCATTACAGCTCTTGGGTGACCAGGTACATTGTCAATGAGCAGTAATATTTTGAATCTTTTTTTCCTGAGCAATAGTTTTCTACATGGGCTTACAATGATCAGTAAACCGTGTTGTAAACAGATTGCTGTCATCCAGCCTTCATTGTTCCATTCATAGAGTACAGGCAGGGAAGATTTTGCATAATTCTTAAGGACCCTAGGATTTTTGGAATGGTCAATGAGCATTTGCTTCAATTTTAAGTCACCAGCTGCATTAGCTTCTAACAAGAGAGTCAGTCTGTCCTTTGAAGCATTGAAACCAGGCATTGACATCTTCTCCCTAGGTATGAAAGTCCTAGATGGCATCTTCTTCCAATATAAGGTTATTTTGTCTGCATTGAAAATCTGTTGTTTAATGTAACTACCTTCATTAATTATCTTAGCTAGATCTCCTGGATAACTTGCTGCAGTTTCTCCATCAGCACTTTCTGCTTCACCTTGCACTTGTATGTTATGGAGATGGCTTCTTTCCTTAAACATCATGAACCAACCTCTGCTAGCTTCAAACTTTTTCCTGCAGCTTCCTCATCTTTATCAGCCTTCATAGAATTGAAGAGAGTTAGGGCATTGCTCTGAATTAGGCTTTGGCTTAAGGTAATGTTGTTTGATGTGCTATCCAGATCACTAAAACGTTCTGTTTCAATAATAAGGCTGTTTTGCTTTCTTGTCATTTGTGTGTTCATTGGAGTACCCCCTTTAATTTCCTGTAAAGTTTTCCTTTGCATTCACAACTTGGCTGACTGTTTGGTACAAGAGGCCTAGCTTTTGACCTATCTCAGCTTTCAACATGCCTTACTTACTAAGCTTAATCATTTCTATCTTTTGATTTAAAGTGAGAGATATGTAACATTTCCTTTTACTTGAACACTTAGAGGCAATTGTAGGGTTATTAATTGGCCTAATTTCAATATGGTTGTGTCTTTGGGAATAGGGAGGCCTGAGAAGAGGGAGAGTGATGGGAAAACATCCAGTTGGTGGAGTAGTCAGAATACACACAACATTTATAGATTAAGTTTGCCCTCTTATATAGATGTGGTTTGTGGCACCCTAAACCAATTACATTAGTAACACGAAAGATCACTGATCATAGATCACCATAACAAATATTATAATAATAAGGAAAAAGTTTAAAATACTGTGAGAAATACCAAAATGTGACACAAACACATGAAGTGAGGAAATGATGTTTTAAAAATGGTACCGATAGGCTTGTTTGAAGGCTTGTATTGCCACAAACCTTTAATATTAACAAAAAGACAGCAGGAGTGGTTATAGTAATATCAAATAACATTAAAAAATGTTACAAGAAAAAAAGAAGAATCATCATTACATGTAATAATCATTAAACAATGATAAAATGATCAATTCACCAAAAAGATATAACAATTAATTAAGATATATATGCACCAAATATCACAGCTCCTAAATATGTGACACAAACACTGACATAATTGAAGGTAGAAATAGACAGCTGAAAAATAATAATAATAGTAGGAAACTTCAAAACTTTTCATTCAATTATGGATAGAGCAACTGGAGAGAAGATCAGTAAGAAAATAGAAGGCTTGGGGAATACTACAGACTAATTGAACCTTATACATAACACTACATCCAACAATAGAAAAGTATACATTTTTTTCTCAAATGAGCATGGGTTATTCTCTGGGATAGATCATATATTAAGCCACAAATGTTTTAATAAATTTGCAAAGACTAAAATCACACAAAATATTTTTCATTCACAATGGGAAAAAACTAAAAAACTACAGGAAAAGGAAAGCTTGAAAATCCACAAATATGTGGAAATTAAACAACACATTCTTAAAATAAAACAATGTATGGGCCGGTCCCTTGGCTTAGCGGTTAAATGCATGCACTCCGCTGCTGGCAGCCCAGGTTTGCATCCCGGGCGCGCACTGATGCACTGCTTCTCCTGCCGTGCTGAGGCCACGTCCCACATACAGCAACTAGAAGGATGTGCAGCTATGACATACAACTATCTACTGGGGCTTTGAGGGAAAAATAAATAAATAAAATTATTAAAAACATATATCTAATGAATTATAAAAAAATAACAATGTATCAAGGAATAAATCATGAGAGAAGTTAGAAAATATCTTCAGACAAATAAAAATGAAAACACAACATCCCCAAAATTATGTAATGCTGTGGAAGCAGTGCTCACAGTGAAAAATATAATTGTAAATGCTTACATTATAAAAGAAGGAAATCCCAATTTAACAACCTAAATTTATGCTTCAAAGAACTAGAAAGAAAAGGCTCACAACCACTGTGAATGGCCTCTTCTTTATAGGCTGCAAGGAGCACAAGGCCCTGTCCATGACCTGGGCAGCCAGAATGAGGGTGGGAACAGTAGCAAGCACCAGCATGGGTGGTCTGGTGGTGAAGATGATGCTGGACCAGTACATATTCACCTTGAAGCAGAAGACAGAGCAGAATACCAAGATCATGGAGAAGCCTATATCCGAGCCCTACATCTCTGGATATTGCTTACCACCTATGCTGTTTTTCTAGGATAAATTCAAGGATAGAACTCAGAGTGTCTTAATGAACATTAGATAACCAAAAAATAACTAATCAAGATTCTAGTGTACATGTGAAAATGATGCCAAAATTTCAAAAAAGTTTAGTTCTCAAGAAACCTATAAGAGCAGAAGAAATTGTCTGTGGTCTTATCAAAGGAGGAGCTGCCAAACTTCAGATAATAACAGACCTTGATATGATACTATGTAGATTTTCCTCCAGAAAAAGAAGCCCAACATGACATACTATCATTGGCAACTGTAAGCTGGTTACAAATGAATGTCAAAAAAAGTTACTGCAACTGAAGAAAAAATATCATGTTATTAAAATTGATCCTATTCTTACTGTAGAAAAGAAGTACCCTTATATGATAGAATGTTATACTAAATCACATGATTTTCTTTTGGAAAAGAATTTCCCGAAAACTAGGCTTAGAGAAATGACAGCAGAATCTGACATTGTTCTCAAAGATGTGAGAATTTCTTTGATAAACTCTAACAAAACAGCATCCCTATGTTTATATTTTCAGCTGCTATCAGCGATATATTATAGAAAGTTATCCATCAAGGTGGTTATCATCCAAATGTCAAAGTAGTATCAACACGATGGATTTTTATGAAAATGGGATGCTAAAAGGATTTAAATAACTAATTCATGTAATTAACAAAATGATGGTGCCATAAAATAAACGAGATATTTCAATTAAATAGAAAACAATACTAATGTAATTCTGCTGGGAGACTCCTAAGGAAACTTGAATGGCAGATAGAGTGTTCCATCTGAACACTCCAGAATAAACACATTCTGAAATTTGGATGTCTAACTGATAGAGTGGATGAGCTTTCAGAAAAGTACATAGATTCTTATTGTTTTACCAAAACATAAATCATTGGACGTAGCCAGCTCTATCTTACAGAAGACTGCTATCCTGTGTGTTTAATTGATGCAAGAACTGCTCACCTGTTAATCTTGCTGAAAGACTCTTATTTGCAATATATTCTTGCTCTTGAAGCTTTTCCTTTACATTACTGACGTATTTTCAGATGCACTGTATCCATCAAATGGCAGGTCATTTTTCTCCACCTCTCTCAACACATTTTTTACCATATTTTTTAACAGATTAAAAAAAAAAATCATAAAAACAATTTGAAAAAAAATTCCTTACTTTTCCAAAGTGAATTTTGTAGTTTAATGTTCTAATAAAGTTTTCAAGGAGTCTTTTTACATCCAGAAACTTACTGAAGTTTAAAAAAGAAGTGTTATGAAATGGTAAAATAATGCGCATGATTTTAAGTATTGCCATTTTTGCAATTTGGGTGAGTCATGCTGATGGTATCACTATGTCCTGAAATTGTTGGTTTTGTTTTTGTTTTTGTTTAGGGAAAAATCTATATTTACCAGAAAATATTGGGACTTGACATTTAAAAATGCTGTTACAATTCACATGTAATAAATCTTTACAATATGTTCTATATTGAAGGTCTGATAATAAACATGAAATGAAAAGACTTTAAAAAATAACTAAAAAGATAAAACCAAACTAAACTGAAAGCTAGCAGAATGAAGAAAATAATAAAGATTAGAGCAAAGGTAAACAAAATAACTGGAGTCCTTAAACAAGAGGGCTGGTAATATGGAGGATAGAATTAGCAATCTGGAGGATAGGAACACAGAAATACTTCCGATGGAGTAGGAGAGAGAACTTAGACTAAAAAGAAATGAAGAAATTCTCCAAGAAACATCAGACTCAATTAGGAAATGCAACATAAGGATTATAGATATTCCAGAGGGAGAAGAGGGAAAAAGGAGCAGAGAGCTTGTTCAAAGAAATAATAACTGAGAACTTCCCATACCTGGAGATGGAGCTGGAGTTACATGTAAAAGAAGCCAACAGAACTCCTAATTACATCAATGTAAAAAGCCCTTCTCCAAGGCATATATTAGTAAAGCTGGCAAAAGTCAATGATAAAGAAAAGATATTAAGGGCAGCAAGGTAGAAGAGAATAACTTATACAGGAAGCCCTATCAGGCTTTCAGCAGATTTTTCAGCAGAAACCTTACAGGCTAGGAGAGAGTGGAAGGATATATTCAAAATTTTTAAAGAGAAAAACTTTCAGCCAAGAATACTATATCCAGCAAAAATATCCTTCAGATATGATGCGGAAATAAAAACTTTCCCAGATAAACAAAAGCTGAGGGAATTCATTGCCAAAAGACTCTCTTTACAAGATTTGATCAAGAAAGCCCTCATACCTGAAAAAAAAAAAAAAGAAAGGGTTTACAAAGCCTTGAGCAAGCAGATAAATAGGCAGACAAATTCAGAATTGCAACTCTCTATCAGAACAGATTAGCAAACACTTAATTATAACTCTAAAGTTGAAGCAAAAGAAAACATCAAAAATAAATATTATCACTTCATTTTAACCACAAATTCACAACACATTGCAGAATAAGTGGTGACAACAACAACTTAGAACAGGAAAAGGAGAGGGATGAAACTTGCTTAGATTAAGGGAACAAGAGGTTATGAGGGAATTGACTATGTCATCTATGAGATCTTTTATAGAAACATCATGGTAACCACTAAACAAAAAATCAGAACAAAGAAACAAATGACAAATAAGAAGTAAACTGAGAAAAGTATCATAGAGAGCCACCAAACTGAATTAGCAGTCCAAAGTACATGGGAAGAGAAATGAGAAATGCATAACAACTGGAAAACAAGAGATAAAATAGCAGATTTATGCCCTCAGATATCCATAATCATTCTAAATGTAAATGAATTGAATTCCCCAATCAAAAGACACAGAGTGGCTGGATGGATTAAAAAACAAGATCCAACAATTTGCTGCCTCCAGGAAACACATCTCAGCTCTAAAGACAAACACAGACTCAGATTGAAGGGATGGAAGATGATACTCCAAGCTAACGGCAAACAAAAGAAAGCAGGTGTTGCCATGCTTATATCAAAGTAGTCTCCAAGATAAAAGAGGTAATGGAAGACAAAGAGGGGCAATATATAATGATAAAAGGGACACTCCAGCAAGAAGACATAACATTTATAAATATATATGCACCCAACACAGGAACACCAAAGTACATAAAGCAACTATTAATAAACCTAAAAGGAGATATCAATATCAACACAATAATAGTAGGGGACCTTAACACCCCACTTACATCAATGGATAGATCATCCGGACAGAAAGTTAATAAAGAAATAGTGGAATTAAATGAAAAACTAGATCAGATGGACTTAATAGATGTATATAGAGTACTCCATCCAAAAAGAACAGATTACACATTCTTCTCAAGCATGCATGGAACATTCTCAAGGACACATCATATGGTAGGAAACAAGGCAAACCTCTACAAATTTAAGAAGATTGAAATCATAACAAGCATCATTTCTGACAATAATGCTATGAAACTAGAAATCAACTACAAGAAAAAAGCTGGGAAAGTGACAAAAATGTGGAGACTAAACAACATGCTACTGAATAACCAATGGATCATTGAAGAAATTAAAGGAGAAATCGAAGAATATCTGGCGACAAATGAAAATGAAAATACACCATACCAACTCATATGGGATGCAGCAAAAGTGGTCCTGAGAGGGAATTCATAGCAATACATGCCAACCATAGCAAACAAGAACAATTCCAAATAAACAAGCTTAAGCTACACCTAACAGAACTAGAAAAAGAAGAACAAAGCACAAAGTCAGCAGAAGGAGGGAAATAATAAAAATTAGAGCAGAAATAAACAAAATTGAAACCAAAAAAATAGTAGAAAGGATCAATGAAACAAAAAGCTCGTTCTTTGAGAAGATAAACAAAATTGACAAACCCTTAGCCAGACTGACCAAGAAAAAAGGAGAGAAGTCTCAAATAAATAAAATTAAAAATGAAAGAGGAGAAATCACAACAGATACCACCCAAATACAAAAGATTATAAAAGAATGCTATGAAAAACCTATATTCCAACACATTGGACAATCTAGAAGAAATGGATAAATTCTTAGACTCATAGAACCTCCCAAAACTGAATCAAGAAGAAATAGAGAATGTGAATAGACCAATCACAAGTAAAGAGATTGAAACAGTAATCAAAACCATCGCAAAAAATAAAAGTCCAGGACCAGATGGCTTCTCTTGAGAATTTTAAACAAACATTCAAAGAAGATTTAATACTTATCTTTCTCAAAGTATTTCAAAAAATAGAGGAAGATGGAACACTTTCTAACACATTCTATGAGGCCAACATCACCCTGTTACAAAAGCTAGACAAGGATAATACAAAGAAGGAAATTTACAGGCCAATATCACTGATGAACATAGTGCAAAATTCCTCAACAAAATTTTGGCAAACCGAATCCAGCAATAAATTAGAAAGATCATATACCATGATCAAGTGGGATTTACACCAGGGACACAGGGATGGTTCAATATCCGCAAATCAATCAATGTAATACACCACATCAACAAAACAAAGAATAAAAACCACATGGTCATCTGAATAGATGCTGAGAAGGCATTTGACAAGATACAACATCCATTTACCATAAAAATTCAACAAAATGGGTATGGAAGGAAAGTACCTCAACATAATAAACGCTATTTATGACAAACCCCCAGCCAATGTCACAGTCAATGGGGAAAAACTGAAAGCCATCACTCTGAGAACAGGAACAAGACAAGGGTGCCCACTCTCACCACTGCTATTCAACATAGTGTTGGAAGCTCTGGCAAGAGCAATTAGGCAACAAAAAGTAATAAAAGGAATCCAAATAGGCAATGAAGAATTGAAACTCCCGCTGTTTGCAGATGACATGATTTTATATATAGAAAACCCTAAAGAATCCATCAGAAAACTATTAGAAATAATCAACAGCTACAGCAAAGTTGTAGGATGCAAAATCAACTTAGAAAAATCAGTTGCATTTCTACACTCTAATGACAGACTAACAGAAAGAGAACTCAACAATACAATCCCATTGACAATTGCAACAAAAACAATAAAATATCTAGGAATAAATTTAACCAAGGAGGTGAAAGACCTATACAATGAAAATGAAAAATTGAGGCCTGCCCGGTGGCGCAAGTGGTTAAGTGTGCACGCTCCACTGCGGCAGCCCGGGTTTCACCAGTTCTCATCCCGGGCATGCACTGACGCACAGCTTGTCAAGCCATGCTGTGGCGGCATCCCATATAAAGTAGAGGAAGATGGGCATGGATGTTAGCCCAGGGCCAATCTTCCTCAGCAAAAAGAGGAGGATTGACAGATGTTAGCTCAAGGACGATCTGCCTCACAAAAAAAAAAGAAAAAGAAAACCATAAGACATTGAAAGCAATCGATGATGACATAAAGAAATGGAATGATATCCCATATACACGAATTGGAAGAATAAACATAGTTAAAATGTCCATACTACCTAAAGCAATCTACAGATTCAGTGCCATCCCAATCAGAATCTCAATGACGTTCTTCATGGAAATAGAACAAAGAATCCTAAAATTCATATGGGGCAACAAAAGACCCTGAATAGCTAAAGCAATCCTGAGAAAAAAGAACAAAGCTGGGGGCATCACAATCCTTGACTTCAAAACATACTACAGAGTGATAGTAAACAAAACAGCATGGTATTCGTAAAAAACAGACACACAGATCAATGGAACAGAACTGAAAACACAGAAATAAAACCTCACATCTATGGGCAGCTAATCTTTGACCAAAGAGGAAAGAACATACAATGGAGAAAGGAAAGTCTCTTCAATAAATGCTGCTGTGAAAACTGGACAGCCACTTGCAAAAGAATGAAAGTAGACCATCTGCTTTCACCATACACAAAAATTAACTCAAAATGGATCAAAGACCTGAAGATGAGACCCATCAGACTAAAGAGCTTCTGCAAGGCAAACAAAACCAGGATCAAGATGAAAAGACAACCCACCAGCCGGGAGAAAATATTTGCAAACCATATATCCGACAAGGAGTTAATCTCCATATTATATAAAGATCTCACACATCTGAACAACAAAAAAACAAATAACTTGATCAAAAAATGGTCAGATGATATGAACAGACATTTTTCCAGGGAAGATATACAGATGGCCAATAGGCATATGAAAAGATGTTCAACATCACTAATCATCAGGGAAATGCAAATCAAAGCTACACTAAGATATCACCTTACACCCGTGAGAATGGCTATAATCACCAAGACAAAAAATAACAAAAGTTGGAGAGGATGTGGAGAAAAGGGAACTCTTATTCACTGCTGATGGGAATGCAAACTGGTGCAGCCTCTATGGAAACATTATGGAGATACCTCAAAAAATTAAAAATAGAAATACCTTACGATCCAGCTATCCCGCTTCTGGGTGTTTACCCAAAGAACTTGAAATCAGCAATCCAAAGAGTCTCATACACCCCTATGCTCATTGCAGCATTATTCGCTATAGCTAAGACATGGAAGCAACCCAAGTGTCCATCAACAGATGATTTGATAAAGAAGATGTGGTATATATATACAATGGAATACTACGCAGCCATAATAAAAGACAAAATCATCCCATTTGCAACAGCATGGATGGACCTGGAGGGTATTATGTTAAGTGAAATAAGCCAGACAGAGAAAGAGAAACACTGTATGACCTCTCTCATATGTGGAATATAAACTAACACTCGTACAGAGAGAAAAGTTCAGTGATTACCAGGGGGAAGTGAGTTGGGTCGGCACACATGGTGGATGGGCGCATTTATATGGTGACTGACAAATAATAATGTACAACTGGAATCTCACAATGTTATAAACTTTTATGACATCAATAAAAAAAATTGTCATATTTTAAAACAAAAAATAAAAGCCCACAGCTAACCTCATAATCAACAGTGAAAAACTAAAACCTTTTCCTCTAAGATCAGAAACAAGACAAGAATGGCCACTTGCACCACTTCTATTTAACATAGTACCAGAAGTCCTAGCCAAAGAAATTAGGCAAGAAAAAGAAATAGAAGTCATCCATATTAAAAAGGAAGAAGTAAAATTATCTCTGTTCACAGATGATGATCTTGTATATATATACAAAACCTTAAAGATTCCACCAATAAAAACCTTGTTAAAATAAACAAATTAAGCAGAGTTACAGGATACAAAATAAAAATGCAAAAACAGTTGCATTACTATCCTCCAAAAGTGAACAATCAGAAAAAGGAAATTAAGAAAATGATTCCACTCATAATAACATCAAAAAGAATAAAATACTTTGGAATAAACTTAAACAAGGAGGTGAAAGACTATTGCACTGAAAACTATAAGACATTGCTGAAAGAAATTAAAGATGCTAATTGAAAGACATCCTGTGTTCATGGATTGGAAGACTTAATATTGTTAATATTAATATTGTTATCTACAGATTCAATGCAATCCTTACCAAATCCCAACAATGTTTCTGCAGAAATCAAAAATTCATCCTAAAATTCATATGGAATCTCAAGGGACCATAAATATCCAAAATGATCTTGTAAAAGAAAAACATAGAAGTCTTATACTTCCTGATTTCAAAGCTTACTACAAAGCTACAATAATCAAAACTGTGTGCTACTGGCATAAAGACAGGCATACAGACCAATGAAATAGAATATAGAGCCCACAAATAAATGCTGTCACTTATGGTCAATGATTTTCAACTTAGGTGCCAAGACTATTCACAGGCGAAAGGACTGTGTTTTTAACAAACATTACTGGGAAAACTGGATATCCACATGCAAAATAATGAGGTTAGACCCTTTACTTATACCACATACACTAGTTAACTCAAAATTTATTAAGGACATAAACATAAGAGCTAAAACTATGAAACTCAGAAGAAGAAACAGACGAAAACTTTCACAACATTGATTGTCAATGATTTATTTGATATGACACCAAAAGCACAGGCAACAAAAGAAAAAAATAGATAAATTGGACAAATCAACAACAACAAAAAAAACTTCTGTGCATCAAAGAACATACTCAACGGAGTGAAAAGGCAATCTGTTGATTGGAACAATATATTTTCAATTAATTTCTCTGATAAAGGTTTAAAAATTGGAAACCTTGTACACTGTTGGTGAGAGTGTAAAATGATGCAGCTGCTATGGAAAGCAGTTTGGCATTTCCTCAAAATACTAAAAATAGAATTACCATATGATCCAGCAATTTCCCTTCTGGGAATATACCAAAGAGAATTGAAACCAAGGACTTAGAAATATTTCTACACTGATGTTCATAGCAGCATTATTGACAATAGCCAAAAGGTAGAATCAATACAAGTGTCTATTGAGGGATGAAATGATAAACAAAATGTGCTATAAATGTAATATTATTCAGCCTTGAAAATGAAGAAAATTCTGACTCGTACGTGGTTGAACTCTGAGGACATTATGCTAAGTGAAACAAGCCAGACACAAAAGGAGAAATACTGTATAATTTTACTTATTTGAGGTACCTAGTATAGCTGAATGGGAAGTTATTGTTTAATGGGTACAGAATTTCAGTTTTGCAAAATGAAAGGGTTCTGGCCATGGATAGTGGTCATGCTTGCTCATAAATGTGAATGTACTTAATGCCATTGAAGAGTATACTTAAAAATGTTGAGACAGTAAAATTGGTTATATTTATTTTACCACAGTTAGAAGAAAAGGGAAAAAAAGAAGAAATAAGGATCTAAAAATATTGAAACTAAATGAATTAAATGTTTAATTCCAAAAACCAGAAAAAGAAAAACTCCGCAAAACCAAAGAAAGTAGAAGAAAATAAATAATATAGATAAAAGCAGAAATTAATAAAAAGAGCTTTAATGTTTCCTCAGAGGCCACTGATGTTGATTGTTTATCTTGAATTTCTTTCTTTGAGCTAATGAATTCCCTGATATTTATAATGGTTTTATGGTTGTTAGTGTTGCTCTCATTAATGTTAATTTATGTCAAATTTATCAGTATTGTCAGTAGATATGTGTTCTATGAGCACATTGGTAAGTCTTGCTTCTTTGGTCTCCCTGGCATTATTTAACCTGAAAAATAAGTGGGAAAAATGAAACTTTTCATAGTAAGGCAAATGATAGGCGAGAATATTGGTAATCCTCTATTCAAGAGTAGATATAAGGGGGCACTCAGCTCTCCTGTTTCACCAGGTACTTTTAGATTTGGCGCCATTTCCAACTTGGACCTGTGAGATACACTTCAAGTCAGTTGACTCACCTGGCTATCTAAGCAGCCATTATTTCATCAGGTTTTGCTCCAAGGTATGCCGCAGAGTTAGTGCTCCTCCCAGCATGTGGTCCTTGATCTCCCTCCACTACAAAAGTAATGGACAATACAGTATATAGTCAGATCAGCTCTACCTTTACTGGGCTCTTACTAGAACTATCTTCATAAAAACCCAAAGATTTCACTTTCTAGTGAGACCATCTATCTTCAGTATATCCAGGAATTAAGCACTTTTTAAAATAATACTTGTATATTGGTGTTAATTAAGGGGTTGAAAAAGAATGACTTAAGGGTTTGTGTCTAAATTATAGATTTCCAGAATCTTGTACCTTTTTTTTTTGGATATGATTAATTCTGATTTCTATGATTTGATTTTACTTAATCACAGTATCTTTCTCATATAAGTGGGATGCTTCTAGAAAAGTTCTGACAGTCTCAAATCCCAATAGCTAGCCATAGACTTTTTCTCCAATTATCTTCAACCACTGTACTGGAAGATTGCATATGATATATATATCAGAGTCTACTCCCCTTAGCCTGACAGAGTCTACTCCCATTACCTCCTATTATTGAGGACAGGTAATATGATCTATTTACTTTTGTGTACTTCACAGCACCTAGTGCATCTTGAGAGCTCTATAGAAGTTTCTCAACTAAAACGGAGAGCTTCATTTCATCTTTCAAATACTTCCTGAGTATTCCTTTATATCTGGGCACTTTAGTTCATTAATGAAGGCAATTGGGGCACTTTTCTGCTAGACTCTCTTTAAATGGAAGGCTTTTCCTCCTCCTGGCCTCCACATCTATATCAGCAGGAGGAAAGGGGTGGATTCCAGAGCTTTACTTATATCAACCCCTTTCCCTTCACAAAACTTTTAGTCTGCTCATAGCTTTTTGTCTTGAGACCATCAGTAATTTCATTAGGTTCTTTATAACTAGTAATGTCAAACACAAAAGGATATCCAGATCATCTTTCAGTACCTAGAAAAATGACAGTGACAGGCACAGAGTAGGCACTCAAAAAATAGTTATTGAATGAATGTTGACTACATGAAACACACCTAGTGAGCATAATCCAAGCCTACTAATTAATAGATTCATGAAATCAATGTGAAAAGTGCAGAGATTTTAAGGTTTATTTTTTTCTCCCCTTCTGACTTAGATTATCTGGTATGAAACAGAGATTACGAGAAAATCTATAGGCTTTGTGATTTTGAGAGTTAAGAGTTGATGACGCTGAGCGGTTATCAATGGGGAACACTTGTGAGTATCTTGGAAGCACAGGAGAGCAGAAAGCCAAGACTGGATGTTTTTTCTTCTTTTTTATTTGGCATGATGATAGCGGCATTATGGAACCCTTGCATCCTTTTTCAAATGATACATATTAAGGAAACAAATCTGTAGGCTTCCAAGTGCTGTTATCCCATGAAAAGTTCAGCATTTTATACACATTATATACTTATACACTTGATCTCACCAAGGTCCATACTGACCCCAATCGGCTCCCACCATGCCCACCACTCATTTTTCTATCTGATCTCACCACTCCCAGTCCTGACTTGCCATGCTTTTTGTACATGGCTTTCTTTACTGGTTATAACTACCCCACAACTTCTTCCCTCCTTTGCCTTAGCCTATGTCACTCTTCCTTGCCTCACCCTATCTAACACTGTTTTACTCAATTGATAAGACTAAAGGATGGACTGAATGGTGGACTTGGGGAAAAAAGGCTATCTCCTGACTTTTTGGCTAGAACAAAATGTTTGGCTGAATGGACAGTGTTGCCGTTCACTAAAGTATGGAAGGCAAGGAGAGGAACAGGTTCCTCTGGTATGATTTGGGCAAGATACTTAGCTTCTCTAAGATTCAGGTTTTTTACATTATGATTGCTTGAAGGATTATAAGGATATATGTAAAGCCTAGCAATACAAATGGAATAAAATAAGTCATTATGAATCTCAATCTGAACTATGTTTTTGGATTATTAAATGGTAACGTTTTTTACCTTTTTTCAATTAAAGTTTTTAATTTTTAAATTAAAAGAGTAAATTTGATTTTTTGTGTGTACAGCCCTATTAATTTTAACACATGCATATACAATAGTCCTCACTTATCTGTTAAAGGATGTTCCAAAACCCACACTGGATGCCTGAAACCGTGCAGAGTGCCAAAGTCTATATATACTGTTTTTTTTTCTGTACATACATACCTACTGTAAAGTTTAATTTATAAATTAAGAATAGTAAGAGATTAACAATAATAACTAATAATAAAATATAAAAATTGTAACAATATACTGTAATAAAAGTTACCACAGATCTTAGCAACCTCAGTATAAGATTTATTTTTCTTATTAAGTTGAGAATTCTCACCTTTTCACTTAGAGGAAGCACTTTATGGCTTCTCTTTGGCATATCCAAATTACCAACATCACTTCTTATGCTTTGTGGCCATTTTTACGTAAAGTAAGGGTTACTTGAACACAAGCACTGTGATTCTCTGACAGTTGGTCTGATAACTGAGATGGCTAATAAGTGAATAATGGGCAGGCAGTATTACAGTATGGATACACTGGACAAAGTGATGATTCTTGTCCCGGTCAGGACAGGGTAAGATGGTGTGAGATTTCACCACTCTAATCAGAATGACATGCAATTTAAAACTGATGAATTGTTTATTTCTGGGATTTTCCATTTAACATTTTCAGACTATGCTTGACCACAGGTAACAGAAATTGTGGAAAACAAAACTAGGATAAGGGAGGACTACTGTATTCATGGATCCATCACCACATTTAGAATCCAAAACAGTTCCATCAGCCTTGAAACTCCCTTGTTTTGCCCCATTTGTAGTAACATCCTCCCCCTACCTCTAACACCTGGTAACCACTGATCTGTTCTCCATCACTATAATTTTGTCCTTTCAAAAATGTCTAAACTATTCACTTATGCAAGTTCATGTGGAAAGGAAAGCCATAGGAAAAAAAATTGGAGTTTATTCATAGTGGCACGTTCTATACCATCTATTCTCTCTTTCTTATTTTTAGTAATAGAATCTCTCACATTTTAATAGGGCAAAATTTCGCCAAGTTAGAGACTACATTTCCTAGATTTGCAGTTAGTGGTTGTCAAGAGCTAAATTTTGGTTATTGGAATGTAAACTCAAGTGTTACATTGGAGTTTTCAGTTGTATTCTTTAAAAAGAAGCACTGTATCTTCCATTGTACATTTTACATTTTCCTGGCTCTTATAGTGATGAGCCAGTTTCAACCGTGGTGATGAAAGCTATCCCATGGAGAAAGATGGAGCATTTGGAATCTGAATCTCTGCATCATTGTGAGACAGAGCAGCTCTATCCCCTACACCTTCTACTAGCTTGGATTTTTATATGAGAAAGAAATAAACCAGGTTATATAAACCCTTGTTGGCCCAAGGACCACAGGCATCACATAAAATCTAGTTAGAAACAAAGAATCCGATGCCCTCTCACACAACAATTGAATTAAAATCTGCAATTTATTGCAGATCACCAGGTGACTCATATGCACATTAAAATACCCATTAAAGTTTGAGAAGCACATGTTTAAGATGTTATTTGGAGTCTTAAAGCAGAGAAACAAACATTCTAATATATATATACTAACCAAAAAAAATAAAGCAAATGTTTGAAAGAAAGAAAATGACTCTCACTGACTAAAGCTGACCTTCTAAACCTAGAGACTTTCTCAACCTAGAAATACTTGGGTAAACAATAAAACATGCGAGTTGTAAATATTTAAAGTCTGTTGAAAAAAAACTAACACAATTCTCCTTTGAAACCCGAACTTCGTAAAATTTGATGAGTTTGTTTCAAACATGTTGCCAATTTATGTTTAACAGTTAAGCCTTGGACATGCTACAAATGAGATTTCCCATTTTTCTTTCTGTGAATGACATGATATAAAAAAGGTGATCAAATTGTTCTTTACTAGGTCAGGAAGATGTGTAAATTTAGTTCAATGATGTGATTTAACAGCAGGAGCAGTAATTCTCTTAGACAAGTAGTATTGAATTAGAGGAGGTAACATTTTCAAACCACAAGCATATAGCCACTTCCCACTCAGATATATCCAAGGGTTGAGTGATGCCATCTGATGTGGCTTGAAATTCAAATTTTACCAGCAACACCATCATCTGGAAGATGCTGATTATAGAGCCCTCACTCAGATCTCAGAAACTTGGGGTGTGGGATCCAGCAATATGTGTTTTAACAAGCCATACTTTTGATTCTGGTTTGTTTGTGTGTGTAAGGGGAGTTCATGGGAGAGGATGGAGGGAGTATATCTGATTCCTCAGTCAAGGAACTTCAATTTTATCTTCTAATAAAATAGGTGAGTAGGTCCCATGAAAATACTCTTTAAAGACACAAGAAAAATCATTTAAAATGCATTACTATTTCAGTTTTATGTATATTTCTTAAATTTTAAAATCATATATCTGATGTAATAAGTGATTATATATATATGTTGATTTCATGGATCTCCTTACTTCTACATTTGCCTCCCTACATTTGTTTTCTAAAAAAAATAAACTATAGTAATCATTTGAAAACATAAATCTCCTGTTCCAAACCATCCAAAAGATTCATATAGTATTCAGAAGAAAACACAAACTCTTACCATAGTCTACAAGGCTCTACATAATCTGGCCTAAGTAGACTACTTCTTATACTGCCTTTCCCTTGCTTATTCTACATTTTCCACATTGAATTTTGTTCTATTTTTTTCTCTTGAGGATCTGTCCACATGCTTTTCCTTCAGCCTGGAAGGTAAAGCCCTGGTAAAGATACACAGAAAAATAAAATTGAATGTTTAGCATTGCTTGTGAAAGAAGAAATAAATATTAAATAAATATGAAAAATAAATCTGTCAATGATAACTACATATACATAAAGTAGCTGCCTTATTTTTTTATTTTATTTATTTATTTTTTTTTATAATTTTATTTATTTATTTTTTTTCCCCCAAAACCCCAGTAGATAGTTGTATGTCATAGTTGCACATCCCTCCAGCTGCTGTATGTGGGACATGGCCTCAGCATGCCCAGAGAAGCAGTACGTCGGTGCGCGCCAGGGATCCGAACCCCGGGCCGCCAGCATCAGAGCACGCACACTTAACCACTAAGCCACCAGGCCGGCCCTGCCTTATTTTTTTATACAAAAGTAAATACACATAGAGGAAGAGATGCAGAGACATCAGTAAACTATGGCCATGGCAAACACGCTTCCTCCTATAAGGAAAGTGAAAACAGTTTGACCACAAAAAAGCACCTCAACAACCCCCACTTTTTCTAGGAAATGGCTGGCCGCACAAAACCACACATCTTCTAAAATTGAACAATCCATCATTTTTTGAAATGTCCCTAAATTGCTTACTTTCCATCTTGCACCCGATAAAGGAATGCCAAATGTATCTGAAGACCATTCAGACAGTCTTCCCCACCTAAAAAAATTCCAACTGAATAGAAGGCTTACAAATCAGAGACTGCCTCAGTATTTTCTCTTTTTATTCTCTAAAATGTATCCTTTCTAATATCCTTGAACTTCTGCTTAAACTAAAGTAAAGGCAGATAGGTTCCCTTGCGACAACTTTATGAATAAACAACCATTGTTAATTTTGTCTCAGATTTAGTTTTGTGTTTGGCATGGAGTATAAATTAATAAATGAAATATACATCCAATTGGGCTAAAACTAGTATTAGAATTCTGTCAATCCTTTGTAACAGAATGTCATTGCCATTGTTTAACCTGATTTTTAAAAATTTCCTCAGAATATTTTGATGTCATGCAGACAGGCATATAAAAATTGTTTATATACACAAACAAATGTTGTGTGTCTGTGTGTACACCCATGTACATGTGTGCACATATGTATCTGAGTGTATGGTAGAGAATAGGATGAACAAATAGTTAAAATCAAACAATTGAAAATGATACCTAATTATTTGAATAAAATTAACTTAAAAAAACTCCATGAGTGCACCAAATTCAAAAGAGGCAAATATCCAGGTATCTGGAATGTTGCTACCTATGTCAGTCCATCATTACAAAATAGGATTACACTTTTTTTTTTAATTTTTTGTTTATTGCAGTAACATTGGTTTATAACATTGTATAAATTTCAGGTGTACATCATTATACTTCTATTTCTGCATAGATTACATCATCTTCACCACCCTAGGATTACACTTTTTTATGTAAAGGAAATGCCAGGTGTCACCACCACCATCTTTCATTGTGTCTCACAGTTATTTCTGAAACTTTTTCAGATAACAGATTCATGATTCTCCTCCAATCTCTCCTTTGTTGACACTCTGCTTCTTACCTGTCAATGACTTGCAGAGGATCAGTGCTTGGCTGAGTACAGCTGTGTTCAGCTGATGATCTCTACTCTATAACCTCAATCTATTCTCAAGTATAAAGTACTACTCATCACTTGGCTATTTCTCCCAAGATTCTATTGGGCTTTTTAATGCTAGAGGAATGGGCAATCTTCTCAATTCTCAAGTTGAATTCACAGGAATCTTGCTCAGAGGGGGGTTATTAACAGCTGGGTTTTTTGGAAGCTTTATAAACTCAGATAAGGGAAGTTTATATAAGATTTCTTTCTGCATCTTTAGCTCAAACGTATTTACATGAATAATATTTATAAAGATTAAAATGATCTTTATACCAACTCTGGGGGTCCAAGTGAGACCCAACATTTCCCCTATCTGAAACTTCCCTAGAAGTTTCCCAGAAAAGAAGCTAGGTTGACTGCCGTGGAGAGAAGATTTGGGTTAGAAATTGTGAGTTAAGAGATCTGCAAAGGAGAAAGATCATAAATTAGAATGAGGAAACAAACAAAAAAATAAAGATAAATGGTTGCAATAGACTATAAACCCAGTTTTGAATCCATAGGGCAACCAGTCAAAAAGATTTCAAGACTTTGGGCTTTAAGCATCTTTAGTGAGGATGTTTGTGATAGTGACACAGTCATGGTTATTTCCTGGAGCAGAGCATCGAGGATGCAGGTGTTCCAGTGAACATTCTGAGTTCACTATTGTGATGATAAATCATTTGAAGTTTATATCAAGTCAGGAGGTTGGGAGAAAAATTGGAAATGCTAATTACTGACAACGTACAAGATGGCTGGATCCAGTTTACAAAGGTAAAAATGCCTGAAAGACAGTGAAAAGTACTAGAATTTGATAATCCACATGAGTGGGTTATAATTTTCCACTGAAATATAAAATTCTCTACACTTATCCTCTTTTTTTTTTTTAAGATTTTATTTATTTATTTATTTTTCCCCCCAAAGCCCCAGTAGATAGTTGTATGTCATAGCTGCACATCCTTCTAGTTGATGTATGTGGGACGCGGCCTCAGCATGGCCGGAGAAGCGGTGCATCGGTGCGCGCCCGGGATCCGAACCCGGGCCGCCAGCAGTGGAGCACACGCACTTAACCGCTAAGCCACGGGGCTAGCCCTATCCTCTTTTTCGATCAAAGATAATCAAAGAAAGATTATTATTCTTGCTTACAAAATAAATCTTTTTCATTAGATTTTGCCTCATAATTTACATAAGTGCAGCAAGAATGGTATATGACCACACAGGTCTTTTTAAGATTGCTTTGTTGGAACTTTTCATAAGAAATCTCAGACTGGAATTTTAAAAGCCTTCTCAAGCTAGGAAGCCAAATCAAGAACTGACCACCAGATTTCACATGCAGTACCTATTGATTTGGGTGAAATTCTCTCTTCTTGAGGTCCCTAAAATATCCTATTTCCTGGGCCTGCCAGGAAGTGACTTTTCTTGTCTTAGCTATAACGCTGGGAACCCTGTTAGTCAGGAACCAGGTTAGCTTTTCGAAGAAGACTTTGGAGTAAGCATTGGCTCCTTAAGAGGAAGATTAATTCCTTAAAATTGTCTGGTCATACCTGATTCTATGCACACTATTTTCAAATAAGATGTGCCAGTTAAAGACTTGGTAATATAACCAATTTCCCACTTTATCTGCTATTACAATGAGAACAGATTCTTATTGAATTTATGCAAATAATTATGTTGTCATGAAAGTAAGAATATCCAGTAAGAATTTTTGAATTCTGAAAGAATCAAAGAGGAAGAGGAAGATAAATGTTTCATTTCTGTTTACAAAATTATAATTTACTAAATTGTTATAAGTTTTAGATATCTTAAAAGGAGAAAAAAAGGTTCCTTATATCCACAACATTAAAGAATCAATATTCCAGACAAAGGTCACAAAAATCATAATCATCATTTATCAATCCACTCAATTCCATGTAATTAATTTCAGTGTTGCTAATTTTGGTTTAGCAGTTTCACGAATCCATCAACATCTCAAGTAGATTTATAGAAAGTCTCACTTAGTCCAGTGATATGATCTTCAAGTTAATTAAGCAATGTCATCAGAATCCTGTACCTCAAACTATCTGTCATAATCATTTCCATGGATCTCAGACACAGTCCTTTTTGTAAAAGAAGGATTCTGGCTAGCAGCTGATTACAAGAGCTCTCAGGAAAGTATCAGAGTAAAACAATAACTATCTGTGAATGACAAAAGGTTTTAAATGGGCATGGTTAAAGATCTAATGAAAATTCATTATAACACAATACATAAGGAAATTTGGTTGTTTCTGTGACATATAGTGTTTAAATTAATAAATGGAATTATGACTGATAATACTATACCAAGACGTATCATGCATAGCAAGGACATTGACAAATTTCTAGGAACTTCATATATTTTTTGAAACAATAACATTTACCCATACACATGTAATCTAGAAAAAGTTAAGCATCTCTTCTTTTACAAGGCTTCCCATGCAATATAATACATCAAATAAACATAATTATTTTAACATCTCTGTTGTTCCAAGGGGAGAGAATAAATCCTTTAAGATTTTCCAGGGGCCCTCTGGAAAAATCTCATAGTCAGTTTAAGTTCAAGATTTCATCTAGAATTTTATTTTGGGAAGTTGTCAAAAATTTCAAAAGATTTGAGGACTTGATTAAATAAGATCACAGGTCAGTGGGAAAAAATAGTTATCCATTTAACCAAAGTGAGAATAAAATATTTCAAAAGTAAAAATAGGAGGTCACATGATGTAAAAAAATCCTTAGTTTCTTGTTGCTGTTGTTTTTAAGTGAGAAGACTTGGTTCTTTTAAAAAATCAAAGACATGATAAAGCACAGGAAATTATTCTGCTAAGACAAAGAATCATCATTTTTTTTTTTTTTTGTGAGGAAGATCAGCTCTGAGCTAACATCCATGCCAATCCTCCTCTTTTTCCTGAGGAAGACCGGCCCTGGGCTGACATCTGCTCCCATCTTCCTCTACTTTATATGGGACACCACCACAGCATGGCCTAACAAGCAGTGCATCAGTGCGGGCCCGGGATCCAAACCTGGGCCGCCAGCAGCGGAGCAGTAACACTTAACCGCTATGCCACAGGGCCAGCCCCCTCATCTTTTTTTTTCTAGATGGATTACGTAAAGATATAGAAAACCTTTTGCAATTTCTTTTTAAGAACAGACCAATGATCCAACAAAATTCAACTTTAACAAGAAAGAAAATCAAACTCTAGTTTTGTGTCAGGACACTATTGAGCTCATAAGAAAAAAAAAAAAAAAAGCGTAAATAAATTCATTCTCTCTAAGCCGGCTTCACCATACATAAAATTCTTTTCCCAGAAACATTCTACAATTTCCATATTCATCAGGTTTTCTCTCTCTTTCATTTCAACAACCAGCAATTTTACTTTAAAAAAAATCTCTTTTGTCCTTGACAAAAATATGTCCTTCATGCTTTATATCTTGTACTTTTCTTTATTGAAAACACACTCTACTTTTTTTGCATACTTTGCATATAGAATTGTTTCTCGTCACCCTTATTATTTCTAGTAGTTTTGTTTACATACATTGATCATACTTTTAAACTCTTGGTAATCTTAATTTTCCAGAGAAAATTAGGAAGTAAAAAATTGTGAACTCACTGTCATATACCCGCATTCTGTAGTAGACTAGCATATTACAAATACATCATTTCATAGTTTCTAGAGGCATATGCTTCCTCATAGTACAATTTCTCAATTGGCAAAAAAAAAAAAAAAAAAAAAATTTCCAGACTCAAATATTCTTAGTATCTGTAAAAATAAGAAGCCAAAACTATATAAACATTTTTAGTAATTAATTTCAGTATTTTATCTTATTTACAAATGATCTAGATATTCAATTAACATCTGTCATTTTACTTAATTTCATATAACTGTAAGGTTTTCAGTTACCAAAAAGATTTTGGAAACTATTTCTCAGCAGACATATATAAAACATTATTATTGAATTAAAGTTTATCATAACAATGGCTCAATTTTATCACAATAAAATCTATAGGTTTTATAATCTTAAACATTTAGTAGATATAGTATTAGCCGATTTGACTAGTAATCCTAAGTAGTTTCAAAATGTATGTCTGTATTATTTAATGGTGACAATTCTGAAGACATATCAGTTTTGTTAAAAGAACAATATTAAAGTAATCTTATTTTCCAATGGTTTATCCAAATCATGTGAATTTGAAAAGCACTTGAGTCAGTTCTTATATTTCTGAGAATTTTAGGAAAATTTAATTTATGTGTTCATTTTTTAAGCCAACTTAGAATAGAGTACTTGTAAGGGATTCTGTAAGTTAATTTTTTAATATCATCCAGAAGTAAGAAAATATCACATATATAACATATACACATACATAAATATACAAGACATGCAAACAGATCTAATGGCTTTTCCTCTATGATTTTAGCCATGAGCCAGGTATAAATATAGTAATTTTTGAGAAAATAGTTCTGAGTGGCAGAAGATTTACATTTCAAAGGGAGGAGAGAAAGGATGCAAACTTTCTGAAGTAATTGCTAGGAGGGAGCTTAAGAGTATATGTTCCTATTAGGTTTTAGCTGGGACAAACTATAAATTCTCCTACAGTATTGAGCTTTGTCAAGCAGGCATTTTAAGAAGCATTTTAACATAAACATTATTTGTGTTGAGAGTCTGCAGTATTATAGGTCAAAGTTGAGACCTAATTGAGAAGAAGGCTGAGGAGCCTGACTAAAAGGATTAAGACCTAGGCTAATTACTATTTAAGTTCTTCTCTCTATTAAGTGTAAGACAGTCCTTTTTTCCAATGTCCTGTCTTTTTACACTATTTTCAAGCTTCTTGAGATGAATAGGGAGGCTTGGTAAGAAAGATAGGTGGGCTTTGAGTTCCTTCTAGAACCACATTTCTGTTTTTGTAAAGACTTGATTTGTAATGCAAGGATAGTTGTTTTCAATTCTTTATATAATGGGGTGGCAGTCTTAATAGTAACACTAAGAGGCTGACCTACCCGCTCAACTACATTTTATTGAATTTGCTTCTTTATATCAGAGAGATTTCCAACGAAAGTAGAAATTAAAAGATTCCTATGGTTTGGGGATTCTGGATTTAGAGATGTGTGTCTTGGAACATTTGTATAAATTGATCAACAAAAGCTTTAGAATGTATTCCTTCCCTCTGAGTACATAGTTCCACTTTAGCCTAATTAATCTTGAGAGAGAAGGCTTCTATAATAGATTCTACCAGGCCCTGAATATTGACCTTCAACTGGGTCATATTATGGTCATTTGCAGGAGGGTCTGGAAGAGGGCCTGGCCATTTGTTATCTTGGTGAGGATGATTTCTCTCCAGACAGTTGTCTGTCTTGTTGCATGACTACAGTATAATCATGAGTGGTAAGGTTTCTGGTGGGTGTGGACTTTAATTTTTCTTAAATCTGATTTCTGCTCTTTAATTTTGTTAAGGGAGTTTTTTAGGCTAGCCATGATATTTTTTGATGTTTTTCTTTCAATTTGATTCTTCCATAGGTACCAAGAAGACTTTTGTTTAGGGTGAAAGCTCTCTAAAAATCTTTTTAAATATAAATGCTTTTCAAATCAAAAGATATGTCATCTGGCCATTGATGATTTATGACCTACAAAGGTATACCTCTTCTAAAAGGTAACTCAAATCAATAAGCCTTTTAATCACTTACCCATAGATGCAAAAGGCAGAAGATGCAGCCTCCATAATCCAAAGTCACTCGCAAAGAGAGTCAAAGAGAAGGAAAAAAAAAGACAATTGTTGCCATAGGTGTTAAGAACGGTATTGTTGAAAACTTATGTCTCTGATCTCCAACAAAAGTGAGATGCCTCTATTGGGACCTGCCAATCCATGACACGGGGCAAGTGATACTGAGATGGGGCTTTTCAGCAACAGCAAGGCAAGGAGAAAAAAAGATAATAAGGGCTCTTATGGACTGTACTTCTTTATTTAAACTTATACAAATTTCCTGAGAACTGGCAACAGTTGGTAGGACATCAGCTGCAAATAAGGTGCCCCATTAACCCACATTTCTGCCCAGCCAGCTACAAGTTCTTGGACCCCCAACCTGATGGTTGGCTACCTCTAAGTGCAGACCCAGCAATCTGTGCTCCCCAGCACTGGATCCAAGCCAAGCTCTCAGAAAAGAAAATGAGACTGACAAAACACAATAGCTGTCTCTGGGAGGGAAAGGATCTATAACAAGAATACACATACCAATAGTCACAATACCCAAAGTTCCTATAAGCGTGTTCTCCTTCTAATCTAAATCTTGGAAAGAAAAGACAAGGAGAGGACTAGACTTCAAGTGAAGATCAAGGAGTTTGAAAGGTAAAGAGATTTACCTTTCCTGGCTTGGTCAGAGATCCCAAAATCTCAGCTTCAGCCTCTTAAGTAAACAGGGATTCCCAGCCAACTCAACTTTGTCTCAAAAGCTGTTGGAAGGAAAAAAATTTTTCTACCAACTTAAGTCTGGATGATTGGGGGCCCGTGAGTAACTGACGATATACATATCAATAGGAGAAAAGAGAATGTCATGCACGTGCATACACGTGGAAATATTCAGTGATCAGTAACTCACTAAATAGTGAGAGATAAAGGCTTATAAACTAAATTTAATAAAATCAGTGTGGGGTGGGGTTACGGCTTCAATGGGACAGTATAGAAGGTACTATTGGGATTTTTTGATGCTAATGGGAGCGGGCAGTCTGTTCCTATGGCAGCTGAGGTCACGAAAAACTCCTTTGGTGGGAGGTTAATGGCGGCTATATTTTTGAGAGTCTCTGCTTTAGTCAGATAAGGGAAGTTCAGACAAGATTTTATTCTGCATCTTCTTTAGCTCAAAGGTTTTCACTTTAATAATCTTTGTACCCACTCTGGGGTTCTGAGTGGCTCCCCACAAAAGTAACCTGAAAGAATACACCTACAAGTACTACAAGATATGGCTATGTTAATACCTATAAACACAAACCTAACCTCAGACTTCTTTCCTGGCACAGGAGGAAGAAATCACAACCACGCCCCCCGAGTGATAATGCTCCTAGAATGTTCTTGTTTAAGAAACAAATGCTTCTACCTACTCCAATAAAGGGAGAAGATCCTTTCCACATCTATACCAGTGTCTTCCCCTTTTTTATGTAGTATTACTCTCTTAAATTGGCTGGTTGCGAGTAGAAAAATCCATTTATTTCTAATACATTCCAGCTTCAGGCTTAGTAAACTATACTGGGCTCCACCATCCTAACAAACAATTGGAACAGTACACAGTACTTGCAGCTAGCAGTCCAATACAAGTTGTACTGTAGCAAGCTCAGTCCAGTGTCTGCTCAGAACACCTCCAGCTTGAGGTAAAGAGAAGTCCTGCACATGCTTCTTATTACTGTTTTATCTGGGTTGATTTCTGATCTCATGCTTTGGTGAACATATCTTCCAAAGGTAAAACACGAATGTTTGACATAGGGCATTCTAAATAAGGTATCTAAACAAAGTATTCTATTGGGGGAGGGAAGATTTAGATAAATCTGAAGTGGAATTTTTTTCTAACAGATCTCCCAACTTACACTATAAAATGCTACAGTTAACATCTAATTCTGATTCATCCATATTTGGGCTACTTCTAGGAAAATTTGTTACTTACCTTAAAAATAATTAACAGACCAATTTAAATACTATTTTTTCCAAAATAAAGGAGCAGTTTGGAGCTAAAGATGATTTTCAGTCATCACCCTAAGGGGTGGAAAAAAACACAAAAGTGCAACTTTCAAAATGTTGTTTTCATGTACTAAACAAAAGAAAGAAAACAATGCAAGTTCCACTCCAGGTACTCCATTATATCTAAATAACATAACTTTAAAAGTTCACTATTGCCCCAGTTTTTTGAATATATATAGTGAAGGAATGTAGGTTGCAAATTACATAGATATAGCTTAACTCTCAAAGTTTAAAATGTGAGACAGCCATAATATAATTGATTTGTCCAAGTACTTTTGTAAAATGTATTTAAAGGACTTTTGGACTAATAGCGAAATTGATATCAATTATTAGTTGGTGCAAGAGTCTGCTATTTTCCCTCCATTTTTTCCAAATTATTCTCCAAGATTAAAGTATCTAATTTATACTTTACCCTGCTCCCCCTCATAACTTTTTGAAGAATAATCAGGCATATCCTTACTGCTCTTTGTGGAATATCATATAATCTTTATTTTTCCTAATTCTGTTCCCTTAAAACTTCTTAAACTGCCCATATTTTAGGAATTGGGGATCAGGTGATCAGAAATCTATGTTTCATCATTTTATAGACACAATTTCTATCCTCTTACTCTTCTCTGATAAAGTAATACAAGAAAAAAATTGACAAAAAGAATACAAATTTGTGATATATAAGTACTTTTGAAATATATGTTAATGTGATACTTGAAAGTCAATGTGTAAAATGAGATGGAGTAGAAGTGATAGAAATGTGCAGTGAGACATCGGAGTTTGGTTAGGCAAATCTTTTAAAAAGTATTTTTATTTATGATCTAAATGGTGGAATAGAAAACATTTCAAAGTAAACTTGCATAAGATACTAATATTGGAGGCGTCCGAGGAAAAATTAATGAATGACAGGAAAGAATACTAATGATGTATAGGTTGCAAAGTAAGACAAATACTAGAAAAATGAATCTTATCTTGAAAGGTAAATCTAATCTATCAGAGAAAATTAAAAACTCAGATGATAAGTTTCAGGGATTTAAGTTATTTTATTTTTGAGGGAACTAAAACAAAGCAGGTGTTACAGTTCCAGCAGAAATTATTCAATCTCTAACTAACAGGTTGAATATAAAAACACTTTAGTTTTTCTCTTTACTACCCACTACACCGTCTTGGAGAAGAAGAGGTCAGATATGGTGGAATGGGAGAGGAAGAGGTCATGTATTAATCTCTCCTACTCCTAATCCAGACAGTGATTATCATTTAGACATTTGTAATTTAACTAGTTGCCTATTTTGTAAAGGACAAAATATAACTCAGGGTATGGGGAAGGGATGGTGTGGTAATATAGAGAATACTATTCAAAGGAGTAATAAATGTTTCTTGACTTTATCATACCCAGGAAAGACAATATTGGATAAATTAGTAAAAAGACTTCATTATTATTATTTTTTTTTACTTTTAAGATCTATTCTCTTGGCAACTTACAAATATGCAATACAATATTATTAGCTATAATCACCATGCTATATATTGCACCCTCATGATTTATTTATTTATTTTATAACTGGAAGTTTGTATCTTTTTGACTCCCTTCATCCATTTCAGTCACCCCCAGACCCCAATCTCTGGCAACCACCAATCTTTTCTTTGTATCTATGAGCTCAGTTATAATTTTTTTGTTTTTGTTTCTGTCTTTTTTTAGATTCCACATTTAAGTGAGATCATATGGTATTTGTATTTTTCTGTCTGACTCATTTCACTTAGCATCGTGCCCTCAAGGTCCATCCCTGTTGTTACAAATGGCAAGATTTCAATCTTTTCCATGGTTGAATAGCATTCCATTGTATGTGGATACATACCATATCTTTATCCGTTCATCCATCAATGGACACTTAAGTTGGTTCCATAATTTAGCTATTGTAAATAATGTTGCAATGAACAAGGGTTGCATATATCTTTTCAACTTAGTGTTTTCATTTTCTTCAGAAAAATACCCAGAAGTGGAAGTGCTGGATCATATGGTTGGTCCATTTTTAAAGTTTTGAAGAACTTCCATTCTGTTTTCCTTAGTGTCTGCAACAATTGACATCCCCATCAATAGTGCATGACGGTTCCCTTTTCTCCACACCCTTGCCAACACTTGTTATTTCTTGCCTTTTTGATAATAGCCATTCTAGCAGGTGTGATGACATCTCATTGTGGTTTTGATTTGCATTTCCCTGATAAATTGTGATGTTGAGAACTTTCACATACCTGTTGGCCATCTGAGTGTCTTCTTTGGAAAAATGTCTATTCAGATCCTTTGCTCATTTTTTAAATTGGATTGTTTTTGTTGTTGTTGTTGAGTGTATGAGTTCTTTATACATTTTGAATATTAACCCCTTATCAGATATATGATTTGCAAATATCTTCTCCCATTTAGTAAGTTGCCTTTTCATTTTGTTGATAATTTCCTTTTCTGTGGAGAAGCTTTTTACTTTGATGTAGTCCCACTTACTTATTTTTGCTTTTATTGCCTTTGCTTTTGGATTCAGATCCAAAAAATCATCTCCAAGACCAATGTTAAGGAGATTATTGCCTATTTTTTTATAGGTGTTTTATGGTTTCAGGTCTTACATTCAAGTCTTTCCTCTATTTTGAGTTAATTTTTGTGTATAGTATAAGATAGTAGTCTAGTTTTATTCTTTTCATGTGACTGTTCAGTTTTTCTAACACCATTTATTAAAGAGACTATCCTTTCCTCATTGTATGTTCTTGGCTCCTCTGTCATATATTAATTAGCCATATATGTGTGGGTTTATTTCTGGGCTCTCTATTCTGTTCCATAGATCTGTGTGTCTGTTTGGATGCCAATGCTATACTGTTTTGATTACTATAGCTCTGTAAAATAGTTTGAAATTAGGAAGCATAATTAATGCCTCTAATTTTATTCTTCCTCAGCATTTCTTTGGCTATTCTGGGTCTTTTGTGGTTCCATACAAAGTTTAGGATTGTTTGTTCTATTTGTACAAAAAGTGCTATTGGAATTTTGATGGGGATTACATTGAAAATGTAGATTGCTTTAGGTGGTATGGACAATTTAACAATATTAATTTTTCCAGTCCATAAACATGGAATATCTTTCCATTTATTTCTTCTTCAGTTTCTTTCATCAATGTCCTATAGTTTGTAGTGTACACATTTCACCTTCTTGGTTAAATTCATTTATAGGTATTTTACTTTTTTTGATCAATTGTGGATTGAATTGTTTTCTTAATTTCTGTTTCTGATAATTTGTTATTAGTGTATAGAAATGCAACAGATTTTTTTACATTGATTTTGTATCTTGTAATATTCAGTAAATTAGTAAAAGTCTTCATTTTTAGTAAACTTCCATAAATTTGAACTCACCATTTTAAAAGGAATATGCAAAAATTCACAGGCTCAAAGCACATGCTTTTCAATTCCTATGTTCATATTTCTGAGATAGACTCAACATTGTGCCAATATATTTTATAATGTTGTCAATTCAATAAAAACAGTCTAATCAATTTTGATGTTTGCTATTAAATAATAGACAGTTTGTTCTCAAACTTCTTAGAACTTCTTAGCTCCAATCCATCAGTATACTTGGAGATCATATTTTAGTGCCATATATTATTACAAACCCAACTTTCTTCTGGTGAGCTACTGTTATGCCTTCAGAGCAAGGCCAGTAGTAGAAAGATATTAAGAGAAGGTTTCTAAAAGCTTGATAGAAAAAAAAAAGAAGTCTATACTTTATGAGATGAAAGGGAAAGATATACTCATAGCTATTCTTCACAAACAAATGTTGGCTATAACATTATATAACACTCTTCAATTACCTGAAGAAGCTCTCTGTGCAGTTACATACTTAGCAAAATTAATATGCAGAGCAGATCATTTTTGACACTCCTACACTCTCCATGTACAGCACAAATAATATTTGTAATACATTAAATAAAAAGAATAATAATGAGCACAAAAGAAACAGGGAGGGGCCAGCCCGGTGGCGCAAGCTGTTGGCTGTGGCCCAGGGTTCGCCGGTTTGGATCCTGGGCGCACACCGATGCACCTCTTGTTAAGCCATGCTGTGGCAGCATCCCATGTAAAGTGGAGGGAGATGGGCATGGATGTTGGTCCCAGGGCCAGTCTTCCTCAGCAAAAAAGAGGAGGATTGGCATCCTATGTTAGCTCAGGGTTGGTCTTCCTCACAAAAAAAAAAAAGAAACGGAAAATTTTCTTTTACTGAAGTTTCTATACATAATGATATGATGAAAATGAATAAAAATAAAATAATTTTACAGCATGAAAAAGAAAATAGCAAAGATTAATGCTTTTAATTGTATTATGTGTGTTTTTTAATACAGAGAAAAAAGTACACCAACGTATTGGTGTGTTGAAATAATGAATAAAAACATTATTATTTCTGTTTTCAAGTCTTAAGCAAATTTGTCAATGACTGTCAAAATTGATCTTCTACACATATTCATGTTCAATAGACACCTTAGCCAGATATGTCAACCTATTTGTTCATAGTTGATCAAAGAATACTTTCTATTGATTTTAACTTCAAAATATTTATTTTACACAAAACCATAGACATATAAACAGTAAAAGTCTTAAACATATAAATAAATTTAGCAGAGATTCATACAAATCCAATAGCACAGAAAATTGTATCCTTAGTTAAAAATTTTTTACAGAAATTAAAGACCCCCAGTGGTCACATAGAATGACAAAATCAAAGTTACTTAAACTCTGTTTCTTCACGTTTATGGTTGCTATATTGGCATTGTTTATTTCAAATCTACAGCTTCAACCAGGAATCTGGTATACCATAGGGGTTGGAATCACAATCATAATCAGAGGGGAGCTTAAACAATTCCGGACTGTTACAAAGTTACTCTCAAAATGAATGCATGTAGCTGAGTCTGCATGTGCCAGGAGCTAATTATTTAACTCAGAGATCTCTAATTAACTTCCAACTCAAATACATTTTCTAAAGGATAATAATAAAAATGTGTTAAACTGAACAGTAACTGTAGCAATAATTAAGAATTTAGATCAACAAAGGACTTTTTCTGGGAGGATTGTTTTATAACTAACATTGTTTAATGACATTATGTCAATCACTGACACTGGCAATAAAAAGCAGAGTGAATTTTAGTCTATTATTTTATATTCTCTACTGACAATCCCTAGTCTGTACCTCAGGTAGATCACTCCCACTCCCTCACCTTGGCTACAATTAAATTTATACTGTAATTTGACCCGTGAGATCTTGCTTTAAGTCTCCTGAGAAAGTCCATAAAGGTCATCCTATGGTGTGAAAATTTTGATTCAACATCCATATACATGGCATTGAAGCTTGAGATTTACTTCCACCAAAATCATTTACCTCCTTTACTACCTGATCTGGTTTCCCCACACCCTCAGATTAGTATCTTTGTCAATCTTGGTCCGGTGACCAAAATCTTAGCCCTTATTCCTGAGTCACCATACCTGTCTCAAGCTGGGGCTTCTGCATTTGTTCATTTACCACTAAGATAGTTCAGCAACTATGTTGGGGAAATGTAATTAAAACAAAAATCTTCTTCTAGCCCCCAAATCCTTTCCACAAAAGGAGTAGAGGAAAAAAAAACATTTTATTATTGAATAAGCATTAACTCAGAAAGTGATGCACATCACAAACAATCTGCTAAGAGATGGCAAAGGCAGAAAGGAATCTCAAACTTTTATATAGCCAAGCAGGTACAATCTATTACACAGATGTTTTCAAGATAAACAGTAATTAGTCTTCAAGTAAGAGGACTTAAGAGTACCTATTGTCACTTAGTTCAGACTAACGTTATCATGGTTTTTGAGGAGACCACCTGTGTTAGCTAATTGGATTTATCAGAAAGAGAAACAAACTTCATAGACCTTTATCACAGAAGGAAGTTTTACAATTTGGAGCAAGACCCTCACCAAAGTTAAACTATTATCATACCAGAAGAACTGGGAGATGAGGGAGCTTCATGTTTGAATTTCAAAAAGGTAGTTCTCATGTTATATGCATTTCAAGGAAGTGGGTCCCAGGTTCTTAAGAAAGACATTCCTGGGTTATAAGGCTGAGAAATGAAAGCTAGCTGACAAAAGGCCTATCTAGTTCTCAAAGGGATATATTTCAAAGAGATGAGAAAGTAATCACACTTACAAGTTTTCTAAGGTAAATGTTCTGACAAAAAAGGAGGAGAGGGAAATTTTTTCCTTTATTTCTTACAAAGGGAATTAAACCTCTTATTTTTGATTTGTAATTTGTTCTTGCAAGAACCAAGAGACACCCCATTGCATAAGCTAGGTGCCAAATGTATTCTTCCCTGGCCCTATTGTATAGCGGCAGCCTTAACTCTTTCTGATAATCAAGGTAAATTACTCCTGGCAAAATTGTGGCTTCTTTCCTGTCCTGCTGACCTCTTGGAAGTAAGAGCCCAAAGTGACCAGGAGGCAATCATAACTTAAAGGTATTTTTTACCACTGACTCCTAAGGGAAGAGTGACATGCAAGTGTGTCCTTTTACCCAGAGTCACTCATGCCAATAGAATGAGACTGGGTTCTAAATAGCAGAACAGAAACTTAATTCATTGACCAAGGATGGAGAAGGGAGAGCCCGTGCTTTAAAACATCTTCGCCCCAAAGACAGGGAAATGGGGAACTTTTAAAAGACAAGGGGTCATGGTGTCATCAGGGTTCTGGCAAAGGGGTGGAGATCTCCAGGAACAGTTGATGCATGCACAGTCCTCCAAACTCCTTTGCATATGGCACCAAATGTGCCTAGTAAGGTACACGGGGGGAGATTTTTTTGTATGGTAATAAAGCAGAGGCAGCTTCAGGTCACCTCTAAGTCTCTCTGCACAGGTGCTGCTCCCATAGTTGGGTTACGACTGGTTTAGAACAATTTGCATTTGTCATTTCCCTGAGGTGGAAGCCCAGCTCAGCTGAACAATATCTCAAAAGAAGATGTTAGGTGTGGACCAAAGCTAAGTTTTTCTGTTAGGAATACATGTTGGTGCACCAGGGATATGTATAGGCGACACTATGTCCTGCTCCTCATTCTTGAGAGGAAATGGATGAAGATCGGTTTTCAGTAACTACTTCCAGCTGACCAGGGACTTTGTCATAGGGGCCTATAGAGGAGCACAACAAGTATTAATATCAATTCATACTCTAAGTCCAACCATCCATGAAATGTCTGGGTATTACCCTTTCCTCAGTGTTGGGATATTTGAATAAATAGTCATCAAACCTTTGGGGATGGACTGGGGGAATCAGTAGTATGTACAATTGCTGTGAGGTTTCTTGGTCCCTCCTCCTGGGAACTCAGTATTTCCCTTAGTCAAAGGGTTCTGGGTTAGAAAACCTGCTCATACCTGAAAAATGGGGAAGGGATTGCGACTTTTTATCAGGGGGTGGGGAGACCTTCAGCCTCCTGATCATTCAACTTTGATTACTTTTGGTTGTATAATTGAGTAATACACTTGCTCACCTATTTTGCCCTTAGGGACATTGTGTTTTATTAAACAGCTCCATAGTTTTCTGTGCAAGGGGACCTCATGACTATCAGTCACAACTCCTTGCTCATTATAATTGCACATATCTTGCTTCTAACAGTGAAGTGCCACCACTTGGCTTCTATTATTTCAAAATCCTGTCATTTCATTATCCTGGAGCCCAGTTCTGTACCAACAGTCAACTGTGGCCTATAGAGCTCGAGTCCCAAACTTTTTCAGTAACAGACCAGATGGTAAATATTTGAGTCCTTGAAAACTATACGATCTCTGAGGCAACTGTTCAACACTGTCTTTGTAGTGCAGAAGCAGCTATAGAAAATATAGAAATAAATCGGAATGGCTATGTTCAAATAAAATTTTATTTACAAAAAACAAACTATGAGACCATGAGCTGAATTTAGCCTATGGGTCCATTTGCTGGCCCCTGCTATAGAAAATAGTCACATCTGAGCTTATAAAAAATTCTGGTGTTTCACTTACCAGCTCATTTCTTTATGTTTTTGGTAAACAAAGTGTAATTCAAGCCCTCCCACAGAATATAGTCAGACCTAAGTCAACTGCCCCAGCTGACTTCTCGATCAATAGTCAGCTTCAACATGGCACCCATGTGACTAAGCCATCTTGAAGTGAATTCTCTAGTCCTATTCAAGCCACCTAGCTGATCCCATTTGAGCCGAGATAAGCTATCTCCTCAAAACTATAACAAAATATTACATTAATTAGCAAAATAAGTGATTGTTGTTTTAAACCAATTTGGAGTGAGTTTTTTGCTCAACAATTGATAACCAGAACTGAAAGTGAGGTGGTAACACCTCACTTATGTTTATCAAATTCTAAAATATATGTCATTCATTTTGAGACCAGATGGTGAGATGGCACAAGAAAGACCTTGAGGAGACTCTTAATGAGAGCAAGAAAAAGCTCAAGTTGACTGTTGATGAGAGCTTAAAGAATATGATGAAATTATTATTTGATGCTTGTAAAATGACAACATCTATTATTTAGTGGCAGAAATTTTGGCATTAGCATTACTTATGTTTACATGTAAATCTAAACTATACCTAACGATTTGGTGAGTTTGGCTAAAAACAAAAAAAAATTCCAGACAGAATGTGGGAGGGAAGTGTTAACTGGTTTCTCTTAGCTGCTTATGATAACGTATGGATAGAAACAAATAAGCTAAAAGAACAATTCTGTTTTCAGGTAAAGTTCAGAGAAAATGCAAATAAGCCATGTTTAAAAATAAACCATTTCTCATCCCCATCCACTTTAGAAAGCAAAAGACTCTCAAAGTAAGAAGTGACCTCATGACAAAGATCAAATCTAGAGTGTGGCTACAAGATACTTTGTTATGACTGAAAAAGATTTATGTTAAATATGCACTGAATTGAGGCAAGGTGATAGGTTTGTATCAGTCCTTAGGTGCCAGCCTCCCCAGGCTGGGTACATAAATTGGAGTGAATCAGCTTCCCTCCACTGAAAGCAATGCCTATAGTGCAGTTCAGCTATGAACAAACAGCATACAATACACCTGGTACAGATTGAGGGTGAGGGTCGTTATGTGCCTTATTTCTGAATGGGGGATCTGCATGACACAAAACAGTATGTACAATACTGGGCTATTAAAACAGTTCATCAGGACATGATTAGCACAAGTAGGTTCTAAACCACTCAAGAGAAGCAGTGATAAGGATTGACAAGTTCCAGAATATTGAATTTGACACTTCTAAATAAATACAGAAGAAAACTGTCACCTCTGTCTGAGGGCAGTGTCCTAAAATGGAACTCACCCTGAATAATAGACAGTTGAGATTTCTGGTTGACTAGTTTATGTCTGACAAGGGGCAGTGCTGTCAATTGTGACAGTGTGTGATATCAAGTGCTATGTTTCTGGATCCAGAGGCTTTGGGCTCTCTTCAAGCTTTGGTTGTAGCAGAGAAATTAACCAGCCAGGAGGGCAAGGAGAAACTTATTTGAGATAATATATTCAGATCATTTAAAATGTTTATACACTTCAGTATTCTGTGTACTGCATCTTGGCTTGTTTCCTTTTTCTAAATAAAAATAAATATCCTAAAATAACATGTTTGTCTAAAACAAAAGTCTAGGAAGCCAACCAAACATCAGGGAAAGGATTATTATTAATCTTTTTATTATAACAATTACTATAGGTTACTCTTCTATATACTATACACACATAAACTTATTTAATCGTGACAACCACCATCTATAACAAGTGAGTACTGAAAAGACAGAATAATTGTTATCTTACAGTAGCTCAAATAGCCATGTAAAACTGGACCAAATGATCCTGGAATCTGAAAATTAACATGCAAAAATAAAACAAAATAATACAGTATTTCATAAAAATGGGAAGAAAATGATAAAATGTAAAGCATGCTGTGGATTTTATACTCTTGACAGCACTTGTTTTCAGAGACAGCAGATAAAGCACTGTATGATCTCTGGTAAGCATAAAGATGGGCATAAATACGATGAGTAGCAAAGATATAGACACATGCAGAGATTCCTTTAAAATCTATAAGGTTATACAAAGGAAACTTTTCAAAGTTTCTGACTGTCTTTCTTTTCTGATCATTCACATATAAAATAATTATAATTAGGGGCCACCCCTGTGGCACAGCAGTTAAGTGCACGTGCTCCGCTGCAGGGGCCCTGGGTTCACAGGTTCGGATCCTGGGTGCTCACCGATGCACCACTTGTCAGGCCATGCTGTTGCGGCATCCCATATAAAGTAGAGGAAGACGGGCATGGGATGTTAGCCCAGGGACAGTCTTCCTCAGCAAAAAAGAGAAAGATTGGAGTTAGATGTTAGCTGAAGGCTGATCTTCCTCAGACACAAAAATAAATTAAAAAAAAGTTATAATTAAACATCTAGCATGACAGAAAGCCAAGGTAGACACTTTTTCCCATTCTCTAGTTCAGCTAGTTTCCATTATTCAGGCTTCCTTTGAACAGTTCCAAATATTGGAGACTCTTTTAAAAGTTTCAATAAATTATATGATAATGGACTATTTTTTTAGCCTCAAAGCAATTTTATAACCCAAAAAAAGGATAATGTTGAGATGCACCACTAAAAATGCTCAACTGCTACAATAGACAGTGAAGAAAATTGGTCAAAACTCATGATTTAGGTCAATCCACAAAGGGAAAAATAAAATAGATATTGCTTTCACTCCATCATGGATTCATCTTGCTTTTTTCAATTCAAAATATTTTGTTATGAATAGAGTGAGAATATAGGACATTAAACACACATATCACTCTTCTCTAAAAGATTTTTGAAACATTTGGCAACAATTATATGAGAGAAATGACATGAAAGCTGTAAGCTTTTATGAATGTAATTAGACATATCACAATGCTAAAAAATGAGATTCACTTGTAAATAGCACTGTAAAATAATGAGTCTACATAAAAATAAATGTATTTTAAAATTACTTTATATGTATGCCTACATTGTAGACTTAAGCTTTAATGTTTAGTATGGAAATCAAAATACATTCTTTTTCTTTTTCTTTTCTTTTTTTTTTTTTTTGTTTTGTGAGGGAGATCAGCACTGAGCTAACATCTGTGCTAATCCTCCTCTTTTTGCTGAGGAAGACCGGCTCTGAGCTAACATCTATTGCCAATCCTCCTCCTTTTTTTCTTCCCCAAAGCCCCAGTAGATAGTTGTATGTCATAGTTGCACATCCTTCTAGTTGCTGTATGTAGGACGCGTCCTCAGCATGGCCAGAGAAGCGGTGTGTCGGTGCACGACCGGGATCTGAACTCAGTCTGCCAGCAGCAAAGCGCACGCACTTAACCGCTAAGCCACGGGGCCAGCCCACAAAATAAATACATTCTTAATACATCTAAAATAGCACAGTAATGTCCAGGATGCTAAATGTCAAATGAAAAGAAATTTTGAAATGGTAACAAATGTGAAATCTCAGAAAGCTTTATCAATTATATTAAATATAGGGCTATTGAATGATAAACCAAGGGCTTTTCAGGAAAGAATCATTTATTTCAAAATTGCATTAGACTTCAAAAACAGATAGTTGAAAATAAATATTAAAATGTATTTTACTTTAGATTAGAAATGAAAGTAACATTCAAATGATTGAATATTGAAAAATATCTATTGTCTCCTGTCACAAAATATGTCTTGAAGGTCAGATTTCCAGAATGGTAGAGTAAGGAGCTCTGAAAATTCACTCCTCCATAAAGCAGTGAGAACAATGGCAAAAATGATCACAATCAACTTTTACAGAATTTTGGAAATTGAGAAAATTTTGCAACAATCTGAGAAGCATTTATTTCAAGAAAAATGAGTGAATCTTGCAAAGAACAACAAACTTTGTTGCAATGTAACTTGTCCTATTCTCATGCCCTTTCCCCCAACTCTACAACAGGCTGTAAAACCAGCAGCCTCACTACTACAGTATCTGTGAAAACAGCAGACTAGCTTCCAGTGGAGGAGGCAGAAGGGGTTTGGAGCTCATCAGAAGGCCTCATCCTCAAAGAATTGTCACTATCTGAACTGTTTGGAAACACCCTGAAAAGATCTCATTCACAGAGATCATTGTATTTAACCTAACTCAGAGCTTACTCAGTGGGAAAAGCCCTATCACCAGGGCATTTTTAGAAAAAAGATGAATGGCATTTGTTTAACATTTCAGCTGCCTTAGATGTTGATGCCATTTGAAGCAATCAAGAGCCTGGCCAAAAATTAAAAGAAAGATCTGCAGAGTGATGTGTACATGGGGGGCTTTGACAAGCTCTGATATGTTTATGGGCAAGCCTGCACACATGTCCAGTGAGGATCTGAGAAGGCCCTAATCTCTTAATTATCTATGACCTTGAGGCTTAGTGCAACCAGAAAGTGAGTGAAAAGGTAGATCTATAAACTACCCGAGCAGTGAAGGCATGCCTCAACACATATACAGAGCCCCTGGGCAAAAGGTGGGGCATATAACAGTTCATGGCACTTCAGCAAATCTCTGCTCAACAATCATTAACAGACCACTAAGCTAACTGAACAGACTTCAGTGGCCACACGTAATAGGGAATATAAACTTTACAGAAATAGTCCAGGAAAGTCACTATACAAACAGGAGCAGCAAACTCTAGATAGGAGGAGAATCTAGTTTCCAGAGTTGCCATATTTTTATTATATAAAATGTCCAGTTTACCAAAAAAATTATGAGACACAAGGAAACAGGGAAGTATGGCTCATATACAGGCCAAACAAACAAAAAAGTCAATAGATACTGTCCTTTAGGAAGTCTGTATGTTGGATTTACTAGATAAAGACTTTAAATTTGCTGTTATAAATATGTTCAAAATAGTAAAAAAAAAAAAATTTCTAAAGAACTTAAGGAGTAAGTACATGAAAAGATGCTCAACATTATTAGTCATTAGGGAAGTGCAAACTAAAACCACAATGAGATATCACTTCACAAACATTAGGAAGCTTATAACAAAAAGACAAAATAAGAGACTGGCCTGGTGGTGTAGCGGTTAAGTTTGCATGCTCCACTTTGGTGGCCCAGGGTTCACAGGTTCGGATCCTGAGTGTGGACCGACACACTGCTTGTCAAGCCATGCTGTGGTGTTGTCCCATATAAAGTAGAGGAAGATGGGCACGGATGTTAGCCCACAGCCAACCTTCCTCAGCAAAAAGAGGAAGATTGGCAATGGATGTTATCTCAGGGCTAATATTCCTCACACACACACACAAAAGACAGAGAAGAAGAAGTGTTGGTGAAGATGTAGAGAAATTGGAACCCTCATACATTGCTGGTGGGAATGTAAGATGTTGCAGCTACTTTAGAAAATAGTTTGGTGGTTTGTAAAAATGTTAAACCTGGAATTTTCATGTGCCCAAGAAATTCTACTTCTTGTCATGTACTTGTAGGGGAGGAAAAACTATTCCCCTACCCTCTAGGTTCTTCTGGCTGGTCTAAGAATTAAATTGACAAGAGACAGAATAATAGGAGAAAATCAAACAAAGTTTAATAACATATATGCATAGGAGAAGCCATCCCCTTAAATACCATCTTCAGCTAAAGAGAAAGGAGGGTGTTGGAGGTAGTTGTTTGAGACTTCAAAGGGGAGGAATGCAATTTACATGGAGATGCAAATGCAAATGTTTAGTAAACAAATGTTTGCTGGGCCACCTATAGACAATGTGACCTGAGACAGAACTTTGATAAAAATAGGCTTATCAAGGTTCCTCTCAGTCTACCACACCTAGAATTATGTATGATGTTAGCTCCTTCCTGGGACAGGCCTTCTATCTTAAATTCTTTTTGTCAGTTAGGAGGAAGGTCAAAGTCTCTATCTGAGTCTTTTGTTCTTAAAAATTATGGTGCCAGAGAAACACATTTTGGGGTAGGAAATTCTGATCCCCCACATACTCAAAAGAAATAAAAACTTAGTCCACAAAGAACTTGTACATTAATGTTCATAGCAACATTATTCTTAAGGAGGGAATGGGGAATGACTCCTAATGAGTATGAGCTTTCTTTCGGTGTGATGAAAATCTTTGGGAATTAATGGTGATTGTCACCCACTTTTGTGAAAATATTAAAAACTAAAAGTTACTTGTACACACTAAAAGGGTGAATTTTATGATTAGTTATATTTCAAAAAAGCTGTTAATAATAATAACAATATGACTTGTTTAAAAGGAATTGCAATGCTAACTTAAACTTGATGGATTTATCTAATTCTGGATCTATTTTACTTGGATCATCTAAGGCCATTTGTGTGATTGAGTGCAGGGAAAGTGAGAAAGTGAGAAAGAGTTGGAGAAAATAGTTGGGGAAAAAAGCCAAGTGAATGACAACATAAATTTTAGCAAATAATTAGAGAGAAATGTTAAAATTATTTTACATTTTAATGCATGTAAGCCATACAAAATATGATTTTTCCATAGACATTTTGTAAGCATAGCACAAGTAATCTTAGCATGTCAGGCCTTTAAAATGAAACATTCATTCAAATGTTTAACAACTTTTCTTGATTTCAAAATTTTATTTTCTGTGATAATGGAGCAACAGAAGGAAAGAACATATAAAACCTTTTCAGGGACACATTCAAGTCCCCAGTGACATTTGTTTATTTCTGAATAATTTTCACACCTGCCTCAATTTTATTGTCACTTCCAACTATGAAGACAACCAATACAGAAAAAAATATTCATGCCAAATATATGACAATTCTCTATTGAAGACCTAGTGTTAATTCCTCTCTATAGCTATCTTTTACTATGCTGCATATTTTATGCAACTTATTTGATTGTTTTAGTTGACAAACACACAGGAATAATTAAAATGCATTATCATTGGGAGGATTTAGATAGCATGGTTTGTTTTCCTTTATTTTCTCTGTGAAGTTCTTATGTTTTATTTTTTTTAAAGTCAAGAGACATTGTGGTATAGTGGAAAAGAACACCCTTTGGTATCAGACAGTTCTGGGTTCAAATCTCAGCTCTACCATTCATAAGCTATGTTACTTTGGGAAAACTGAGTGATCTTTCTCAGGCAGTTTTCTCACCTGTAAAATTTAGAAATTAATACATCATAATAACGCCATAGTAAACAAGATTTATTAAGTATCCACTGTGTTCCTGGCTCTGCATTGGATTCTTTACATATATATATACGGTTTAACATTCAAAATATTTATCAGTAGAGGATGGGCAAAATTAATCAAGAATGAGGCTGGCTCAGTGCTATTGTAGGGTCCTGGGGGCTTTCTGCCCTGGCAGACATGATTCCATTTGATGCTGAATTGTGAGGAGGTAGAGGGTAGAGGGACAAGGGTACATTTGTGGAAGGATGAAGGAGCCTAAAAGCACCTATTCACCAATCATCAAGCATTTGTTTGTTTTGGCATAAACCTAATGAATATTAGCCCTGAATGTACTATTTCATTTAATCTTCACAAAAACCATAGAAAGGAGTTATTATAGGCATTTTATATAAAGGGAAACTAAAGTTCAGAGAAATAATTTGTTACACAGCCAGTAAAATGTAAAAGACAAGATTAGAGTCTACTTGGGATGTATTAGTCTTTAAATAAAGTTTTAGTTTTCAAAATAGTGCAAGTTTCTAACATTCAGCTTACTATTTCAACCACCATTCTCTGATTTTCTAATTGTAGCTGCCAAGTGAGGTTTTTGAGGCAATATATTAAAGTGAGTTATGACAGATACTGTGTTCAAACATTGGTTTAGAATCTTGGTTCACTAATACCATCTGTATAATTTTGAAGCAGTTACTTAACCCTTTCTGACCCTCTATTTTCCCATCAGTAAAATGTAGATAATTAACATACCTACCTCATATAATCGTTAGACTTAAAATATATACAAACCAATTAGCATAGTGGTTGCCATTTAATTATAGTTCAATAACTGTGACTAACATTGTTATGCCTCTCCGAACTTGGAATGTTGTCCTTACTGCATAACCAAAGCGGCCTTTAAACCTTTTTAAAGTTTTGAAATTGACCTCATCGTAACTAACGGTTGGTGAGTGAATCGGAATGTGAACACTCCATACCATCTAAAGCTACTTTGGTCAATTTATTTATTTATTTTACTTATTTCTGAATTTAAAAATATAATGCAGGGTGTAGTATTTCAGATGATAAAACTGGAATGACAAGTGAATGAATGAAAGAATAATGAAATAATCAGACTCAGCTGTTTTGAGGGTGCCACTTGCCAGCAGATAGCTTTGAAGGCCTGTGAAAGTTTTTGAAGAAATAAAAAATAAAATTTAAAAACTCTGTGAGTAGCTCTCAAGCTTTGTCAAAAATCAAATCAAAACAAATCAGAACAATCAGGAAAATGAACCAGTCACAGGTGCTTAAATGTGATTATCTCCTTTGCTGTGATCATTTTAGCTTACCTCCTGCTTATATTTATTCAAAAAAAAGAACAAACATTTACTTTGGAAGCTAAAATTCAGGAAGTTTAAATGTTATCAAATCAAATGCAAATGTATGTTTGAAAATATATCACTTCTATTTGCTGTATTCTTACTCATGAATACTCAGCTTCTGGAGAGAAAATACTAGTATGATATGACTTCTTTAAGCAAAAAGCAACAAAACATTCTCTATAAGGACCTAAGAAAAAAATAAAACTTAGGTTCTCTTCTCTTATATATAAAATATAAATATTTTATATTTATAACAGATGAAGTCTGGTTGTGGGGGGAAATAATAAATAAATAAGCAAATAATATATACATATATATAAGGACTTAGTCTTAATACAATGATGATAAGACTATTACAAACAATTGATAATGATTACTTAATATGTTAAGTATATTTTGTTTTTATGAATCTCTGCTTTAAAAATATATTTTTTCTTCTATGATGTCATTAAGATGCTTTTAAAAATTACCTTTCTGTAGACTGGGATGCTGATGTTTGCCAGAGCCCATCACTCTTGTTCATGTTTTTTAAAATGGAAAAGTGATCTTTAACTTGGATTGCCTAAATTCGTATTATTTAATTTTCATGGCTTCATTGATGACCTTTGGTCTATTCATTTTTTAGATGAAATTAATAATCCTGGTTTATTTGTCTTCATAAACATTAACATAGGCTAGCTTTACGTGCTATTTTCCAAACTTCAAAATGTCTTCTAGGCATGTCAATATGTTGGCTCAATCAAAATGACAAAAGAACATAAAAACACAACTCTTTATACTTATAGTTATTAAAAAAGAAAGACACATTCTTGTAATTTCTAAACAGGAAAATTCAAACCATGCTTTTCAGGAATATATAGATAAGAGGTAAAACTATAAAAAGCAAAGAAAAACATTCCAAAAATCAGGGTAATAGTTATGGGAAGTTCGAGCTGTGATTTGTGAGAGACGCAAGGAAGGCTTGTGAGGTGTTGGCATTATTAATTTTTCTATCTGGGTGGTAGCTACATAGGTGTTAATTTTGAAATTAATCATAAAACTATATATAAAATTATTTAATAAAAAATAAATTAATAAAATTTTCTATGTGAGCTCTGTGTCTCATAATTCGTAAATGAAACAATATCATACTAACAGTGAGTCATCTTAATAAGTGGTATGACTCTGAATAGTCACTTTAGAAAAGTGCACAGGTAATACAATAATTATGCCTTATTTCAGAACTAGACTTTTGTTGGAACTAGGGAAATGGAGAAAAATGTTCCCCTTGCAGTCGTTTCTATATATTTTTATTATAGAAAATTTTAAACATACATCTAAATGGACAGAATAGCCCAATGACACCCTATATACTCATCACTTTGCTTCAAAAGTTTACAACTCATGACTAATTTTCTTTCACTCATACACTATCCACTTCACTCTTTCCCATATTATTTTGAAGCAAATTTCAAATATTGTAAATATTTCAGTATGTAGCTTTAAAAGATGAGGACTCTTTTTTTTTTTGTAACAGTCACAGTATTATTTTCACACCTTAAAAATAAAATTAACAATTCCTTCATAGTATCAAATATACAGTCAGGATAAAATTTCTAATTGCTTCTATAAATATATTTTTTTTCTACTATTTATTAGTTCTGTTGAATCTGTTTCCAAAAAATTTCCATAGATTGCAGTTGGTCGATATGCCTTTTAATTCTCTTTCAAACTGTAAGTTCCCCTCTTTGCAGTTTATTTGTAGAGACTGAGATATTCATCCAAAGGCACATTTTAAAAAGTTAGTTTTATTGAGGTATAATTGACACACAAAAAATTAATCAATTTTAGGTGTATAATTCAAAGAGTTTTGACAAATGTGAAGTCATATAACTGGGACCGCAATAATGACATACGGAATATTTTCATCACGCCCGAAATTTCCCTTGTGCTCTTTTGCCATCAATCTCCGCCTCCTAATTCTGGCCCTTGGCATCCACTGATGTGCTTTCCATAACTATAGTTCTGCCCTTTCTAGGATTTCACACAAGTGGAATTTTACAGTATGTTGCCTTCTGGGTCTAGGTTCTTCAACTTAGCAATGCATTTGAGATTCATCCATATTCTTGCATGCTTCAGTAGTCATTCTTTTCTATTGTTGAGAAGTATTCAATTGTGTAGACATACCACAAAAAATCACATTTTTTTAAACAATAAAAGTTAGCTAAGCAAAAATAGTATTTGTTGCCAATATTTTGTTCTTTTCCGTGTTTACAAGTTATGGTAACCACTAAATTAAAGGAAATAAATGTCATCACCTACTTCATAGAATTATATTGATATTTCTTTCTAGTTTTGAAGAAGAGTCTATAATTCTTCTACGTATGGCTTTTTAATTACAGCTATTAGTAAGGTGAACAGAAGTAATGTTTCAAAGACACTCTGAAGCACAACTTTAAGACAGTCTTTAAGATTGTGGAAATGTGAGAATAAGAGTATTGTAATCAACTGGATAATTCTTCCCAAGCAAAAATATTGAAGCAAGTAAATTGTGGAAAGAAAGTCACAAACAGGCCAGGTTCTGCTCAAAATGGCTTAACTCGCAGACTAGTTATCATTCTATATTATAAGTATGGTCAAATACAACATTCTGAGCCTAAGAAGCTGACTATTCACTTACTGATGCCCTTTTATGAAATGTGGGTTAAAAGATTATGTTAGAATGGATTCATCTGCCAAAAGCTTCTTGGAATACTAAAGTTAAACAAAAAAAACCATATATAGAAGCTCAAAGATTTGTCTGTTAGGTCACTCATATTTAAAATGCTGATTCAAACAGAACTTTTACTCAATATTCACTATAAAATTAAATCGTACATTTCCAGCAAATGTTTTTGTATATATGAATATTTTTATGTTCCTTCAAAATATGACATTTATTTTTGCGTACTATTTTATGAATTAAGACGCTCTATTTTCAGATTATAGAAATGTTCCAAATTTAAGCAACTTAATGCAGCATTAAAGGAGGAGCCAATTATAATAAATCAAATATAATATGAATAAATCTTATACAGTTCTTAGAGAAATGATTCAATTGGTGATCAAAGGGAGATTAAAAAATAAGAAATAGTTTATCTATTTTGTGTTTCCTTTGTTTATATTTCTAAACACCAAATTTATGAGCTTAAAAGAAGCGCCCAACTTTTGAAGGCAAAAAAAGACAATGTGATTTAAAAGGAAGCATGGGGGAGTATAGGATAAAACCCTAGTGAATGAAGTGGAATATTAAGGATGTTTTCTTACTCTTTCATGAGCTGGTGTGAATGTCTTTCATTTCTTGGGGAAAAAAAGATAAGAAAAAGTGTTTTTGTTTTTTTTTGCCCAATACTGATAAAAACAAGTAACACTACTAATACCTTTACTTCTCTATTTACTTATCTAGGTGAATGTAAGAATGGTTTGTTAAGGAGGGGATATAATAGTGAGAAACTGAAGCTACAGTAGGTGGCCTAATTTTATTATAGGAGGTAGTTTAAAAGACAGATTCAGACATTTTATTATTATTATTATCCTTTTCACTTTTGGTGGGTCATAAATTTGTCAGCAGCGTTGCTGGTTTGGGGTCTGTCATGAGGCTGCAGGATGTTGGCTGTGGTTGCAGTCATCTGAAGGCTGGAATGGGGCAAGAGGATCTGCTTCCAAGATGGCTCACTCCCATAACTGGCAAGTCAGTGCTGGTTGTTGGCAGGAGGCCTTAGTTCCTTCCCACATGGGTGGTTTCAGTGTCCTCAAAACATGGTGCTGAGTTTCCCCAGAGAAAATAATTCAAGATCTAGTTTTATCCCTTCACTTGTGGAAAGTGCCCAAAAATTCCACTTAGATTCACAGTTGTGACTACATAGCAATTAAAACCTATTTTGAATGTAGTTTTCTATTTTTCGTATTTCCTGAATGAGAATTTCCATTTTAAACCATAAATTTGTAGCTGAAATGGTGTAGTCTCCCTTTTTTTTTAAGATTCCCAGTATTTAATGAGCACTAAGATTATCATACATTTGATCCTACTTGTCAATTCCTAAGTTACTCATTTAGAGAAGAAGTGATTTCTTGATGTCAATATCCAATAGTGGTGATACAAACATAGTGTGTAGCTGATATTTCCTGGTTGCAATTTTTTGCTTTGGTCCTCTGTTATCTAGTTGTTCTTCTAACCTTGTATATTCTTTCAAAGCTATCACTCTCCAAACACTTAAATCCAAACTTTCTTTCAGTAAGAATGTCTTCTATTTTATAGAGAAAATAGATGTAATGGAAAGTAGTAGAAATTCATACAAAATATTGGCCTTCTACAAATAAAGATGTCTTTATCCAAATCCATTCTTACATTTCCCCATAATATTACAGCAAATTAAATATCCTTCCTTCATTTTCTTAGACTCTGATCTTCTCCCTCATTCTCATGGACCTGCCTCCATCAACTATCCATTTTTTCTTTTATATTTAAAATTTCTCTCTCACTAATAAAGCAGTCAGCATTTTCCATCTGGAAAAAATCCAAAGAGAAAAAATAAATCAAACAGAAAAGAAAAAATAACTTGTAGTGAATCTGTCATCTATTCTATTACATTAGGCTTCTTTCCCTTTATAGCCAAGTTTTAAGACAAAAATAGACTACTTTTGCAATCTTCATATACCTACCTACTGTTTTCTATACAACTCACCACAATCAGTATTCCACACCCATCATTCTAATTCATTATTTCAACCAATATTTATTGAGTGTCTTCAATGTGCCAGGGAATGTTCTCTGTACTGGGAATACATCAGGGAATAAAATAGGCAATGTTCCTGACCTTGCAGAGTTTGCTTTCTAGTTAGGGTTCGGGGCGGGGGAAGACAGACAAGTAAGTATAAACAATTAAGTACATATATAAGTAAATAAATAATGTAGTATATTAGAGGGTGGTAAGTATTATGGAAATAAAAGTAGAGCAGGAGAAGGGAATTTGAGAAGGCCAAGATGAGGGACAGTTTGCAGTATGGAATGGGGTGACCAGGGCGGGCATCATTGAGAAGATGAAACTTAAGCAGTGACTGAAGATTAGAGAGTGAGGCAAATGGATAACTGGGGAAAAGAACTCTAGACATAGGGAATAACTAGAGTATATCTCTAAGGGAAGCATGAGCCTGATATGCTAGAAGAACAGCAATGAAGTCATGGTAGCTGGAGCAAAGAGAATGAAGGATAAATAATCTAAAAGAATGTCAGAAAGATAATGGGGAATATGATCATAGAGTCTTACAAGCTTTAATAAAAAATTTGTGTTTTGCTCTGAGTAAAATGGAGGGACATTGAAGAGTTTTGAGCAGAAGAGTAACGTGATTTCACTTGTATTTTTTAGAAGGTACACTCTGACTGCTCTGTTGAGACTAGTCCTTTTGGAGAAAAGGAAGAAAGAAGGAAATCTATTAGGAGACTTGCAGTAATCCAGGTAAGATATGAGGTGGTGATAAGTGGTTAGATAGTGGATATCTTTTAAAAGTAGAATCAAAAGGATCTACTGACAAAATGGATGTAGGATCTGAGGGGAAAAAATTGAGTCAAAAATGATTCCAAATTTTTTAGCCTGAGTAACTTTAAGGATGGAATTGACATCAATTGAAATGTTAAAACCTTCCTGTGGATCAGCTTTTAGGGAAAGATCAGAAATTCAGTTTTAGATACATTGAGTATATCAGTCAAGGTTCTCCAGAGAAACAGAACCAGCTGAAAGTTGACTCCTAGAATTTGCAATGAGGAGATCACTGGTGATCTTTACTATAGCAGTTTTGATGGAGTGCTAAAGGCAAATGCCTGATTGGATCAGATTTAAGCAAAATGGGAAAAGAGAAATAAAGACGGTAATTGATTTTTCTATGTTGATCATTTTTGCTAGGCAATTTTGTATTTAATTATTATTTTTTTCTTTTCAAAGAACTGGCTATTGATTTTGTTGTTGTTATAATCTGTCATTATCTTTTTTTAATTTATTAAGTCCTTCTATCTTCTTCCTTTGGTTCTATTCTCTTTTTTCTAACTCTTTCAGTTAAGTGTTTACATTTCCATTAAAAATTAGATATACTTGAAGCTATAAATTTATCTCTAAGTACCACTTAGCTACATCCCACAAGTTTGATATATAGCTTTCATTGACATCCATTTCTAATTACTTTCTGATTTAATGCATGCTTTACATTTTGAAAGGTACTTTCAGGGCCAAATAATAAGATATATATGAGTGTGTGTTTGTGTGTGCATGTTGGAACTTTTAAATTTGCACTGTGGTACGAACATGTAATCTACATTGCATTGAATTTTTCATATTTACTCTAATGTTTTAAATGAAGCTGGCTGAATACTGATTTCTACTTTCACAATTATTTACCTTCAGAACTTCTAAGATATTTATCCACTGTCTTCTGGAATCTATTTTCATTCATTAAAAGTATGCTCTCAATATTAATTGCCCTTGCAGGTAAACTTTTTGTGCCGAAGCTGTGAAAATTTTTTTCTCCTTATCCTTGAGGTTGCAGTTTCGTTATGATTTTTCAGGTGTAGAGTTTATTTATTCAATTTTCTTCATTATTTGTATTCTTCTTGCTCCATATTCTTTAAATCTGAGGATTCATAAAGTTTCTTCTGTTATAAAATTCCCCACTATTAACTCTTCATCCATTGCTTATCTAATATCTCTTCTATTGTCTTTTTTGGAATTACTGGGGCATGTATGTTGGAATCTCCTAACCACTCGATCTTTTTCAACTGCTCTATTTTAGTTTCATCTTTTTGTGCAGCATTCTTACTAAACCCCTAAAGGATAAATTCTTATTTGCTAATTCTATTTATGACTTTTCAGTCTACAATCTATATCCTTTTGAGATTATATATATGTGTACATAGACAAATAAATTTTTAATGACTTGTCATTTTAAGACTTTTGATTTCTTTCTTTTTTTTTTTTTTTGGTGAGGAACATCAGCCCTGTGCTAACATCTGACAATCCTCCTCTTTCTTTGCTGAGGAAGACTGGCCCTGGGCTAACATTCATGCCCAACTTCCTGCACATTATATGGGAGGCCGCCACAGCATGGCTTGTCAAGCGGTGCGTTGGTGCATGCCCGGGATCTGAACCAGTGACCCCGGGTTGCCACAGCGGAGTGCGTGCACTTGACTGCTTGTGCCACCAGGCTGGCGCAAGACTTTTGATTTCATTAAAAAATAAATTTTAGATGTGTCTATTTTCATAAAATCATGAAATATTGAGATTGGATTATGTCTGGGACAGTATCTTGTCCATTATCATCATTTTATAGATGAGCTATCAAAAGCAAAAAAAAATTGCCAAGACTGTTCTATTGGTAGCAGATCTGAGGCCGGATGTAAGGATTTTTTTTCCTCTCTGCTGAATTAGTTCAGAACATTTTACGCATGTATACAATAAGATTGAAACCACAGAAAATAAAATGCATACGTATGCAAGATCATTTACACAAAACCAAAAAGTCAGTTGCTTTACGTCTTTGGGATAACAGATAATTTTTCTGAGAAAAATGTCCTTGTCATTTATTATATTATATTATCCAAAAGAGTGTAGAGTATATGTTGGAAATTTTAATGTCTTTATCTAACAAACATTATTTCTTGTTATTTTATTATATATAAAAAGATATATATTTAATAATATACCTATATATGTGATTTCATGATATATATTTGACGTTTAAAAATGAGCTCTAGGAGAGAAGTCAAGATGGTGGCATAGGCAGACTCTGAACTCACCCTTCCCAGGGACACAGCCAATTTACAACTGCTCGTGGAAAAATTACCCCTGAGACAGAACTGAAAACTGGATAAGAGGAACTCCTGCAATGAACGACAATCCTAACTGAGGTGGAAGAGGCAGAAACTCCCTTCTGGAGAGGAAAAACTCCACCTCCACAAGCTGCCAGCTTCATGGCTGCCTGGGAGCAGCCCAAAGGTACACAGCCCTCCCGGGAGGAGTGGGGCCCTTATCCGGGGAGCGCCCCACAACAGGCATTGTGTGGACCCAGCACAATTGAGACAAGTGGCATAATATCTTACTTTCTCTGCTACTAAAACATTGGGGAGTACCCCCAGAAAAGCTGGTTCACAAAGAAATTAAAACCGGCTCTTAAAGGGCCCATGCACAAACTCACCCCTTTTGGAAAGCAACCTAAAATCACCAGAACGGAAGGTACACAGTGCTTTGGTGAAAAGAGATCACCTGATAGGCTCTGAGTGAATTGCAGTGAGAGGTGAGACCTCTCAAGGGACTGGGACATTGGCGGCAGACATTGTTGTGGCCTGGTGTGGGCGTGCTGACACAGATGCCATTGGAGTTCTCCCTGGGTCCTGCTAGTCGAGGTGTGCCCCACACACTAGAGCACGGATTTAATCCAGCAGAGCCAGGGCAGGCAGCCCACCCTAGAGGCTGGCCCCACCCAACAACAAGCCCTCAGGCAACTTGTGGGCCTGCATAGATTGGTGACTGGATTCTCTGCAGCCTGGCTACTGAACCCACTTCAGTGGGGCAGTGAGTGCACAAGGAGCAGGCAGAGAGTGTAGGGCGGTGGTGGAGTGTGTGGGGCTCCCGCCGTGAAGAGACTGGGTCCACTTCAGGAGGTTGGGGCGTGCACACGGGGCGGGACTGTGTGTGGACCTGTGGGCTGCAGGTCTTATCAGCTGCAGAAGACTTATGCTTCTCAAAGAGCGACAACCTTCCAAAGCCTGAAACAATGGGGTACTCCCGTGCCTGAGGCCAGCCCCACCCAGCTGCAATCCTCAGAGAGGTGACAAGAGACCTAAAGGCTGGAGGCTTATAGCAATTGTAAGCCCCTGAGCCTAACAACCTGAAACACTGGGGGCCTACTCACTTAAAAGAAATACTGCAACACATGTGTGGTGTTAGAACTTGCAGCCAACGGTGCTGGGGCTCCCCACACCAGATAAAGAGACTGAAGGGCCCACAACAACTACAAGCAGCTGAGCATTACAACAGCTGGCCAGGGGCATAACTCAGCCTCCCTGGGTGCCTACAGGGAGAGCAAACACACCACAACAGAAGGACACACTTAGCCCTCATAGGGGTCACTCCTGGAACATAGAGAACTGAGGAAAGCACAGTTCAGGCCTCCTAAGGCATCACTTATATAATGTCACCTATCCAAGAGCAGGAGACGTAGTTGACCTACCTAATACATAGACACAAGCAGAGGGAAAGAGGCAAAATGAGGAGGCAAAGGAATGTATTCCAAGTAAGGGAGCAGGACAAAACCCCAGAAAAGGACCTAAGTGAAACAGAAATTAGCAACCTACCCGACAGAGAGTTAAAACAAAGAACATTAAGGATGCTCACTAATCTGGGGAGAAGAATAGATGAACTCAGTGAGAATGTCAACAAAGAAATGGAAGATATATAAAACAATGAATCAGAAATGAAGAATAAAATACTGGAAATGAAAAATTCACTGGGGGACTCAAAAGCAGAGTAGAGGATACAGAAGAACGGATCTGTGAGCTGGATGAATGAGTAGAAAAAATCACCCAAGCTGAACAGGTAAAAGAAAAAAGAGTTAAAAAGAGAGAGGACAGTCTAAGGGACGTCTGGGACAAGATCAAGCACACTAACATCCGTGTTATAGGTGTCCCAGAAGGAGAAGAGTGAGACAAAGGGACAGAGAATCTATTTGAAGAAATAATCGCTGAAAACTTCCCTTACCTAAGGAAGGAAACAGACATCCATGTAAGGGAAGCACAGAGAGCCCCAAACAAGATAAACCCAAAGAGGCCCACACCAAGACACATCATAATCAAAATGTCTAGAATTAAAAATAAAGAGAGAATCCTAAAAGCTGCCAGAGAAAGACAAGTTACATACAAAGGAAACCCCATAAGGCTATCAGCTGACTTCTCAGCAGAAACCTTACAGGCTAGAGGAGAGTGGCACAATATATTTAAAGTGCTAAAAGGAAAAAACTTACAGCCAAAAATACTCTACCCGGCAATCTTCTTATTCAAAATGGAAGGAGAGAGAAAAAGTTTCCCAGACAAGCAAAAATTAAAGGAGTTTGTCACCAAGAAACCAGTACTACAAGAAATGTGAAAGGGACTGATTTAAGGGGAAAAGAGAAGACCACAAATAGTAAAAATTATCTATTTCCATGATAAGAGGGTAATGGATACAAATGCACAAAAAAGAGGTTAGATATGATATCAACAACATAAAATGAGGGAGGAGGGGAGTTAAAGAGTACAGCTTTCAGGCAGAGGTCAAACTAAAGAGACAAGCAATTCTGTATAGAAGAAGAAAGGAACAGAGAAGGAGTACTAAAAATCTGAAAACAAAAGTTAAAAAACGTCAGTAAGTACATACTTATCAATAGCTACTTTAAACGTCAATGGACTAAATGCTCCAGTTAAAAGGCATAAGGTTGCTGACTGGATAAAAAAACAAGACCCATATATACGCTGCATGCAAGAGACACACTTTAGACCTAAAGACACTCAAAAGCTCAAAGTGAAGGGATGGAAAATGATACTCCATGCAAATGGCAATGAAAAGAAAGCTGGGGTAGCAATACTCATATCAGACAAAATAGACTTTAAAACAAAAACTGTAAAAAGAGACAAAGAAGGGCATTACATAATGATCAAGGGAACAATCCAACAAGAGGGTATAACATTTGTAAATATCCACGCACCCAACATAGGAGCACCTAAATATATAAAGCAATTATTAACAGACATAAAAAGAGAAATAGACAGTAACACAATAATAGTAGGGGACTTAAAGACTCCACTTAGGCCAATGGATAGATCATCCAAACAGAAGACCAATAAGGAAACCTTGGCCTTAAATGACACACTAGAACAGATGGACCTAGTAGATATATACACAGCATTCCATCCAAAAACCGAAGAATACACATTCTTTTCAAATGCACATGGAACATTCTCCAGGATTGATCACATATTAGGCCAGAAAACAAGTCTCCATAAATTTAAGAAGATTGAAATAATACCAAGCATCTTTTCTGACCACAATGGTATGAAACTAGAAATCTACTATAGGGAAGAAAATCAGAAAAGCCACAAATACGTGGAGATTAAACAAAATGCTACTGAGCAACGATTGGGTCAATGAAGAAATCAAAGGAGAAATCCAATAAAACTGGGAGACAAATGAAAATGAAAATATGACATGTAAGAATTTATGGGATACAGCAAAAGCGGTTCTGAGAGGGAAGTTTATAGCAATACAGGCCTATCTCAACAAACGAGAAAAATCTCCAAGAAACAATCTAACTATGCACCTAAAGCAACTTTGAAAAAGAGGAACAAACAAAGCTCAAAATCAGTAGAAGAAGAGACATAATAAAAATCAGAGAGATAAATGGAGACTAAAAAAACAATAGAAAAAATTCATAAAACCAAGAGCTGGTTCTGTGAAAATACAAACAAAATTGATAAACCTTTAGCTAGACTCACCAAGAAAAAAAGAGAGAGGGCTCACATAAGTAAAATCAGAAATGAAAGAGGAGAAATTACAACGGACACCTCAGAAATAGAAAAGTTTATAAGAGAATACCTTGAAAAGCTATATGTTAACAAATTCAACAATCTGGAAGAAATGGGTAAATTCTTAGAATCATATAACCTTCCAAAACTGGATCAAGAAGAAATAGAGAATTTGAATACACCAATCACCAGTAAGGAGATCGAAACAGTAATCAAAAACCTCCCCAAAAGTACAAGTCCAGGACCAGATGGCTTCCCTGGTGAATTCCACCAAACATTCAAAGAAGACTTAAGGCCTGTCCTTCTCAAACTCTTCCAAAAAATTGAGGAGGGGGAGAAGCTACCTAACTCATTCTATGTACTGAAATTACCCTGATACCAAAACCAGACAAGTACAACACAAAAAAAGGAAATTACAGGCCAATATCACTGATGAACATCGATGCAAAAATTAAAAAATTATACACCATGATCAAGAGGGATTTATTCCAGGTATGTAGGCATGGTTCAGCATTTGCAAATCAATCATAGTGATACACTACATTAATAAAAGGAAGAATGAAAATCGCATGATCATCTCAATAGATGCAGAGAAAGCATTTGACGAGATTCAGCATCCATTTATGATAAAATTTCTGAATAAAATTGGTATAGAAGGAAAGTAACTCAACATAATAAATGCCACATATGACAAACCCAGAGCTAATATCATCCTCAATGGTGAAAAACTGAAAGCTGTCCCTCTAAGAACAGGAACGAGACAAGGATACCCACTCTCACCACTCCTATTTAACATAGTACTGGAAGTCCTAGCCAGAGCAATCAGGCAAGAGAAAGAAATAAAAGGGATCCAAATTGGAAAGGAAGAAGTGAAACTCTCACTATTTGCAGATGACATGATTTTATATATAGAATACCCTAAAGAATCCACCAGAAAACTTTTAGAAGTAATAAACGAATATGGTAAAGTTGCAGGATACAAAATCAACATACAAAACTTAACTTACACTAACAACAAAGTAGCAGAAAGAGAAATAAAGAATACAATCTCATTTACAATTGCAACAAGAATAATAAAATACCTAGGCCTAAACTTAAACAAAGAGGTGAAAGATCTGTTCTGCGAAAACTATAAAACATTGCTGAAAGAAATTGAAGAAGACACAAAGAAATGGCAAGATATTCCGTGTTCTTTGATTGTAAGAATTAACATAGTTAAGATGTCCATACTTCCTAATGCAATCTACAGATTCAATGCAATCCCTATCAAAGTTCCAACAACATTTTTCACAAAAATAGAACAAAGAATTCTAAAGTTTATATGTAACAACAAAAGATCCCGAATAGCTATAGGAATCCTGAGAAAAAAACAAAGCTGGAGGTATCACACTCCCTGATTTCAAAATACACTACAAAGCTATAGTAACCAAACAGCATGGTACTGGCACAAAAACAGACACACAGATCAATGGAATAGAATCGAAAGCCCAGAAATAAACCCACACATCTATGGACAGCTAATCTTCAACAAAGGAGCCAAGAACACACAATGGAGAAAAGAAAGTCTCTTCAACAAATGGTGTTGGGAATACTGGACAGCCACATGCAAACAAATGAAAGTAGACTATTACCTTAAACCATACACAAAAATTAACTCAAAATAGATTAAAGTCTTGCATGTAAGACCTGAAACTATGAAACTTCTAGAAGAAAACATAAGCCGTACGCTCTTCGACTTCGGTCTTAGCAACATGTTTCAAGCACCATGTCTGACTGGGCAAGAGAAACGATAGATAAAATAAACAAATGGGACTACATCGACCTAAAAAGCTTCTGCACAGCAAAGTAATCCTTCAAAAAAGTGATAAGACAACTTAACAATTGGAAGAAGACATTTGCAAACCATATATCTGATAAAGGGTTAATCTCTAAAATATATAAAGAACTCATGCATCTCAACAGCAAAACAACTAACAACCCAATTAAAAAATGGGCAAAAGATCTGAACAGACATTTCTCCAAAGAAGATATACAGATGGCCAACAGGCACATGAAAAGATCTTCAACATCATTAACTATCAGGGAAATGAAAATCAAAACTACAATAAGATCTATCACCTCTCGCCCGTCAGAATGGCTGTAATTAATAAGACAGGAAACAACAAGTGTTGGAGAGGATGTGGAGAGAAGGGAACACTCATACACTGCTGTTGGGAGTGCAAACTGGTGCAACTACTAGGGCAAACCATATGGAGATTCCTCAAAAAATTAAGGATAGAACTGCCTTATGATCTAGCTGTTCCACTGCTGGGTATTTATCCAAAAAACTTGAAAACACCAATGCATTAAGATACATGCACCCCTTTGTTCATTGCAGAGTTATTCACAATAGCCAAGACGTGGAAGCAACCTAGGTGCCCATCAAGGGACGAATGGATAAAGAAGATGTGGTATATATACACAATGGAATACTACTCAGCCATAAGAAACAGCCAGCCATTTGTGACAATATGGATGGACATTGAGGGTATTATGCAAAGTGAAATAAGTCAAAGGGAGAAGGTCAAATTCCATATGATCTCACTCATTAAGTAGTAGATAATAGCAACAACAAACAAACACATAGAGACAGAGTTTGGATTGGTGTTACCAGAGGGGAAGGGGGGAGGGAGGAGGGCGAAAGTGATAATTTGGCACATGTGTGTGGTGATGGGTTGTAATTAGTATTTGGGTTGTGAACGTGATGTAATCTATGCAGAAATAGAAGTGTAATGATGTACACCTGAAATTTATACAATGTTATAAACCAGTGTTACTGCAATAAAACAAAAAATTTTAAAAAAATTTAAACAATTTTAAAAAATGAAATGTTGAAAAAAATAAATAAATAAAAATAAAAATGAGCTCCACTTTCAATATCTTAGAGTCTTTCTTTAAAGAAATTATCTTGTCCTTTCAGATTTTTCTTATGGCTGCCTTATTGCTTAAAAAAAATTATTCACAGAGTCACTATTGACCCCTATTTATTGAGTACCTCCTATGTTCTATATATCATATATACAGTGGTTTAAAAATACAGACGTATAAAGAAACAATAAGTAACAACTGAAATTAAATAGAATACTCTTCCCTCAAATGTAAAATTTGGTAAGCAAATAAGGGCAATTATTTTCTGAGTAGTGAGAAATTCTTATGTGAAATATACAACAAAATAATTAAATTTTCTGTTTTAGATACACAAGTCTAAGTTTGATGATGATGGTACAAATTCAAATTAAGTACCATCAAGTTCTATGACATTTTTAAAATTTATTTCTTCTAAAAAGATTATGATTAACATCAGAAAATAGTAAAATTTCACCTTTGAAGATTTTTGTTTATCCCCATCCAACCTTATTTTATGTATTTTATTACACGTTCCCTAACAAAATTCCATATTACTTTTCCTTAAATTAAAGGCATACTAGCAGCCAAGCAATTGAAAGCTAAGCAGAGTACAGAGACACATAAGGGCATGTGTATAAAAGTGAGTAAAATATTTTTAAAAGGATAAAACTACCTTAACTGTCCTTCCAAATAAAGGTGAGCTTAGAAGTTAGGGCCTGTGAATTTCAATGCTCTTGGTTTTACTGCCAGCTACTGAAGTTCTAAATATACAGTAACAAAGTGCAAGACACCATGGAAATATTAGTTATATGTATATTTTAATTACACCTATGTCATAGTCTCATAAGAGTAAGACTGTATAACCTCCATAGATCTCTAGGGAAGCTCCGAGGGCACCTGCAGAAATAATTACCCAGTGAGTAGCTGGTTATCATGTGGAACAACACATACTGAGTACTTTACAAAGGAACTAAAAACTATGTAGCAAACTCCAATCCAAAATTAATCTTGCAAAGCATACATACACTTTTTTTTATACGTCATCAGCTTATCTGACACTGAGACAGTTAGTGAAAAGACTGCATTGAGCAGTAGTGAAAGAAAAACACTGTTTGCGTAACCTAGACTGTTATTTCTTCTTTTATGAATAGCAAGGTTTCTAACCTGTAAAATAAATTAATCTTTCAGAGTGACTCATTTAAAAGTCTTTATAGTTAATGCCTCTCTATATTCACTAAAGGATCCTAGAAATACTATATTTCATCTCCTTAAAACTTTTCTTATTTATTGTCAATATATAAAAATTTATACATACTTTTTTTTTACTTGAAAGGACTTTTATATTATAAACCAAAGTTATCTGAAAGTGATTAATCATTTTCTAAAGATATTTGCCAATAAATGCAAGCTTTTTAAGATTATGCAAAGGTGGTAGATCTTCCCAGATACACTAAGTTCTAGCCCTGGACAGAGACGCTCCAAGATGCTTCTTCAGATGTTCAGTCATTGAAAGCATCTTCTGCTCCATCAATACTTTGGCAACCCTCAGCTGGTTGCTGTGCTGTACCATGTGGTACAGCTGTGCCTTCATGCAGGCCCCAAAGCCTCCTCACAACTGGTACATAGTGGTTACCTCATTTACCTGAATGGTTCTTTTTCATGGCGGTCTGTTCTTGTCTCAGATTTGCCTTTTTGTTTCCAGTGAATGTTTGTTAGGATTGTTTATGTCTCATGAAATAAGCCACATAAAATCAAATACATTTGAAAACAGAAATGTCTCTCTGCTCAAAAATATATAGAAACACAAACAATTACGGAAGCAATTTTATTATCATTCATATTTAGTGCTTTGCATCTTGAATCAAATAAATCTATTGCCTTAACTCACTGATAACAAAATTCTTGCAATTTATCAATGAAACTTTCTATTTATTTTTCCTCTATAATTAGCAGACTAGAGAGTCATTCAAGAAAATGGGCACAATCTGCATGGTATCAGATAGACGAGTGTAATCCTGGCTTTTGTACCTCTTGGGCAAGTGCTTTTTTAAGCCATAGTGTCTCATCTGTAAAATGTAGAGGAAAATATCTACCTCAAGAAGTTATATGAGAAGATTAGAGGCAATATAAAGCACTGTCTGCCTTCTTAATATTACACTATTTTATTCTCATACTTATCACTTTGGGTGTATCCTAAACATATTATTTTAAAACTTTCTTGATTTTATTATATTATTGTATTTCTCAGGTCAATTCTAGTTCCCATAGTTAATTTGGTTGTATATCTCTCCTAGCATTAGATTTCTTCCTGTATTTTATTTTTTTTCTCTTCTTCATGTATTTTAAAGTATTGGTGCAAAGGCTTAGCTTGGGTGAGATAATTTTTTATTCATTTGTTTTGTTTTTTTCTCTTTCTCTGTCACTCCACTCACTGTCCTAACAGTTTGATGGTTGCATTCACCTGCTCCCAGAGAGGCCAGGCTAGCATCAGACATGATAATGGTGTCCTGAGGCTCCTTCAGTTCAGTGATATTGAAGTTTTCATATAACCGGTTGCTGTATCATTGAAGAACTTGACTCAATCCTGGCCATGATGATGCATCTTTATCCTTCTGTCCTTTAAGCACCTAGTTCCAAATAAATTATAGTCCCAAAAAACTGTCAGTACCCTGTATCTTTCAACCTTAATTCATGAGTTGGGAAAGCTTAACCAGCCATTAGTTTTAGGCATTGAACACAGATACAGTCGCAGGCTTGCTGTGGAAAAATTTTTAGTCCTCACTACCCAATAAAAATGTACTCCCGGCCTTCCCTTACTTTCTCCATATCCTAACCAGAAAGGGATTATTTCTTCAGTATGCTACATATCACTTTATATTTCTGTTTGGTTTCTGATCCATAAATAAATTTATCTATCTTATGAACACTGCTATAGCTTTTAAATTTTTTCCTATTAATATTTTATCTATCAGTGTTCTGTTTTTTAGAGCACAGTGGTGCTTGGAATAACTTATAAAACATCTTAACTAGATTTCCTACTATGATTTTTAATCATCTTTATAGTAAATGTGAATAGGCCATCATTTTTAGAATAAAGTCTTTGTTCTCAATGACAAATCTAGGCATTACTTAAGGTACTGACTCTGAGAATCTGACTTTACTGCTTTTCGTTGAATTCTGCTCAACGAAAGTATGAACAGCTCATTTTTTTCTTTTATGCTTTTTTTTTCCCTAGTGGTAATCTCTACAATTCAGGAATATTTTTTTGAACGAACAGCTTCATTAATAGATACCATGAACTACAATTGCTAAGCAGTTTATACAGACAACAATTGTAACACCATGTGGATGAAAGTATGTTTTATTCATTTCTGATTCCCTAGCACTTAGCACTGGGCCCAGCCGATAGAAGGGATTTAACAAATTGCTGTCATTCCCAGCAGGCAATTTTCTTCCAAATCCATTGTAGATAACTGTTGGGTCCAGCCTAACTGATCCAAAGAGAGTGGCTTGCACACTTTCTAGCATAAATGACTAAGATTCTAGTAAGGGAACCAAAGCAGAATTGTTTTCACTGGTCTTATATGAGGAAGTAAAAAGGATAGCAATGTTCATGATTCTTTCTTCTTTATATTCCCAACTTCTAGGTCAGGAAGTCACATACTCAGAATGCCCAAAGAGGCTGCAATAGTACATAGATAAGTGGTCAGACTCAGTGTTGGAGGAAATAATATGGAGTAGCAAAGAGTATGCAAAACTAGAGAACATACCCTAAGCCTAAAAAGTATAGTTATTCTTCGGGTCCTGTTAATTGTTGATAATGAAATAATGCAGGTTCATAGTTTCCAGATATTCTGATTTTTGCCAGATAGTCAAGATTTTTATGTACAATACCCTACTTTTCAAATGTTGGCAGCTAATTTATATTTAAAATATTGACCAGGCCAACATTGTATAGGCCAAACCAAGTGAGTTTGCTGGCAGTCATTTCTATAAAGAAATACCAATTTTTATTCTTGATAATATTCTGAAATAGAGAAATAAAATCAAGAAATCACTCCTTGATGGTGTTCTAATTGGAGTTGATCCTTCACTGTCAAGGTCTAGATATATTATGAAATGATTTAATAGAATAAGAAGCAAAAAATATTTTAATTGAACAAGAGTAGAAAACTGAAAGTAGTCTTAAAGCATTCATGCTATATAAATGCTGTAAGATATAAGTTGATGTCAATTTAAAAGAAGATTATTCAATTTAAGTCTTATTCCTACTCTGGTTACAGAATACGATAAATCTGGCTCTACTGATGGCTATGAGATCTAGTGCAAGTTATCTCAATGACACTGATCTTTTACTTTCCTTAGCTATAGAAATGGTGCATTATACCAACTGGACAAAGTAATTGTGAAGATTAAAAACCATAGCAAGAATGTGTGGAAAAAAAGAATTTATAAACCAAAGGACTAAGTAGGGAAGTCCAATTGTCAAAATTGGTCAGCTCAACTGAAAGGGTTGTCACGTATTTGGAGATTTAGATGAAACCCTGGCCTTATCTCAAGGATGTGGGCCCTCACCTCCGATTGAAACATTCCATTACTCATGCAAAGACCTTGTTCATGAAGAATTTATTGCAACTAAAGAATATAGAAAAGTCAGCCACAAGTCAACAATAGTCTGGTACAGAATTCAATAAGAGTGTAGACGAGCACCACCAGGATCAGCAGACAGGCATACACTTCAGATAATGTAATCAGCAGACAGATTTTGAAACAACTATACTTAACAATGTTTTTTTTTAAATTTTTATTTATTTATTTTTTCCCCCTAAGCCCCAGCAGATAGTTGTATGTCATAGCTGCACATCCTTCTAGTTGCTGTATGTGGGACGCGGCCTCAGCATGGCGGGAGAAGCAGTGTGTTGGTGCGCAACCGGGATCCGAACCTGGGCCACCAGTAGCAGAGCTCGCGCACTTAATGGCTAAGCCATGGGGCCGGCCCTATACTTACAATGTTAAAAGAGATAATATATACAGGGAATAGCAAACTATTAAGAAATGAAAAATATCGTACACTAAAAGAAGCAAACAGAACTTTTTGAAATTAAAAAAACAATTTGGCAGCATTGAAGTATTTGACTAAAAATGGAGCACAGCAGAGGAAAAAAACTAGTGAACTGAATGGTAGATCTGAAATAATTTTATAGAACACAGTATGGAGATAGAAAAAGACAGAAAATACCAAAAAAGGGCACAAACCCTTTTTTGTCAGATGCAACAATAAGATTACTGGCATATCTGAACAGAATCTAGAATAAATGAGAAAAAAAGAATAAGGCAGAAGTAATAAATGAAAAGATAATGACTGAGAATTTTTTTCAGTTTTTAGAAATGATAAAGGAAACAAGCTACATGCTAAAGATGCTTAGAGAATACCAGGAATAAAAACAAAAATAAGTCCACAGATAACAAACTTTAGTGAAAATGGAAAAAAAAAGGTAAAGAGAAAAATCTTAAAAGCATCCAGACAATAAAGATTACTTTGAAAATAATAACCCATACACCAACTAGTTTTTAAACTGTGCCAATTATTATCACAAATACCAGTGCATTGAAAGAAAACAAATAACAACCTAAGATTCTAAATAAATCCAATAAAAATACCTTTCTTAATGAACATGAACTAAAAATATTTTCAGACAATTGGAAACTAAGAGTTTTACATTAACAGAAGGTGAATAAATAAATTTTAATGATGTATGTTAGGCAGAAAGAAAATAGTCTCAGATGGAATGATTAAAGGCAAGATATGAAGAAGAGCAAATAAAGAGGTTAATATGTGTACAAATATAAATGCATCTTGATTGTATAAATAGTAATAATTACGTCTATCAGTGTTAAATGTCAAACAAAAAAAAATAGTTTAAACCACCAGACTAAAATTTAATTTAAGAGGAGTATAAAGCATTCTAAGATCTTGTAATATCCAAGAAGATGTTAAAGTAGACTTTTATTAAATGTAAAGCTTGATAAGTTAATTGTTGTGTTAGGCAGAATAATGGCATCCCCTAAGGGGTTCATGTCCTAACCCCCAGACCCTGTAAATTTATTATCTTACTTGGTAAAATTCTACAGACAAACAGGCTTATAAAAGTATTCAGCTGCAAGCACATCTATGTTACTTTTCATGCAATAGAAAGAATGACTCTGAGGGGAGAGTCTTGAGCCCAGAGGGTGGAGCTGTAAACCACAGAGGATTATTCCCAGGCTTTGAAAACTAATGGAGCTTGCCAGGCTGGATTTTGAAATTGCTTTGGACCAGTATCTCCTTATTTCCTTTCATTGTTTTTTTTTGAACAGGAGTGACTGTAACTGTTATTCTATGCCTGTCCCACTACTGTATTATGGAAGTAGATAACTTGTTTCTTTAGTTTCACAGTCCACAGATGGAGAAGAATTGTGCCCTAGAATGGATCATACCCAGAGTCTCATCCATACCTAGTTGAGATTATTTTAATGATATGATTTGGGACTTTTGAGCTGTTAAGATTTTTTTGAGTTGATGCTATTGGGGATTTGGGGCACCTTAGGATGGGGTGAATATATTGTGCTTGTTGAACAGACGTGAATCTTGATGAGTCAGAGGACAGACTATGATAAACTGAATAATGCCTCTCCCTCCACAAAGATATCAACATTTGAAACCACATAACCTATAAATGTTACCTTACACGGCAAAAGAATCTTTGCAGATGTGATTAAGGTTAAAAGAGATGGAGAAATTATCCTGGATTAGCCAAGTGGACCCCATTTAATCACATGTATATTTAAAATGGAGAATCTTTCCGAGCTGTGATTAGAGGGAGAGGTCTGATGACTAAAGAATGGTCAGAGGAATGCAGAATCAAAAGAACTCTAAATGCCCTTGCTGACTTTGAAGATGAAGGAAAAGAACCATGACCTAAAGGCTTCTATAAACTGGAAAAGACAAACTAGATTCTTCCCTGGATCCTCCAGAAAGGAATACAGCCCTTTTGACAGCTTGGTTTTAGCCCTGTGAGACCCATGTTGGATTTATGATCCACCGAATCGTAAGATAGGTTTGTGTTGCTTCAAGCCACTAAGTTTATGGCAAGTTTTTACAGAAGCAATAGAAAATTAACACGATTATGTATATTGTAATTTTGAGGGTAACTCATAAAATAATAGGAACAATGTATAACTTCAAAAATAAAAGAGGGAAAACAATATTGGTAGAACAAATATAGCTAACAATTATTTTTAAAGATGAGTAAAAAAATAGAATGTATGAAACTTGACGAAAAAAGATATTTCTTACTGTCAAATATATCTTTAATTGCATTAAATGAAAATGAATGAAATCCTCAAATTAAATGATAAAGATTGTCTAGCATGATTAACAAATTACAGCATAAGGGTATAGAATGATTGAAAGAAAAATAATAGAAAAAAATATCCCATGAATATGCTAGTGACATGAAAGCCGGTGTAGCTACATTAAGATCAAACAAAATATTCTTTAGGCCAAAAGTCTTTGCTAGGATTAAGGAGAGTTTCTTCACAACATTGAAATATTCAATTCACCAGGAACATATTAATTTGAAGTTTGAATTCATTAATATAGTTTCAAAATAAAGAGAGAAATGGCATGACTAATAGAAAAATTAAAAAGAAACAGGCTCAACAATTGATAGAACAAGTAGTAAAGACACAGAAGATTTAAAAAAGAGTTAGAAAACTTTACCTAAATAATCTACATCTAAAACAGAACTCAACAATAGCAGATTATTTTTTCAAGGCACAAAAATAGGTGAAGAAAATGTAGATCTACTCATATATAGATACTTGATTTATGAGTAATATACCATTATAAATTAGTGGAGGAAAGAATAATCTCTTCAATGAATTGTGCTGAGAAATTTAGTTAAACATATGGAAGAAAATGACATTGTACCTCAATATCATACCATACACAAATATTGATTCCTATTCAAATAAAAAGCAACAGTGAAAGGTCAAGCAGTAAAGCTTTACAAAAGACTAAAGGAGAATATTGTTATGAAGAAAGGGTAGGGGAGATTTCCTAAACAAAACATGTAAAACATTAACCATAAAAGAAAATATTGTTGAATCTGACTTCAGTAAAATGAAGAAATTCTGTTTATGAAAAGACATCAAAAAAGATCAAAAAGAAAAGCCACAGACTTCAGAGAATATATTTGTAAATGCTATACCCAAAAAAAAGACTGGTATCAAAAATATATAAATAACTTTTAAAATATACCAGAGAGAGAGAACCTAATAAGAAAATGGACAAAAGACTTGACATAATTCACAAAAGAAGAAAGTCAAATGATGAATAAAACAAAAATATGAAATGATTCTTAAACCCATTAGTATCTCAAAAATGAGATAGCTCTACACACCCATCAGATTAGCTAGCTAGCTAGATAAAAAAAAAATGAATAAACGCAAAAATAAATAAAAGTAACACTGTCAAGTTTTGTCGATGATGTAGAACAAGACTCCTTATAGACTGCTGGTAATAGTGTACATTTCTATGACCACTCTGGAAAAAAAATTGGCATTTCCCAGTAAAGTAGAAGATATACACATCTTATTACCAATTAGTATCCCTCGAAGTTACATACCTCAAAAAACTGATGCACATTTACCTGAGGCTACATGTGCAAAGTTGTTTTAGAAATATTATTCATAATTATCAGAAACTAAATAAAATAAATGTTCGCCTATAGGGGCATTCTAAATTTTGGTATAATGAATCTTATGAGTGTTGTATAACTATGAAAATGGATGCACTATAGCTATGCACAACAACATGGGTAAATCTCACAAACATAATATCAAGTGAAAAATCAAGACACAAAAGAATGCATGCAATTTTATTCCATTTATTTAAAGTTCAATAACAGGAAAAACCAAAACTCTGCTATATAAGAATGCAAATATAGTTGGAAAAACTATAAAGAGAAATGAGAAAAAAACAGTACCATAAAAGCCAGAACTCTGGTAACCAGCTGGGTTATCTCTGGGAGATTTATATATATATGTATGCTGTTTCAAAATTCATTTTGGCCCCATTCTTATGAAGGAGGGAGCACTGAACTGGGTCAAAGGCTATTGAAAGTAGGATGAGGACCGAGAACTGATAACTGTATTTGGTGATATGGAAATAACTCAGTATATGTCAGTTTAATTTGAGTAACTCCAACTAGATTAGATTAGACATAATTTGGTAAAAGACCACCTTTTTTACTCATTTTGTAATATTTCTGCTACCCACTCTGGAGCAAAAAAGACCTATTCAAAATTCCAATCTCTGCTTCTTACCCTCTGAGTAATGTTGAATAAATTATTTAACTTTTCTCAGTGTCAGTTTATTTGCTTGTAAAATGAAAGCATAATACTTGTCTAACTGTGCAGGGAGAATTAAATAAACCGATGTAGTAAAAATGATTAATAACTTCTGGCATATAGAAGGCACTCAATGAATGTTTAACACTCCACAATCAGTTTAGTAAATAGATGATTAACAAATATATGCTGATTTTTAACTTTTACTTGGTGGAAACTAAAACATAAAACTAATCCTGAAATTAAGTTTCCATGTATGTTCTCCAGACTGAGGTTAACTGCAGCTTCAAAATCACTCATTTTTAATCAGACACTTCAAAATCCTGTCACTTATGTTAACAATACCTCCAAGATACAGGTAATTTTCAGCTATTAAACCTAAGCTGTAAACACATGAAAGTAGACACAATGAGAACTTCAGAACTCTCAGCACATAATGAGCTCTCACATACTATCACTCATGGCCCTTCACAGACCCCAGCAGGAGGATGAAAAATTTTCTCCCTGCCCAGCAACAGCCCAGCCAATGAGAAATGGCCACCCCCACAAACTTTCATTTAAAATTGCCTTTCCCAACTTCCTCCTTTCCTCTATAAAAGCAAGCCCCTGCCGCTTGTTCTCCAGAGTTGCCTATGTTTCACCATAACATGCTTGTCCCACTTGCAATTCTTGCTATTCCTGAATACACTCATTTTGCTAGTAAAATGACTATTTTATTTTTAACGGTGACATTACATGGTGATCAGAAGTGAGATCCAAAGGAGACAAACCCCTGCAGAACTAAAGACCCCCAGAATCATATGCAATACCCACTTGAGCCCTTTGTGCTCTCTACTTCAGTGAGTCAGCTTTTTCCTCTTGGTTTGGTAAGTCTCCTCTTAGATTTGAGTTTGCTCCCTTTGGTTGATCTCTCTGATTTATTTGGGATCTCTTTAAAGGCTTCATCTTTTCTGTTTAAAGACTTTCTGGTTAAATGCTTTGTCCTTTCTGTTGAGTACTCATTTGTTTTTTCCAAACCTCTGATTTTTAATAATGGGATCTCAATATGCTAAATTCACTTCAGAGGGCTCTCCCTCTGGGACTCCAGCTGGTTGTATATTCAAATACTATGGTCCCTCCTTATGTACATTTTTAGTGAATCAGACCAACTTAACGAAATATAATAAAGAACTTCAGTGGCCAATAAGAGGAACTTTTGATCTCCCCAAAGTTGTTTTTCTCAGAACCAAATTAAAAAAACACAGCTCTAAAACTAAATAGACTGGATAGGATGCCTATTTTAATTGGTATCTGAAAGCTTCCAAATGTATTCAAGATCCTAAAATTGTCTCTTTACAAAATAACATTTCTAAATTAACTGAGGTGAACAAATAATTAAAAAAAAAAGTCAAAATGGCTTTTGAGGCCTCTTCTTCCCTTTCCCCATTGTCTTTGTCTCTGGAGGCTCAACAGCCATCTTGTGCTCAAGACTCACCTCCAATGCCATTTTCCTCTCTCTCTTTTGCACCACCTCTTCTCTAGTGCTGAAACCTTACCAACCATGCCTGTTAAAACTCTCCCTTTTAAAATTAGGTCTTTTGAGGGTACTTTGTCTTCTGATATCAGATGAGTCCACCTTGAGAGGCATCCTTAAAAGAGAGGATTTCAAACCTCTCAGAGATAACAGAATTCATTCTTTGATTGGTATGCAGAAGCTTCTAAAAGACAAAATGACTCCAAAAACAGCTCTAAAAGGATCTTCACAACATGCAAATAAAAATCTTGAGTAAAGAAAAAACTTTGACCATCTGATCATGTAACCTTAACGTAGTCCATCTGCGAGAAACACAATTTGGATCCAACTATTCTTTTAAGTGTCATACCTGAGACATGGCTAAAATTATTTTTAAAAAAAAATCTCTGTGTTTGTCTGTATAGTTTTCTACCTCCAGATAGTATTGCCAAAATTAATTTATAAATAAATCTATTTAATTGGCTAACAAAAAATTAAACATTTGTATAAGTTAAGTATTACTAAAACTCTCAGGAATATAGAAACTAATCCAAATCTTTTTCAAGTTCATATGATCTGGGATAATATTTGATAAATAAAAGCTAATTTAAGTTTGTTGGTTTAACAAAACAGGCATGTATTCAGAGTCATTAATATTGAATGTAATGTAAGCATACAACTTTTCTACTTCGGTTTACTAGTCAAATAAGCTTATGCTATTTCCGTTACAGAATTTGTCAACAAGAAAAATAACAAGATGATGATTAGCTGTTTAATATCTACTCCAAACATAATTGTTAAAAGCAAGAGTTCTAAATAAATGTAAATAAGATAAAAGTTTATACTAAGTTAAACTAAATAATGAATATTCATTGAATATCTAAATCATTTCCAAATAAGATAAACATGAAACACTAAACATAAGTTTATCTACTTTTGGCTTTTTAGTTTTTACAGAGAGACAAAAAATATTTGAGTCTATTAATAAACATGTTTTGTGTCATGTTAAAAAAATTTCCAAATAGTTAAACTACTTCTAAAAATTATGAAATGTATTTATAAATTGCTAACCTACTACAGGATACTATATGTAATAAGCAATTGACAATTGCCTGCTTCCTAATTTTCACTAGAAAACAAAGATTACAAATAGTTAATAAAAGTTGAAAGAAGAGCTGAGAATACAAAATGAACCAAAGAGAAAATATCAAAACACTTAGAGTAAAAAGTGTAAATTAACTCTGTGCAAACTGTGTGCATTGGTGCTGAGAGAATTCCAGCAAAGCAGCAGGTGTCCCTTTGGAAGGTAAGAAGCAATGGAGCTCCCGTGAGAGTTTTCCCCTTCCATGGAAGGATTTCCTATAACTTCTTGTTTTTCAAACTGTGGTCACTGGGCCGGCCCCGTGGTGTAGTGGTTAAGTGCGCACGCTCTGTTGCTGGCCGCCCGGGTTCGGATCCCAGGCGCGCACCGAGGCACTGGTTGTCAGGCCACGCTGTGGCAGCATCCCATATAAAGTGGAGGAAGATGGGCACAGATGTTAGCCCAATGCCAGTCTTCCTCAGCAAAAAGAGGAGGATTGGCATGGATGTTAGCTCAGGGCTGATCTTCCTCACACACACACACACACAAAACTGTGGTCACAGACCATTGGTAAATTATGATTAACCTTTATTTTAATAGAAATTATACATATTTTCTATATAGATAAATGGATAATATGTATCTTCAATTTTATATGTAATTTTTTGATAGATTTATTATCTGTGTATAAATCAAAGAGAATAGCTTCATAAATTGCAAAATAGAGTGCATGCATAGCAAATACTGAAAATAGGAAATATGTGTCAGTTTATTAAACTCTTGTTTCAGTTATTTATATGGTTTTATATATATAGGTGTGTTATGGGCTATAATATACACTACATTTATTACTGAGAAATGATCCAACATATTTGAAAGCCACTGCTCTTATACCACAGTAAACTGAGCTACAAAAGGGGCTGTGTGGTCAGCTGGAAAGGTCAATACAAGAACAACCACCGTTTTTGTCCTGTACTCACACAGTGATAACTCCTCAAGGCCAGGCTGTAATTACTCTTTGATAGGCTCATACTTTGTTGCTTTGTCTTTTCAGATTTACAACCGGGCAACAATCTTTATTTAAAAGAACTTCCCCATTTCTTATAACTACTTGCAAGTCTAAGAATTCTGGTGGTGGCTTCCCAGATATTTATAGCCCTGCCATCAATTTAAAGTTGTTGTCCCATCTTTCAAATCTTTATTTTGCCCACTCAACTTAGAGCAACCCTCTTCAGCAATAATGTGGAGATCTTGTTGTCCATGCTTGTTCTATCATTCTCAGTCTAGAAGAACAATGTCAGGATGAACCTATAGACATACAGTGAATCTCATATTAATTTCCAAAAACTATATGGTTTGTTTTAACTATATTATGCAAAATAAGTTTATATTCATTCTATGTAATGCATAGGCAATTAAGCTATCATCTAAGAGTAAATCTGCAATTATTCTGTAACAAGTGCCTTGAATCATTTCTTTTCTACATAAGCTTTGTACGTGTTTGAAATTGAGAAAATAACATTTGAACTAATAAAGTTGAAATTTTTATCAAAAAAAGAGGGAATGACTGTATATAGAAAATAAGATGAATATTTTCAATAAAAAGATATAAAGTATGGAGATGCATTTTTGTTGAAGAAAAAGGAAAATAATTTTGTCCAAAATAAAATTATTATTCCAAAATAAGAAAAGATAAGACTAAACCTAATTGGATATAAAAAAGTTGGAAAAAATTTATGGAAAAAGAATTTTGAGAAAAGAATTTTATGTGTGGTCAGGCTGACTAAGATTAGAATGGGTTTATTTAAATTTTTAAAAATTTTAAAAATAAAATAAATTTTAATATGAACAGTACACTGGTACAAAACTAGAATTTGCTTTTCTCTCTGTTAAAAGGACAAAATTTTCTTAGATTATTAATCTACTCTTAATAAGAAACTATAAACAAAAGTTTTCTTTACCTTGAATGTAATCTGTTTAGGAAAAAATGATTCTGTGCCTTATGAAAATATTTCCTGTGCTCCACATTGTCTTTATCAGGTCTTTACTTAAAAAACTGAGTCTCTTCAATATTAAAAGAACTAAGACTTTTTACAACTATGTAACTTTCTGTATCTGCCGTTGAAGTCTTTTAATTGTCACTTTAGTTAAATGGATAACTAAATACTGTTTTACAGTTACTGGTGATTTTATTTAATCAAATGTTTAAAAATCTTTTGGCATTTTTGAACAAACTTCCCCAAATCAAATTCTAAATGAAGTCCTTTTGACCTCTAGCTAATTTGGGGATTTTTCAGAGGGCCTCCAAAACATCTCAATAGATTTGCTCTCCCTCCTTATAAAAAGAGAGATATTACACTAATTAGGCTTATTTTTTATGTTAAATTACATGGAAAGCATTGTCAAATAAATGATAATAAACCTTCTTAAATTATACTGTATGGATAATTGTTATTAATGTAAGTGTTCTATAAATTATATAAATTCCTAAAATCTAATGTCCTGATATAATGTTCACTTGTAATTTTATTTATTGTTCTAAAATGTATGTCATAGAAATAACCAAATTTCCTTGTCAATTGCATTGTGGTGAACTCTCACCAGACCTTTAAGCATGGCTATTTTTAAGTCTTTTGTCATTCACAGACAGTTATTGTTTTATTCTGATGTTTCGCAAAAATGTTCCCTCAAAAGTGCTTCATCTTCAAAGAGATCTATAGAAAAGATTTTGATAAGTACTCTGGAATATAGGTTTTTGATAACTTTATAACACTGAACTGGGTGAGAATTTCTAAAACTCTAATGACAAACTAGTTGCTTTGATGTTTTGTTTTCTACATTTAGAAGACCCCCCTTCTCCTCTCTTTTAAGCTATAACTTACAGCAATTTGGGTAAAGTCTATCTTTACAACAAAGGTTGAAGCATTTATCTTTTTTTCCCTACCTAATCCCTCCAGAATTCTGAAACTCTTATTAAATATTCCTTTTTTATGACAATATATGTATTTACATAAGTTCAATAAGAATCTGTTGTCGTTATAACAGCACACCCAATGCACCTAGCCCCTGCTTCCTTTGATCTACAGGTGATAAAAGGGGATATACTTCAATTTTATAAAGGCCTAATCAAATCCACAGAGAATAATTATAGTTAGGTAGAATGATCTTTCCACAGTGCACTCCTGGGAGACAAAAACATTAGACATCATAATCTGCAGCTTTTATCTACTTTGGAGCTTTTATCTACTTGGAGCTTTTATCTACTGGAAAACACACCTTCAGAAAGACCCAGTCCAGCCTCACTGAAAGTGAGCTTATCATGTACTGTTAACCAACCCTTACATCTCCAAACTCCAAGGAATAGACTCTTGGATTCGTGTGTCAAATCTGAAGAAAACATCAAACCCTGACTGGACCTGCACACCAATTGTGACCTGAAAGTAAAGGTTTCCAGGAATTGAAACAGATGACAGCTGAGGGAGACAGCTTTCCCAAGATGACCAGACCATGCCTGCATACCTTTTTTCCCTTGCTCATTCTCACTTTTTCTTCTCCCTGTCCTTCTTGGAAAGCCAATGCTCTTAGCTGTGTTTCCCAATCTATTACAAAAGGAGGAACCTTTACGACTATTGAATCTGTCACTAGAAACTCCAATATGTTCATGATGTTGGAGATCCCTTGTTCTTACTTATAACTAATTTATCTTTAGTCCCAAATGCCTCTGAAGAGATAGAAATTTAATTACACAGGATCAGGGAGCAAGTGTACTGGTTACAGTAAATTTCTCCTGACATTCCATGATCTTTTGATCTATTTCGCTGGCTAGCTTCAGGTTTGGGCTTCTGGTTTAGAACCATCATATAAACCAAATTTGTCATGTTACTTTTAACTCTGCTTTACATAATTATTTTTAAGCTCTGTGTCTATTGCCTGTCAAGTGTTTGTAGAAATGACATACTGAATAGGGTGATGCTGGCTCAGCACTTGATCCCCAATGCTTATGACCTTGATAAGATACAAACTTTAAATGGGAAGAGCCTGAGAGTTCTCTCTTCTACCTTTCCTTGTTACTCAAATGTGTTCTCAATGGTTTCCACCCTGTGCACTTTCCCTCTGACATAGGACTTGACAACAAGGAAAGGTCCTTCCTGGTACCAAGGGACAAAAACCACTAAAGTTTGACTCTTGATCAGTGATGCTTTTGTGGGAGATCAAGATTTGGCCACCCTGAAATATATCTCTTTACCTTGATTGTTTTCTCTGAGGGACATTTGACCTCCCTCACTAACTGCCTAAAGAATTTGACATGGTGGCTCCTTCCTGGAACAGATCTTCTATCATGATGGCTGTAAAGATAATGTAGGATAGAGGTTACAATAGGAAAGGCACCAAGCCTCTTTTATCAAAAACTCTGTCTCTCCCTGATCACATTATCTATAGATGACCCTGAAAAGAATTGTCTTCCTGCCCTCTGAAGTCCCAGGCCACTACCCGCCCCCAACATGCTCCTCGCCTTTAGCTGCAATACTTAAGCAAGCAGCTTAGACAGAGGGACGAGTTGCTCATTTCTGAGTTTCTCCCATGTATACATGTTATTAAACTTGGTATTATTTTCTCCTGCTAACCTGTCTTGTTAATTATTTGGCCAGCCATAAGAACCTTAAGGGAAAGGGCAGAGGGAGATTCTCCCTCTTCCCCCGACACTTTCAAGGAAAGATCTTGATTAAAAGGAGGAAATGTGACAATAAATAAAGGAAACCTCATTTAAAATGGAGTCGAGGAAACCCGAAGGGGGAGCTATCACACACTATTACTCATGGTCCTTTGCAGACCCCAGCAAGAGCAAGGAAACTTTTCTCCTTGCCCAGTCAGCAACAGGCCAGTCAATGAGAAACCACCACTCTGAGCTCTTGTTCTCCCTCAATAAACTTTTGTCCAAAACAGCCCCTCCCTACTTCTTCCTTTCTACTATGAAAGCAAGCCCCTCTCCTTCCTTCTTCAGACTTGCCTCCGTTTCACCATAGCTTGCTTGTCCCAAATTGCAATTCTCTGCTATTTCCAAGTAAACTCATTTGACCGGTAAAATAAATGACTATTTTATTTTTGAGGATAACAGCTACAACTTAGGAGTGTCTTTCTCAAGGACCTGAAAACCGTTCCTTTGAAATGTAATCATCAGGAAGCATAGGGCGTCTGCCTCCCAGTTTCTGTGGCAGGGTAGAATCTTAGCTTCCATAATTGCCAGCTAGCAGGCACAGCTGGTCTAATCATATTTACAAGGACTGATACTTTGTAATTTTTCACTTGAGCCCCCACATCTCCCCCTCCCTACTCTCTCTTTCTCCCTTTAAAACACCCAGTCACCTCAGCACAAGTTATAACAGAGCTCAACTCTTTCTCTGCTGTCTTTAGTTACTGAATAAAACCTGTTTACTGCTTTAACTAATGTCCAGTTTTGTTTATCTTTGACAGCTGTCACCATGAAAATTTTCCAAATATCTATTATCTGAGGAGAAAGAGTCTCAATAGCAGCAAAAAAGAAAATGTTTCTTTTAGTAGCAATACCTATGAAAGGAAAGGAAACATTCATTAAGTACTTGTCACTTATGATATGGATGTGGAGAATATGATGCAAGTACAAAGAAGGGATACCCTGCAGCAAAAGGGAAGTGAGAAGAGCCAAGAGGAAAAGTAAAAATCTTAAGTTATTTTGGACAAAGCAAGATGGCCAAAGGAAAAAGTCCATGCTTTTGCTCAAAGCATGAGTGAAGTACAAATGGAACTCCAAGCAGAAGAGCTCCTCTGAAAGGAAAATGTAACAGAAACCAAACCAACAGTTGATAAAAACAATTCAACAAATGGAGGGGCTTCAATGTTTGTATAGATAAAAAATTGAAAATACCAGTTAAAAAGAGAAAGTTTTTGGGGCCGCCCGGTGGCACAAGCTGTTAAGTGCACGCCCTCTGCTGCAGCGGCCCGAGGTTCGCTGGTTCAGATCTCGGGTGTGCACCGACACACCGCTTGTTAAGCCATGCTGTGGCGGCATCCCATATAAAGTGGAGGAAGATGGGCACGGATGTTAGCCCAGGGCTAGTCTTCCTCAGCAAAAAAAGAGGAGGACTGGCATATGTTAGCACAGGGCTTATCTTCCTCACAAAAAAAAAAAAAGAAAGTTTTAAGGTAGAGATGAACAAAATCTATAGTCATATAGACATAGAATAGGCAAAACCTCTATGTTTTCCTCAAAACAGCAGAACAAAGCGAAATGTTAAAGTTTAACATACATAAATGAGGAACATATAAATGAAATTTTTATGTTAAAATTAGGGTAATAAACTTCTGCAACTCATTACCACAAAAGGAGAACAAGGGAAACTACAACTAGGTTCAAGAAAGTTTTAGATGAATTAAGAGATGACATAATCATAACTTTATTTTTAAAAAGTATTTTTAATTTATTGAGGCATAATTGACAAATATAGTTGTATATGTTTAAAGTATACAATGTGATGATTTGATATACATATAAATTGTGAAATGACTACCAAGCTCAAGATAATTAACCCATCTATCACCTCACATAGTTAACTCTTTGTGTGTGTGCTGAGAATGCTTCAGGTCTACTCTCAGCATCTTTCAAGTATGTAATACCATTCTATGACCTATAGTCACCATGCTGTACATTAGATCTTCAGAACTTATTACAACTGAAAATTTCTACCCTTTGACCTATATCACTTTATTTTCCCTCCCCCCCCGATAACTTTTTATAGGACTGTTTTTAGGTTGACAACCTTATTTATTCTCCAGTGACAGAGAATGGCTATGGCTATTAAGTTTGAAAGATCATTTGTTTGACTAGTAGGTCACTGCTTATACACACACACACACACACTACAATTGTCTTTACCCGCTGTATTAGTCAAGTTTGTGGGGCTGCTATAACAAAGTGCCACAGACTAGGTGGCTTAAACAATAGAAATGTATTGTCTCCCAGTTCTGTAGGCTAGAAATACAAAATCAAGGTGTCTGCAGAGTTGATTCCTTCTGAGGGCTCTGAGGGAAAGATCTGTTTCAGGTCTCTCTCTTTGGCTTATAGATGGCCATCTTCTCTCTGTGTCTCTTCACATCACCTTCCCTCTAACACATGTCTTAGTGCCCAAATTTCTCCTTTTTATTAGGGCACCAGTCATATTGGAATAAGTCTCACCCTAATGACCTCATTTAAACTTGATTACCTCTATAAAGACCTGATCTCCAAATAAAGTCACATTCTGTACTGGGGTTTAGGACTTCAACATAAAACATTTTGGGGAACCAAAATTCAATCCGTAGCACCCAACTGTATAGTAACTGTCATAAATTCAATAATTCTTTTAAATAATTTTCCATTAAAATAAGAAAGTTGTATTTTTATTACCTTTAAAAGTTAAAAGAATTGAAACAATGACACTATCATTTCTTATTTTCAAAGCAGCACTTTGGGGTATGAGTATGTATGTGTAAGGGTGCAGAGAACAGAACCACCTTATTGCATTGCACTCATGAGTGGCTTCAATATGTTTCTTATTATTGTTGCTAATAATAGAACGCTTGGATGCTACTTTAACTTCTTGAATATGAATTCTCTTGTTTTCAGAATCAATAATATTGCTTTAAAATTGTCTATACTCCTTTGCTGAAACTTATCCTTGATACAAGACATTTTATCTCGAAATTGTCATTTAGCACCCCGAATATATTTGCCTTTCATTGTTGTGTTTCTATGTTGTGTAGATTTACAATTACAGAACAAATGGTACTCCAGCAAACTCTCTCCAAAGCAAATGATGAAATACAGAGAACCTTTCAATAGTATTTAGTTTTTTTCTGAATAATATCTGGCTTGCATTTCATAGGAATGAATTTTATCTCCAAAAATTCTATTCTCCTGAAGAGATATTAGTACAACAGACAGTTCATTATTCAAACAGTTCTATTTAATATAGCATTGTACTGAAAGTAAAACAAGTGCAAAAATAGTACAGAGCATCACAGATAGACTTATTTCTTATAATTGACTTGAAGAAATTAATTAAAATTAAATTTACTTAATCATGCTATACATGTGTCAATTCAGCCTTCTGTTTAAAGAATGGAATAAAAACTTCTATTAATGGTTAAAATTAATTGGAAGGATTTTTCTAAAAACTCGCTTCCTAAAATTTGGGGGGTAACATGTACATACACAAAGATTATTACAAGTCTGAAAAAAATGTGCCATTTTAATAGTAGAAGTGCAATTCCTGTAGAATTCTATCCATGTTAAATTCAAGTCTGATACTCCATTTTTGCTTCCAAGTTAAGATCAAAAGGTCTACTACTCCACAGGTGATGGACACCATTTATTTCCATTGTGTGTAAATGGTTCTGACATTGTTATATGTCCCAATGTCCTTTGGATCAGAAAGTTAACCCCTCACTGATAGTTTGATCTGCAAAATTTATTGTTGATTAAATTACATAATTTAATCATAATTCATTTCAGTGTCATTTGAAATTAAAAGTGATGGTTGGTTGACCTAAAGCACTCCAATATCTGTAAATGACTCTGTGTGTGTGTATGTGTATCTGTGGACTTTAGGAAGGACCAGACTAAGGTTGCCTAATATCCAGATGATTGTCAAACCCACAAGAGTGGGGAAGAAAATAAAGTGTAGCCTCAGTCACAGGCAAAAGTGAGAGGTCCAGGACAGTAGAAAAATAAGCAGGACTAGGAACAGACAGTTAACATTGTTGTAAATAGGACTCTGGGCCTTTAGAGGATTTGGATGTAGGTGAGTTTTCAAACCTAAGTTATTTATTCACTTGGGAACAACTGAAAAATTGAATACTAAATCTGGGTTTTAAACTGAATGCCTCGTCATTGATGAACAAGAAAAGGACAAAGAAACATTTGTTCATTCCTGTGCAAGATATTGTGTTAGGTGCATTTATATAGATGATCTTTTTTAATACTCTAAATATTCCTGTGAAGCAAGTATTATCATCCCCATTTTACAAAAAATAACTCCAAGTTTCAAGTACATTAAATAATAGGTCCAAGGCTTCGTAATTAAGTGGTGATAAAGAGATTCAAATCTAGATGTGACTGTATATTCACTAAGATCCAAGTTCGGATGCTATAACAAATACCAAAATAATCACAACTTCAAGCAAGATGAAAGTTTATATAATGGTCCGAATGTAAACAGTATAGAGCTAAATATGGTTGCCCTACTTTGTCAGGATGCTTCTACCCTGATGCTCTGCCATCCTCAAGTGCATCCTAAATCCATTTCATGCTTTAAGATTTCTCCTTTAGCTCCAGCCTTTTTGTCTGTATTCTCGCCAGTGCAAAGGAGAAAAAGGGGAAATGGAAGGCAGTTCCCTTCTCTTTAAGAACACTACTCAAAAGTTGCACATATCACTTCCATTTACTTGGCCACATCTATCTACCATAGAATTTCAAAAATGCATTTTTAGCTGGTGGTCATGAGTCCAGCTGAAATTTGAAGATTGTATTACAAAAGGAAGAAAAGGAGAATGGATACTGGGGGGTTGCTATCAGATCCCAAAGCCTGTCATCTATTATTTTTTTATGAAAAATATCCTCTCTAGCATTGCATATAGCACCTTTCTCTCTATCAGTCAACATTATTGTCCTTTCCCTTTACTCAGTAGCATCTGTATCATAACTGAAGAAGTTAGTCCCTGGCCTAGGTACATTTTTTTTTTCTTAATTACCATGAGACTTTGTGAGTGCTTCTAAAAGAAGTTTGACATAACAGAGGAAAGTTCCCTGAAACCTTTTGGCTAACAACCTTAGAACTCTGTCTCTCAGTTTTCAAGGCTGGCTCTCTTAAATACAATTGGTTAGAGGCAGAAGAATAATCTATTGACTTACCGAGTCCAGAGTACCATGGAACTGTACCATGACAAAGCTTTTAGGTAGGGGAGAAGTAATCACATCTTATTTTCTACTTCTAATTCAGATGCTGGTTTCCCAAAAATATGCTACATTATTTTGGAAGGAGAAGTACCAGCAAATGGCTGTAAATCAGTTTTTGTCAACCTTTTTTTCATTATTGCCCCTTAAGGAGAATTTCAGACATTTTTTTTCCTAATTACCCCTCTACCCTTATGAAATTTTAATGCCATAGATTTACTGTATATCTCTTTAAGATCTGTAGCCCTTCAGAAGACCACAAACCATTGTAATGTATAAAATTTTTTCATCTCTCAAGGACTAATGTTCACCTCCTTGGGGATAAAATTTCCTCCTTTGTGAATGCATGTGATAAGGCAAACTGAAGTCCTTATCCAATCCAGGTTTAAGCACTTTCTATGTCTCCTCAATTTCTTTAGGAATTATAGCTATTATTGCATTGGCTCTGTTGGAAGGACCATGGTTATCTGACATGCTAACTCATTAATACCCTAGTTTGTGACAAATGTTTTTTCTTCATGTATTCCCTACCTTTGGCTGTCATTATGGACAGGTGTACTTCAAAAGAGTTAAGACAACTAGATTGGAACACTTGGGAGACTTAGGCACCAACAATGAATTTTCCAGAGAGGAAAGTCGTCTCAGAAGTTAAGAGTGGAATTTTAGAGTTACAAGACAAATTGCCTACTCAATAACTAACACAGATTCATTAGGTATTACTGTTGAACAGTAAATTAGTTGCATCTGCTCTAAGTTACAGGAGAAATTATGGCTTATGCTCCAATGGAATGCATTAAACAACTTCTTGGCTTTAGTGGGGATCAGGCAGCTGAGCTAGAGAGCTTTTATTGAATTTCCCTGAACTCTGATCTTTTTTTTTTCCCTCTGTGTAGGATAGGGCTGTAAGGTTGCACATCTCCAGGAGGTGCTATTCACATTGTAGTCTATGAAAATAGTCACATATAATTGTTCAGTGTATATTCTATGTAGCTATACACAGTAGCCCTGGTGAACAGGGAATGTTTTTATACCAAATTTATTACAGTATTATTGAAGATATATTAGTATAACTCCAGGAGCCTGAGGAACTACTTGGGGCTGCAGCAGTCATCTTTGTGTGCTCATAAAAGGTAGGGACACACATGAGTAAATTGAAAAACACAGTGATCTAAATTTCAATGTATATATATATATATATATATATATACACACACACATATATGTTCACATATATACATATAAAACAAAAAAAAATATTTTGTAATAAAACAAAAGATCAGAACTTTTTTTGAAGGCTTGGCAAGATCAATGGTCTTTAAACCATTGCAGTACTCCCTAAAAGAATTTTGCAAAACGATGTTCCCCTGCACATATTTATAAATTGACATCTAATACTTTGAATCACTAGTTTAAATGATCGTAAACACTGTAATTACTAGTACATTATAAATATTACATTTTAACATAAAATGTTACATGTTACACTATTCCTTTAAATGTATCAAATATAATAGAAAGTCTACATTGATATGATACACATCGTTATCCATTTGAAAAATATATGAACAATTTCATCTTTGATGGATATTTTATATTTTTCATCTTTCTCCTTGAACTTGTATTTCCATTTCATGTCCCCTACAAAATTTTATCCTAATATAATATATTTTATGCCTAAGAATCTTTTATAGATGACCCTATCATATTCTCTGGAACTAGAATTAGTATATAAATTGGATTTTAAAAATCCTGTAAAAATAAATACCTAAGGATTAAAATATTTTACTCTGGATTAAGTTATCATCATCGTTAGTAGTAGTAAATAGTTTATTAGATCAACAGAAATATATTGTATACATTGTCATTTAATATTAAATATCTAAGTAAGCCTTTATTGGAAACACATTTCTTAATGAGATGGATAAATTTAGTTTCAATTAGTCCATGTATCTATCAGTGAATATTATTGCTAGAATGAGACTGAGTTAAACATATTTATTTCTAATTTTTATTTTTATAGATAGAAGCACTGAGAAAATTTGTTTATATTAAAAAGGAAGCTTTGTTATAGCAATGTTACACTTTTCTTTGATCACCTTGGACCTATATGTCAAAAATCTTATAGTGATATGTCATCAAAATTCATTTTTAAATATATATAAGCTGGCAACTTATTTATTATTTAGAAAATAAAGAACTGAAAACAGTCTGACCTACAAAACTTTGCTAACCCATTATTAGAGTAATTTACATCCTCAACACAGAGAGGGAAATTTTGATCTGTCTCTTGTTTGGCTTCCCAGAAGTTTCTCCACTGAGGGAACAATGCACCGTAGTAAGATATGAAAATGGTAAGATATAGGGATGATGTCTGTCTTTTATAAAATGGAGGAAGGGCAATTGTGAGATAGGAGATGGAGAAGGAAAAATTTCTCCTTCATTACAGGTGCATTCTCAGGGAGATCGTTAGGAAAGAGTACATTTTGAAGATGTGACTCTGGAAACTGGTCCATTTAAAACTTTCTGTGCATGTACATTTCTTGGAAAGCCTTCACGCACTCCTGGGGTTCTGTACATGATAATTTATAGACCATGAGACTAGATCATGGAACTTGGCTCGGTTAAGGTTTGGTGTTCCCACAGGAGCGTCCTCTTTATGTTGTGGTTCTCAAAGGCTTATTTCAGTCTTAGAGACAAATTTTCCAGGGACAAGGAAGGATATGGCCAGTAGAATAGTCTATCTCTTTTCCAAGCATACCAAGAAATGGTCTTGGCTTGATTCCACTGAGGACTGCCAGGGTGAGAGGAAATTAAATAACAATTGTGGATCTTATCAAAGCCTTTGGTTTAAGGGATAATTTGAATACTCACTCCACAAAGGAAAACACAGAGTCAGCATTCTTAGCAGCCAATTGTACGTCCTAGGACTATGTTGAGGTGGGAATAAATAGAGGGTCTGTAGTATAAGGATTAGACCTAGTTGACAGTAAGATGGACCAAAGTCATAAATGGTCAGTATTCAGGCATTGGAACACTACTACATAAGGTATTTTTGTTTTGTTTTAAATTTTTTGTTTAATGCAGTAACATTGGTTTATAACATTGTATAAATTCCAGGTGTATACATAAGGTATTAATTGAAGGAAGACAGAAATTTATACCTTATTTGTGGCTGAAAAAAAAAGTGGAACTAAAGAACAAGTGAAATGATACAAGTGATTAAAACAGGGATACGAAATCATAGAAGAAGCAAGCGACTAGCTTGACTTGGTTCTGAGTTATTGACATAGAGATTATTAGCATTTCCTGGCTTAGGGACACTATTAACATCCAAATTTATGTTTGTGGACTAAAAAGCTCAAGCTGTGAATGTTAGAAGAAACATGGGAACAGGGAGCCAAGCAAGTCATTTGCTTATCTTAACCATCTTATAAATAGTCATAAGCATGTTTTTAAATAAAAGGCTAGGTTTTGAATTGGAACTCTTGTGCATTGTTGATGAGAATGTAAAACAGTGCAGCTGCTATGGAAAATGGCATGGCAATTCCTCAAAAAATTTAAAAAAAGAATTAACGTATGATCCAGCAATTTCACTTTTTTTGTGTGTGAGGAAGATCAGCCCTGAGCTAACATCTATGCCAATCCTCCTCTTTTTGCCAATCCTCCTCTTTTTGCTGAGGAAGACCAGCCTTAGTTAACATCTATTGCTAATCCTCCTCCTTTTTTTTTCCCCCTTTTTCTCCCCAAAGCCCCAGTAGATAGCTGTATGTCATAGTTGCACATCCTTCTAGTTGCTGTATGTGGGATGCTGCCTCAGCATGGCCGGACAAGCAGTGCATTGGTGCGCTCCCAGGATCCGAACCCGGGCCGCCAGTAGCAGAGCGCGTGCACTAAACCACTAAGCCACGGGGCTGGCCCCTCCACTTCTTAGTATGTACCCAAAAGTATTGAAAGCAGGGACTCAAACAGATACTTATACGCCCATGTTAACAGCAGCACTATTCAAAATAGCTAAAAGGTAGAAGCAACCCATTGTTGGATGAATGGATAAACAAAATGTGGTATACAAAATGTGGAATATTATTCAGCCTTAAAAAGAAAGGAAATTCTAACACATGTTACATCATGGATAAACCTTGATAACATTATGCTAAGTGAATAAGCCAGTCACAAAAGCACAAATATTGTGTAATTCTGCTTATTATGAGATATGTTGTCTAGTCAAATTCATAGAGACAGAAAGTAGAGTGATGGTTACCAGGAACTGGGTGGAAGGGAAATGGCAAGCTACAGTTTAATGTGCAGAATTTCAGTTTGGGAAGATGAAAAAGTTCTGGAGGTAGATGGTGGTGATGGTTGCACAACAATCTAAATGTACTTCACGCCACTGAACTGTATACTTAAAAATGGTTAAAAGGGTAAATTTTATATTATGAATATTTTGCCACAATAAAAACATAAAATAGCCATGTTTTAGAAATACTCATCTTAGTATAGGATAGCTACTTTAATAAGGGATGAAACAATTCATTACAATTATGTGAGGCGTTTTGAATCAAAATATTGATCCTTAATAATGGCATTCTCTTGTTAATGCCAAAAAATGTTGCCTTTGTTCAGAGAGAAAAGTGGATGGGCTAAATCTCATAGAATACCAATCCTAATGGGAAAAATTGTGACTGACAACAGAATCCCCATCTGCTGTATCAATCTGCCAACCGTGACACACATATCAACAGCTATTTACAGAGACTAAGAAGTCTGGTGATTGAGTGAATGCACAATGTATTCTGTTGGCCCATTTCCTTACAGCAAAATTAGAGATCTGGCAGACTAAGATGACACTGAAAGCAAAAGCTTGAGCACCATATGTGTATGAAGCAAAGTCACACTGTCACATTCCTAACTTGCACACTTTTAGAGCTAAAGCACAAAATACCTTCTATGTGTAACTTAACTCTGAGAATAAAAGTGTGAAGTTTGATAAATTAACTTGGTAACCAGTTAACGGATGTTTGGGCGATTGTTTTTAGTAAAGGGTAAGTGCATATAAAAATGCCATCAATTTAAAGCTAATCTTCACTTCCAAGACTTCTATTGGTCGCTAATAATAAGAATCTCAGGAATATTTGAAAAACAGCTCCAGATATTTTTATAAAATCTGTTGATATTAAAATAATGATACTGCTTTTACTAGTATTATAGTTATAGTCATCATGGATGCAAGTCTTTGTATACTAAAAATGAAAGGCTTTATTGAAAGAGAGTAATCATTGCTTGAGTAAATAACATTGATTAGAACACTGAATTCCAGACTGTCTTCCAGGTTAGTCTTGCATCTTCTCTTGACTATTCCTTGTTTCTTTTGGTCTCTTTGTTCTCTGATTTGCACATTTTCCCTGCAGTTTTTACTTTACTCTCATGTTTTTCTTTTTCTTTTATTGATTTTTTTTTCTTGGTGTTGGTCTATACGAGGTGCTTAGAGTATCTTGGGCAGATTGAGTGGACCTCAAGATCCTGACATACTTAGGATCCTTAGACCACATGATTTTTTGACGTAGGCAATCATTCCTAGAAACCGCAAATCCCTGAAAAGTTGTATGGCTGCTTCCAATTGAATATATTAGTTTCAAAGTAAAATATCATAAAAATTGAAATATTAGTAAAATTTAGATTTATGTTTTTAATTATAAGTACATAATGACCATTTGTCATTATATTGTAGCAACTAACTTATTGTCTTTGATTTCTCTTGGCACAATGGACACAGATAGGATATTAATAGGTCATTATTCTAATAAATAGGCCATGCATTTTGTATGCTCATATTTATTTAATTTCCCACAGTGAAATATAATTGAGATTGTTATGTAGGAAAATTAGAAAAACTTGTGAAGTGTAGGAGAATCAAATAATTTTAAGGATAGCACTCCTGGGGTTTAATAATGTATTAACTAGAAATTTAATGTCCATGCTTACTAAATAATTAGCCTATGAAAAGTGAATTCAATTTAATTATTGGTACACTTGATGACATGGTGATAACAAATGAGAAAGCAGTTGTTCAAATATAGAAAGTCTACCTGAATAAAGTTTCACATATGCCTCACATATTTTAATTTTATGTTTTGTTTATTTATTAGAAGTTTGGATTTTTATTTTATAATGTATAAGATTACAAGATATCTGTAAACTATTCATTGTAAAAATAAGAATAGATCAAATATAGTATAGTCATTAAGCCTAAGAGTATTACACAATGTTAAGCATGATAGATTTTTATATCTTAGATGATAATATGGCCTTGGATTTGCATAGTGTCTTTCTGCAAAAATCATAAAGCATTTTCACATCAGTCACAGCTAGATGAGGTAGAGAGCTATAGCAGTTAACTTTATTTTACAGATGGAAAAGTATGAAGTTTAGAAAGGTTAAATGACTTGTTTGAAGTTACAAAACAAAGTCGAGTTAGGGCCCAGATGTAAATCCTAGTGGGATTGATTTATTTTTCTTTTTTTTTCCACTTTCTGGAATAATACTAATAACATAAAATTTACCATCTTAACCATTTTTAAGTGAATAGGTTAGTACTAATGGGATTGATTTTGCACATATGACTGAAAAGACTAGCTGAGAATGTGAATTCTTTGTCACTTTAGCCTATCATGAACTCTAGATGCTATTTGCATTGATCATGTTGTAATTCTGATATTTTGTTTTGTTTTGTGTTTCTTACAGTGACATATCTTAGGTCAATGGATTGTATATGGTTTAGAGCTATACAAGATTGTCATTTACCCGCTTGTTTCATAATTATAACTTTCTAGTCATAGCTAGTAGTTAAGTTGTTTTTCTTATTACCTTGGGTTAACTTGCAAGTGGCTATCCTCTTTCTGTCAGGTTGTTGAGCTGTCTCCACTTCTTTCCATTATTTACTTCTGCTCATTTCCTAACACTCACTTTATATATTGCCTCTTCCGTGAAACTTCCCTTCACAATCTGCTCACTCTCATCAGTATGAGTTACATGTGTGACGTTCCATGTGCTTCCATAGCAATAGTTACAGTGCACTGTATTGCACTAGTTCCTTTTCTTATCTATACCACTGCTAAAGCAAAATGTAAACTTCTTAAGAAAAACAACTGCATTTTATTAGTATTTGTATCCTAAGCACCAAAAATAGTGCATATAAATATAGATGCTCAGTAAATGTTTACTGAATGGAAGTATAAGTAAATGTATGGTGAATTCGCCCTCACAGCATCAATCGCATTTCTACTTGTTCCATGTTTTTCTTTGCTAAATTGTAAGCTCGAAAATGCAGGGCCATATCTATTTTGCTCATCGTTTTTACCTCAGTAGCTAGGTGCATCATAAACTCTCAATAAATGTGGAGCAAATGACTGAATGAATGCATGTTAATCCCTCTCACTGGTGCAGCACAGCAAATTGAATAACAGCAGTTATAAGAAGTTGTATTACCAGATATTATTATGAGTAAACTTACCCCCAACAGAAAGTAAGTATGACATGTCACTGATTTATTGATACAGGATTTATTATTTTAGGCAGCACCACAGTAATTATATGACCTCAGACCTTTTCTATAGCTGCACTTCTTATCTAATTTTCAACTTCAAGGATTAGAAAATGTTACCTGTTAGGTTATAGAAAACTCTAACTCATAGTTATGGACATATAAACGAAATTTAAAAATATTTTACAGAAATGAGATCCATGAACGTAGGATCACTCAGAAGCAACTCTTCTGTGATAACCTTTATCTCATCTCTAAGTGCTAATCCTATGTCTTATTGCTAAAAAGTTTTGCTTTCAAATGAATAGTTTAGTAATTAAGGCTATGTGCAGGGCAATAAAGAATCAAAATATTTCTACTTCCAGGAACATTTCATTTTAATAAACAACAGTTAAAAATGTAAAGAACCTACCAAAGGCATTCATTTTCCAAATATGTAATATCAGGTGGTACAATAGGTGGTGATTACTTAAGGTTGACTTATTTATGTATGAGTTGGTGGCAGCAACCTGTATATTGTTTGTAGAGTTTGTGGTAGATTGTAATGTTCATAAATATCTCTTACTCTTAGTGTTGTTTTTTTTTTTCTACTAACACACTCAGTCACTATCTTGGAATACTGTTTGGCCTTCCGGGTCTCCCAAATGAAATGAAAACATGTGAAAAATAAAACTCCTCAAAAAAAATCAAAGGAAAACAAAACACAAGAGGAATGCCAGGAGAGGAGAAATAACAGGGTTAGACAGCAGTGGAACCAAAACTGTAGTGAAAAAGCAGCTTAGAAGAGCAATTATATATAAGCCAACATTTCTGAGGTTTACTCCACAGGCAACTTTCATTAGTTTTGACATACAGTTCCTCTATGCATTTATTAAGAACAAAGGGGTAACCTACACTTGGAAACATTCTAGAAATACCATTGACTTCATTTTTATCAAAGTGCAATCTGGTTTTTAATAAGCTGGATCTGAGACCAAAAACATCCCGGTGGACGTCTTAGTGCATACAGGTAACTGATGGTCACTCTTCTCTGATGCTATATCACCACGGTTCTCAATGGAATAGGAAGAAATCCTTTTTTCCAAATTTAAATTTTGTAGGAAGCAAGCATATGCTCTCCTAAAAAGTATTACTGACCAATAATAAAGACTGTCTTAGAATAGTTTCTCAAATTGTAAAACTTTAAACTATTAATGAAACTATTATCTTGCTCTAGAAGTCAGATCATTAGGTGTCACTTCCCTCAGAAGAGATTGGATTTTTAAGGAAATGTGTACTCTATTAAAATATTCTCAAAGAAATACCTTCTGATTAGATACAGGCATATCTGACCAAAGTTCAGAGAAATCTGAGCACTTATCAGCCTCATGCTATGACATTACAATTGAAGAGATTCTGGGTCAGAGAAAATATATGAACTTTGGTTGATACATAGTCATAAAGTCTTAGTCAAAACTCTAGTTTCCTGAATTCCTTTTCAGTATTTTCTTTATTATGATATATTGATCAATTACATATGAGTGGGTAATAGAGTGAGCTTAGGCAATCTAGTAAGGATACATGACAGTGTCATTAGAGAAATCCCCTTTTTTTTAACCATATCAGCATGAGGTATTCTTTAAAATATTTACATTGTGCAGTGGCAAATGTGAGCTGTTATTATTAAGTCAAAATGATTTTTATTTAGAGTTGGAACCTGATCACTGTGCTATCTACTTTTGTAAATCAGTATGTAAAACATGATTATTGTTATATGCCTGTATCTAATCAGAAGGTATTTCTTTGAGACTATTTTAATAGAGGAGTACACATTTCCTTAAAAATTCAATCTCTTATGAGGGAAGTGACACCTAATGGTCTGACTTCTAGAGTAAGATAATAGTTTCATCTATATATATATCATGCCAAAGAGCCCCTTGTATAACATCTAGCACAGAGACTATTCAGAAATGCCAAATTTTTATCAACCTGAAGATCCAGCCAGTCAAGGGAGAGAGCCACACACTGACTATTTCTGCTTTTGTGTACAGGTACCCCAAACTTTCACCTATAGCTTATCATAATGCTTCACATTTAGAGTTATTACCTCATTTTGGTTATTTCTTAATACATATACTCAGAAAATACTTACAAAATTTAATAGAAAATCTAGCTCCAACAAAATAGCAGAGTGGCATTACTTTACTAGACGAAGGTTATGAGAAGGTTAATAGAACTAGTGAAGATACAATGATATTCATCTTCATGATAAAAAAATTCAGAAACCATGTGAAATGAAGAAATGGGTCTTATTTTTAGTTCTAAAGTTATCTGATTTGATAAAATACTTTTATTTTCACAAATAGAGAGGAGCTCTATGGGAGGAAAAAAGGGACAAATATAAATAACGTGGCAGGAACAATGGGATTTCGTCTCCCCACTGAGTCCAGGATAGTATATGGGATGTGCAGTTTTCAATGCCCAGGTTGTATCTTAGGTCAATCTCTGTCAGTGACTTAGGTTTATGACATGAACAGACTACTAAATCTTTCAGGGCTCCATATTTTGAGGTTCTATTTGAAAAACAATACTAATGGCACCTGCTTTTCTCATTAGATTATTGTGAAACCTAAGTAAGAACATATATGCTTAAGTAGATTGAAAAAAAAATGATACTCTAGAAACACCAAGCAATGTTTTTATGATAACAAAAACACTTGAGTTTTCCATACCCATTCAATCTTTAGTAGCAAGCTTCAGCAGAACGTGCCAAGGAATTTCTGTGGGCACTTTCTCCAAGGTATATGGTGACTGCTGCAACGTATATGGATGTCCTGTGAGATCGTGCTATGTAGTCTACTGTAAACTATGAATTTCATCCACATGCCCAGTGCCCTCATACTGCTATCCAGGTTCCTTCACTATGTCATCCTATTTGCACAGCAGCACCCCATTCTCTACGATATGACATGTTTCTCCTTCTTCCACCATGGTTTACCATAGAATTGACCAGTCCCTCAAGGCTTAGCTAGATGTCTAAATGATCTTACAACTCCTTAAAATACAGATGACCCTGGTAAATAATATTTTTGATGTTTATATGTTCTAATTCATATAATGTCAATGTGTTCTAAACTGTGTAGACTGTAATAGAATGGCTGATCATGAACCTTAAAGACATTATAAAAAATATAAATCTCCAGGCTCTATTCTAAAGATTCTGATTTAATAAGACTGGGATAGAAACCAAAAATCTGTATTTTAAATAATTTCTCCAGGTGATTCTGCTGTGTAGTCAAGTTTGACAATCATTGATCCAAATACGTTGTCTAAAACTCACTTGCTTTTTTAAGAACTTTCTATGATTTTGCCAAAGAAACACTATGAGATATGGGTATTTCAATAGGACAATGTCATTGCTGTATTGTGACATGAAGAGTATATAGGGTAGCAAGGGAAATGTCTATGATAAAATCTTGCTAAGCACACAATGGGGGGGTGGTGGTGGAGAGGATAGGCACCTAAGTGAAATATGACATTCTGAGTTTAAAGTTAAGATATAATCAGTGTCTTTGGAGGAAAAATAATTGTAACATGATGAAGTTAGCCTTTGATGTCTTCCACCTTTATTATTCAACTGCTGTTTTTTATCTCCTGCCCCCCTTTTCTCTCCTCTCTCAATTTAATGTTAATGGTGTTATGCTCCTCAAAAACCTAACTTCAATAAACCTACCTCAGACTGTTCTCCTTGATTCTATGGTATTTATAGCAATTAAGGCATTTTTAATAACAATAATAGCTACCATTTATGATGGAAAAATGTATTCCAAGACCTATGTTAAACTCTTCTGAGGCCTATATGCCATGCCCTAAATCATGCTCCTATATTAGAAAAACAAATGGGAATTTGTACAGATTACTTTAATTTTTTTTTCTTTTTTTATTGTAGTAAAATATATATAACAAAAAATTACCATTTTAATCATTTTTAAGTGTACAACTCAGTGGCATTGAGTACATTTACAATGTTGTCAAACTATTACCACTATCTATTTTTGAAACTTTTTCATCATCACAAACAGAAAACTCTGCACCCATTAAACAATAACTCCCCATTACCCCTCCTTCAACCCCTGGTAACCTGTATTAGACTTTCTGTCTCTACGAATTGGCCTAATGTAAGTATTTCTTTTAAGTAGAATTATGCAATATTTGTTCTTTTATGTCTGGCCTATATCACTTCGTATAATGTTCCGAGGTTCATACATGCTGTGTACCATGTATCAGAATTTCATTCCTTTTTAAAATTGAATAATATTCCATTGCAAGTATATAGTACATTTTGTTTATCCATTCATCTGTTAAAAAAACATTTAAGTTGTTTCCAGCTTTTGGCTATTGTGAATAATGCTGCAATAAACATTGGTGTAGAAGTATCTATTTGAGTATCTATTCTCAATTCTTTTGGATACACACCTAGAAGTAGAATATCTGGAACATATGTTAAGTCTATGTTTATCTTTTGAAGAACTGCTATACTGTTTCCACAGCAACTGTAGCATGTATATATTCCCACCAACAATGTACAAGAGTTCCAATATTTCTCCACATCCTTGCCAACACTTATTTTCCTTTTTTTTAAATAGTAACCATTCTAATAGTAGTATCTCATGATATGCATTCCCCTAGTGACTAGTGATGTTGAGCGTCTTTACATGTGCTTAATGGGCATATATGCATTTTCTTCAGAGAAATGTATATTCAAGTCCTGTGCCCGTTTTTTATTGGGTTACTTGTTTTTTGTTGTTGAGTTGCAGGAATGGTTTACATAGTCTGGATATTAATCTCCTATCAGATATATAATTTGCAAATATTTTTCCATTCTGTGGGTTACATTTGAACTCTCCTGTTGGTCTCCTTTGACGCACACCAGCTTTTAATTTTGATGCAGTCTAATTTATCTATTTTTCTTTTGTTGTCTGTGATTTTGATGTAATATCCAGAATGGGACCATCAAATCCACGTTATGAAGATTTTCTCCTGTGTTTTCTTCTAAGAGCTTTATAATTTTTTCCTTTGAGTTTAGATATTTGATCCATTTTGAGATAATTTTTGTATATGGTGTAAGGTAAGGGTAACACTTCATTCTCTTGCATGTAGCTAGCCAGTTTACCCAGCACCATTTATTGAAAAGATTCTTTCCCCTTTTAACGGTCTTGACACCCTAGTCAAAAATCAATTTTTTGATTTCATATCGATTTTTGATATCATATTGACTATACAAGCGGAGCCGACCCCGTGGCATAGTGGTTAAGTGCACGCGCTCCACTGCTGGCGGCCCGGGTTCGGATCCCGGGCGCACACTGATGCACCGCTTGTCAGGCCATGCTGTGGCGGTGTCCCACATAAAGTGGAGGAAGATGGGAACGGATGTTAGCTCAGGGCCAGTCTTCCTCAGCAAAAAAACAAGAAAAAAAAGAGGATTGGCACGGCTGTTAGCTCAGGGCTGATCTTCCTCACACACATACACAAAAAAACCCAAACAAACAGAAAAAAAAATTGACTATACAAGTAAGAGTTTATTTCTGGGCTCTCTGTTCTATTCCAAAAGTTTATGTCTGTCTTTAATCCAGTACCATACTTTTTTTATTGCTGTCGCTTTGTATTAATTTTTAAATCAGGAAGTGTGTCATCCAACTTTGTTTCTTTTTTAAGATTGACTCTTAGAGATCCCTTGAGATTCCATATGAATTTTAGAATTTCTTGTCTATTTCTGCAAAAATAACATCATTGAGATTTTGATGAGAATTGCAATTGGATCTGTAGACTGCTTTGGGTAGTATTGATATATTAACAATATTAAGTCTTTCGATCCTTTAACACAGACTGTCTATTTATTTGTGTTTTCTTCAATTTCTTTCAGCAATGTTTTGCAGTTGTGATAGTTAATTTTATGTGTCAACTTGACTGGATTACAGGATACCCAAATATCTGGTTAAACATTATTTCTGAGTCTGTCTGTGAGGGTGTTTCTAAAAGAGATTAGCATTTGTATTGGTAGACAGGGTAAAGCAAATGACCCTCCCCAGTGTGGGTAGGCACCACCCCATCCATTGAGGGCTTGAATAGAAAAAAAAAAAAGGTGAAGAAAAAGAGGAATCACTTTCTCTCTCTGACTAATTGAGCTAGAATATTGATCTTCTCCTGCCCAGAGCGCTCCTTCTTCTCGGGCCTTCAGATGTGGACTAGAATCTGCACCATCAGCTCTCTAGCTCTCAGTCCTTCCAGCTACACCACAGGCTTTCTTGGGTCTCTAGTTTGCATATGGCAGATTGTAGGACTTCTTAGCCTCCATAATCGTGTGAGCTAATATCTTATAATAAATCTCTTTATTTTTATTTTTTTAGTTTACTATTTTTTAATTAATTAATTAATTTTATTGAGGTATAATTGACATATAACCTTGTGTGAGTTTAAGGTGTACTACATATTTGTTTGATATATTTATATATTACAATATTATTACCACTGTAGCGTTAGTTAACACCTCTATCACATCACATAATTATAATTTCTTTTTTGTGGTGAGAACAATTAAGATCTAGTCTTTTAGCAACTTTGAAGTTTATAATACAGTATTGTTGACTATAATCACTATGCTGTGCATTAGATCTCCAGAACTTATTAATCTACTAGTTTCACAGCAAAGGAAATAATCCATAAATTAAAAGGCAACCTACAGAATGGGAGAAAATATTTGGAAACCATATATCTGATAAGCGGTTAATATCTAAAGTATATAAGGAAGTCATACAACCCAAAAGCAAAAAAGCAAATAATCCAATTTAAAAATGGGCAAAGAACATGAATAGACATTTTTCCAAAGAAGACACTCAAATGGACAATAAGTATATGAAAAGATGCCCCAAATCATCAAGAAAATGCAAATCAAAACAACAATGAGATATCTCACACCTGTTAGTATGGCTGTTATAAAAAAGATAAGAGATAAGAATTGTTGGCTAGGATGTGGGCAAAAGGGAACATTTATACACTGTTGGTGGGAAAGTAAAATGGTACAGCCATTATGGAAAACAGTATGGTGGTTCCTCAGAAAATTAAAAATTGAACTACCATGTGATCCAGTAATCCCACTCCTGGGTATATACTCAAAGGAATTGAAATCAGTATCTCAAAGAGATACCTGCACACCCGTGTTTATTGCAGCATTATTCACAATAGTCAAGATACAGAAGCAACCCAAGTACCTGTCAATGAATGAATGGATAAGGAATATATGGTATACACATAAAATAGAATATTATTCAGCTACGAGAAAGAAGGAAATCCTGCCATTTGCAACAACATGGATGGAACTTAAGGGCATCATGATAAGTGAGATAAGTCAGACAGAAAAAGACAAATGCTATATGATATCTCTCATATGTAAAATCCAAAAAAGCCAAATTCATAAAGACAGACAGTAGAATGGTAGTTACCAGGGGCTGAAGGCTGAGAGAATTGGGGAGACATTATACATATATATATCTATATATCTCCTATTGGTTTTCTTTCTCTGAGAAACCCTGAATGATATAGTAATTTTCCAAGTTAAGTCTTTTGCCTCTTTGGTTAAGTTTGTTCTTAAGTATTTTATTCTTTTTGATGTCATCGTAAGTAGAATTGTTTTCATAATTTCATTTTTGGACTGTTCATTGTTAGTAGATAGAATAAATGATTTTTGCATTTTTATAATGTACCCTGCAACTGTGGTGAATTTCTTTATAAGTTCTAATAATTTTTTTGTGGAAAGTGTAGCTTTTCTACATATAAGATCATATCATCTATGGACAGATAATTTTCCTTCTTCCTTTCTCATTTAGATGACTTTTTTCTTTCTTTCTTTCTTTTTTTTTGCCCTAATTGTTCTAGCTAGGACTTCCATTACTACATTGAATAGAAGTGGTTAAAGCGAGCATATTTGTATTTTTTTGAATCTTAGAGGAAAAGCTATTTTTAAATTTCTCTTGTGGTTTATTTTATACCCATTTTTTAAAAGAGTGTGTTTGATTTTCACATATTTGTGTTTTTTCCAGTTTTCCTTTTACTGTGGATTTCTAATTTCATTCCACTGTGATTGGAAACGATACTTTGTATGATTTCAATCTTTTAAAATTTATTAAGACTATTTTGTGGCCAAAGTTCTGGTCTATCTTGGATAATATTCTATGTACACTTGAGAAAAATAAATATTCTGCCACTGTTGGGTATGTTCGGTATATATCTGTTAGGTCTACTTTGTTTATGTGTTTTTCAAGTTCTCTATTTCCTTATTGATCTTCAGCCTGGTTGTTCTATCCATTATTGAAAGCAGTAGATTGAAATCACCAACTATTATTGTAGAACTATCTGTTTCTCCCTTCAATTCTGTCAATGTTTGCTTCATATATTTTGGAGTTCTGATATTTGGTACATATATATATTTATAATGTTTATATCTTCTTAGTAAATTGACCCTTCTGTCAGCAAATAGTGCCCATCTTTGTCTCTTGTAACAGTTTTTGATTTAAAGTCTATTTTGTCTGATATTAACATAACCACTCCAGCTCTCTTTTGGTCACTGATTGCATGAAATATGTTTTTCCATCCTTTCACTTTCAACCTATCTGTGACTTTAGATCTAATGTAAACAACATATAGTTAGAACATGTTTTTTTATCCATTCTGCTAATCTATCCCATTTTTTGACACTTTAATCCATTTACATAAATTACTGACAAGGAAAGATTTGCTTCTGCCAGTTTGCTATTTGCTTTCTGTATATCTCATAGCATTTTTTGTCTCTCATTTCCTCCATTACTGTCTTCTTTTGTGTTTAGTTGAGTTTTGTAGCAGTGCATTTGGATTCCCTCTCAAGTTCCTTTCAGGTGTATGCTATAGATATTTTCTTTGTAGTTACCATGGGGATTACATATAACATCCTGAAGTTAAAACTAACCAATTTGAATTGATATTAACTTAAGTTCAGTCACATATAAAAACTCTACTCTTATAAAGCTCTGCCCTCTTTTATATTATAGATATCACTAATTATAACTTTATACATTCTGTGCACATCATTGTGATTTATAGTTATTTTTCATGCTTTGTCTTTTGAATCCTGTAGAAAATAACTAGAGTTACAAACCCAGATTGCAATAATGCTGACTTTTATTTTTGCCCATGTATTTATCCTTACTGGAAATAATTATATCTTCATATATCTTTGAATTACTATCTAGCAGCCTTTCATTTCACTTTGAAGGATTTCCTTTAGTATTTCTTTTAGGTCAAGTCTAATGATAATGAATTTCCTCTGCTTTTATTTAGCTGGGAATTTCTTAATTTCACCTTCATTTTTAAGGACAGTTTTGCCAGATAAAGAATTATCAGTTAGCAGCTTGTTTCTTTCAGCACTTCACATATTTCATCCCATTGTTTTCTGGCCTCTAAAGTTTATGAGGAGAAAACAGTTGATAATCTTATTGAGAATCCCTGTACATGACAATTTGCTTCTCCTTTGCTGCTTTTGTCTTTGTTCTTCAACAGTTTGAATGTAATGTGTTTTAGTGTGGGTGTAGAGTTCATTGAGCTTTTGGGATTTGTAGATTCATGCCTTTTGTCAAATTTGGGACATTTTTGGCCATTATTTCTTCAAGTAATATTTCTGGCTCTTTCTTCTCTCTTCTCCATTTGGGACTCACATAACGTGTATGTTGGTCTGCTTGAGTGTCCCACAAGTTCCTTAGGCTCTACTCACTTTCCTTCATTCTTTTTCTTTCTGTTCCTCAGACTCAATAATTTCAATTATCTTGTAATGAAATTTATTGATTTTTTTCTTCTCCCTGCTTATCTACTGTTGAACCCATCTAAAATTTTTAATTGCAGTTATTGTAATTTTCAGCTCCAGAATTTATTTTTGTTCTTTTTTATAATTTCCATCTCTTTGTGAATATTCTCATTTTGTTCATATATCATGTTTCTCATTTCCTTTAATTTCTTTTTTGCATTTTTCCTGAGCTCTCTGAGTATATTTAGGGCATTTCTTTTAATGCCTAGTACATCTGATGCTTGGACTTCCTCAGGGATGATTTCTATTTTTTTGTACCTTTGAGTAAACCATATTTTCCTGTTTCTTTGTATTTTTGTTGTTGTTATTAAAAACTAGGCAATTGATTATTTTACTCTAGTAACTGGAAATCAGATTCTCTTCTTCCCCAAGGTTTGCTTTTTTTATAGTTAAAAACTGTAGTAGTCCATGTGTTTAGAGACTGTCCCAAATTATTTTTGCAAAGAACTTTCCTTGTCATGTGTGTTCACTGAAGTCTCTGTTTCTTTACCTGGTGTTCAGCTGTTTTGACAGAGATTTCCTTGAATGGCAGGAGCTGAAACAGACAAACAAAAAAACCACCAACAACAAAAAGAAAGAATAACTATCTCTCCCAGTCTTTGCATATAGGCTCTGTGCTAAAGCATTGCTTCAATGATTAGCTAGGTTTGGTCTAAGACTAGTGAGCATCCCAAGGTGAAAACTTAAGGTCTTCTCAGATCTTTTGTGAACATGTGTCTTGTCTGGGGATGTGCTTGGCTAGATTCTTCTGTATACATGGCTCTTCCCCCACCCCAGCTTTTCCTCCAGGACTTAGATGGCCCAGGTCCTGAACTTTCTTATCTTAGGAATCTGTGGGTTTGTAGTACCCTTCTAGCTTTTATGAGCAGTGTCCACACTTTTTTTTGCTTGCACTGAAAGTTATGTGAGACAAAGATGAATGAGTCAGTTCTTCAGTTTACTCACAGAGAGGTTAGAACAGACTCACACAGTAATTTGCAAATAATATCTGTTCTGTTCTTTCTAGTATAAGGAAAGGACCTAGGAATCAGACTGTGGCTGCTCAAGACCCAAACTACCAACATACTGAGGAGGGGGTGGGTAAAGTTCAAATAAAAATGTCTGAACACTTTCCTACAATTTTGAAGATTTTTTTTCTTTTGTGGTTGTTTTCTTTTGGTTGCTGTAAACCTTGGATTATTTTCCAGAGCTCCTACAAGGTTGGTTCAGATAGCCTCTGACTGTTTTCTTGAGGTTTCTTTGGGGGAATGAGAGCTTTGAGCTTCCTAGTCTGCCATTTTGGTGACATCACTCCTCCAGATACACTTTTTGAGATAAAAGTTAGAAGATCATAAACTATATGAGGCACAAAGGACTTTAAAGATTGACTACATTGCCAAATTTCTTCACTTTATAGGACAGGTGGTGGCTGAGTTGAAATTAATATTTTAAGTGATATTTGACTTTATAAAGGTATACTGCATGAGTGCATACACACACACACAGACACAGATCTTTCTAAACATAAAATATTCTGATTTGGTTTATTCATGTTGCAGTTATTTTAAGAGATGTTTCTGGGAATTAGAAAAAGAATGGAAATAGTTTTGGAAGATGGAAAAATGGATTATGATTTGGGAGTAGAGGTTAAAAGTATCATGCTAGGAGTGGCAAAATGTCTTCTAACCTGATAGTGGCTAAATTACCAAAGGGCTTTAATATTCATAAAGAATCAAAACATCAGTGGGGCCAGCCCTGTGGCATAGTGGTTAAGTTCAACACACTCTGCTTTGGTGGCCTGGGGTTCATGGGTTCATATCCTAGGCACAGACCTACACCACTCATCAACCATGCTGTGGTGATGGCTCACATACAAAGTAGAAAGGAAGATTGGTGTTAATGTTAGCTCAGGGTGAGTCTTCCTCACCAAAAAAAAATCAATAGCTCCAGGCAAGGGTTAGTGTTCATTTAGCCACAGGTGTACAGAGCCGTATCAAAGAATATTTGACTTAGAGAAGTAGTTCCCTTATTACAAGGAAAGCCAAGAGTCTTGTCTCTCTATCAGACTCTGCACTTTTTCATTTAACCTAAGAACTTTGTATTTCAAGAAATAAACACTCAAAAAGTACTGTCACAAATGGTTTGAGATAAAAATGTTCTTTTTTGGTTGTTTTTCCCTGTAGTGAATGATCAGTCTCCAGAGAATCAATATCTGTACTTATGCTATTGTTTATCTTTGTGAGCAAATTTGATTCAAAATCTATTTTTTTGGATTACCTAGAAACAAGATTTTTTAGTTTATATCATATCTTTTTATATGATCTCTGTATATATTCCAACTTAACCACCTCATCATAAAAATTTTCTTGAAAGAGATAGGCCTGAGCTAGATAGAAAAGAAAGGGGTATTATTTGAAACAGGGTACAAAGTATAAGCAAAAACAATGGTCATCCTCTCTATAAAACCCTTTCTTGGCTCATCTGGGTAGAATTGATCACCATCATTTATGTCCACATTGAATCCTATATATAATCCTTTTATCACAGCACCTGTCACACTTAATTATACTTACTTATATACTTGTCAATCTTCCCCAAGTACAGATTATGTTTGTTTTTGTAATTCCTGAGTATTATACCTGAGTCAAAGGAGGTATATTAAGAAAGTTTAAATGTGATACCAGAGAAGAATTTTCTCAAATGAAAAGGTAAATTTATGCTAGAAAAATAATGTTTGAGTACCATATATTTTTCAACTTTTCTTTTACAATATATCCTTTTTCTTTTAAATTGCAATCAGAGAAATCCTTTGGCTCAGATTTTCATCTAATTAATTATTTTTTAGCTGTACCCATTATGCCATTTAACCCTTCTACTAAAATCTTTATTTCAGTTATTACGTCATTTTCAAGATCTGCAGGAAATTTCTTTCCCTTTACTTTTTAGTGACGTAAAACATATGTACAATAAGATGTGCAAAGAAACACATCTTAACTGCACAGCTTGTTTAATATATATATGAATACTATATATTAATAATATATAGAATATGTATTTATATATACTTAATATATATACATATAATCACAACCTAGATCAAGGTGTATAACATTTCTAGTAACCCGGAATTTTCCCTGATGCCCCTTTCTGATCAATACCTATCTCTGCAAAGATAAATACTATTATAAATTCTACCATGACTCATTTATCTCTGAAAATATTAATAACATTTATTCTTAAGCTTGATTGTATTTCCTTTATTGAGTCTCTTGATTCTACATAAATTATTCTGGTTATTCTTTTTGTTGGGTCTGATGCCTGTCTTCTACAATAGTGTGGTAATTTTTGAATGTTTGCTCATCTTTGTTTCTGAGCATCCTTTTTGCCTGTCTTTGAAAGTTGTGTATTCTTTTGTAAAAAACAAAAACAAAAACAAAAAAAAACATTATAAGCTGAAGTAAAGACAGGGCAAAAACAAATTTATAATTCTATATGTTACTTTTTCTTAAACTTTTGTTGATTTTTTTTCCTGAGGGATTGTAGAAAGTTGCATATTTGTGTTCAAAATGCTAATAATACACTAATGTTCATGAACAAGTTATTTTTTTAAATTTAAGATTGGAAGGAATTACAGAAAGCCTCAGATAGAAATTTACACTTTAAATTTAATACAAAGAGAAAAAAATCCGGCAACATAATTTCATTTTTCTCATCTATACTATGTGACTTTCTTTAGCCCTAAAAGCTAGGGTAGAAAGGACCTTAGCAAAGGTGTTATCCATTAGGATAGGCTAGGTATGGGAAAAAGAAGAAAACTTTTTTTTACAGGATGTTCAACACATTTCATTAATTTCTTACTGAATGTAAAACATTATGTTGGGCAATGGGGAACAGATCCAGCTGACATCCTTGAAACCTAATAGAGGTGTTGGAAACGTGCATGTTTGAAAAAACAGCTATAATAGTGACAACAAGTACTAGAGAAGTTCAGAGGAGGTAGAGATTGCATTGTTCTGAGGAATAGGCACCTAGATTTGAGTGGATCATAAAAAAATATAGAGTATAGGACCCAGGGTTAAGATGGTGGCATAGGTGGGATCTGAACTCACCTCCTCCCATGGACACAACAAATTTACAACTACTCTTGGAACCATTACCTCTGAGAGAGAACTGAAAACTGGATAAAAAGAACCCCCACAACAAGGGACAGTGCTGAGGTGGAAGAGGCAGAAATTCCTTTCTGGAGAGAAAAATGCCACCTTCCAGGAGTGGCACTTCATGGCTGGCCTGGAGCAATTGTAAGGTATGAGGCCTTCCCTGGAGGAGTGGGAGAACTGAGTGGGGTAGAGCTACCACAATAAGCAGCTTTTGGTCTCACCATGACAGAGACAAGTGGCATAACATCTGGCTTTGCTAGCTATTAACAACAATGGGGAATACCTCCAGAAAAGCTATCAGACATAAGGGGAAATAAAAGCATGTTCTTAAAGGGCCCATGCACAAATTCAATCATTTTGGAAAACAACCTAAAATCACTAGAAAGAAAGGTGCACAGTTCTTTGGTGAAAAGAGACTAATTTGATGGGCCCTGTGTACATCTCAGTGAGAGGTGACACTTCTACAGGCTGGGACCACCTCCCAAGGGACTGAGACATTGGTTGCAGCCATTATTGTGACTTAGTTCAGGAGTTCTGACAAAGACCACAGCAGACATCATAGGAGTACTTCCCCTGGCCTTTTAGTGCAGGGTCTGCCCCACCCACTAGAGCACTGATTTAATACAGCTCAGCAAGGTCAGGTAGTGCACCCTAGAGACTAGACCCACCCAACAGCAAGCCCTCAAGCAACTTGTGGGCCCACATAGGTGGGGTGCTAGGAACCTCTGCAGATGGGAGTGGGTCCACCTCTGGAGGGCAGGGCATGCATGAGGAGTGGGTCTGCATTGGTGGAGTGTGTGGGACTTCTGCAGTGGGGCAACTGGGTCCACTTAAGTGGGTTGGGGCATGCACATGGGGCAGGAGTGTGTTGATGGGGTGTGTGGCCCTGCAGGTGATGGGGCTTGTCAACTGCAACAGCCTTGTGCGTCTCAAACAGTCACATAAGTGATCTTCCCCCACCCTCCAAAGCCTGAAACAATTGGGTGCTCCCATGCCTGGAGCTGGCCCCACTTATCTGAAATCCTGAGAAAGAACTGACAACAGCCTTGTAGGCAAGAGGCCTACAACTATTTCAACACCTGAGCCTAGCAACCAGCCGTTCTGGGGGCTTACTCACTTAACAGAAAAAGTGAAACAGGAATATGCTATTAGACCTTGCCACCAACTGTGCTGGGGCTCCCTATATCTGCTAAAGTAACTAAAGGGGCCATATCAGCCACACACAGCTAAGCATTACAACCAGCTCTCAAGGGGGACAGCCTAGCCTCCCCCAGAACTGCAGCAAGAGCAACTCTGCCAAGACAGAAGGACACATGTAACCCACACAGGGGACACTCCTGGAACATTTGGGAACTGGTGATGAGAGGGAAGCACACTGTTGAGCCTCATAAGGCATCTCTTATAAAGGCCATCTCTCCAAGATCAGGAGACATAGCTGACCTACCTAATACATAGATGTAAGCATAGAGAAAGAGGCAAAATGAGGAGACAAAGGAATATATTCCAAGTCAGAGAACAGAACAAAACCACAGAAAAAGAACTGAAGGAAACAGAGATTAAACAATCTACTTTACAGAGTACAGACTAATAGTCAAAAGGATGCTCACTTATCTTAGGAGAAGAATGGACGAACTCAGTGGGAACTTAAACAAAGAGTTGTAAAATATAAAAAAGAACCAATCAGAAATGAATAATACAATACTGGAAATGAAAAATTCACTAGAGAGACTCAATAGCAGAGTAGATGATACAGAAGAACAGATCAGTGAGCTGAACAAAAGACTAGAGGAAACCACCCAAGCTGAACAGATAAAAGAAAATAGAGTTAAAAAGAGTGAGAGCAGTCTAAGGGACCTCTGGAGCAACATCAAGTGCACTAACATTTGTATTGTAGGTGTCCCAGAAGGAGAAGAGAGAGACAAAGGGGCATAGAATCTATTTGAAGAAATAATAACTGAAGACAGTCCTAACCTAAGGAAGGAAACAGACCTCCAGGTAAAGGAAGTGCAGAGAGCACCAAACAAGATAAATCCATAGAGACCCACAGCAAGATGCATTATAATTGAAATGTCAAGAATTCAAGATAAAAAGAGAATCCTAAAAGCTGCAAGAGAAAAACAACAAGCTACATACAAAGGAAACCCCATAAGCTATCATCTGACTTCTCAGCAGAAATGTTACAGGTGATAAGGGAGTGGCACAATGTATGGAAAGTGCTGAAAGAAAACAAAACTACAACCAAGAATACTCTACCTGGCAAGGTTATCATTCAGAATGGAAGGAGAGATAAAGAGTTTCCCAGACAAGCAAAAGCTAAAGGAGCTCATCACCAAGAAACCAGCCTTACCAGAAATGCTAAAGTGACTTATTAAAGTGGAGAAAAGAACACCACAAATAGGAACAAGAAAATTATCAAAAATAATAATAGTAACAAAATAACTGGTAAAGGCAAATATACAGTAAAGGTAGCAGATCAATCACATATGAAGCTAATATGAAGGTCAAAAGATAAAAGCACTAAAATTATCTATTTCCATGAGAAGAGGGTAATGGATAAACACACAAGAGAAGAGGTTAGATTTGATATCAAAAACATAAAATGTGGGAGGAGGACAATAAAAGAGTAGAGCTTTTAGCAGGAGGGAAAACTAAAGAGACCATCAACCTAATATAGATTGCTATATACATAGGTTATTATATACAAACCTCATGGTAATCACAAACCAGAAACCTATAATAAATACACACAAAAACAGCAGAAAGGGACTCAAACATAATACTAAAGAAATCCATCAAACCACAAGGGGAGAGAGCAAGAGAAGAAGAAAGGAATAGAGAAGAACTACTAAAACACCCAGAAAAAAAGTAACAAAATGGCAATAACTACATAATTATGAATAGTTACTTTAAATGTCAATGGACTAAAGGCTCCAATCAAAAGACATAAGGTGGCCAATTGGATAAAAAAACAAGAACCATAGATATGCTGCATACAAGAGACACACTTCAGACCTAAAGACACTCACAAACTGAAAGTGAAGGGATGGAAAAGATGCTCCATGCAAATGGCAATGAAAAGAAAGCTGGGATAGCAACACTTATCTCAGACAAAATAGACTTTAAGACAAAAGCTGTAACAAGAGACAAATAAGGACACTACATAATGACAAAGGGAACAATCCAACAAGAGCATATAACACTTGTAAATCTCTATGGGCTCAACATAGGAGCAAATAAATATATAAAACAATTATTAACAGACATAAAAGGAGAAATAGACAGCACCACAATAATAGTAGGGGACATTAACACTCCACTTACACCAATGGATATATAATCCAAACAGAAGATAAATAAGAAAACATTGGCCCTAAATGACACACTAGACCAGATGGACTTAGTAGATATATACAGAACATTCCATCCAAAAACCACAGAATATACATTCTTTTCAAATGCACATGGAATATTCTCCAGGATTGATCATATATTAGACCACAAAACAAGTCTCAATAAATTCAAGAATATTGAAATAATACCAACGATCTTTTCTGACTTCAGTGGTATGAAACTAGAAATAAACCATAGGAAGAAAATCAGAAAAGACACAAATATGTGGATAGTAAACAAAATGCTCCTGAACAACTATTGTGTCAATGAAAAAATCAAAGGAGAAATCAAAAAATACCTGGAGACAAATAAAAATGAAAATATGACATGACAGAATTTATGGGACACAGCAAAAGTGATTCTAAGAGGGAAGTTTATAGCAATACAGGTCTACCTCAACAAACAAGAAAAATCTCAAATAAACAATCTAACAATACACCTAAAGAAACTGGAAAAAGAACAAAAAACAAAGCCCAAAACCATTAGAAGGAAGAAAATAATAAAAATAAGAGTAGAAATAAATGAAATAGAGGCTGTGAAAATGAATGAAATTAAGAACTGGTTCTTTGAAAAGATAAACAAAATTGACAAACCTTTAGCTAGACTGAACAAGAAAAGAGAGAAGGCTCAAATAAAATCAGAAATCAAAGAGGAGTAATTACAATGGACACCTCGAAAATACAAAAGATTTTAAGAGAATACTCGAAGAGCTATATGTCAACAAACTGGATAATCTGGAAGAAATCAATAAATTCTTAGAATAATACAACTTTCCAAAATTGAATCAAGAGGAAATAGAGAAGAATAGACCAATCACCAGCAAGGAGATCAAAACAGTGATCAAAAACTTCCCAAAAAATAAAAGTCCAGGACCAGATGGCTTCCCTGGTGAATTCTACCAAACATTCAAAGAATACTTAATACCTATTCTTCCCAAACTCTTCCAAAAAATTGAAGAGAAGGGGAACTTTTCTAACTCATTCTATGAGGCCAACATTACCCTAATACCAAATCCAGACAAGGACAACACAAAAATGTAAATTACAGGCCAATACCACCGATGAACTTCAATGCAAAAATCCTCAACAAAATACTAGAAAATCTAATATAACAATACGTTAAATGATCATTCACTATGATCAAGTGGGATTTACTACAGGGATGCAGGGATGGTTCAACATCCACAAAGCAATCAACATGATACACCACATTAACAAAATGAAGAATAAAAATCACATGATCTTATCAATAGATGCAGAGAAAGGATCTGACAAGATACAGCATCCATTTATGATTAAAACTGAATAAACTGGGTATAGAAGGAATGTACCTCAAAATAATAAATTCTATGTATTACAAGCCCACAGCTAATATCATTCTCAATGGAGAACAACTGAAAGCTATCCCTCTAAGAAGAGGAACCAAACAAGGATGCTCACTTTCACCACTATTATTTAACATAGTGTTGGAAGTCCCAGCTAGAGCAATCAGGCAAGAAAAAGAAACAAAAGGGATCCAAATTGGAAAGGAAGAAGTGAAATTGCCCCTATTTGTAGATGACATGATTTTATATAGAGAGAACTAAAGAATTCACAAAAAATTTAGAAATAATAAGTTAATATTTCTATACACTAACAACGAAATAGTATAAGGAGAAATTAAGAATACAATCCCATTTACAATTGTAACAAAAAGCATAAAATACCTAAGAATAAACTTAACTAAAGAAGTGAAAGATCTGTACACTGAAAAATATAAAACATTGTTGGAAGAAATTGAAGAAGACACAAAGAAATAGAAAGGTAACCCATGCCCTCGGACTGGAAGAATTAACATACTTAAAATATCCATAATTCCCAAAACAATCTACAGATTCAATGCAATCTCTATCAAATTTCCAATGACACTTTTCACAATAATAGAGCAAAGAGTCCTAAAATTGATATGGAAAAACAAAAGACCCCAAATAGTCAAAGGAATCCTGAGAAAAAAGAACAAATCACTCCCTGATTTCAAAATACACTACAAAGATATAGTAATCAAAACAACATGGTATTGGCACAAAAATAGACACACAGATCAAGGGAACAGAATCAAGAGCCCAGAAATAAACCCACATATCTATGGACAGTTAATTTTCAACAAAGGAGCCAACAACATACAATGGAGAAAGGAAAGTCTCTTCAATAAATGGTGCTGGGAAAACTGGACAGCCACATGCAAAAGAATGAAAGTAGACCATGATCTTACACCATACACAAAAATTAATTCAAAATGGATTAAAGACTTGAATGTAAGACCTGAACCCATAAAACTTCTAGAAGAAAACATAGGCAGTATGCTCTTTGACATTGGTCTTAGCAGCATATTTTCAAGTACCATGTCCAATTGAGCAAGGGAAACAATGGAAAAAATAAACAAACGAGACTACATAAAACCAAAAAACTTCAGCACAGAAAAGAAACCATCAACAATATGAAAAGACAACCTAACAACTGGGAGAAGATATTTGCAAACCATATATCTGATAAGGGGTTAATATCCAAAATTTATAATGAATACATGTATCTCAACAACAAAAAAACTTACAATCCAATTAAAAAATGGGCAAAAGGTCTGAACAGACATTTCTCCAAAGAAGATATACAGATGGCCAACAGACACATGAAAAGATGTTCAACATCACTAATTATCAGGGAAATGCAAATCGAAAATACAATGAGCTATCACCTCAGGCTTGTCAGAATAGCTATAACTAATAAGATAGGAAATAAGTGTTGGAGAGGATGTGCAGAGAAGGTAACTCTCATACACTGCTGGTGGGAGTGCAGACTGGTGCAGCCACTATGGAAAACTGTATGGAGATTCCACAAAAAACTAAGAATAGAACTACCATACAATCCAGCTATTCTACTGTTGGGTATTTATCAAAAGCACATGAAAACATGACTGCGTAAAGATATATGGACCCCTATGTTCATTTCAGCATTATTCACAATAGCCAAGACTTGGAAGCCTCCTAGATGCCCATCAAGGGATGTAAGGATAAAGAAGATGTGGTATACATACACAATGGAATACTACTCAGCCATAAAAAAGGATGAAATTTTGTCATTTGTGACAACATAGATGGACCTTGAGGGTATTATGCTAAGCAAAATAAGTCAGAGGGAGAAAATCAAATACCATATGATCTCACTCAGAAGATAACAACAAAAAACAAATACGTAGAGACAGAGATTGGATTTGTGGTTACCAGAGGGGAAAGGAGGAGAGAGGGAATGAAAGGGGTGATTAGAGGGCCGGCCCCATGGCTTGGTGGTTAAGTGAGCGTGCTCCACTGCTGGCGACCCGAGTTCGGATCCCGGGCTCCCACCGGCGTGCTGCTTCTCCGGCCATGCTGAGGCCGCGTCCCACATACAGCAACTAGAAGGATGTGCAGCTATGACACACAACTATCTACTGGGGCTTTGGGGGGAAAAAATAAATAAATAAAATCTTTAAAAAAAAAAAAGAAAGGGGTGATTAGACACGTGTACTGTGATGGATTGTAATTAGTGTTTGTGTGGTGAATATGATGTAATGGATACAGAAATCAAAATATAATGATGCAAATTTATATAATGTTAAAAGCCAATTTTACCACAATAAAAAAAATAAGAAAACAATTTGCAGCTACAAAAAATTATTGAGTATAATTTTGATTATTAGAGGACTAGGGAAAATGTTCTAAGTAGGAGAGAAATGAGGAAAATTTTTTTAACTGGGTAAAATAATCATTATTGCAGAAATTGATATTAATTTAGTTGGATCTGAGCTCATGTAAAAAAGTATAAAAGACACTTGTAAAGTATAAAATACATATGTAAAGCTAAATAAATTTGAGAAGGTAGGTTGCAGCTAGATACTGTAAGGTCCCAAACACCAAACCAGGGCATTTTAGCTATATTCTATAGGAGTAATGATGAGTCTCTGAGCAGAGGCATAAAATGAAAAGAAGTCTTAAGAAAAGCACTCTGGCAGTAATTTTCAGAAGTAATTTGATGAAGGTAAGATGAGACATAGAGAAACCAGTTAGGCTACTGCAATAGACTAGAAATGAGGCCAGTATGACTTAAACTAAAGTAGTAGCAGTAGGAATTAAAGGAAAGAACAGGTACAAAGAATGGACAAGATTGATCAATATGAAAAATAATTTTTTCTATCTCCTGAGCCTCTAGGATAGAGGCTCTGTGCCAACTGGAGGCTCTATTAATTGTTAATTATGTTCAACATGTAGAAGAAAGTAGGAAGACATTTTTAAGGTCTCTGAACCCCTGATATTAGGAAGAACATGGAGTTCCTCAGGTGAAATGGTCTTTTTAAGTGTAAATAAATTTTGACTGTTACTCAGACCCTCAAAGCATTGGCATTGCTTTTCTTTCAGAAACCCTAGAGCTTATAGAGGTATAATGAAAGAGGACTAATATGTAGCCTCACAATCTGCACTCATTGACTTTTTTCCAGGTTCCTTGTGGTATGCATATTAGAGAGAATGTTTTACCACTATATTGTGAAAAACAAATGCCAGGTCTGTCAAAATATGAACAATGTCTTTTCACTTGAGTTCATTCTGCAATGATAAATTAAATGATTTGACTGTTTAAGGTTAATCTTTAGTATTAGTAAATATTTTAAAACTACATCAAAAAACTTCTATTGGCTTTAGCAGGCTGTGCTGAAGAGTCCTTGATGTATACTAAACTAGAGAATGAATCACCTCTAATCGTTCCAAATTTCCAATTGAAGTTGTCGGCAGAACTTTAAAAAAGGTTTTTGCAGAGGTTTTTACTTGGCTTGTGAATACTTGAATTCAATGTTCAATTTTTAACATAACTTTCAAGTACATTAATAAGGATGGTTTGTGGTGACGTTTCCTTTACATTTGCAGTTACTGAGAATCAATGCAGCTGATTTTGACAATTGAAATTACAGCCAAACTACAGGAGCATAATCTAAGTCTGGGAGCATCATTATTCTTTTCTAAAAAATGTAGGATTACAGTCCACCCTGTCATTTAGCTAGCTTCTTGTCTTTCTTTGTGTCTGCTGGAGTCAGAAAATGTTGGAGTCCTTCCATGAGAAATACGTGGTTTAATTACAACTTTAGTCATCTATTTTGGTGTAGCAAAACATCCCAAAACTTAGTGGCTTAAAACAACAACGAATTTGTTATTTTGTGTGATTCTGTGGGTTGAAACAGCAGTTCTTCTGCTTCATGAGGTATCACCTCGGTTGGTGGTAGGGCTAGGCATTTCAAAATGTCCATAGTCACATGGCTGTGAGGTAGGTCTGTCAGCCAGGGGCCTTGATTCTTCTCCAAGTGGGCATTCTCATGTAGTTACTAGGGCTTTCTCACAGCATGGCATATGATTTTCAACGAGTATTCCAAGAGTCAATGGTAGAAGCTGAGGAACCCTTAAGGTACACCTCAGAAGTTAAACAGAGTCAATTCAGAGGCATTTCTATTGCTCAAAACAGGCTAATGGATCATCTCTGATTCAAGGAAGCGGCAATGTTACATTGCAAAAGAACATATAAATGGGAGATATTGTTGTAGGCATCTTTGGAAAAAATCTAAAACAAATCCCCTTAGGGTTAACAGAATTCAACTGCAAAATAATTAGAAAGTGATGAGTTTTGAATATTTATTAACTTTGTTTTAAATAAGTTTATATAATTGAATTTTATTAATAGCTCTGTTTAACAACTGGCTTGTAAAATTCCCCCAAAATTTAATAATTCACTTTTAGGAACTGATATGAGCTAGATCTAACACACAACTGTTTCTAATGCATTTGCCACTTTTTGATTGTCTAGTCTAATTAGTGTGATATTGTCAATATATCGGGCCAGTGTGATCTTCTGCAGAATGTCCATATCATCAGGGTCTTTTTGGATTATATTGTTACAAAGATATCCAGGAGGTCCAGGTCTTTTCAGATTACATTACAACAACAACAAAAGACTTTACACAGCCCCAGGGCAAGATTATAAATATGTACTCTAATCTGTTCCAAGTGGATGCAGAGTACTTTTGATCCTCCTTTCTGACAGGAATGGAAAAAAACACATTCACTAGATTAATGGCCACATACCATGTACCCAAGTGCAAATCTGTTTACTCTAAAAAAGATATCACATGTGGCATCATAGCTGCAATGGGAACTACTACTTGGTCAAGTACATAATAGTCTTATCATCACCCTCTAGAATCTGACTGGCTTTTGTGGGGCAGAAGTGGTGAATTAAATTGGCATATGATAGGGATTACCACCCTTGCCGCTATGTCCTGTAGGCCTCTAAGGACAGAGCTAATCTGTGCCAGTCTCACTGGAATGGAATATTGTTTTTGATTTAATATTTTGGCCAAGAGGGGAGGTGTGTAGTTTCAGAGGCTTCCACTTGGCTTCCCTGTTATGTTAGCTTGAATCCTACAGGCCAAGGAATAAGGGAAAAATGAGCCAATTCTGAAATTCCAAATAGTCCAGGGGCATGCGGGAAGTCATGATTTTCAAGCGCAGTGAGCCAGATGTCCCTTATCATGTGTTAACATTCCATTTTTTTCCAGTTAGAATCCTGGTCTTTTGTTTAATAGACTTCTCTATGTAGAGAGTTCAGCCTTCTGTTAAGATCTCCTAATCTTGGAACTAAGTTCTGGATCTCATCCTCAGTGGTTTCTGCTCTCCAGCTGCAGGAGATGAGAACCACTTTATAGGTTTCCAAATATGTATTCTGGTTTTCACTTCTAGCTTTCAGTTGTTTATAAATTACTATTAATCTTTTAATATTTATTATATTAAACATTTTTAATTGTGCAATTCAGTATCATTAAGTATTCACATTGTTGTGTAACCATCATCACTATCCATTTCCAGAACATTTTTTTTTTAATTTTTATTTCTTTCCCCCCAAAGCCCCAGTAGATAGTTGTATGTCATAGTTGCACAGCCTTCTAGTTGCTGTATGTGGGACGTGGCCTCACCATGGCCGGAGAAGCGGTGTGTTGGTGCGCGCCCGGGATCCGAACCCGGGCCGCCAGCAGCAGAGCTTGCGCACTTAACCGCTAAGCCACGGGGCCGGCCCTCCAGAACATTTTCATCAGCCCAAACAGAAACACTGTACTCACTAAACAATAAATCCCCATTTACCCTCCTCCCTATCCCCATTATCCACTATTTTACTTTCTGTGTCTATGAATTTGACCATTCTAGTTACCTCATATAAGAGGAATAATACAATATTTGTCCTTTTGTGTCTGGCTTATTTCACTTAGTATAATATTTTCAAGGTTCATTCATGTTGTAGCAAGTATCAGTACTTCATTCCTTTTTTAAGGCTGAAAAATATTCCAATGTATGTATATACCACATTTTGTTTATCCATTCACCCATCAATGGAAATTTGGGTTATTATCACCTTTTGCCTACTGTGAATAATGCTGCTATAGACACTGGTGTACAAATATCACTGTGAGTCTTTGTTTTCAATACTTTTGTGTGTATACCTAAAAGTGGAATTACTATATCATGTGGTAATTCTATGTTTAAAATTTGAGGAATCACTGTACTGCTCTCCACAGCAGCTGCACCATTTATATTCCTACCAGCAATGCACAGGGTTTGAATTGCTCCATATACTCACCACCACTTGTTTTTTTATGCTTTTATTTTATTTTATTTTATTTACAGTAGCCATTCTAATAGGTATGAAATGGTATCTCATTTTGGTTTTGATTTACATTTCCCTAATTATTAGTGTTATGAACTGAATGTTTGTGTCACTCTAAAATTCTTATGTGGAAGCCCTAACCACTAATGTAACTGTATACAGAGATGGGGCCTTTATGGAAGTAATTAAGGTTAAATGAGGTCATAAGCATAAGGCTCTAATTCAATAGGGCTGGTGCCATTATAAGAATAGGAAGAGACACCAGAGTTCTCGCTCTACCATGTTAGGTACAATAAGAAAGTGGTAGCCTACAAGCCAGGAAGAGAGCTCTCACCAGAAACCGAATCGGCTGGTACCTTGACCTTAGACTTCCCAGGGTCCAGAAACTGGGAGAAAATAAATTTCTGTTGTTTAAGACACCCAGTCTGTGGTATATCTTTATGTCAGCCCAAGCTAACTGATACAATTAGTTGTTAAGCATCTTTCAAAGTACTTATTGGACATTAGCATATCTACTTTGTGGAAATGCCCATTCAAGCCCTTTGCCCATTGTTTTTTTTGCTGAGGAAGATTTGCCCTGAGCTAGCATCTGTTGCCAATTTTCTTCTATTTTTTATGTGTGCCACCATCACAGCATGGCCACTGATGAGTGGTGTAGGTCAACGCCTGGGAGCTGAACCTGGGCCACCAAAGCAGAACATGCTGAACATAACCACTAGGCCACCAGGGCTGGCCCCCTTTGCCCATTTTTAATTGGGTTGTTTGTTTTATTGTTGTTGAGTTGAAGGATTTCTTTATATATTCTGGAAATTAATCCTCGATAAGAAATATACTTTGCAAATATTTTCTCCCATTCTGTGGGTTGCCTTTACTTTCTTGAAAGTATTCTTGAATGCACCAAAGTTTTTAATTTTGATGAAGCCCAATTTATCTATTTTTTTCTTTTGTTGCCTATGCTTTTGGTATTATATTCAAAAAAATCATTGCCAAATCCAATGTCATAGTGATTTTCTTCTAAAAGTTTTATAGTTTTAGCTTTTACATTTAGGTCTTTGGTCCACTTTGTTTTGTTTTGTTTTTTTTTTTTACATTAGTCCACTACATTATTTTATTTTATTTTATTTTTAATTTTTTGTTTATTGCAGTAACATCGGTTTATAACATTGTAAAAATTTCAGGTGTACATCATTGTACTTCTATTTCTGCATAGATTACATCATGTTCACCACCAAAATGCTAATTACAACCCTTCACCACACACATGTACCAAATTATCCCTTTCTCCCTCCTCCCTCCCCCCTTCCCCTCTGCTAACCACCTTGAATTAATTTTTGCACACGGTGCAAGGCAAAGGTCCAAATTCGTTTTGCATCTATATATCCATTTTCCCCAGAGCATTGTGTTAAAAATACCTTCATTTCTCTATTGACTGGTCTTGGCACCCTTGTCAAAGACCATTTTACCATATCTTCAAGGATTTATTTCTCAGTTTCTATTCTATTTCATTGGTCTATATGTCCGACTTTATGCCAGTACAACACAAATTTGATTACATTAGGTTGTAGTAACTTGAAATCAGGAAGTGTGAGTCCTCCAACTTTGTCTTCTTTTTCAAGATTGTTTTGGCTATTCAGAGTCCCTTGAGATTTCATATGAAACTTAGGATGTATGTTGCTATTTCTGTGGAAAATATCATTGGAATTTTGATAGGGATTTTATTGAATCTGTAGAACACTTTGGATAGTATTGATGTCTCAACAATATTAACTCTTTCTATTTATGATCACAGGATTATAAATACAGGACGTCTTTCCAATTGTTGGTGCCTTCTTTAATCTCTTTCAGCAATGTTTTGTTGTTTTCAGTGTATAAGTTATTCACCTCCTTGGTTAGGTTTATCCCCAAGAATTTTATTCTTTTTGATGCTATTGTAAATGGAATTGTTTTCTTTCTTAATTTCCTTTTCATATTCTTCATTGTTAGTATATAGAAACACAACTAATTTTTACATGTTGATTTTTTTTTGTTGTTTTTTTTGGTGAAGAAGATCAGCACTGAGCTAACATCCATGCCAATCCTCCCCTTTTCACTGAGCAAGACTGGCTCTGAGCTAACGTAAATTGCCCATCCTCCTCCTTTTTTTTCCCTTTTTCTCCCCAAAGCCCCAGTAGATAGTTGTATGTCGTAGTTGCACATCCTTCTAGTTGCTGTATGTGGGACGCCACCTCAGCATGACCGGACAAGTGGTGCGTCGGTGCACGCTTGGGATCCGAACCCAGGCCACCAGTAGCGGAGCGCACGCACTTAACTGCTAAGCCACAGGGCCGGCGCCATGTTGATTTTGTATACTGCAACTTTGACGAATTTGTATGCTAGCTCAAACATTTCTTTTGTGAAGTATCTAGGGTTTTCTACATATAAGATCATGTTATGTGTGAACAGTGACAATTTTGCTTCTTGCTTTCCATTCTGGATACCTTTGGTTCCTTTTTATTGCATAATTTCTCTCTGGCCAGAGCTTCCAATACTGTGTTGAATTGTCTCTTTGGGTATATTGTACTTGGAGTTTGTTGAGCTTCTTGAAATTGTAGATTCATATTCATGTCTTTCATTAAATGTGGAAAGCTTTTTTACATTATTTCTTCAAATAATCTCTCTGCCCCTTTTGTTCTCTTTTCTTCTGGGACTCCCATGATACATATATTTTTTTTGCATGATTATGTTCCATAAGTCCCAAAAGCTCTGTTCATTTTTTTCTGCTCCTCATGCTCAATCATTTCAAAGGTACTGTCTTCAAATTCACTTATTTTTTCCCTTGCCTTCTCAAATCTGCTGCTAAGCTCCGCTAGTGAGTTTATCAATTCATTTATTGTATTTTTAACTCTAGAATTTCGGTTTGGTTTCTTTTTATAGTTTCTATCTCTTTGTTTATATTATCATTTTCTTCATATGTTATTTTCCTGTTTACTTTAGCTATTTGTATATGTTTTTCTTTAGCTCTTTGAACATATTTAAGACAGTTCTTTTAAAATCTGTCTAAGTCCAGTGTCCGTGTTTCCTTAGGGATCATTTTTACCAATTTATTTTCTTCCTTTGTATTGGCCCTGTTTTCCTGTTTCTTTGCATGCCTTTTCATTTTTTTTAACTGGGCATTTGAAAAAATGACCACCTTTCCCAGTTTTTGCAGACTGGCTTTGGGCAGGAATAGTCCTTCTTAGATTAACTGGGAATTATTTGAGCCTAGGGATTAGCCTGATGTGAAACCTTATGGTCTTTTCAGGTCTTTCCTCAACATTGCATCTTGCCTGGGCCCATGTGTGGCTTTCTCAGTTCTCCTATATATATGTACAGCTGTTTTGAATGTCTTTATTTCTCTAAGAGTTTTACTTAACTTCTTGGGGTCTTAGATGGTTTCTTATATGTCATCACCCATAATATCTTTCCCTAGATGTCTGCAGGTCTGTAGTCTCATAAGCTCAAGCTTTCACAAGCAATGGCCACCACTTTTCCCCACTTGAGGTCTGACTTAAGCAAGACAAAGACCAGTCCTTCAGGCAACCACTAGAAAGGTTAGAATGTTGCAAATAAGGATGGTTCTGCTCCTTCTGGTTGAAGGGAGGAAATTGAGAACCAGGATGCCACTTCTTCCTGACCAAGATCAAGCCATGTCAGGGAGGCAGTGAGTCAAGGACAAGTAAAAATACCATGAAATTTCCTACCATTTTTAATGTGGCTTTTTCTTGACTGTTTGGTTGGTTGCTATAGACTTTGACTGTTTTGAAGAGCTCTTATAAATTTATTACAGACAGTTTCTGATTGTTTTTAAATGTTTCCATAGAGAGAACAAGGGCTTAGAGCTTCCTAGTATGCCATTTTGCTCTCATTATCTCTTAAAAGGCACCAATTTTCCCTAATAACAGCCACACACTTACACTGCATTATACTTTTTATTTTCCCCACATTTGCCAAATGCCTGATACAATGTTTTGTTCTGCTATGTATCCTTCCACCAGCCTACTACATGCTTCACCCCTGGTGAAAGTTGTAACAATATCTTTGTTACCTTATATCAGTGGCTATTCATGCTCTACCTACAAGTAGTGATTTGTTCCTCATTTCCATTTATCTCAGGGGCCAGCAAACTATGATCCATGAGCTGGTTGCATGTTTTGGTAAATGCAGTTAAATTAGAACATACATAGCCACTCCCATTCATTTATGTGTTATCTATGACTGCTTTCAAGCTACAATGGCACACTAAATACTTATTACAATGACTATATGGCTTGCAAAGCCATATTTACTATTTGTGCTTTTAAGAAAAAATTTGTCTATCCCTGAACTAGCTGGGGGATGATCCAGGTCCAGGATCTCATCTTTGCTTCTGCTTTCTCAGACCAATTCTGGTAGCATTTGTTGCTGGTTGGGTTCCTTGGGAAGCAGACTTTGAGATGAAGATTAATGTGCAGAAATGTATGAAGGAATGTTTTCAAATTTAGTACTTGAGAAGAAAGGGGAAGCAAATAGGATTAGGAAGAGGAAAAAGTTGGGCTATGATGGAATTATAACAAAGGTCTTAAATTGTGTCATAAGAAGCTCTGAAGCTAGGATGGCCCATCAGAGTTGTTCAAAGTTGGAGTGAGGAAATCAGTATTTTGTACTTGCTCATTGATCATTGGATGCAGACTTCCCTGGGAAGTGATCATGCATGCTCTTAGGGAAGATAATTCTCTAAGTCAAGAGTATTTCCTGGAAGAGAGCTGGCAGTTGGCAACACAGGCAGGACCTGGGAAGAGGTCTTTTAATCCTGGAGATGAGATCTGTTGACATATCACATAATGCACTACAGGTAAATTATTAATATTTCAAGATATTTCTTTTCAGTATTTTCGTTCTCTGTTTAAATGTAAACTTCATAGACTGTGTATATATAAAACTAGACTTTTACAATCTTTAATTAAAACTAAATTATACCTTCGTTAGTCAGTAAAAAATTCTGGTTTCTTTCAAGAACTTAAAGAGCAGCAGAAAATTTCCTTGTAACAGTTCCATTATGTTTTGAGTGAAACTATGTGATATGCTACATTATTTAATTATGTTATTGAAGAAAGTAAAGAAAAATTAATTGTACAGTTTGCGGCAAGAAATTATACATAACTATAAATATATTATAATTTGTCTATGTTTTTATTTCATGTGTTCAGGTTCAATACTTATATTAAGTTACAAATTTATATCATTGATAAAAAAAGTATAATTTTTTTCTGATATTTTTCCACATTACAAAGAACAAAAGCATTATTTAAGTGGTTATTCTGGAACTATATGTTTCAGTCTAAGCTTCTGAAAAAGAAAAGATATCTAACTGAATCAACATGAAGTTTTATTGCTGTTTGTTTTAGCATCTCATAATGCAAATCATACCTGAATTCCATTTGAATGAGAGATATGAACATTTTCTTCCATATATTTTAATTCATTGCACCTTTCTGGAGATTTCTCGCATGCTAAATACATAAGATTGGCTTTGCAAAAATCCTTAACATGATGTTATTCCACATATGATTCCCTTTGTGTCAGATTTCTCTACTCTTTGAGACTGTTACTTTAGAAAGAGGATTTAGACAGCACTTAAATGTATGTTTTTTCTTTACCTCAAGAATGCCTTCATGATCATGGTATCTCCCCTGCCAGGTAAGTATGATGGGTTGTAATTAGTATTTTGGTGGTGAACATGATGTAATCTATGCAGAAATAGAAGTACAATGATGTACACCTGAAATTTTTACAATGTTATAAACCAATGTTACTGCAATAAACAAAAAAAAAAAAAAAAAAAAGAATGCCTTCAGCAGCTTGGCAGATCTAAATGTACTCTATCAAGTTCTCCAGTTCTCTCTATATCTGCAGTTCAAAGCATCTATGGCTAAATTTTTTCCTTTCGATTCATTACAATACCTTAGGTACTTAAACAAATAAAGATGATATTATCCACTCCAGTCTTCCATACCAGAATTTTCTCTAGGCTGTTTAAATCCATCATATACTATACATTTAGTGAATTCTGCTAAGCAATTTGGAAGGAAAATAAAGTACAGAATTTGTTAGTACATTAAAATACATAGAAAGGCAGCTATGGAATGAAATGATAGCTACATTAAAACAACTAAAGAATGTTTGTAAAAAACTTTTTATACCTCCATGACTTCTATTTTTTAGATTTAAGTAAAGCTACAGACTTTTGTAGTTAAGATTTATTTTTCACTTAAGACCAATGCTTGCACATGGACTTTTTAGTTTCACAGAAGCAAGAACATCTGTTTTATAAAATCAAAATCAATCGTGACATTATGTGAGTCAAGTGCCATTGTTGATATAAGATGCCAAATTCATTGAGCAACATCAGTTAAAAGTTATGATTGCTGTGATTCTCTAACATACGGTCTAATAATAAATGGTAGCCTAGGATTATTACTTTTATTCTATAATTCTTCTAGGAGATTATTTACTATTACCACTAGATAATATCCATTCTCCAAAAAATCACTACCACAGGAAATATCTACTTTAAGATATTTTACAATAAACAGTAAGAATAGAATAACTCCGGAAGATCAACTATGTGCAGTTTGCAGGTGATTACAAATGTATACCTCTGGTGATCATATTTCTCCTCTCTGTTGGCAACCACTATTTTTAAAATTGTATCAACACAGGATTAAGATTCACCTGCAGAAGTTCCTCTTGTCTCTTCCTTCCAAGAAATTCTTATTTACATATAACTTAAATACACAGAAGATTTCAGAAGCTATTAGGCAAGCCTGGATAAAAATAGAGACAATAACCAAAGGAGAAAAAAAAGTATCACTGCTATAGAGAAATGCTATGTTTGGATTGATGTGTAAACAAGTAAAAGAATTCATACAAAAATTAAATTATGTAATCTTGGAAAATTGGGAGGGGAGAGAAAAATATTCCTCCCTGCATATTAGGAATTTCCCTGGAAAATATTAATATCCTTTCTCATTAGAGAAATGTGAGGTAAAAAATCTTACTGACCTTGCTTAATGTTTGTTAGTGATCACTGTTTGGCCCACATATACACGGAATCAAAGAAAAATTTGTCCTAATTATAGTATAAGAAAGGCTTGATTACTAAATATATCTCTCAAAGTAAGATAAAGTGGTTGAACTGATAGTAATTAGAGCACTACTTCTCTGACAGTTTCTCAGAAAAAATAAATGAGCAGATTTATTCATTCATTTAAGCATATTTACTATTGTTGATTATATTCCAAATTCTGTAAATGTAGCTAAGAGCATAGCAAAGTCTTTACCCTCATGAAGTTAAGTTATAGTGAAGGGCAAGGATATTAAACATATAATACAATGACAGGTAGTGATTAGGGCTATGAAGAAAAATAAATCAGTAAAATTGTGTGGATCTTTGAAGACCATGGTATGCCTTATAGGCCATTATAAGGATTTTGGATTTTGTCCTAATTCTACAGAGAATCCCTTGGCTGAATTTGAACAGAGGAGTGAATTTCTCTCATTTGTGTTTTAAAAACATAAATGGCAGCACTTCAGGTTCTGCCAAGGTGGAGTAGCCCAATTCATGCACGGTCTTCCATATTTCAATGAAAACCATAGAAACAACACAATACATAAGCATAGGAAGACTCTGAAAAGTCAAAAGAATGTGAACAACCTAGGGACCTCAGGCTTTGAGGAATGACATGGTGTTGAGTTCCAATGCTTTTCTTATTTCTAGAAATATATCTCAACAGGGCACTGAAGAAGCCTCCAACCCAGAACTACCAACAGGTGCAGACAAGAGAAGCTCTAAGAAAAGCCTGTACCCCCCAGCCATAGGACATGGAACAAGCTGGTATAAAAACAGAAAACCTGGTTTTGGCAATACACACCCTACTCTTACAAACATCAAAGGAAAAACTGCAACCAAACCCCAGGATTTCAGCAGGTCCCAGCAAGGAGTGGAGATATTAATAACAGAAAATTAGTCCTCAGATCAAAGAAAATTTCTAGGCAGAAAGAAAGTTATTATATAATGATAAAGTAGTCAATCCACCAGAAAGAAAGAAATCCTAAACGTGTATGTACCAAAAACAGAGCCTGAAAATACATGAAGCAAAAATGGATATAGCAACAAAAGTAAAAGTAGATAAATTGGACTATGTCAAACTTTAAAACCTCTATGCATCAAAGGATACAATCTACAGAGTGAAAAGACAAACCTATAGAATGGGAGAAAATATTTGCAAATCATATATCTGATAAGAGGTTAATATCCAGAATATATAAAGAACTCCTACAACTCAACAACAAAAAAACAAACTACCTGATTTAAAAAATAGACAAAGGAATTGAATAAACATTTCTCTAAAAATATATACAAATGGCCAATAAGCACATGAAAAGATGCTCAACATCACTAATCACTAGGGAAATGGAAATGAAAACCACAATGAGAAACCACCACACATACATTAGGATGGCTACAATAAAAAAATCAGAAAATAACAGGTGTTGGTAGCAAAATTGGAATCCTTGTGTACTGCTGGTAGGAACATAAAATGATATAGCTGCTATGAAAAATAGTCTGAAAGTTCCTCAAAAAATTAAAAATAGAATTACTAAATGATCCAGGAATTTCACCTCTGGGTATAAACACAAAATATTTGAAAGCAGGGATTCAAAAGAGATGTTTGTATACCCACGTTCATAACAGCATTATTCACAATACCCAAAATGTAGAAGCAACCTAAGGGTCCATTGACAATGAATGGATAAAGAAAATGTAGTGTATACATACAATGGAATATTATTCATCCTTAAAATGGAAGGAAATTCTGACACATTCTACTACATGGATGAAATCTGAAAACATTATGTGAAGTGAAATAAGTTGGTCACAAAAGGGCAAATACTGTATAATTCCACTTATATGAGGTACCTAGAGTAGCCAAATTCTTAGAAACAAAAAATAGAATGGTACTTACCAGGTCTTAGGTGGATGGGAAATTGGAGAGTTATTATTTAAACAGTACAGAGTTTCAGTTTGGAAAGGTGAAAAAATTCTGGAGATGGATGGTGGTTTTGGTTGCAAACAATGTGACTCTATTTAACGTCATTGAATCATACACTTAAAAATGGTTAAAATGGTAAATTTTGTTTCAAGTATATTTTACTACAATAAAAATAAATTTATAAAAATAAAACCTAGGACAAAACCTTTGGGATCTAGGGCTAGAGAAAAAGTTCTTAGAGTTGACACAAAAAACATGATCCATAAAAGTAAAGTTGATAAATTGAACCTCATTAAAACTGAAAACTTTTTGTGAAAGACTGTAAAGAAAATGAAAACATAAGCTACAGACAAGTAGAAAATGATTGTAAACTGCATATCTGCAAAAGGACTACAGTCCAGAATATTTAAAGAACTCTCAAAATGCAGCACTAAAAAACTCTCTAATTGGAAAATAGGCAAAAAATCTGAACAAACATTTTACTGAAGAGATGGCAAATAATCACATGAAAAGATGGTCAACATCATTACATATCAGGGAAATGTTAATTAAAACCACAATGAGCTATGGCTACAAACCTATCAGCATGGCTATAATAAAAAATAGTAGTAATACCAAATGCCAATGAGGATGAAAGATATGGATTCAGTCCTACACTGATGTTGAACATCTTTTAATATGCATGTTGACCATCTGTATACCTTTTTGGAGAAAATTTCTGTTCAGATCCTCTGTCCATTTTCTAATGAGATTGTTTTGTTTTTTTGTTGTTGAGTTGTAAGAGTTCATTGTATATTGTGAATATTAACTCATTATCAGATGTATGATTTACAAATATCTTCTCCCAGTTGGTAGGTTGTCGTTTTGTTTTGTTGATAGTTTCACTTGCTGTGCAGAAGCTTTTTAGTTTGAGGTAGTCTTATTTGTTTATTTTTGCTTTTGTTTCCCTTGCCTTAGGAGACATATCTAAAAGGATATTGCTAAGACTGATGTCAAAAAGCATACTGCCTATGTTTTCTTCTAGGGGTTTTATGGTTTCGAGTCTAACATCCAGTACTTAATCCACTTTTAGTTAATCTTTGCATATGGTGTAATATAGTGGTCTACTTTCATTTGCACGTGAGTATTCAGTTTTCCCAGCACCATTTGTTGAAAAGACTGTCCTTTCTCTATTGTATGTTCTTGGCCTTTGTGTCAAAAATTAGCTGTCCATATATGTGTGGTTTTATTTCTGGGCTCTCAATTCTTTTCCATTGATCTGTGTGTTTGTTCTTCTGCCAATGGCATGCTGTTTTGATTACTGTAGGTTTGCAGTATACTTTAAAATTAGGGAATATGATACCTCCAGCTTTGTTCTTTTTTTGTCACGATTGCTTTGGCTATTCAGGGTCTTTTGTTGTTCCACATAAATTTTAATATTCTTTGTCCAATTTCCATAAAAAATTTCATTGTGATTTTGATAAGGATTGCATTAAATCTGCAGATTGCTTTAGGAAGTATGGATATTTTAACCATGTTAATTCTTCCAATCTATGAGCATGAAATATCTCTCCATTTCTTTGTGTCTTCAATTTCTTTCAACAATGTCTTATAGTTTTCAGTGTATATGTTTTTCACCTCCTTACTTAAATTCATTCATAAATATTTTATTCTTTGTGTTGTGATTGTAAATAAGATTGTTTTCTTGATTTCTCTTTCTGCTAGTTTGTTGTTAGTGTATAGAAATGCAACTGATTTCTGTATGTCTACTTTGTACCCTGCAACTTTACTATATTCATTTATTATGTCTCATAGTTTTTGGTGGATTCTTTAGGGTTTTTTTTATATAAAGTCATGTCATCTGCAAATAGTCACAGTTTCTCTTTTCTTTCCCAATTTAGATACATTTATTTATTTATTTATTTATTGCCTAATTGCTCTGGCTAGGACTTTCACTACTATGTTGAATAAGAGCGGTGAGAGTGGGCATCTTTGTCTCGCTCGTGTTCTTAGACAAAACACCCTTTAGATTTTTACCATTGTGTATGATGTTGACTGTGAGTTTGTCATATATGGCCTTTATTATGTTGATGTATATCTTCTATATATATTTTTTTGGGAGTTTTTATCATAGATAAATATTGAATCTTTTCAAATGCTTTCTCTGCATCTATTGATATGATCATGTGGTTTTAGATCTTCATTTTGTTAATGTGGTGTATCTTGTTGATTGATTTTCAGATGTTGGACCATACCTGCATCCCTGGAATAAATCCCACTTGATCGTGGTGTACGATCCTTTTAATGTATTGTTGTATTCAGTTTGCTAATAATTTGTTGAGGAATTTTGCATCTACGTTCATCAATGATACTGGCCTGTAATTTTCTTCTTTTGTGTCATCTTTGTCTGGATTTGGTATCAGAGTAATGTTGGCCTTATAAAATGAGTTAGGAAGTGTCCTCTCCTCTTCAATTTTTTGGAAGAGTTTGAGAATAGGTATTAAATATTCTTTGAATGTTTGGTAGAATTCACCAGAGAAGCCAACAGGTCCTGGACTTTTGTTTTTTGGGATTTTTTTGATTACTGTTTCAATCTCTTTACTTGTGATTGGTCTACTCAGATTCTCTATTCATTTTGATTCAGTTTTGGAAGGTTGTATGATTCTAAGAATTTATTAATTTCTTCTAGGTTATACAATTTGTTGGTGTATAGCTTTTCATAGTATTCTCTTATAATTCTTTGTGTTTATATGGTATTCATTGAATTTCTCCTCTTTCATTTCTGATGTTATTTGAGCCTTCTCTTTTTTTTTAGTGAGTCTGGCTAAGAGTTTGTCAATTTTGTTTACCTTTTCAAAAAACCAGCTCTTCTTTTCACTGATTGTTTTCTATTGTTATTTAGCCTCTATTTCATTTATTTACATTCTGATTTTTATTATTTACTTTTTCCTGCTGACTTTTGCCTTTTTTTTTTTTTTTTTTTTTTGTGAGGAAGGTCAGCCCTGAGCTAACATCCATGCCAATCCTCCTCTTTTTGCTGAGGATGACCAGCCCTGAGCTAACACCTATTGCCAATCTTCCTCCTTTTTTCCCCTTTTTCTCCCCAAAGTCCCAGTAGATAGTTGTATGTCATAGTTGCACATCCTTCTAGTTGCTGTATGTGGGACGCGGCCTCAGCATGGCCAGACAAGCAGCGTGTCAGTGCATGCCCGGATCTGAACCCGGGCCACCAGCAGCGGAGCACGTGCAGTTAACCGCTAAGCCATGGGGCTGGCCCCCTAGCCTTTTTCTTGTTCTTATTTTTCTAGTTCCTTTAGGTGTTATGTTAGATAGTTTGTTCAAGATTTTTCTTATTTCTTGAGGTAGGCCTGTATTACTATATACTTCCCTCTTAGTACTGTTTTTGCTACATTCCATAGATTTTGATATGTCATGTTTTTATTCTCATTATTTTTCAGGTATATTTTTATTTCTCCTTTGATTTATCTGTTGATCCAATAGTTGTTCAGTAGCATGTTGTTTAGTCTCCACATATTTGTGACTTTTCCAGCTTTCTTCTTGTAGTTGATTTCTAGTTTCATACTGTTGTGGTTGGAAAAGATGCTTGATATGATTTCAATCTTCTTAAATTTATTGAGACTTGTTTTGTTTTCCAATAGATGGTCTATTCTTGAGAAAGCTCCATGTTCACTTGAGAAGAATGTGTATTCTGCTGCTTTTGGGTGAATGGTCTGTATATATCAATTATGCTCATGTGGTCTAATGTTTCATTTTAGGCCAATGTTTTCTTATTGACTTTCTATCTGGATGATTTATTCATTGATCTAAGTGGGGTGTTAAAATCACCCACTATTATTGTGTTGCTGTCAATTCTCCCTTTAGGTCTGTTAATAATTGCTTAAAATATTTTGGTGTTCCTATATTGGGTACATATATATTAATATATGTTATGTCTTCTTGATGAATTATATAATGTCCATCTTTGTCTCTTATCATCTTTTCTGGCTTGAAGTCTATTTTGTCTGCTATAAGTATGGCTACATCCACTTTCTTTTGTTTGCCACTTGCTTGCAGTATCATCCTCCATCCCTTCACTTTGAGTCTGTCTTTAGAGCTGAGATGGGTCTCCTGGAGGCAGCATACTGTTGGGTCTTGTTTTTTAATCCATCCAACCTTTTTGTGTCTTTTGATTGGTGAATTCAATTCATTTACATTTAGAGTGATTATTGATATATGAGGACTTAATACTGTCATTTTATCTTTTGTTTTCTGGTTACTCTGTATTTCCATTGTTTCTTTTTCCTTGTGTTTCTGTCTGGTATTTCAGTTTGGTGGTTTTCTTAGTTTCCTTTTTTTATGTTTCATATCTCTAGTCTAAAATTTGTTTTGTTGTTAGCATGAGTTTTGTATAAAATGTCTCATAGATAACATAATAGTTTTTCTTCTGATAACATCTTAACTTCATTTGCCTATGCAAGTTCTGTCCTTTTCCTCTTCCCCTCTTGTGGTTTTGTAGTCACAAATTATCCTTTTTTATATAGTGAATTTGTTACAAAATTGAAGTGGTTATACTTATTTGTCAATGCTTCCTTTCCCTTGAACGTTTGTTATAAAAAAAAATGCTTACTAACTTATTCTGATATGAAGTTGCAATTTTCTGATTCTGTCTATTTGTCACCTTGCTCAAAGTATTATATTGTATACATTTGCTTTTTGTTTCAGGTAAGAGAGCTCGTTTCAATATTTCTTGTAAGACAGGTCTAATGGCAATGAACTCCCTCAGCTTTTGTTTGTCTGGGAAAGCCTTTATTTCTCCATCATATCTGAAGGATAACTTTGATGGATAGAGAATTCTTGGCTGGCAGTTTTTATCTTTCAGTATTTTGAATCTATCGTTCTACTCTCTCCTGGCCTGTAGAGTTTCTGTTGAGAAATCTGCTGATAGCCTAATGGGGGTTCCCATGTAGGTTATATTTTCCCCCATGGCTGCCTTTAGTATTCTTTTTTGTCACTGACTTTTGTCAGTTTTACTATCACATGTCTTGGAGAAGGTCTTTTTACACTGAAATACTTGGGTGTTCTATTAGCTTCATGGATTTATATATTCAATTTCTTCCCCAGATTTGGAAAGTTTTCAGCCATTTTTTAAAAATAAGCTCTCTGGCCCCTTCTCTCTCTCTTCTCCTTCTGGGATACTCATTATCCTTATGTTGCCCTTTCTAATGGAGTTGAATAATTCTTGTGGAATTTCTACATTTTAAAAAAATCTTAGTTCTTTTTCCTTTTTACCTGAATCATTTCTAGATTTCCATCTTTGAGTTCACTAATTCTCTCTTCTATATGGTCTGCTCTATTTCCAGTGCTTTCTAATGCATTCTTCATCTCACCTATTGAGTTCTTCAACTCCAGAATTTCTGTTTGATTCTTTTTTTTTTTTTTTTGCAGATGAAGATTAGCCCTGAGATAACACTTGTGCCAATTTTCCTCCATTTTGTACATGGGACACCACCACAGCATTGCTGATGAGTGGAGTAGGTCCAGGCCTGCGATCTGAACCTGTGAACCCAGGCTGGTGAAGTGGATTATGCAGAACTTTAACCACTCAGCCATGGGGCCAGGCCCTATTTTATTCTTTTTGAGAGCTTCAATCTCTTCGGTAAAATATTCATTCTGTTCATTGATTTTATTCCTGAGCTCATTAAACTGCTTTTCTGAGTTTTCTTATAGCTTGTTGAGTCTTTCACGACAGCTATTTTGAATTGTTTTTCATTTGGATCACACTCTTCTGTGACTTTATGTTTGGTTTCTGGATAATTGTTATTTTCTTTTTGTGATGCCATGTTACCATGGCTTTTCATGGTGCTTGCTGAGTTATTCCTCTACCAGTGCATGTATCATAGTGAACAGTTTTCTCATTTGGGTATAGCTTTGTTTTGATTTTAACTATTCAACTGTTTCGAGATTAGAGGCCTTTCTTTTGCTTTTCAGTAGGTGGCACTATAACACGAGTTTTTGGTTTCTCTTACCCAAGCTGCCTTTGGCTATGTTTGAGGATCAGCATATTCCACCCTCCACTGCCTCTATTAGGGGTGTTGCTGGTACTCTTGCTGTCACCATCTGTGCCTCCAGGGGTCACCGATGCCTTGCTGTTGCTGTTGTCACTGCAGTTGCTGGCTTCATCACCAGGGGTACAAGGATGGCTGACACCTCTGCTGTATCCAGAGTCTGCTGGGTCAGAAGCTCTGCTGCTATGGTGGGGTGACGGGGAGAGTGGGCAGGAAGCTGAGTTCACAGGGCTCTGACTTCATTGTTGCCTGTTTCATTGCAGCCTCAGCACTGCTGCAGTTGGGAGGTTGGAGTCATGTATATACCTTCACTGCTGCTACCAGGCTCTAAGCCACCGCTGGGGGTCTGGAATTGTGGAGCTCTGCCTCTGCTGCTTCTCCACTCCCTGTGATCACAGGTGTACCACAATTACTAGGCCAAAGGCACACAAACAAAACTCCACTGCTACCCATTTGGTTCACTGGGGTTGGGTGTGGCTGGCCCAGCTGCCATGGTCTGAGGGCCAGGATCCTGAACACTGCCTTGCTGTTCCCCCAATTGGCCTCCTCTGTGTGTTCCAGTCCATCTACCTTTGTATGTACTGATGTGTGGATATCTATGGCATTCTGGTGTGTTGGGCAAGGTACTTTGTTGGGTTATAGATGTTTTACTCACTGTGGATTAAAAGGGATCAAAGGGATCCTCTCATGCTGCCATGATGATGATGTCTCCTAATAATATATATTTTAATAAAAATTTACTCTGTTACTTGGATACAGGCTGTGGAAGACAAGAATATACGCAGACCAGTTAAGAGACAATTGTTAGAGTGGCTTGTCCTGTAGTCATGTCTACAAAAGTTTGAGAAGGCGTTATATTATGGATTTATTTTGAAGGCAGGACTAATAGGACTTGTTGATAGACTGATATGAAGTATGAGAAAAAGAGAGGAATCAAAGATGTCTCCCAAGGCAACTAGATGCCATTTATTGAGATGGGGAACCCTAGAAAGAAGCAAGTTTAACAGGTGGTGGTAATCTGGAGTTTATTTTATCATGTATTATAATAGAGATGACTGTTAGAAATCCTAGTGGAGATGACAATTAAGCAGTTATATATGTGAGTCTATAGTTCAGAATGGAGGTTTGAACTGGAGATATCAATTTAGGAGTCTTTAGCATATAATTGATATTTATAGCCATGAGACTAGATATAGCCACTTAAGGAGCTAGCAGGACTGAGCCCTGGGGATTTCCTATAATTAGACTTTTGGAAGAGAATTAAATAAAAAACAATAAATAAGGTTAGCAGGAGAAACCAGTTCATGTTGTTACAACAGTAAGATAGAAGAAAAAATAGGGAAACATGATGTGAAGAAAGAGATTCCAAGAGGCAGAGAGTGATCAACTTAATTCCAGCACTTTTGAGACACCTTGTAAGATGAAGACTAAGACTTAGCCATTGGATTTGGCAACATTGGAGATCCTTGTCAAGAGAAGTACTAGTAAGTTCAGTTTCATAAGAGAGAGGAGACAAAATTCTGATTGAAGTGGTTCCAGGATAAATTGTGATATGAAGATGACAGTAAGTTGAGCAATTTATCTGAGTATATCTTTTTACTCTAGAGAGGAACAGAGAAATGGAATTGTAGAGAGTGGCAGATTTATGGCTGTGTGAGGATTTTATATTTTACATGTATATATATAGCAAGTCTGCATTTGGACATGAGCCAAAGAGGTGGGGAAAGTAATGATGTGAGAGAGAGAAATAATTACATAAACAGAGTCCCTGAGTAGGAGAGAGGAGATGGGATCTAGTGCACAGGTGGGATAGGGGTAATAAAATAAAAGCAAGGATAATTCTTCCCTTATAGCAAGAGGGAGAATAGAGTATTTTCTTATAGTTGTTTGTAAGTTGGAATTTTTTGTGATGGAAAATAAGATGTTTTCTTCTCATAACTTTTTTTCTCAGTGAAATAAAAAGCAATTTCATCAGCTGAAACTGAGGGTATGGAAGGGAAGTGGAAGTTTCAAGATGGAGGAGAAGAAATGAAGTTATTTTAGATATTTAGAGAGTAAATTGACTATGCAGGATTAGTAAATTTATCAGGAAGTCCTAAAGACTCACTTAATATTTGTTGTCAAATATTTAACGTAAGACAAATTAGCAAGCTTTTGTGTTTTTTTCCAGCCTTGTTTAGCTGCTTGAGTACAGGTGTGGAGTATGTGGTATACTGGATCTAGGTGCTAGAGAGTTGAGAGGGACAAAGGAGTTACTATAATGATGAGCCATGGAACAATGCTGGGTAAAGACGGGTGTAAAGTTATGATGGGATTGAGAAACAGTGATGAGCTGGTAAGGTCAATAGATTAAAGGTCCCAGCAGGGGTGGCTAATTATAGGAGTGGAATAATAGAAAGAGATTGAGCTGAAAAAATAGCAGTTATGTGTCAGAGAATGGGAGGTTTGAACTTCAGATTTTAGAGGTGGTAATTATTAGTAAAGACAAGACTATGACCATACACAAATGTGACTGAAATGGATGCAGGAAAAAGTAATTGTAGGGGAGGAAGCAAAGGAATTCACAATTCATCATGTTGGATCGATCATTTCTATGAATGTTAAAATCACTGAGAATCATGACATGAGTAGTGGTGTCAAGAGAGATGATTGGGAGCCAGATGTTGAACTACTCAGTGAGTGAGTGAGAGTGTCTGTGAAGATGGTGGATAACTACAGCAAAGAGAGATAGCAGGAGTCATCTGATAGCATGCACTTTAAGGAAGGGAGATATAAGCTAATGAGAAATAAGCTCCAAATTCTGATTTAATAGTTTCTTGAGAGTAGGACCAGTGAAAGGCTGACCCTGTAAAAGTAGAACTGTAAATGTGTGGTGCTCTAATATTAGCCTTGGCCTTCTTTGGTAGTGTTAAATGAATTATGTTTTGTTTATTCTGAAATTCATGCCTATATCTTTAGCATTCCCCAAAACAGGACATATAGATAATCTAACAGATATAGTGAAGCATGGTTTGAGAACTACACCCATTACAAGCCACATTCTTCCCAAGAGGAAAAATACATATCTATATGATTGGGAGAAAAGACAGGTAGGTGGTCAGTATAATTTTTTTCTCCCTTCAAAACTTCTCAGCACAACTTGTCTTGACAATCCTGCAATTTAAATCATCATCTTCTTGTCTTCTCAAATAATAGCTAATATTTATTGAACATTTACTATGTAAGGTATTGCTCTAATTGTTCTACATGTGATAGTTCATTTAATTATTACCAACAATCCTATGAAGTAGGAACTATTATTATCCTCATTTTACAGAAAATAAAACTTAAGCACTGAAAGAATAAGTAACATATCATAGCTTCAGAGCATGTAAGGAATGGACTCAGGACTTCAACTCAAGCTGTATAACTCCAGAATTCATAGTGTTAATTGCTATCATTGCTATCCTATGCTATCTCAAATGAGAGAGATTTCATCATTCTCATTAATAAAATAACGTTCTGTTAAATATAGTATTCTGGTTTAGAATGATCAAGTTGTATCTTTCTTGCCATTGGAGAAGTTGTGCCTTTAAAAAGATATATTACAGCAAAAATAAAACCATTATCTCAAGAAAAAGACTACATGCATGAAATAATAGAAAATATATATTTTTTGTCTTTGCCCTCAGTTCCTGGCACAGAGCTCCCCAAACACTTCTAATTTCCTAAGTTATAAGAACACTACAAGCATTTTTTACTCTAATATATGGTATTTGACTCCTGTTCTTGACACAGAGTTTCTAAATCCCTTGGAATTTCCTGGGTCACAGGAGTGTCTTTTGTTCTAATAAGGTGACTCCTGGTTGGCTCCTGGATAGCTTCAGGATGTGGGCTGGTCACCGGAAAGAGTAAGTCATGATTAGAAACTTGAAACTTTCAGCCCTACTCCCGGTTCTCCAGGAAAGGGAGAGGAGCTGGAGATTGAGTTAATGACCAATCATGCTTATATAAGGAAGCCTCCATCAAGTTCCCAAAAGTATGAAGTTTGGAGAGGTTCTGCATTGGTGAACACATCCATGAGGCATACCCCAACTCCATGGGGACAGAACCTCCTTCACTTAGGACCCATCCAGACCTTGCCCTATGTATCTCTTCATCTGGCTAGTCATATGTGTCCTTTATCATATCATTTATTATATAATAAACCGGTAAACATAAGTAAGTGTTTCCCTGAGTTCTGTGAGCTTTTCTAGCAAATGATCAAATCTGAGGAGGGGGCCATGGGAGCCTTTGATTTATAGTTGGTCAGTTCAAAAGCACAGGTGATAACCAGACTTTCTACTGGTATCTGAGGTTGGTGTGGCACTGAGCCCCTAACATGTTGGGTTTTGCTAACTCCAGTTAGTGTCAGATTTGAATTGAATTGTAGGACACCCAGTTAGTACGTCTTACAGAGAATTTCCTGGCATGGGGGAAAAACCCACACATCTGCTATCAGAAGTGAAGTGAAGTGTTGTGAATGTGAGTAAAGGAAAACAGTGAGTTTTTCCTAGACAATATGCTGATTCTTTTAACCCTAAGATGGCAAAGTCATCATGCCAAGGTTTTGTTTGTTGAACTTTCTCAAGTCAAATATGAATCAGGATTTGGTATTAACTGTTCCAGCCTGCCACTCAGAGCAAACATGATGGAAAGGGAATAACACTGCCCCTGAATGTGTAGGTTATCTCTTTACTTGTGCTATAGAAATGAGAATAATATTATAACAAGGATTCAGGCTATGTCTTTAACCTAAGGATATTATTTGAGTAATTTATGTCTTATTACTGGAAAATAATCTTTTTTTTTTTAAACATTCTGTTTGGAAAGTGTTATATTTATTTATTTATTTATTTATTTTTATAATTTTATTTATTTATTTTTTTCCCCCCAAAGCCCCAGTAGATAGTGGCATGTCATAGCTGCACATCCTTCTAGTTGCTGTATGTGGGACGCGGCCTCAGCACGGCCGGAGAAGCAGTGCATTGGTGCACGCCCGGGATCCGAACCGGGGCCGCCAGTAGCGGAACGTGAGCACTTAACTGCTAAGCCACGGGGCCGGCCCTGGAAAATAATCTTTCAAGATGAAGACATTAAAATGGTTTCATCTCTCTGGCTTGACAGGAGCCCATTCCACATTTAATAATGATAATGATAATGACACTACTGGCATTGACCAACCAAAGAATATTAAGATGTGTTAGGCATTGTGCTGAATCTTTTACATTTCTTATCTCATTTTGTCCTTGCAGAACACCTGTTTTACAGATAAGGACATTAAAACTTAGGTTAAATTATGTTTTCCAGTCACACAGCTACTAATGCTGAGCTGTCTAATCACAAAACTGTTGCTTTTAACTGTTAGGCTTTATGGATAGCATGCTATAATATGTCAGATGGCATAAACAAGAAGGGTTAACTAATAAGACAGATGACAGAATCCAGATTCAAAATTAGTTTTGGCATAGCAGAACATTAGTTCATACTGATCAAACTGATAAAATGAAATTTAACTTGTAGACATTAAGATCTGATTTTAAGATTTTAATGAAAGTTAAACAATGAAGGATATCTTGCTGGGCAGCCGTTAATATGAGAAATCTCTCAGGGGAAATGGTGATGAACAAGGTTTCACTTGCCTATAAATAATATACATATAAAACAAAAGTAATATGACTACTGAAGATATAAATGAACTCTGTGACTATGTAATTGAAGTGATTTTTATATTATAGTTTCTGGTGACCTGTGATATTATATTCAATTTCAGGGACTGAAATATCAAAGAGAATGGTCAAATTAGAATATTATGTAGAGCAGAGGTTGGCAATCCATGGCCTATAGGTCAAATCTGCCACAGGATCTATTTTTATAAATGAAGTTTTATTGGAATGCAGCCACAAATATCAGTTTTTGTATTGCTTGTAGCTGCTTTTGCATACTAATGGCAGAGTTAAATAGTGGAAACAAAGACCATATGGCCCAGAAAACCTAAAATGTTTACTATCTCGCCTTTTACAGAAAATATTTGCCAACCACTACATTAGAGGAATGTGACCGAGATGGTAGGATAATTTGGAAAACTGTGCCAAATGTCAACTAGTTAAAGCAATTAGGGATGAGTAGCCTTTAGAGAAGAAAAATAAGGGAATAGAGAGACACATAATAGATGTCTGTAAATATTTAGAACATTTTTATGAGCAAGAGTGAATAGACATGCTCTGCAGCTCCAGAAGACACATGAGATGAATGGGTAAAAGTTTTATTGAGAAAAATTTGGCTGCATTAATAAAGAAAAGTTTTCTTCCAATTAAAGCTGTATAGCAAAGAAAAAACATTGCTTAATAAAATAGTGTACTCTTTGTCACTAGAAATGTTTAAGCAGAAGCTGATTACATATATCAAGGACACTAGAGAGAAATAGTTTTCAATATCCTATTCACTAACAAAACAAACAAACCCTGAGTTATCCTCTATACTTTCTTTATTAACATTTGAGTTCAGGATAGGGAGATGTATCAGAATATTTAGTAGAGGCGTGGAAATTTTGAGAAATAAAGAAAGACAATGGAAGCAGTTTGTCAATGATATCAGAACAGAGAAAACTATAGTCTTACACTCCCGAGATAAGTGTTTTTCTTAACATAAGCCTCAGAACTTCTAAGCTTATAAAAGACACATAAAGAAAGGGTGCTGGCTAGGCGATAATCATTAGTGCAATTTACTGAGGAAGTAAACTCAGAACAGCAGAGACTTTTGCTAAGCAGGTAACCATATATAGTCTATGTGAATGGCATTCCCTGTAGTTGGTCAGTGAACAATATGCACAGACATGCTTGCCACACCATATAACTGGAGTAGCTAGAAGAAATTAATTTGCCTTCCAGATAAATCTAAATAACTGTTTTCTAAAGAAAACTCCTATTAAGGGTTGAAGCCTGAGAAAAAGTAGATACTGACCTAATTCCAGACCTCCACAATAAACCCGGAAGAATAATGAAAAAGTCAAAAAATAAAACTGGAACAGCAACTGTGCCCAGAAGTGAAATAGTCAAAGTGCTCTACTCCAGAGTAAAAACACTTCTTGCTTTAAGAATTATGAAAATTCCCCTTCTGCTTCCCTGCTCTCTATTCACGCACCTGTTTAAATGATCTGCCCACTTAAATATAACCCACAGGCAGAGGACTGTAGAAGAAAAAGACTTACAGAATCCTAGGCTAACAACTTATTCTAAATTACATAATAGTATTAATGAATATTGACACTCAAAGAATAACATTTGATAAAAGTCAATAGCATAAAAAATTAGGAAAGTACAGTTTCAATTGTTTTTAGCTTGTTGTACCCAGACATAGTTGGAAAAAAAGTCACAAAAATAAAATGTGTGCAGATTTCTGGGAAAAAGTAATATTCAGAAAACAAGAAAGGATAACTAAAAATTCAAATTGTGATTGCTAAAAAAAAATTCATGGCCTGAAAAAAAGAAATATAATTGACTGAATTGCAAGTTGTTTATCTGGATGATAAATTCAAAGAAATCTTCCAGGAGATGTAAAAAGTTAAAAGGCATGGAGAATATAAGTATACAAGGCCTATCATCCATTTTATGAGTTCCAAAAGTAAGGGAGAGAGATAGTAGAAAAGAGAAAATAATCAGGGGAAAAGTAGATTAAATGTCCAATCATTGGAAAGAGATAAAAGTCTTCCAATTGGAAGTGTCCAGTTAGAAACAAAATTATTTATGAAAAAGATAGCTACATCATGGAGAAATTTCAAAGCATCAAAGATAAAGAGAAAATTATAAAGGCTTCTCTGAGAGAAAAAGAAAAAATGCATTATCTCCAAAGTTACAGGAATAGATTTGTCTCTAGAATTTTCATCACTAGTGCTGGATATTGGCAAACAATAAGGCAATATCTATTAAGGCAAAGTTCTGAGGGGAAATATTTTCACCTAGAATTCTATACCTAGCCAAATTATCAATCAAGCAAGAGGCCAGAATAAAGACATTTTCAAAAATTCAAGTACTCAGACATTTTATACTCCTCTTATCATAGAGAAAAAACTATTATTCAAGAAGTTATTGTAACCAAATATAAAAACATTATAAGAGGATGATGTGTAATGTAAGAAATAGTAGCAGCTAAGTATGAACTAGAAAGAAATAAGCCAGACTTCAACTTTAAAATAATGCATCTGGCAATAGTAGTCAATGGTTGCTTAAATTAAGTGAAAAGCTGATGGAAAACATCATTAATGGATGGATTAAGCTGATAATAAACTCCTTGATGAATTAAGCATCACAAAATTAGAAGAAATCAGACACTATATGCCTTCTGATAGGATCCAATAAGAAGTTCATAACATGATGTATGAGGCAGTCTTGTCAAAATCTGAACTGGAGTCTGATTAAGCCTCATGATCAGATTGCTGCTTTACAGGAATTTGGGTATGGAGCAAAGTGTTAAATGACACTAAAAGGAAGCAGTCATCAAAATCTACAAATGTAGAAAAAAACTATAAGACCAGCTATGTGGCTTCTTCAGAAAATAAACTTCAAAAAACAAAACAGGGAGAGGAAACCCACTGAGTTTAGAGAGACATCAACAAAATACAGTGTGTGGAATTTGGATTATGGCTAAAAAATAAACCATAAAAAGAAAATAAGTGAGACAAGTGAAAAAATGTGTATATTGTTTTGGGTTGGATTGCATGCTCCCAAAAGATGTTAAAGTCCTAACTGCCAGGTCCTGTGAATGTGACTTTATTTGGAAATAGTGTCTTTGCAGATGATCAAATTAAGATGAGATCATTAAGGTAGGCCCTAATCTAATATAACTGTGCCCTATAAAAGTGGGAAATTTGGACACAGAGACATACATGGGAGGAATGTTATGTAATGATTGGCATTATGGTGCCACAAGCCAAGAAACTACTGGAAGCTAGGAAAGAGGCCTGGAACAGATTTTTCCCTAGTACCTTTAGAGGGAGTGTGTCCCTGTCAATACCTTGAATTTTTCCTTTTAGATTCCAGAACAATTAGACAATACACTTCTGTTGTTAAAGCTACACAGTTTGTGTTACTTTGTTACTACAATCCTAAGAAATTAACAGAAACACTGCCTGGGTATTTGATGATTAATATTAAGAAATGATTGCTATTAATTTTGGTTTTTATAATGGATTTGTGGTCAGATAAACAAATTATGAGTCTTTACCTTTAAGAGACACATTCTGAATTATTTGTGGATGAAGTGTTATATTGACTAGGATTTATTTTAAAATAATTCAGCATGGTGGAGGGAGGGGTCATGTGGTGATTTTTTAAGCTAAGTGATGGGCACATGGAGTTCATCATATTACCATTGTCACTTTTTTTTTTGGTGAGGAAGATTGTCCCTGAGCTAACAACTATGCCAATCTTCCTCTACTTTTATTGTATGTGGGACACCACCAGAGCATGGCTTGGAGAACAATGTGTATGTCTGTGTCCAGGATCCGAACCTGCAAACCCGGGGCTGCCGAAGTGGAGCGTGCAAACGTAACCACTATGCCACCGGGCTGGCCTCGCAAATTTTTTTTTATATTTTAACATTTTCATAAAAATAATTAAACAATATAAATTAGATTTTGATATCTCAAAGATTCTACTTCAAGTAGCAATGTTTAAATATATAACTTTAAATATTTGTTTCTGGTGTACTGTCCAATTCATTACTTGTTTCTATAGTATATGATATGTATATAATCATGGGATATACATTAATAGTAGGGTTTTTTTATTTTCAGAATCAATCTATTAGATAAAGGATGTGAAACAATTATTATTATAGAACAGAATATAAATATAACTGATAAAAATGGAGGTGGGGAAAACAGATGAAAGGAAGTATATAGGTGGAAATTTCTTAAATTTTCATAGCATGGAGTCAATTGGCACTGTATGAAAGAAAATAAATCAAGACATAGAGTTACAATAGGCATTACAAGTGCTCACCAACCTTTCTGGCTCTCCTCTTATTCTTCATCACACGGAAAACTCTGTGTACCTGCCTCCTTGAAGTTATTCATGGCAAATGATATATGGATAGCAGTGACATGTGTCAATGCTGGGTGGATGCATTTAAGAGCCACTGAACAATTCTCCATGCTCTTTCCCTTCCACTAAAACCCTGTGGCTTTGTATTAGACTAGTAGAATCATAAACTTGTAGAGTCTATGACAGGAGAGGTCCCTGAGTGAGTATGATGAACATAGCCTTTCTGCAGACATTGAGTGGACATGTAGTTGAGTGAGAAATAAACGTTATTTTAAGTCACTGAGATTCTGGGGTTGTTACTGTTGTATAACCTAGCCTATACTGGTTATACTGGTTTGATAAAATATATATAGGTATTTTATTTAATATTATAATCAAATCCACCAGAAGAACTAATTATGGAAATTATTAATGATGGTCATCTTTATAGAGTGGAACTGTGGGTGAAGGTGGGGTTGGAAAGTAAGTAGTTTATTTTTCATGTTATGTTTTTCTACATTGTTTATAATTTTAGTGTTTATATACATTTCTTGTATAATGAACAAATCTATTTTATTAGATATATGCTATATAGATAGATATTTATATACAGCTTCAGTGAAATAATGTGCCGATATTAAAATGAATGATGTAGACATTTATACTAAGATGGAAATACCTTAAATACATATTGTTGAATGAAAAACATTGCACAATAAAACACATGATACCACTTGTGTAAAAAGCATATAGATACATTGATAAAAATATATACATATTTTGAAATATATGGATGTATTTGTATCTAGTTATCTTTCTATTCATTTGTTTATGCATTAAAAATAAGTACAAAGATACAAATAAGACTTTATGATTGATTGATTACTTCTGGGGAGGGGAGTTGGAGGGGGAAATGGAGGTCTTTTACTTATTATTTGCCTCTTTTCTATCTGAATTTTTCTTTTTACAACATACCTGTATTGCATATATATTAATTAAAACATTTATAACTATCCAAAATAGTCTAATACATTATGAAACATTTGCATTAGAGCATTAAACATATGAGTATGAAGGACACAGTGCTAAAAGCAGTAAGTTATGATTTCAGATTCTTTTTGCTGCTTTCAGAAAATTAAAGTACATTACAAAGATTTTTTATCTTCTGTGCCTTCTCACTTTTGTCTCTCTTTTCTAGTCCTATGTTAGATAAACAACAATTCTTCCTTTTGGGCCAGCCCTGTGGCTTAGTGGTTAAGTGCGCGGGCTCCACTGCTGGTGGCCTGGTGTTCGGATCCTGGGCGCGCACCGATACACCACTTCTCCGGCCATGCTGAGGCCGCATCCCACATACAGCAACTAGAAGGATGTACAACTATGACATACAACTATCTACTGGGGCTTTGGGGAAAAACAAACAAACAAACAACAAAAAAAAAAGCAATTCTTCCTTTTTAACATAATTGATAGATTTATAGTAGTCCATTTGTGATTACCTCCTTAGTCAAAATGCGCTCATACTCAAAGGAGCAATAATTTGGGGAGATCATGCATGTACCTAACAGAGGCTAGAAACATTGTATAGTGTGTTGTCCAGAAGAGAGATATTAAGAAAAAAAATCATAGCTCCATGTTCCCTTCCTCTATCTTCTTTATATTTGTCTCAAATCCTTAAATTTCTTTGAATTTTTAGTCACCTATGTTATCCCCTAGTCATCTAACAAGATAGAAGGCTGTAACAGCAAATAAAAGGCCTTGATTTCAGTTGTGGATTCACCATTTACTTTGACAAGTCATTGAAACTCTCCAAATTAGTTCTCTTCAACTTTAAAATGATGATTATACTATCATGGTGAGGACCAAGAGAATACAGTCCATTAAAATCTCTTGTAATCTTTGAAATGACATGCTATACTCAATGGGGAAAAACTGAAAGCTTTTTCTCCAATATCAGGAAGAAGGCAAGGATACCTGCTCTTGCCACTTCTATTCAACCTAGTAATGAAAGTGCTAGCTAGAGCAATTAGAAAAGAAAAATGAATAAAATGTATCCAAATTGTAAAACAGAAGTAAAATTCTTCCTGTTTGCAGATGTCATGATTCTGCATATACAAAACCCTAAAGAAATAGTTAGAACTAATAAAAAAATTCAGTAAAGTTTCAGGATAAAAAATCAATATACAAAAATCAGTTGTGTTCCTATATACCAACAATAAACTATCAGAAAGAAAAATTAAGAAAATAATCCCATTAACAATGGCATCAATAATAATAAAATACTTAGGAATAAACTTAACTAAGAAAGTGAAAGACTTGCATACTGAAAACCACAAAACATTGATGAAAGCTTCTGCACAGGAAAGGAAACAACCAACAAAGTGGAAAGTTAACCTACAGAATAAGGGAAACTACTTATAAACCATATATCTAAGAGGTTAATCTCCAAAATATATATAAGGAACTTCTACAACTCAGTAGCAAAAAAACTAAAATTATAATTAAAAATAGGCAAAGAACTTGAATAAACATTTTTCCAAAGAAGATACATAAATGGCCAGCAGGTATATAAAAAGTTCTCAACATCACTTATCATCAAAGAAATGCAAATCAAAATCATAATGAGATATCAATTCACACCTGTTAAAATGTCTATTATTTTTTAAAAATGACAAAAAGTATTAGTGAGTATGTGGAGAAATTGGAACTCTTCCACACTGTTGGTGGGAATGTAAAATGGTGCAGCCACTCTGTAAAACAGTATAGAGGTTCCTCAAAAAAAAAAAAATAGAACTACTATATGACCCAGCAATCTTACTTCTTGATATTTATCCAAAAGAATTGAAATCAGGATCTCAAAGACATATTGGCACTCCCATGTTAATTGCAGCACTAGTCACAATACCCAAGGTATGGAAACAATCTAAAAGTCCATCGACAGATGAATGGAGAAAATGTGGTATATACATACAATGGAATACTATTCAGTCTTAAAAAAGGATATCCTGCAATATGCAGCAACATGGATGAACCTTGAGGACATCATGCTAAGTGAAATAAGCCAGTCACAGAAGGATAAAAACTGAATGATTTCACTTATATGAAGTATCTAAAATAGTCAAACTCACAGAAGCAGAGAGTACAACAGTGGTTTTAAAGGGCTGGGTGGAGGGGGAAATGGGAGTTGCTAATCAATGGCTATAAAGTTCCAATCATATTATGCAACATGAATAAATTCTAGAGATCTGCTGTACAATACGGTGCCTATATGTAATAATCTTGTATTGTACACCTAAAAATCTGTTTAGAAGGTAGATCTCATGTTAAATGTTCTTACCACAATAAAATAAAAATAAATTAGACTAATATGATAATGTAAAGACAAACTGTTATAAATATTATCAATAATATATTTTCTATGAAGTAAACAGAAATCTGCCCAATGTCCTGAATTAGAGAATACCTCAGAATTCAAAAATAGGCTGATTTCCAACTATATCACCAATATTATCCTTCCACAGGACTTGAATTTCCCACCAGTAGTGAATTTTCCCACCAGTAGAAATTTCCATTGTTGTGTCTACTAAAAATAAATATCAATATGTACATTTACATCGTCACATTAAGATGGATAATCATCTCAGTAGTGCCAGAATTGTATGTTTTTATTGGTGAGAGAGATAGCGTGAAATGTAATATAGGTGTATGTGTGATAGCAAACAAAGAAGGCATCCAAGTTGTTCTTAGACTATGGTCACCAGATAAAATGCAGGATGACCAGTTAAAGTTGAACAAATAAAATTCAAATTTAACAGGGCATCTTGTATATTTATTTGTTAAATCTGGCAACGCAATGTTAGATCAGTCTTCTTGGTCATATTTTACATCTATAAGAAAGTTGAATCCTTGCTCTGCTATTTCCAATGATAAATAATGCATTACTTTTGAAATTATGCCCAGCTCCCATCTTAAACCATACCTGTGCACACTCACCACTACAAGGCCATCACAGTGAAGCAAAGTAAAGTGAGTGTAAATTGGGAAGAAACAATATACAAATTTACCTCTAGGTCTTAAGTGTGAATTAACATTTTTTATTTAAATTTAAATTTTAACCATTCATGGTACTAATTTACCTTTTGTTCTGTTTTGTGCAGTCAATCTACAGTGTCATCTGTTTTGTACCTCTCCAGGAAAGATTTAAATTTGATATGGAATGTTAGGAGGCACTTGATATAGGTGAACCAGTTTGACAAATCCCTTATTGTGAAATGACACAGATAATGAATGTGTAGGAAGAAGCAGCAAATTTAGGTTGACTTACTAGGGTCAAGGATGTAGGCAATGCCTGATAATTGCAGCTGATAACTTTTCTGGCTCTTTTGGGGACCATCTGTATTGGATACTAGTATAATTATAAATTTGTGTAATTTATGTAATTGCTATTTCTAATGAATGAAGTATTTCCCACCTTATAATGCTGTGTCCCCAGAGTAGAAGCCAGAACTTGCTTTCCCAGCCTGCCTTGCAATCATGCCAGAGGCATGGAACCTAAACTCTCCTAATTAAATAAACCTGCAAGACACTCTAATTTGTAAGTTAGCGACATGAAGCAGCAGGCATTCATTCCGGTAAAGGTGGTAGCAGAGGTGTTCAGTTTTCAGAGAAGTATGTGGCAGAGTTCTAGTGCCCACCATCAGCAGTACAAGCTGCAGTGTTTGACTCAGAAGTGGTAGCAGTATAGTCCTCCAAAGGAGCAGTCCTGTGAAGTGAGTTGGATTTGTCTCTAACCATGGTACTTCCAACCTTTATTTTTTAGCCTCCACACAGACTCAATGAGCTACTTAATGTTTTTAAATATATTCTTTTTATGCTTACCTAGTTAGAGAGGGTTTTTTTTTTGCAACTAAGAACCTTGATTTATTTTTATATTATACAATAGCAAAATGATAATATCTGCCAGTACTAAGCATCTACAATGTCCAAGAAATTATGCTAGAAGTTTTGTATACATTAACTTGAATCTCTACAATAAACTTGCAAGATGATTAGTATTATCTTCATTTTGCAGGTAAAGAAAATTAAGATCATGAAAATTAATTAAATTTCCAGTGTCACAAAACTAAGAAATGGCTAATTCAATTTGGTCTATTCAAAAGCTCCAGTAATTTTACTACACCATGATACCTCCATGGTACATTGAAAGACTAATTGCAGATTTCAAAATGTGTCAAATTCACACCCACTTACTGTTCTAGAATAGTCATAGATTGAACAATTTGGTGTAAGTCTCTTAGTTTGTCTGACTTCAGTTTCCGCATCCACAACACTTATGCTAACAGGTCATTTGGAGCATTAATTTACTATCAACCACAGACTGAGTACCATCTAGTGCAAAGTATAGAAATAATTGTCACACCATCAATTTGAATGGAAATGTAGATCTTCCTTTACTTACAATGGAATTATGTCTGGATAAACCCATCCTAATTTGAATATATCATAAGTCAAAAATGCATTTAATACACCTAACCTACCAAACATTATAGCTTAGCCTAACCTACTGTAAATGTGCTCAGAACACTGAAAATCACTTACAGTTGAGCAAAATCATCTAACACAAAGCCTATTTTATAATAAAGTGTTGAATATCAAGTAATTTATTGAATACTGTACTAAAAGTGAAAAACAAAATGGTTGTTAGTGATATCAGTTGTTCACCCTCATGATTGCATGGCTGACTGGGAGCTGTGCTTCACTGCTGTTGACCAGCATCATGAGAGAGTATTGTACAGCATATAGCTAGCCCAGGGAAAAGACCAAAATTCAAAATTCGAAGTACAGTTTCTACTGAATGCATATCATTTTTACATCATTATACAGTTGAAAAATCATAAGTCAAACCATCATAAGTCAGGAATTGTCTGTGGAGTATCTACAGAAATGGCTATCTCTGATGGATTCAGAAATGGTAGCTAACATGGTCAATTTGCCTCAAGTTCCTAAAGGGCATAAGTTTTAGAGAAGATAGAGAGCATATGGTTCAGAAATACAGCAGAATGACAAAGGCATAAGGTTTGTTGGTCATTTCTACCAAGAAAGACTTTGCAAACCTATCTCTAAAGGACCAAGGATAGAATAGCTTATATTCAGAAAACTCATCTTGGTTTATAGCACTCACTTTTATTTAAAGACTATGTTTTAGAGCAGTTTTAGGTTTATAACAAAATTGAGAAGGCATAGAGATTTCCTATATACCCCCTGCCCCCACATGCGTTGCTTCCCCCACTATCAACATCATTAAGCAAAATGGTAAATTTGTTATCTTGGACAAACCTACACTGTCACATCATAAACCCAAAGTCCATAGTTTACCTTAGGGTTCACTCTCGGTGCTGTACATTTTATGGGTTTGGATGAATGTATAATGATATATATCAATCATTATAATTTCATACAAAGTATTTTCACTGCCCTATAAATGCTCTGCCTACTTATTCCTCTTCCCTATCCCACCCCCTTAAAATTACTGACCTTTTTACTGTCTCCATAGATTTGCCTTTTCCAGAATGTCATATAGATGAAATCATACATTATCTAGTCTTTTCATATTGGCTTCTTTAACTTAGTAGTATGCATTTTAGGTTCCTCTATGTCTTTGCTTTGCTTTGTATGGACATAAGTTTTCAACTCATTTGGGTAAATACCAAGGAGCACAATTGTTAGATTATGTGGTAAGAGTATGTTTAATCTTGTAAGAACCTGTGAAACTGTCTTCCAAAGTGTCTGTACCATTTTCCATTCCCACCAGCAATGTATGAGAGTTTCTTTTGCTCCACATCCTTCTCAGCATTTGGTTTTCTCAGTGTTCTGGATTTTAGCCATTCTAATAGTTGTATAGTGATATCTCATTGTTGTTTTACTAAAATTATTATTTTATTGAGGTCATAATAGTTTATAACATTGTGGAATTTCAGTTGTACATTATTATTTTTCAGTCACTATATATATGTGCCTCTTTACCCCTTATGCCCACCCCGAACTCCCATCCTCTCTGGTAACCACTAATCTGTTCTCTTTGTCCATGTGTTTATCTTCCACATATCAGTGAAATCATGTGATGTTTGTCTTTCTCTGGCTTATTTCACTTAACATCACACCCTCAAGGTCCATCCATGTTCTTGCAAATGGGATGATTTTGTCTTTTTTTATGGCTAAGTAGTATTCCATTGTGTGTGTGTGCGTGCATATATATATATATATGCACACACATATGTATATATCACATCTTCTTTATCCATTCCTCAGTTGATGGGCACTTGGGTTGCTTCCATCTCTTGGCTGTTATGAATAATGCTGCAATGAACATAGAGGTGTGTAAGTCTCTTTGAATTATTGATTTCAAGTTCTTTGGATAAATACTCAGTAGTGGAATAGTTGGGTCATGTGGCATTTCTATTTTTAATTTTTTGAGAAATCTACTTACTATTTTCCACAGTGGCTGCAACAGTTTCCATTACCACCAGCAGTGTATTAGGGTTCCCTTTTCTCCACGGTTTCTCGAACTTTTCTGATTTTTTGTCTTTGTAATTATAGCCATTCTGCCAGGTGTAAGGTGATGTCTCATTGTAGTTTTGATTTGCATTTTCTTGATGATTAGTGATGTTGAACATCTTTTCATGCCCTTGCTGGCCATATGTATGTCTTCTTTGGAAAAATGTCTGTTCATATCCTCTGCCCACTTTTTTTTTATTGTTGTTGAGTTGTATGTGTTCCTTATATATTTTGAAGATTAACACCTGGTTGATTACATGATTTGCAAATATTTTCTCCCAATTGGTAGGTTGTCTTTTCATTTTGTTCCTGATTTCCCTTGCCTTGCAGAAGCTCTTTAGTCTGATGTAGTCCCATTTGTTGATTTTTTCTTTTGTTTCCCTCGTCTGAGTAGACATGGTATTAAAAAAGATGCTTCTAAGACCGATGTCAAAGAGAGTGCTGCCTATGTTTTCTTCTAGGAGTTTTATGGTTTTACATCTTACCTTCAAGACTTTAATCCATTTTGAGTTAATTTTTGTGTATGGTGTAAAATAATGGGTTACTTTCATTCTTTTGCATGTGGCTGTCCAGTTTTCCCAACACCATTTATTGAAGAGACTTTCCTTTTTCCATTGTATGTTCTTGGCTCCTCTGTCGAAGATTAGCTGTCTGTAGATGGGTGGTTTTATTTCTGGGCTTTAAATTCTGTTTGATTGATTTCCTTGTCTGTTTTTGTGCCAATGCCATGCTGTTTTGATTACTATAGCTTTATAGTATATTTTGAAGTCAGGGATTGTAATGCCTCCAGCTTTGTTCATTTTTCTCAGGATTCCTTTAGCTATTCTGGGTCTTCTGTTGCCCCATATGAATTTTAGGATTCTTTATTCTAGTTCTGTGAAGAATGTCATTGGGATTCTGATTGGGATTGCATTGAATCTGTAGATTGTTTTCGGTAATATAGACATTTTAACTATGTTTATTCTTCCATTCCACGTGCATGGAATATCTTTCCATTTCTTCATGTCTGCATGGATTTCTTTCAATAATGTCCTATAGTTTTCATTGTATAGGTCTTTCACCTCGTTGGTTAAATTTACTCCTAAATATTTTATTCTTTTTGCTGCAATTGAAAAATGGGATTGTATTCTTGAGTTCTCTTTCTGTTGATTTGTTATTAGAATATAGAAATGCAGCTGATTTCTGTAAGTTGATTTTGTATCCTGCAACTTTGCGGTAGTTGTTGATTATTTCTAATAGATTTCTGATGAATTGTTTAAGGTTTTCTATATATAGAATCATGTCACCTGCAAACAGAGTTTTACTTCTTCCTTACCAGTTTGTTTCTTTTTCTTGTCTTGCCTAAATGCTCTGGCCAAAACCTCCAGTACTATGTTGAATAAGAGTAGCAAGACTGGGTACCCTTGTCTTGTTCCTGTTCTCAGAGGGATGGCTTTGAGTTTTTCACCATCAGGTACGATGTTGACTATGGGTTTATCATATATGGCCTTTATTATGTTGAAGTACTTTCATTCTATACACATTTTCTTGAGACTTTTTATCATAAGTGGATGTTGGATCTTGTCAAATGCTTCCTCTGCATCTACTGAGATGATCATGTGGTTTTCATTCCTGATTTTGTTAATGTGGTGTGTCACATTGATTGACCTGTGGATGTTGAAGCATCCCTGCATCCCTGGTATAGATCCCACTTGATCATGGTATGTGATCCTTTTAATGTATTGCTGTATTCGGTTTGCCAATATTTGGTTGAGGATTTTTGCATCTACGTCCATCAGCAGTATTGGCCTGTAATTTTCCTTCTTTGTGTCATCCTTGTCTGGCTTTGAGATCAGAGTGATATTGGCCTCACTGAATGAGTTAGGAAGTGTCCCGTCTTCTTCAACTTTTTGGAATAATTTTAGAAAGATAGGTATTAAATCTTCTTTGAATGTTTGGTAGAATTCTCCAGAGAAGCCATCTGGTCCTGGACTTTTATTTTTGAGGAAATTTTTGATTATTATTTCAATCTCTTTACTTTTGCTTAGTCTATTCATATTCTCTATTTATTCTGGATTCAGTTTTGGGAGGTTGTATGAGTCTAAGAATTTATCCATTTCTTCTAGATTGTCCAATTTGTTAGCATATAGTTTTTCATAGTATTCTCTTATAATCCTTTGTATTTATGTGGTATATGTTTTAGTTTCTCCTCTTTCATTTCTAATTTTATTTATTTGAGTCTTCTCTTATTTTTTCTTAGTGAATCTGGCTAAGGGTTTGTCAATTTGTTTATCTTCTCAAAGAACCAGCTCTTAGTTTCATTGATCCTTTCTACTGTTTTTCTGGTTTCTATTTCATTCATATTTGCTCTAATTTTTATTGTTTCCCTCCTTCTGCTGACTTTGGGCTTTGTTTGTTCTTCTTTTTCTAATTCTGTTAGGTGTAGTTTAAGATTACTTATTTGATATTGTTCCTGTTTGTTAAGGTGGGCCTGTATTGCTATGAATTTCCCTCTTAGGACCACTTTTGATGCATCCCATATGAGTTGGTATGATGTATTTTTATTTTCATTTGTCTCCAAATATTTTTTGATTTTTCCTTTAATTTCTTCATTGATCCACTGGTTGTTTAGTAGCATGTTGTTTAGTCTTCACATATCTGTTACTTTCCCAGCTTTTTTCTTGTAGTTGATTTCTAGTTTCATAGTATTATGGTCAGAAAAAAATGCTTGATATGATTTCAATCTTCTTAAATTTACTGAGGCTTGCCTTGTTTCCCAACATATGGTCTAACTTTGAGAATGTTCCATGTACACTTGAGAAGACTGTGTATTCTGCTGCTTTTGAATGGAGTATTCTACATATATCTATTAAGTCCATCTGGTCTAGTTCATTTAATTCCACTATTTCCTTGTTGATTTTCTGTCTAGATGATCTATCCATTGATGTATGTGGGGTGTTGAGGGCCCCTACTATTATTGTGTTGCTATTAATTTCTCTTTTTAAGTCTGTTAATAGTTACTTTATGTACCCTTGGTGCTCCTATGTTAGGTGCATATATATTTATAAGTGTTATGTCCTCTTGGTGGTGTGCCCCATTTATCATTATTCATTGCCCCTCTTTGTCTCTCATTGCCTTTTTTATCTTAAAGTCTACTTTGTCTGATATAAGTATGGCAACACCTACTTTCTTTTTTTTGCCATTAGCTTGGAGTATCATCTTGCATCCCTTCACTCTGAGCCTGTGTTTATCTTTAGAGTTGAAATGTGTTTCCTGGATGCAGCATATTATTGGGTCTCATTTTTTAATCCATACAGCCACTCTGTGTCTTTTGATTAAAGAATTCAATCATTTACATTTATAGTGGTTATTGATATATGAGGTCTTAGTACTGCCATTTTTTCACTTGTTTTCTCATTGTTCTGTATATCCCTTGTTCCTAGTCCTGTGTATTTCCAGTTGCCAATTCAGTTTGGTGATTCTCTATGATGGTTTTCACATTATTTATCATGTGTATCTCTGTTCTGATTTTTTGTTTAGTGGTTACCACGAGGTTTGTATAAAAAAATCTCATAGTTGAGATAGTTTATTTTCTGATAGCCTCTTATCTCCTTAGTCTAAGCAGGCTCCATCCTTTTCCTCTTCCCCATCTAAGTTATTGTTGTCACAACTTATTCTATTTTGTGTTGTGAGTTTGTGATTAAAATGAAGTGATTAGAGTTATGTTTGATGTTTTCCTTCCCTTTACCTTTAATGTTGTAATTAAGTGTTTGCTAATCTGTTTTGATAGAGAGTTGCAATTTTATGATTTTGTCTATCTCCTTGCTTAAGGCTTTGTAAACCCTTTCCTTTTGTTTTCAGGTATGAGGGCCTTCTTGATCATTTCTTGTGGTAATGAGCTCCCTCAGGTTTTGTTTATATGGGAAAGTTTTTTTATCCTCCATCATATCTGAAGGATAGTTTTTGCTGAATAGAGTATTCTTGGCTGAAGGTTTTTGTCTTTCATCATTTTGAATATATCATTCCACTCTCTCCTAGCCTGTAAGGTTTCTGCTGAGAAATCTGCTGAAAGCCTGATAGAGGTTCCTTTGTAGGTTATTTTATTCTGCCTTGCTGCCCTTAATAGTTTCTTCTTTGTCATTGACTTTTGCCAGATTTACTAATATATGCCTTGGAGAAGGTCTTTTTACATTGACGTAATTAGATATTGTACTGGATTCATTTACGTGCAATTCCAGCTCCTTCCCCAGGTTTGGGAAGTTCTTGGCTATTATTTCTTTGAACAAGCTCTCTGCTCCTTTCTCCCTCTCTTCTCCCTCTGGACTACCTATCATCCTTATGTTGCATTTCCTAATTGAGTCAGATATTTCTCAGAGAATTTCTTCATTTCTTTTTAGTCTTAGTTCTCTCTCCTCTTCCATCTGCAGTATTTCTATATTTCTGTCCTCTAAATTTCTAATTCTGTCCTCCATAATATCAGCTCTGTTTTTTAAGGAATCCAGATTTTTCTTTCTCTTATTCATTGTGTTTTTCATCTCCAACATTTATTAATTTTTTTTTATGTAGTTTCAATCTCTTGTGAAGAATTCCTTCTGTTCATTAATTTTATTCCTGGACCATTGAACTGTCTTTCTGAGTGTCCTTGTAAATTGTTGAGTTTCTTCATGATAACTACTTTGAGTTCTCTGTCATTTAGATTGTAAATTTCTCTGACTTCAGGATTGATTTCTGGGTACTTGTCATTTTTCTTCTGGTCTGGAGTGGTAATATATTTCTTCATGCTATTTGATGGGGTGGAGTTTGTCCATCACTTAGTGGTAGTATCTGGTCACAGATTCCACCTACCACCACTGGGGGGCAGGAGCTGTGTCTTGTGAGGTTGTTGCCACCCCTGGCAGATGTGCCTGTCCATTGGAAGTTGTGCCAACAGGGCCCATCTGTATTTGCCTGCTGGTCGCTCCTTTACACACATAGGCACAGGCACTCTGGCAGGGATCCCTTGCTCTGCCTCACCAGCTGGGGTGATGCACCAAGCAGTAGAGGGGGATGGGCTCTTTCTTTTGCATATGCAATCCTGTGTGGTCCCACTCTGCAATCACTGTGCACCTGAGATTCTCGGCTTGGTGGAACTGCCCTTGTGACTGCTTAACCACCTCAGTGTGGAGCATTCCCACAGGCTGGGAGGCAACTCCAATAGTGCAAGTATTCCCATGGAGGGCTGCCTTATCCCCTTTCTTTCAGAGTCATGTGCTGGCTGACATGTGAGGTCCCACACCCTAGATCGCTGCCACTTAGGAAGGAGATAAAATCCACTTACCTCCTTCCACTGTCTCCTGAGGGAGTCCAGCACCCTCAGCTTCAGACATATGGCAGCATGGATCTCTCAGGCATCTATTGTATTGTGTGAATGTCCTCTCTTGGTTTATGATTGTCCTTTTCATTGTATCTTAGGAGGGAGAGACTAAGGGAAGAGCTCACTCCACCATGATGCTCTCATTGTTGTTTTAATTTACATTTCCCTAATGACATATGATGTGGAGCATCTTTTCATGTTTTTTTTTTTTTTTTACCATTAGTCTATCCTTTTTGGTGAGATGTCTGTTCAGGTCTTCGGCCCATTTTTAAATCAGATTGTTTGTTTTCTTATTGTTGAATTCTAAGAGTTCTTTGTGTATTTTGGATAATAGTCCTTTATCAGATAGGTTTCTTTCAAATAGTTTCTTGCAGTCTATGGCTTGTCTTCTAGTTCTCCTGACATTATCTTTTGCAGAGCAAAAGTTTTAAATTTTAATGAAATCCAGCTTATCAATTATTTTCTGCATGGATTGTGCCTTAGTGTTATATCTAAAAAGGGATCACCATATCTAACATCTAGGTTTTCTCCTGTGTTTTCTCCTAGGAGTTTTATAATTTTTTATTTTACATTTAGGTCTATGATTCATTTTCAGTTAATTTTTGTGAAGAGTGTAAGGTCTGTGTCTAGATTTATTTTATTTTATTTTATTTTTTTGTATATGAATGTCCACTTGTTCCAGCATCATTTGTTGAAGAAACTATCTTTGCTCCATTGTGTTGCCTTTTTTCTTTTATCAAAGATAAGTTGACTATATTCATGTGAGTCTATTTCTGGGCTCTTCATTCTGTAGCATTGATCTATTTGTCTATTCTTTAACCAATACCACACTGTCTTGATGAGTGTAGCTTTAACATAAGTCTTGAAGTTGGACAGTGTCAGTCTTCTGACTTTGTTCTTCTTCAATATTGTGTTGTCTATACTGGGTCTTTTGCCTCTCCACATTAACTTTAGAATCATTTTACTGATATCCATAAAATAATTTGTTGGATTTTGATTGGGATTGTGTTGAATCTACAGATCAGGTTGGGAATAAATGACATATTGACAATGTTGAGTCTTTCTATCCATGAACATGGAATATCTCTCCTTTTATTTAGTTCTTTGATTTCATTCATTAGAATTTTATAGTTTTCCTCATATAGATATTGTACATATTTTGTTAGATTTATACTTAAGTATCTCATTTTTGGGAAGTGCTAATAAAAATGGTTTTTAATTTCAAATTCCACTTGTTCATTATAGGTATATAAGAAGACAATTGACTTCTGTTTATTAACTTTGTATCCTGCAATCTTGCTATAGTCACTTATTAGCTCCAGAAATTTTTTGTCAATTATTTCAAATTTTCTACATAGTTGATTATGTCATCTGCAAAGACAGTATTTTGTTTTTCTTCCCAGTCTGCATACCTTTTACTTCGTTTCTTGCCTTATTGCATTAGCAAGGACTTCAAGTATGATGTTGAAAAGGAGTAGTGAGAGGGGACATCCTTGTCTTGTACCTGATCTTAGTGAGAAAGCTTCAAGTTTATCACTATTAAGTATGATGTTAGCAGTAGGTTTTTTGCAGATAGTTTTTACCAAGTTAAAGAAGCTCCTTTCTATTCCTAGTATACTGAGAGTTTTTATCATGAATGGGTGTTAGATTTTATTAAATAGTTTTTCAGCATCTCTTGATATGATCATGTGATTTTGCTTTTCTGTTCTATTGATGTGTATAGCACTCATTTTAGAAACAAATGTCCACCTCTTGAAGCTTGAATTTTACTTCATTCTCTCTATCTCTCCTTTTGTGTGTGAGTGTGTGTATTTGTCTTTTTAGCTTTCAAATTCAATGAATGCTCTAGAATATCCTGCTTCAACCTTGCTCAAGGAGCTGATCTATAAATTTTTTGTCCAGATTCCATCCTGTAAATGATAAAATCCCACACAAGAAATATTAGAAATGTAATCTAGTTAGAAAGTGCTATACCAGTCTGGACTAATATCATCTAATAATGCAATAATTATAAAAAATTACTGTTATAACCAACTATAATAAAAATCCGTTTCTATAATTCCAACAATATTAACTGTCAAGTAAGCAAACACTTAAAAATATATAGTGCAAAATAATAATAATAATAATATTGAATGAATCATATTTTGAAAAGGTCATAAAACTACCTCTATATAGAATTGAGTGATATCAAAAAGAACTTGGATGGATTCACAGGGTGATAGCCAGAAGAAAATTTTCAGGAATGAGATACTACTTGCTTCCTCTTATGTCCTTGCAAAATAAATCTCAGGGTTTTCCAGTCAGTCCACAGGAAATTGGGCCCTTGCTTGCCTGCCCACAAGCATAGTGCAACGAAGCATTTCTCTATGAATTTTTATATTCTGTGAATGAATTATGAATAGAATTTTCCAATGTCACTAAGCAGATATCAATATGTATCAACATCCTCAAGCTACTTTTTGGAAATAAATGTCAGAAGAAATTTTTATGGGTTTTAAAGCTTATTTGCAAATTGTAATGAGCTTTTTGAAAGACTCATTATTTTACGAGTGAGAACAACTGTCAAATAAATGTATTTGTAATGTCAGGAGTTTCCTTACCACATAAGTGGAGGCTGAAGTCTAGGTGCTAAACTGCTTCTGGGATTATATCTCTCAGACAGATTTTAGAATATGGGATATGTCCCTTGCAACTTTCATTACTTTTATTTACCTTTTAAAATTAATAATTTAACTTACATTTCTAATGACTTCATTATCACTCATCTATTTCACCAAGGAATCATTGCAGTATTGGAGTTTATAGCTTTACAGGCAAGGAAAATAGAAGTATTAACCAGTAGCTTTGAGTTACACAGAAATAGTTGTGATTTTCAAGTTGAGCCTGAAGTAATGTGGATTTTAGGTCAATAGGGATCTTTTCATCTTTTTGTATTTAAAACACAAGAAAAGATTTTAATTCCTTCTCAGAATAATTCATATCCTGTGGATTTTTTCCTGTTAGGTAATGAGGATATAATATTAAAACTGAATATATAACAAATTCTCATAATTCAAAAGAACAGAAATATAACTACCTGAGAACATTTTATTATGAATGGGATCTGTCATAGCATTAAAAAAAGGTACATTAATAAAATTAAAGTCTTATAAACATATTTTTAAGTACTTAATTCTGTATTTTGTATAAATTGGACCAGTCCAATATTGTTGTTACCCAAAATACATTATTTCATTGGAAAAAAATGGTAAATATAGGATGCATAGTTTCCTTTCTGATAAAGTATTCTTGAATATTTTTTGTGATATTACTGATCTGTGTCATGTTTAATATTTATAAATCTATTATTCAAACTATAGCACTTTTCTGTTTGTTTTTAATGCAACATTATAGTTCATCAAAATATTTTGTAAATTCAATTTCACATTGGATTGTTTTAGATAACAAAACTTGAGTGTTCTACATAGTTATCATTGAGATATCATTAGAAAAATTTGAAATCCACATTATTATTTATAAACCAAATTATATTAATTTTATAGATCATTGGTATTTATAAATTCCAATTTCTTCCTCTACTTCCATCTACATGCAAAAAATTTTTCTTCTATTTCTGATTTCTGATATTACTGTTTGAATTAATACCATTAATTCTGGCAAAAATGAAAATTATGGATTTCTTTGCATACATTCAAAAGCAGAAAGCCACTTAAGAACACAAACTATTAAATCTTGATAAACCCCACCATAAGTCAAAATAAATTGACAAGTTGTATATCAGGCTACATGCATCAAAATATCATAATACTTCATCATTAAATGCCATAATTTTATGGGTTCATGCTTATACCTATTTGTATCTGTTATGTTATGACATCAAATTGAAAAATAACAAATGTAGTCCAAACTTTTCTGTCACAATAGTTCATAACAACTTGTTTTATTTTTCCATAAATTGAATGATTGTGTTTGAGTTCTATAAAACACTCCATGCAACAAAAGTGAAATATTGAGATGATATTTAATGTGTTCCTGAATATAGACCCTGTCTCTGTGTCAATGTTAATGTGAATAAAACTCATCCTTAAGACAAGAAATAAACTTAAGGTGAAAACATAAAAACTACCGTTTTGTAATGGGTGGCTGTTGATAAAGATTTTATAGCAAAGTAAACCAAGAGAGATACACACATACACACACGCACTGTAAATATATATATATTACACACACACATATATAGGCGTATATATACTTATTTTTATATTATTTTATATACTTATTTTATTTACTATTATATATACATGTACTTATTTCTAAGTATATAAATTATAGTGTGACTAATAAACAGTGAGAGACATAAAAGAAATACAAAATAGTCCGTATATAATCTTCTGGGTTGGCTTAGCATTTTTTTCAGTAGGAATATCCATTTTAGTCTTTGGATAATTTTTTTCCATCTGCTTTATTGTTGAGTGGGAGATTGCTAAGAAATAGCAGAAAGCCTAAGATTTCAATTCAAAACAAAATTGTATTCAAACAAATGATCTAGTCTTTGGTTCATATGATTAGAATACTGAAATTGTAATTATAATCACCTTAATTCTAAGTGTCAATTGATCATTACCATATTAATTGACAATGATGGAGCCAGAGATTTAGTTAGATTCTTTGTCATTGTCACCTAAAGAAAGTAAGCAGCACTTTAAAAATAAAGTCATATTTCTTCCCTTTCCACCTTCTTAATTTCCCCCTACTTTATGCTATTATTTGGATGCTGCCTTAAGGCTACATCACTGCTGAAGACTGGGGAAGACTGATCTAGAAGACTGTCAATCCTATTCCTAATTGGCTATAACAGTCACTGAATCAGGCCCTCCTCACCTGAGGTTTTCATACATTCCTTTTGCAGAATATATAGGCCCCTATACTCAAAAAGTTGGACAGCACGCTTGGTAATCAGATAGCATTCATTATTTGCTTTTTAAATAGAAGCACCTTGAGGACTTCTAAAATTTGGAGGAAAGAGAGAGAAGGTGGCCCAATATATCTATGTAAAATGTTCATAGCTCAAAATTTAGAAGCATGTTTCTGATTAAAATATTGTCCTCATTCAAAAACATAGGTAATTTGGAAAAATAAGCATTGATGGATAGTATACTGTATAGTACCTATAGTAAAAGTGTGTTTTGAACCTGTACCCTCAGTTTGTCTAGCTTGCAACATATGAGTAATCACAAATCATCCCACAATGTAAGTTAGACAAAAGGGCAGGAAGTAATTACATGTGTGGGATAAAATTACCTGGGAAATTTCTATATCTTCAATACTATTTATCAGTGTTAGAATTCAAAAGTCTTTTAGAAAAACTAAAATTGATTTGAAATAACCAATTTTAATGGCTTTGATCTTCTCAATGAACTTATCTCCTGACACACAGTGGCAGAGAAGGGGCAAGTTGATTGCCTTTTGTGATGAAAAGAAAATAAGATTTAGTTGAAAGTAGAGAAAATGAAAGTGTCTATGTCTTCTGTTCCCAGAAAACTTTGGTAGGGAAAAGGAAGGTAGAGATAGGTGAGGTAGATGGTTAATTATATATGCATATTCAAGATTCCTTTCTCTGGACCAAAATAGCAAAGAGGACGGATGTGATAGATAGGTTGAATATAAAGTCAAAATTAAAGGACATTTTAGGTATTATTTCTTTTTTTTTTAATTTTTATTTATTTATTTTTCCCCCAAAGCCCCAGTAGGTAGTTGTATGTCATAGCTGCACATCCTTCTAGTTGCTGTATGTGGGACGCGGCCTCAGCATGGCGGGAGAAACAGTGCGTTGGTGCGCGCCTGGGATCCGAACCCAGGCCGCCAGTAACGGAGTGCGTGCACTTGACCACTAAGCCACGGGGCCGGCCCTAGGTATTATTTCTTATTTAAGCCTCAAAAAGAAATATATACAGTACTTATGAGACTGAATAGATATCTTTCCAGAGGATTGGTTCAGTAGGAATACCTAGATGAAAGAGTGAATGGGATTAAAACCTGATTATAGGGCTTCTGAAGTACCAGATGAATCCAATCAGAAGGAGAAAATGGAGATGCTCGAGTTACCCAGGAGCACTGACCATGTTAAGAGAGCCAACCGCAAGTTGAAAAAGCAGCAGTGCCAGCCAAGTGCAAAGGGATGGATCTAGATAACAATACCTCATTCACACCAAGAATCGAACTAGCTCCTCTGAAGTGTAGATCAGCATAAGAATCAGCACAAGGAAATGGATACTCTCATCTACAATGATACGAGGATTCACTAAGCTTTTATATTTACCCAGACATCAATGTGAGAAGGAAGAAGGGGAAGGGAAAAAGAATCACGATAGGAAATTGGAATCTTAATTAACTGAATTGTTTACCAAATAGAAAGCTATATAAATAAAATGGAGAGGAAGATCACTTGCCCAGCCTAAAAATTCAGCTTGCCAAGCCTGCCTCAATTGTTTCAATAGGGGTTAAGACCAGAGTCAGATTTACAATGAAGACAATGAAGCTTAGGCTCCAGGGTCCTTCACTTGCATGGACCGGGTCCACTACATTTCCAAGGAGACTCTATCAGAAAAGGGTGGGGAATAGCTGCCTCTCCTCTATTTCATCATGTTATACCAGAAAATTCATGCTGATATTCAGAATAATATTAATAAATGTATATACATAAAACTTAATAATTTTAATGGTTTTATTTTTCTTAATATTGCATAAATTTTAGACCACACGAAACCTATTCAAGAGGGAACACTAGGTTGTGAGATTAAGAATACGTCTTCTAGGACTCCTACTCTCCAGGAATGGGACTGAAATGGAGCCTCATGCTACAAATAAGATGCAGATTCCTCAATCTACTCCATCAACAGGCATCAAGAGGAAATGGTTCTTACTTGAAGAAAGACCTGACCTCTTATGACCTCCTTGCTTCCATCAACAGAAGTCAAGAGAGAGTTCCCCATGCTTGAAGCAAGTCTCAATATTCTCTAGCATGGGCCAATGGTGATTTCTTCAGTCATGGGATACTGTATCTCACTGGGAAGCGTAGGCTACCAACATTTCTCATCCTATAAAGCTCCAAGTTGCAGAGGCTAAATTCCAAGTAAGTTTGACCTACAGTCAGGGGATGCTTTGCTCCACATAGCCACTACTCAGAGCGCAAAGTCTCAATCCCAGATGAAACAGGCTAAAAATACCGGGGTCTTGATTTTTTCCCCCAGCTCACTCATAGAGAACAAGGTCAAGAATGGAAAAGGCAGCTGAGAAGACCATAGACTCTTGCCCCAGCTAATTGTTCTGCTCATAAAGCAGGGAGGGTGGTCAATTTGAGATAATTGACCCATTGTCTTCAACGTAACTCGAGTGCAGTGGTGTAGATATTTTTGCAAGGAGAGATATAGACCATAAGAACACAAGCCCAAAGTTCTCCCCAAATGTACTGACTTTATTTGAAAAAAAGCTTGGGGAAATTCAAGATAAAGGATTGTCTCAATAACAATGAAGATTTGCTGGTAAGCAATTAAGAGAGGACTGATATCTACATTAGAGCAACAAGATAAATCACAGGCCAGACAGTTTACAAGAGAGAGAGAACCAGGGAAATAAGACAGCTAAGAAAAGCCCTCTTGGGGTGAGAAAAAACCTTAATAACTTGACTAAAAAACTACTCTGAAAAGGAGTAGAAATTTATTTGGATTTGATTTTGGAGCAATTTGTGCCACAGTAAATTTTCAAAATCAATAGAGCAATCAGGTGGTAATTAATAGAAACTTAAAGCTGAGTGTAATAAGGGCAGAGGCAAGAAGCTTAAGAACGAGATCAAACAAAGAAAGTCCTGCTAAAACCACTATCATCCCAGGATGACTGTGTATGCCCAAGGCTGAACCCCCTGAAGGGTAACATTAGAACCCTCGCAATGAAGGAGAAATAGAATTCACTAAAATAGTCCAGCCAAATCGTTAAACAAACAAAAAATTAAACATCAACAAAAACAAGCCTGGGGATAAGGGGATCAGGATCCAGAGTTGGTAGAATATATTGCATGAAATGTCAATTTTTCAATAAAACATCATGAGACATGCAAAGAAACAGGGAAGTGTGGCACATACATGGGGGAAAAATAGGCAGCAGAAACTGCCTGTGAGAAGACCCATATTTCAAATTTAGCTAACAAAAACTTCAAAGTAATCACTATAAATACGTTCAAAGAATTAAATAAAACCATGATTAAAGGAGGAAAGGAAGATATGATGTCTCATCAAAAAATAATATAAATAAAAAGATAGAAATTATTTAAAAAATGGAAACTCTAGAGTTGAAAAGTATGTTAAGCAAAACAAAAAATTTATAGAGAGGTTTAACAGTAGATTTGAACTAGCAAGAAAGAGTCATCAAACTTAAAGAGAGATTGACAGAGATTATGTAATCTTAAAAACATAAGGAGGAGATCCTTGTCAAGACAGCAGCGTAGGCAGACTATGAATTCACCTCCTCCCACGGACACAGTCAATTTACAACTACTCTTGGAAAAATTACCCCTGAGAGAGAACTGAAAATTGGATATGAGGACCTCCTGCAACAAATGACAATCCTAACTGAGGTGGAAGAGACAGAAATTCCCTTCTGGAGAGAAAAAACACCACCTTCATAAGCTGCAGTGCTTCACGGCCACCTGGGAGCAGCCCAAAGGTACGCAGCCCTCCCTGGAGGAGTGGGGACCTTAGCCAGGGACTGTGCCTGCTGTAGACATTTTTTGGACCCAGCACAAGCAAGACGAGTGGCATAATATCTGACTTTGCTTGCTACTAAAACATTGGGGAGTACCCCCAGAAAAGAAATTAAAACCAGTGCTAAAAGGGCCCATGCAAAAACTCACCCATTTCAGGAAGCAACCTAAAATCAGCAGAAAGAAAGGTGCACAGCCCTTTGGGGAAAAGAGACTCACCTGATAGGCCCTGAGTGCATCTCAGTGAGAGGTGAGACCTCTCCAGGGACTGAGACATTGTTGGCAGCCATTGCTGTGACCCGGTGTGGGTGTGCTGACATAGACTCTGGCAGACACCATTGGCGTTCTCCCTGGGGTTTCCTAGCCCAGGGTCTGCCCCACCCACTAGAACACTGATTTAATCCAGCTCAGCCAAGGCAGGCAGCCCACCCTAAGGACTGGCTCCACCTAACAACAAGCCCTCGGGCAACTTGTGGGCTTGCTAAGGGAGCTGCCTGGATTGTCCATAGCCTGGGGACTGGGTCCACCTCTGTAGGGCAGGGTGTGTGTAAGGAGCAGGGGGAGAGTGTGGGGTGATGGTGGAGAGTGTGGGGCTCCTGCTTTGGAGAGACTGGGTCTACTTCAGGAGGTCAGGGCACACGCACGGGGCAGGACTGTGTTGACTGTGTGTGTGGACCTGTGAGCAGTGGGGCTTGTCAGCTGCAGAAGACTTGTGCTTCTCAAAGAGCGACATAGGGGGTTGGCCCCACCTTCCAAAGCCTGAAACAATTGGGTGTTCCTGTGCCTGTGGCCAGCCCCACCCAGTTGCAATCCTCAGAGAGTTGACAAGGGACATAAAGGCTAGAGACTTATAGCAATTATAAGCCCCTGAGCCTAACAACCTGCTACACTGGGGGCCTACTCACTTAATAGAAATATAGCAACAGGAATGTGCTATTAGACCTTGCAGCCAACTGTGCTGGGACACCCCACACCAGATAAAGAGACTGAAGGGCCCACAACAACTACACGCAGCTGAGCATTACAACAGCTGGTCAGGGGCATAGCTCAGACTCCCTGGGCACCTATGGGAAGATCAACCCCGCCACAATAGAAGAACACATGTACCCCACACAGGGGTCACTCCTGGAACATTTGCAACTGGAAAGGAGAGGGAAGCACACTGCCAGGCCTCCTAAGGCATTACTTATATAAGGTCAGCTCTGGAAGAGCAGATGTAGTTGAGCTGCCTAATACATAGACACAAGCACAGGGAAAAAGGCAAAATGAGGAGGCAAAGGAATACTTTCCAGGTAAGGGAACAGGACAAAACTCCAGAAAAAGAACTAAGCGAAACAGAAATGAACAACCTACCTGGCAGAGAGTTCAAACAAAGAGTGTTAAGGATGCTCACTGATCTAGGGAGAAGAATGGATGAACTCAGTGAGAATGTCAACAAAGAAATGGAAGATATAAAAAAGAACCAATCAGAAATGAAGAATACAGTACTGGAAATGAAAAACTCACTAGAGGGACTCGAAAGCAGAGTAGAGGATACAGAAGAACAGATCTGCGAGCTGGACAAAAGACTAGAAGAAATCACCCAAGCTGAACAGATAAAAGAAAAAATAATTTAAAAGAGTGAGTACAGTCTAAGGGACCTCTGGGACAACATCAAGCTCACTAACATCCATGTTATAGGTGTCCCAGAAGGAGAAGAGCGAGTCAAAGGGGCAGAGAATCTATTTCAACAAATAATAGATGAAAACTTCCCTAACCTAAGGAAGGAAACAGACATCCAGGTACAGGAAGCACAGAGAGCACCAAACAAGATAAACCAAAAGAGGCCCACACCAAGACACATCATAATCAAAATGTCCAGAATTAAAGATAAAGAGAGATCCTAAAAGCTACAAGAGAAAGATAAGTGACATACAAAGGAAACCTCATAAGGCTATCAGCTGACTTCTCAGCAGAAACCTTACAGGCTAGAAGAGAGTGGCATGATATATTTAAAGTGCTAAAAGGAAAAATACCTACAGCCAAGAATACTCTACCCAGCAAGGTTATCATTCAAAATGGAAGGAGAGATAAAAAGTTTCCCAGACAAGCAAAAATTAAAGGATTTTGTCACCAAGAAACCAGTACTACAAGAAGTGCTAAGGGGATTTATTTAAGGGGAAAAGAGAAGACCACAAATAGGAAAAATTATCTATTTCCATGATAAGAGGGCAATGGATATAAATGCACAAAAAAGAGGTTAGATATGATATCAAAAACATAAAATGTGGGAGGAGGGGAGTTAAAGAGTAGAGCTTTCAGACAGAGGTCAAACTAAAGAGACCATCAACTTAATAAAGATTCTTATATACGTAGGTTACTGTATATGGACCTGATGGTAATCACAAACCAGAAATCTATAAAAAATACAAAAAAATTAAGAGAAAGGAACCCAAACATAATACTAAAGAAAGCCTTCAAAGCACGAAGGAAGAGAGCAAGAGAAGAAGAAAGGAGGGGCCGGCCCGGTGGTGCAAGCAGTTAAGTGCGTGAGCTCTGCTGTAGCAGCCTGGGGTTCGCTGGTTCGGATCCTCAGGCGTGCAGTGACACTCTGCTTGGCAACCCATGCTGTGGCAGCGTCCCATATATAGTGGAGGAAGATGGGCATGGATGTTAGCCACTGCCAGTCTACCTCAGCAAAAAGAGAAGGATTGGCAGATGTTAGATCACAGCCGTTCTTCCTCACCAAAAAAATAAATAAAAAGAAGAAGAAGAAAGGAACAGTGAAGAACAACTAAAACACCAAGAAAAAGAGTTAAAAAATGGCAGTAAATACATACTTATCAATAGCTACTTTAAATGTCACTGGACTAAATGTTCCAATTAAAAGGCATAGGGTGGCTGAATGGATAAAAAAACAAGACCCATATATATGCTGCACACAAGAGACACACTTCAGACCTAAAGACACTCACAAACTGAAAGTGAAGGGGTGGAAAAAGATACTCCATGCTGACGGCAATGAAAAGAAAGCTGGGGTAGCAATACGCATATCAGACAAAATAGATTTTAAAACAAAAGCTGCAAAAAGAGTCAGAGAAGGGCACTACATAATGATCAAGAGAAAAATCCAACAAGACGGTAGAACACTTGTAAATATCTATACACCCAATTCAGGAGCACCTAAATATATAAAGCAATTATTAACAAACATAAAAAGAGAAATAGACAGTAACACAATAATAGTAGGGTACTTTAACACTCCACTTAAAGAAACAGATAGATCATCCAAACAGAAGATCCATAAGGAAACATTGGCCTTAAATGACACACTAGAAGAAATGGACCTAGTAGATATATAGAGAACATTCCATCCAAAAACAGAAGAATACACATTCTTTTCAAATGCACATGAAACATTCTCCAAGATTGATCATGTATTAGGCCACAAAACAAGTCTCCATAAATTTAAGAAGATTGAAATAATACCAAGCATCTTTTCTGACCAGAATGCTATGAAACTAGAAATCAAATATAGGAGGAAAATCAGAAAAACCACAAATATGTGGAGACTAAACAAAATGCTACTGAGCAACGATTGGGTCAATGAAGAAATTAAAGGAGAAATAAAGAAATACTTGGAGACAAATGAAAATGAAAACACAGCATGCCAGAATTTATGGGATACAGCAAAAGCAGTTCTAAGAGGGAAGTTTATAGCAATACAGGGCTATCTCAACAAACAAGAAAAATCTCAAATAAACAATCTAACAATGCACCTAAAGGAACTGGAAAAAGAAGAACAAACTAAACCGAAATTCAGTAGAAAAAGGGAAATAATAAAAATCAGAGCAGAAATAAATGAAATAGACACCAAAAAATAATACAAAAATTAATAAAACAAAGAGCTGGTTCTTTAAAAAGATAAACAAAATTGACAAACCTTTAGCTAGACTCACAAAGAAAAAAAGAGAGAAGCCTCAAATAAGTAAAATTAGAAATGAAAGGGGAGAAATTACAACGGACACCACAGAAATACAAAAGATTATAAGAGAATAATATGAAAAGCTATATGCCAACCAATTTGACAATCTGGAAGAAATGGATAAATTCTTAGAATTATACAACCTTCCAAAACTGGATCAAGAAGAAATAGAGGGGTGGCCCCGTGACTTAGCGGTTAAGTGCGCACGCTCCACTACTGGTGGCCTGGGTTCGGATCCCGGGTGCAAATTGATGCACCGCTTCCCCAGCCATGATGAGGCGGCGTCCCACATACAGCAACTAGAAGGATGTGCAACTATGACATACAACTATCTACTGGGGCTTTGGGAAAAAAAAAAGGAAGATGATTGGCAATAGATGTTAGCTCAGAGCTGGTCTTCCTCAGCAAAAAGAGGAGGATTAGCACGGATGTTAGTTGAGGGCTGATCTTCCTAACAAAAAAAAAAAAGAAGAAATAGAGAATTTGAATAGACCAATCACTAGTAAGGAGATTGAAACTGTAATCAAAAACCTCCCCAAAAATAAAAGTCCAGGACCAGACAGTTTCCCTGGTGAATTCTACCAAACATTCAAAGAAGACTTAATACCTATCCTTGTCAAATTCTTCCAAAAAATTGAGGAGTGGGGGAAGCTCCCTAACTCATTCTATGAATCCAACATTACCCTGATACTAAAACCAGACAAGGACAACACAAAAAAAATAAATTACAGGCCAATATCACTGATGAACATCGATGCAAAAATCCTCAACGATATACTAACAAATCACGTACAACAATATATTAAAAAGATTATATACCATGATCAGGTGGGATTTATTCCAGGGATGAAAGAATGGTTCAACATTTGCAAATCAATCATGATACACCACATTAATAAAATGAAGAATAAAAATCACATGATCATCTCAATAGATGCAGAGAAGGCATGTTACAAGATACAGCATCCATTTATGATAAAAACTCTGAAAATGGGTATAGAAGGAAAGTAGCTCAACATAATAAAGGCCATATATGACTAATCCACAGCTAATATCATCCTCAATGGTGAAAAACTGAAAGCTATCCCTCTAAGAACAGGAACCAGACAAGGATGACCACTCTCAGCACTCCTATTAAACATAGTACTGGAAGTCCTAGCCAGAGCAATCAGGCAAGAAAAGGAAATAAAAGGGATCCAAATTGGAAAGGAAGAAGTGAAAATGTCACTATTTGCAGATGATATGATTTTATATACAGAAGACCCTAAAGAATCCACCAAAAAACTTTTAGATGTAATAAACGAATACGGTAAAGTTTCAGGATACAAAATCAACATACAAAAATCAGTTGTATTTCTATACACTAACAAGAAAGTAGCAGAAAGAGAAATTAAGAATACAATCCCATTTACAATTGCAACAAAAAGAATAAAATACCTAGAAATAAACTTAACCAAAAAGGTGAAAGATCTGTACACTGAAAACTATAAAACATTGCTGAAAGAAATTGAAGAAGACACAAAGAAATGGAAAGATATTCTGTGCTCTTGGATTGGAAGAATTAACATAATTAAGATATCTGTACTTCCTAAAGCAATCTATAGATTCAATGCAATCCCTATCAAAGTTCCAACAACATTTTTCACAGAAATAGAACAAAGAATCCTAAAATTTATATGGAACAGCAAAAGACCCCGAATAGCTAAAGGAATCTGGAGAAAAAAGAACAAAGCTGGAGGTATCACACTCCCTGATTTCAAAATAGACTACAAAGCTATAGTAACCAAAACAGCATGGTACTGGCACAAAAACAGACACACAGATCAATGGAATAGAATCGAAACCCAGAAATAAACCCACACATCTATGGACAGCTAATCTTTGACAAAGGAGCCAAGAACGTACACTGGAGAAAGGAAAGTCTCTTTAACAAATGGTGCTGGGAAAACTGGACAGCCACATGCAAAAAAATGAATATAGACCATTATCTTACGCCATACACAAAAATTAACTCAAAATGGATTAAAGACTTGAATGTAAGACCTGAAACTATGAAACTTCTAGAAGAAAACATAGGCAGTATGCTCTTCGATTTCAGTCTTAGCAACATATTTTCAAGCACCATGTCTGACCAGGCAAGAGAAATGATAGAAAAAATAAACAAATGGGACTACATCAAACTAAAAAGCTTCTGCACAGCAAAGGAAACCATCAGCAAAACGAAAAGACAACCTAACAATTGGGAGAAGATGTTTGCAAATCATACATCTGATAAGGGGTCAATGTCAAAAATATATGAAGAACTCATGCACCTCAACAAGAAAAAACTAACAACCCAATTAAAAAATGGGTGAAAAACCTGAACAGACATTTCTCCAAAGAAGATATACAGATGGACAACAGGAACATGAAAAGATGTTCAGCATCATTAATTATCAGGGAAATGCAAATCAAAACTATAATGAGATGTCACCTCACACTGGTCAGAATGGCTATAATTAACAAGACAGGAAACAAGTGTTGGAGAAGATGTAGAGAGAAGGGAACTCTCATACACTGCTGGTGGGAGTGCAAACTGGTGCAGCCACTATGGAAAACAGTATGGAGACTCCTCAAAAAGTTAAGGATAGAACTACCCTATGATCCAACTATTCCACTGCTGGGTATATATCCAAAGAACATGAAAACACCAATGCTTAAAGATACATGCACACCTGTGTTCATCTCAGCATTATTCATAATAGCCAAGATGTGGAAGCAACCTAAGTGCCCATCAATGGACGAATGGATAAAGAAGATGTGGTATTTATACACAATGGAATACTACTCAGCCATAAGAAACAGTGAAATTCAGCCATTTGTGACACCATGGATGGACATTGTAGGTATTATGCAAAGTGAAATAAGTCACAGGGAGAAGGTCAAATACCGTATGATCTCACTCATTAAGTAGTAGATAATAACAACAAACAAACACATAGAGATTGGATTGGTGGTTACCAGAGTGGAAATGGGGAGGGAGGAGGGTGAAAGGGATAATTAGGCACATGTATGTGTTGATGGGTTGTAATTAGTTTTTGTGTAATGAACATGAGAACATGATGTAATCCATGCAGAAATAGAAGTATAGTGACATACACCTGAAATGTATACAATGTTATAAACCAATGTTACCACAATAAACCAAAAAAAAAAAAAAAAAAAAAGAACAGAGGGGAAAAAAAAAATGAAGAGAGCCTCAGAGAAATGTGGGACACCATTAAGCATACTAAGATACATATAATGGGAGTATCAGAAGGAGAGGAGAGAGAGAGAAAGGGATAAAAAAATTAATCAACAATAACTAAAAATTCCCAAATTTAATGAAAAACATTAATATACATATTCAAGAAGTTCAATGAAGTGAAAGTGGGATAAAAGCAGGGAAATCTACGCTCAGACACATCATAATAAAAATATTGAAAGACAAAAAGAAAATTTTAAAAACAGTAAGAGAAAATGATTGAGGTAGAAGGAACTCCAATAAAATTAACTGACATCTCATCAGAAACAATGGAAGCCAGAAGGCCTTAGGACGACATATTAAAATGATTTCTCTTGCAGTCCTTTAAAATAGTGATTGTTTTTTCTCCCTTAGTCTTCATACACTGGAACCAAAGCTGAGTTAGGAGTCATTTTTGCTTTTCATTGTTGCTTCCAAACTTTTCTCCTTCTCTCCTCTCCAGATTCTTCCAGCTTTGAATCCCATGTTATCAGAATACATTAACTATCCTTTTTTTTTTGAGGCATCTACTGCCCCTATTTTATGCCTCCTCATTTTTTCACATTTTTTCTCTAATTTATGAGTCACTTATGATAATACTCATGTCTTAATTCTTTGTAAATTTAGTTTTTACTTTGATAATCATTCCAACACCCTGGCTTCTCAATTCCTTGATTTCTTCCCCTCCAATAACCTTTTCCACCATTTACCTCAGCTGCTTACACCCATGATCATAACTTAGACTCTGTCATTACTAATAATCTCACTTTGTTTCATCCCACTTTCTGGTGGCAACATCTTGTTTTATCATCTCACTCCTGCTAGTACTCTGATTCCAGCATTACTTTAACCACATCACGGCCTATAATCTATTGAAGCTAGTACTTTTTCACCTTTATTTACCTACCTCTGATATCCTCATTTCCCTTCTTAATCAGTTTAAATTACATGGTCAATTACAATCATCACTACCTTTTTAGACAGATCAACTCTTTTTCATTCTTTTCACATTGTATCATGCTCCCTGGGCAAGAACTATAGTTAAATAAAATTCAGTGTTTATTTTATGGCGACATTGTGCAGGTGAATATAGCTGAAGAAAAAAACAGTCATACAGATTATTTTCACTTTGCATTCATGAACAAACACTTAAATTGAAACTTTAATGCTGCCTGGCAACTGCACTATATTACCCTGATGCATTCACTCTCCTACTCTGTCTGTTGACAACTTTATGTCTTTTCTTCTCATCTGAAATCTCAGACACTTCCTCCCCCTCCTCATTCTCAGACTGAGAAAATTGAAATAAGCAGAAGAAAACATCTGCAAACTTCCATAACTCACATTTTCACTCATATATTCTTCCTTTCATTATATTGCTAGAAATAAACTCTTCCATGCTCCTAATTAAAGCCAACCCCTCTACTTGTGTGCTAGATCTCATCTCTATTCACCTGCTTAAGAACAACAGTCTGCAAATTCTCTCATTTCTTTTTCCTATAATAACATTATCTCTCTTTATTAGGTCATTTCTACCAACACATAGATATACTTCCCATCTTAAAACAAAAACAAACAAATTAAACTTCTTTAGACCCTACCTCCTCATCCATTACCACCTATTTCTCTATTCTTCATTTTAGTGAGACTCCTCTGAATAGTTGACTATCCTATGTTCATTTTTTCTTTTCTTATGCTCTTGTAAACTCAGTCTAAACAAATTTTGCTTTTACTTCTCTACTCAAACGCCATTTGACAGTGCCATCTGTGGCTTTCACATTGTTAAACACTATATTAAAGCCTCAATCTATAACTTACTTGATCTCTCAGCAGAAATCTTGAAATACTTTCTTCACTTGGCTTCCATGACATCAAGTACTCGTGATACTCTTCCTACTCAATTAGCTGTGGGCTCTTTTCCCTTAATATTCATTTTCTACTGGACTCATTTATTTTACCTCTTCTATTCTCTAGCCATTCTCATTTCATGGTGATTTCATATAGTCTCCTGGTTTCAAAAAGTATTTATATGATGATAACTCCAAAATTTTTACCTCTAACTTGATCTTACACCTAAAGTTGAGACTTGACTGTTTGAATGCCTACTCAACATCTCTATTTAGGTATAAAAATACATCTTAAACTTAACGTACTTTAATCTGAACCCGTTAGATTCACTTGATCTAAACCTATGGAGACTCACATTTTTTCTTATCTCATTTAACCATTGCAGGTTATCAGGTCAAAAACACTGGAACATTTCTTGAATCCTCTTTGTTTTGTAAGTCATGGTCTAGCCATCAGGACATCCTATTAACTTTCCTTTCAAGATATCCAGAATATGACTATTTCTTACCATTTCCACTGACTCCACCCAGTCTAGACACCATCATATCTCCCTTGGATTATTGTGGCAGCCTCTATCTGGTTTTCCTGCTTCCATCTTTGTCTCCTATCATCTATTTTTGCTTCAACAGCCAGTGCAAACCTTTAAAAAATCATAAAGTCATATTATGTAATGATTATGCTCAAAAACCTTCAGTGTCTCACCATCTTTCAGAGAATAAGTCAAAATCTTTACTGTGGCCTACAAGACTACATGATCTACCCCTTCTTTCACCTTACCTCTCTGACCTCAGCTCCTACTATTTTGCTATTTACTCTCTCCTCTCTACTCACACTGGCTTCCTATGTATTCCGAGCACCTGCCATATATGTTCCCTTCTCAAGGCCATGCCCTGGCTGTTTCCTTCCTTGTAATATTCTTCCCCCAATCTCATTGCTCACTGCTCATCTACTTCAAATTTTTACTCCAATTTAATCTTGTGGATAGAAGCTACCCTGACCTCTCCAATTAAAATGTACTCCTATTCTCCTTTATCTCTTGGATTTTTTCCATAGTACTCACTACATTTTAGCATATTATATACTTGCTTAATATATACATTGTTAATTGATTCCTCCCCCTACCAGAATATGAGCTTCATGAGCTCAGTGTTTTTGCTTGTTTTATTTACTATTGTGTCTCTATCTCTTAAAATAGTGTCTGTCATATAGTACATTCTCAATATTTCTTTATGTAATTAATGAATAAATACAATTTTTGCTCGACATTCAAAAAATATTTAAACAGGATCAGATTGAGATGCTTTTATTTGGTAAGTGTCCTCTCAAGTACTTCATCACAACCTAATAGACGGAACTCATGAGGAAGACTAGATTGGTTATAGAAATATAGGAACCAATAAAGTCACATTCTCTTTTCATGTTAGAATCAGTTGTGTATGTGTGTGAGTCTGTAAATTTTGACTGCATAAAATGTAGGTGCCCGTCTAGTATTCCTAGGAATGTATTTGCAAAGTACAACCTTGTTACATGTTGATTATATATCCTAAACTAGAGAACAAAGTCACCTTGAGGCCAGAACTTGCAAGAGAAATGTTTGCAGAGATTGATTCATTATAATCAATATAAGGAAATAGAAGGACATGAAAGTTACCTAACTGGTCTACTTGCCTGGACATTGAATTTTTCAGAGGAGAAAATCTAATTCTAGGAGTAGTAACTCAGGCACTATGTGTAATGCACTGGGACAAATCTAGAGAGAATCTATTTTGGGGAAAATCTAGTTGCCTCAGTGAACCATGAAAGAGAACTCAGTAATGTAGAAACTACAGTTATTTTGGCAAGTATCAGGAAGACAGAGAATGTAGACATACGGGTTTCAGGAGAGAAAACTGATTCCACATAGGTTTCCTTTTTAATCTACACGTGGAAGTCAGAGACAGAACAGTGATTATTTCAAAAAGGAGAGAGATTGGACTTGATGCCTAATCTGCTTTCTGTTGACTTTGTTCACTTCACTTAGAGACATTTTCCCATATAATAGTGATGTCAAACCACCCAAACACAGTTTTAAGTCAATTTTAATTTTGCTTGATAATATGGTTTGACTGTTTGGAGGATCAGCGCTGCTATTAGAAGGAAGTTAAGCCTACAGGAAATATAAACCTCCAATGGTAAGAGTTAAGATTTTCAGTCACTACCTTGGATGCCTTGGGAGAACATGGGGACAAACAAATTGATAAATAAATAGATTCTTGGAAAGAGGGGCACCAAGAAAAGCTTGAGTTCCCTTTATGGAAGCACAAATGCTTATCTGGGGAGTAATTATTAGGGATGATAATTTTGGATCTTCTCTTATTGTAAAGCTGGTTTCTGTCTTTGCTCTCTTTCCACCATTATGTTCTCCAGGGAAGAGAATTGGTAAAATGTCCCCTCTGAACAGAGAAAGATAGTATACATGAGAAGTATCTACTAGGTAAAGGAAGAGAAAATCCAGCTTTATCTGCCCACTTGGAGTTGTGGGTAGGTAGGAGAAACATGTCATCAAGTACATGTGTCTTGGATTCTCCTCTCTTGACCAAACCCCCAGAGGAGCAGATAAAATAGATTGAGGGAAACATCAAAAGCAGAAGGGCTCTGTTGCTCTGATCCCTGTTTTGATCCCTGGAGTGAGAGAGAGACACCATCATGTAAGACGGCCTTGTGCCAAAATGACAAGTGGGGAAATAAATCTGAAGAAGCTGTTGAGAAGTACAACTAGATATGTGATTGTGTATACATTTAGACAAGCTTTCTCTATCTTTCCCACCTTTTACTAGTAACAAATATCTGAGGCTCAGAAATAAGTAATTTGTTCAAGGTCACAGGCTTAGCTAATGGCAGGACTGGTAACCAACCCCAGAATCCTGACCTAGTCCATGACCTTCCAACTCCTCTAGAATTCTTCTTTACTATACCCTTCCAAACTCAGCCATTTTTTCCATACAACCCATGAGTAAGTATTTTCTTTAAGTCTTGCTAAAATATAATCTCAACCCCTCTCACACCACCACCAAACACATACTTATCTAAATACACATATTAGGCATTTTTTAAAGATAATTAATCTGTATCTATATAACAAGGATTATAAAATATACTCTCCAAAACATTATCTCCAAAGGGAATCACTTAAATACCAATCAGAAATTAATTCGTCAAGCTTAGTGTCAGGACAATTCTCAAAACAACAGAATGTTTGGTTTCTTGCATATGGAGGGTAGTCAATAAATGTTGGATTAAAATAGGAAAAAAAAAAGAAATCCACTATTTGTTTTTCAGCTAGGCAAAGTAAAATGATTATTGTAATAAATAGATAACCTTTGCCATAAAATAGTTCCATTTTCATCAATGTGTAAAAATAGAATATCTTTAATTGACAGATTGGAACTCTGTCTTCTGTATAGAGCTTATCTCTTAAAACACAGACATTATTTCTGATTCCATAGAGGATGGAATAAAAGGGACTGAATTACTCTTCTGCATCAAATAAAAATAAAGCAAACAAAAAAACCAGACATAATATATGAGAAATGGTTAGGCCACTGGACATCAGGCATCACATCCTTGAGAGATGTGAGACAAATGATGTGAGCCTTACGATTGCTCCAGGTTACTGCCTTGGGAGAATTTCCAGGCCACAGTGCAGGGAGGGAAAATACAAGTGAGCCTGAAAGACTCCCTGTTTGAGGAGACAGAACTGAAAGTTTAGTAAAACCCAAGTGGCTAGAATTCATAGGACAGAGTACTAGAAAGGAGAGAACTGCATGGAGAGATAACTCCAGTGATTTGTAGAGGGCTCTCCTTGAATATTCAGCAGAGTGATGATCAGCATGTACATGTTCAGGAAATTACCATGGGCTGGAAAAAGAATCACCAGAGGATTAGAGGAAAAAGTGTCAAGTGCTCACTCAGGGCTGATAATAATTCCTGTTCCCTCTAGTCAAACTAGAAAACTTCATGATTCATGGGACATTGGGTAGAGTGCACAAAAGGATCTTTCTTTATTAGTGGGAAATAATTAGTACAAGATTCAGTGCTGCTTTGGTATTTCCTAATAAATTGTAAAAGCAAGACCCAAAAGGATCTAACCGTATCCAAGTAACTTAAGTGCATCCTAGAACAAAGCTCAAGAGTATTTATAGGAATGCAAAAATACCAGCACATAATGGTAAAATTTACAATGTCTAATATCCCATCAATGATTACCTGGCATGCCAACAAGTGGGAGTATTCTACCCATATCAGGAGGAAAAACCAAGAAATCAAAACTGAGCCAGAACTAATACATATGTTAGAATTAGTAGACAAGGACACTAAAACAGTTATTATAACTGTATTCCAGGTGTTTAAAAGTTAAGTAGAGTCATGGAAGATATTAAAAAAGGACTCAAACTGATCCTCAAGAGATGAAAATTATAGTGCCTATGATGAAAAATACAGTGGATGGGATTAACAGGAGATTAGACATTGCATAGGAAAATATTTATGAACTTCAAGATATAACAATATAAACCATGCTGAGTGAGATGCAAAGAGAAAAAATAATTAAAAAATTAAAAGAACATCACTGAATTGTGGGGCAACTTCAAGCAGCATAATATACGTGCAACTGGAGTCCCTGATGAAGAGGGGAACATAAACATATTTAAATAAAAAGTGACCAAAATTTTCCTAAACTTGATAAAAATTATAAACCCACAGATTCAAGATGTTCAATAAACCCAAACACAAAAAACATGGAGAAAAATAAACAAGGCAAACTGTAATCAAATAGCTCAAAACCAGTGAAAAAAGAAAATATTAAAAGCAGCCGTATGAAAAAAAGGCACATTTTGTACAGAGGAACAAAGTTAAGGATGACAGATTTTTTTTATCAGAGACTATGCAAATGAGAAGAGTGGAGCAACATCTTTAAAGGATTGAAAGAAAAAAAATGTAAACCTAGAATTTTGTACCCAGTGGCAATAGTTTTCAAAAACAAAGGTAAAATAAAGACTTTTTCAAACATACCAAAGTTGAAAGAATTCACCAGCAGCAGACCTGTATTGTAAAAAAAAAAAAAAGAAAAAAAATTTGTAGAAAATCCTTCCAGCAGAGGGAAAATGAAATATAGACCTACACAAAAGAATGAAAAGTACTAGAAATGGCAAGTACATAGGTAAATATGAGATTTTTTTCTTATTGTTTACATTTCCTTAAAAGAAAACTAATTGTTTAAACAGAAAATTGTTTTTTTTTAAATTAATTGTTTAAATAATAATAATATATGATGTAGGATTTATTACATAAGTATGAGTAAAATGTATGACAACATTCACATAGTACCTGCAATAAGACAAATATATATATATAATTTAAAGTTTCTTATAATTTAAGGGAAGTGATATATCACTTGAAGCTAAACCATGATAAGTTAAAAATGTATATTCTCAAACTATAAACCATAAAGCAACCACTAAAATAACCAGAGCTATAGCTAATACACTAACAAAGGGGATAAAATGAAATCATAAAAAGTACTCAATCCAAAAGAAGGCAGCAAAAGAAAAAAACATAACAGATTGGACAAATAGTTAACAAAGAGAAAAAGGAAAAACTTTACAAATAGAAAGCAAAGAGAAAAAAGATAGACTTTAACCTGACCAACTCTGAAAACGCAATATTAACGAAACAACCCAATTACAAAAATGGGCAAAATATTTAAACAGATACTTCACTAAAATATAGCCCTTATATGACAAGGTGAAGAGCAAGGAATTCAAAATTCTAAGTAAAGGATATGAGGATACCTGCAATTGGACAAATGAATAAACCTGAAAATTATGACAGAAGAATATGTTTTCCACAGCTAGGTCCAGGCCAGGCTAAAGTTGTGTTTGGACAAGGTTAACTTGGTTGTCTTGCTGTGTTAGTAAGGGTTCTCCAGAGAAACAGAACCAATAGGATATGATTTTATGTGTGTACGTATGTATGTGTATATATATATATATACTTCAAGAGAACAAGAGTGAGAGCAAGACTGAGAAAAAGCAATTAGAGATTTATGTTTAAATTTATTTTAAAGGAATTGGCTCACATGACCGTGGGGGCTGGCAAGTCTGAAATTCTTAAGGAGAATAGCAGGATGGAAATTTCTGAAAGAGTTGATGTTGTAGTCTTGAATCTGAATTCAACAGGGCAGCAGGCTGGACAGTCAGGCAGGGTTTCTGTGTTGCAGTCTTAAGGATAAGATTCCTTCTTGCTTGAGAAAACTCAGTCTTTGCTCTTAAGACCTTTGGATGAGGCCCACCTATGTTATGCGGGTGATCTGATTTACTCAAAGTCTACTGACTTAAAAGTTAATACCATCTAAAAAATACCTTCACAGAAATATCTAGAGTAATATATGACCCAATATCTGGGTACTGTGATCCAGCCAAATTGACACATAAAATTAACCATCACAAATCCGCACCTTGTCAACTTGGCACCCATACACATCTCCTTTAACCATACTTAATCTCCAAATAAACATGATAACAAAGTCATACTCCTGCCTAACATGATATGATTACCCTCTACATACAATAAAGTGTGCTAACCCTTTCCCCAGAAGAGGATGCAAAGTCCTTGGATTGTGTTCACACTTCTCCCTAATATCTTGTGACTTAAATACTATAATGTAAAGAAAATACATCTTTAAAAAAGATAATAAAACTTATAGAAGGAGATAAGACAGGGAAGAAAAGAAAGATTAAACACATACATAAACATACACATACTACACACACACAAATATATTTATAAAAATTAAGAAAGAAAATTCATAAAAATTACAGTGCTCATTTCCACAATTGGTCATGTGGTCATAGCTAGTATTTATAACTACTGTCTTCTACTATCCATGACCTACTCCCTTTGCCTTCAGCCAGCACCTCAGCTTGATTGTGGATCCTCACCTGGTGGACTGACCCAAATCTTTGTTCTTGAAGGTCTGGACCATTAGTAGTCCTGCCTGGATTGGGCTGTTATAGTTTTCCATTGCCTTGAATTATAGGACATGTTAGTACTATGAGATGCTCTAAGGGATCTCCTGTATTCTAGACATACAATTCCTTACTTTCATTGTGTAGTTTCAGTCCAATTTCCCTTTGTCAATCAGGTCAATCTCATAGCAAGTACAGTAATTTCATTGTTTGCCTGTTGATTCAGAGGCCTGAGGAGCCAAAAGTTGCCAGATGGTAGTATTAACTTCCAATTCAAAAAAATCATCATTGTGTCTCCTGGTGGAAGCATTCCTCTCTTTGGAACTAACACTTCTAGACCAGAAGAGCATAATGTCATGGAGGAAGGAAGCAAAAATTTTACTAGTGGAATTCTAGCAGTAATAGTGAGTGGTGTTATTCCCATTTCCACCCCTAGAATCCTGGACCCATGAATCCCGTCTATAGGAGAAACAGCACCATGTATTGGATGCTGATATAGAGAATATACACTCTCCCAGAGAACTTTGTCCCAGCCCTGCAAGGTATTGCCACCTCACTGGCACTGAACCTGAAACTTCAATAAGCCATTCCACCATTCTATCAAGCCAGTTGTTTCAAGATGGCAGGGAACCTGGTAACACCAGTGAATTCTATGAGCCTGGGACCATTGCCACACTTCATTTGCTGTGAATTGAGTTTTTTGATCAGAAGGAATGCTATGTGTAGTACCATGATGTTGGGTAAGATATTTTGTAAGTCTGCAGATGGTAGTTTTGACGGAAGCATTGCACACAAGGAAGATAAATTTGTATCCAGAGTGTATGTCCCAGTAAGAACAAAATGCTGCCTCTTCCATGATAGAAATAGTCCAATGTAATTAACCTGCCACCAGGTAGCTGGATGATCACTCTGGAGAATGGTGCCTTACTGGGGACTCAGTTTTGGTCTCTGCTGCTGGTAGACTTGACATTCAGCAATGACCACAGTCAAGTTGGCTTTGGTGATTGGAAGGCTACGTTACTGAGCCCATGCGTACCCTCTATTCCTATCACCATGGCCACTTTTTTTTATGAGCCCATTGGATGATGACAAGGATGGCTGGAAAAAGAGGCTGATGGCATCCACAGAACAGGTCATCTTGTTCACTTGATTATTAAAATTCTCGTCTTTTGAGATCACTTTTGGTGAGCATTCACATGGGACACAAATATCTTCACCTTTTTTATTCATTCACATAGGTCTATGCACATAACTCTTCCTCAGATCTCCTTGTCACCAATCATGTTCCTGCCAGTTCCTGATCATCTAGCCAGACTATTCACCACAGCACATGAATCAGTGGCCATTTCTCTTTCCAAATAAAATGAACAACAAAGTGCACTGCTCAAAGTTCTGCCCATTCTGAGGATTTCCCTTTACCACTGTCTTTCAAAAGTGTCACAGAAAGGGGCTGGAGTAACATCTCTGTCCATTTTTAGATAATGCCTGCATATTACACAGAACCTTCTGTAAACCAACCCTAGTTTTCCCTTCCTCAATCAACTGATCATAGTGATTCCTCATGAGGGTGTAGGCATAGGCTGGAAGAGAGAAGGTAATGTAGTAAGAGTGGGGACCATGGGCATTTGGGCCACTTGCTCATGTACCTTACTTGTGCCTTCAGGGCCTGCTCAAACCCAATCTCATATATACCACTTTCATTCCATGCCATGAATGCCCAACTTTATGCCTTGGTGAGTCAGACAATATCCAGTTCATGATGGCAGCTCATGTTGTATAGAAACTCAGTGGTCCTTGGTTAAGCATTCAGTCTCTACTAAGACCCAATAGCAAGCCAAAAGCTGTTTTTCAAAAGGAGGGTAGTTACTCACCGAGGATGACAGGACTTTGCTCCACAATCCTAATGATCTATGATGTGATTCATCTATAGGAGCCTGCCAAAGGCTTCAAACAGCATGTCTATGTGGTATTACTTCAAACACTATTGGATATGCTGGATCATATGGCCCAAGTGGCAGAGAAGCTTGCATGATAGCCTGGACTTGCTGCAGAGCCTTTTTTTCTTCTTGGCCTGCCTGACTAGCAGCTTTTCAGGTCACTTGGCAACTGGGATAAAGTGGCATACCCAAATGAGGAATATGTTGCCCTTAAAATCCCAAGAAGTCCACTAGGCATTTTGCTTATTTTTTGGTTGTGGAAGTGGACAGATGCAAAAACTTATCTTTCACCTTAGAAGGGATATGTCAACGTACTCAATACCACTGGACCCTAGAATTTTCACTGTGATAGAAGGTCCCTGCATTTTTGTTAGATTTATATCCCACTCACTGACACGCAAATGTCTTACTAATAAGTCTGGAGTCATTGCTGTTTCTTGCTCACTAGATCTCATCAGCATAATATCATCAGTGAAATGGACCAGTTGACGTCTTATGGAAAGAAAAGGTTACCAAGTTTCCTGCATACTAAATTATAACATAGGACTGGAGAGTTGATATAGCCCTGAGTTAGGACTCTGAAGGTGTATTGCTGGTCATGTTAGTTGAAAGCAAACTGCCTCTGGTGTTCATTGTTAACAGATGTGGGAGAAAAAAGACATTTTACAAAACAATAGCTGTATATCAGGTACCAGTGGATATGTTAATTTGCTCAAGCAATGAAACTACATACGGTACAGCAGCTAAAACTGAAGTCACAACTTGGTTAAGCTTATGGTAATCCACTGTCATTCTCAGAGATCCATCTGTTTTTTGCACAGGCTAAATAGGCAAGTTGAATGGAGGATGTTGTGGGAATTGGCACCCCTGCAACCTTCAAGTCCTTGATGGTGGCAGTAATCTCTGCAATCTCTCCAGGAATTTGGTATTGCTTTTGGTTTACTATTCTCCTAGGTAGACTATGACAGTTCTAATGGCTTTCACTTGGCTTTTTCCACCATGGTAACCCTCACTTCACAGGTCAAGAAATCATTGTAGAGATTCTGCCAGTTTCTAAGTATGTCTATTCTGATTGTGCATTTCAGAACTGGGGAAATAACCAAAGGATGGGTTTATAGATCCACTGGACCCACTATTAGATGGACCTGAGCTAACACTCCACTGATCACCTGACCTCGATAAGCCTGTACTCTGAATGGCAGACCACAGTGGTGTTTTTGCTCTCTTGGAATTAGCGTTTAGTGCCAGTGTCCAGTAATCCCTCAAATACCTGATTATTTTATTTTCCCCAAGGCACAGTCCCTGATGAAAGATCATAGGTTCCTTTGTGGAAGCTTGTTAGTCTTTAGATTAACAGTATTAATTTTTGACTGTGTAATGGGTTCTTTCCTCATGGGAACCCCGTCTCCCCTTCATTCAATGGGGTTCTGGACATCTAAACTAGCTAAAGTCTTGGAATTGATTGGGGAGCCATGTCATCTCTTTTTATGATTCAATTTATAATTCTGTTCACTTGATCAAGAACTCTTCTGCTTACACAGATCCAACAAGAATTTATTATACTTCCCATCTATTTAATTTCTGGGAGCACCATGATGAACTAGCCAACATTTTAGGTCTCGCTGAGTCAGATTATTCTGATTACTGCTTTGACTTTGCTGTCCATTACAGTAACCATGCCCACCTTGCCTTGAGCAATTAAGTGCTACCACTTGGCCCTTGCTATCTTGGGATCCAATTATCCTCATTGGATTTAGGTTTCCCAATTCACTGGTAGTAGTTCCCTCTGTGTGGTTTCTGACCTACAAAGAAGAGCAAGCACAGAGATCTTCAAGGATGCTGGGGCTCCTCTCACAAATTTATTTCTCCCAGTTGCGGTGAAAGGCATCTCCTCTGGATGCCGCCAGGGTGTACAAGTAGATCTTAAATTACAAATCCACTCTAACATTCTTTCTAAGCCTTTGAACCCCTTCATTTACAGTATATCAAGGCAGGTCTGCATTTCAACTTAATTTAGGGTAGACCACATGTTGGTCCATGTTTCAGCCAACCAACAAAACATTTAGAGCCCTTTCTAACCCCTTAAGCCACAACATTAAATCCAGAATCTCTGTTTATTGGGTCCATATCAATAAATTTAGCCTGACCCAACTTTATGTTTCTTTCACCATTACTTCACACCCTTAATATCTATTCCCACATATATTCCCCAATTTTCTGTATAAATTGGAAAAATCAAGTAGTTCTTTTGGATTGTAACACATCTCCTCATGTGTCATGCTTTGTATCTCACTTTTTGGGATGGGCTGGAATTTGAGTCTAGTTATAGGTCTAGGAGATAATAGGGGTGGTTGGGTCAACCCTAAATAGAAAAAGGAGTGTCTTACAAGACAATCACCTATGGAAAAGCCATTATAGTTTTCTCAGGCAAAGCATGGTTAATCTCCTCAGGTGGAGGTGGAATGGCTCCTTCTACTGACAAAGAAGACTCAGCAGAATTTATAGGTTCAATATTCCCAGCTTTATCTGGATCTGCCTATATGTTACCATTTCAATATTCAGTATTCCATTCCTTCCCAATCAATGTTCTCACTTTAACAACATGTGAGGCTGAGAATTCAACTTGCATTATAATTTAGCCACTCACAGACTCTGGGTTTGTTTTTCAGCAATGTCATCTCTGCAGCTATAGGAGGTAAGAGTTCCTTTCAGGACAGACATGGAAACTTTCAGATCTTTTATTCAGCACTTGACCTGGAAATTTGAATCCCTGAAGTTACCCCTTTTTCCCCCTACTTTGTCCAGAGTAATTAGGAGAAATCAGCCAATCTCATTATACTCATTAATTTGACAAAGATGTTCTAAATTATCAAATACATGTTTACACCAAACCTCATCTATTATAAGTATCAGTTATGAGTAGGCAATGGTGATATTTTGAGTATTTCTACTGCCACATCACACCATGGGTCTCAATGCTCTGCTTCCTACTGGAAATAGAGTCACTAGTGTCTTCAACTGTAATCGGATTAGAGAGCCAAATCCAAAAACCCAGAATCAATTTAGAAAACTTATCCTTAAGATTCTGTTCCTGTAGAACAACTCTTGATATCAAATTAGAGTTCTCCAGAGAAAAAGAATTGATATATATTTAGAGAGGGGGAGTGAGAGTGAATTTAAGGAATTTTGGAGGTAAGCACATCTGAAATTCTTAGGGATGGCTGGCAGACTGCAAATTCTGGTAAGAGTTGATGTCGTCTGGAAGCCAAATTCCTCAGAGCAGCAGGTTAGAAACTCAACCAGCAAAATTACTATGTTGTATTCTTAAGGAGACTTCTTTCTTGTTTGAGAAAGCCCAGTCTTTGCTTTTAAGGCCTTCAATTGATTGGATGAACTCCACATATAAAAAGTAATGTGCTTTACTCAACGTCTACTGATTTAAATGTTAATAACATCTAAAAAATACCTTCATAGCAACACCTAGATTGGTGTTTTACCAAAAAACTGGGCACCATAGCCTAACCAAATTGACACAAATTTAACCATCACACTTACCAACCATTTTCTGTGCCAATTCCTGCTTATGTATATTATATTGCCAGATGCCCAGTGTTCCCTTTATTTCTCACGGTTCTCTACTGGGATATCAAGACAATCTTTATGTTTCATAATTTATTTTACCCCACGTGTCTCTACCTCCTATACCGAAACCTCATAAGATCATGCTATGTGATTGGAGGCCAGTGCAATTAAATAATCAAATATTATTTATTATTGTTTTCAATTAGTGTTGTATCAATTAGGGTGTTTTCATCTTTAAGGGATAGAAGGTCTGGCTCAAACTGGCTTTAATGATAAGAATATTTATTCTTTCATAAAAGAGAAAATCTAGAGTCCAGAGGTAGATCAAGACCATAGAGTAGATTGATTTAGCGATTCAATGATAGCTTCAAGGAACCAAGTTCTTTCTTTTTCACAAGTCTGCGCTTCTAGGTAATGATTACCTCTTGAGGCAGATAATGTCTTTAGCTGTTATTTTTATTTTACACAGTAGTGGAAAGAAACAAAAGGACATGAAAATGTAGAAAGGACCAGCTACATAATTATGGGGCCCCAGTGCAAAATTGAAATACAGGGCCCCTCGTTCAAACATTATTTAGAATTTCAAGTAGCTACAGCAGAGCATTAAAACAAGTGTAGGTCCCTTCTGAGTGTGGGACCCCATGAAACCGTACAGGTCACACAGCTGTGAAATTGTATTAGAGACAAGCTCTTCGCTGTCTCTTTCTTAGCAGAGAGAAACTTTCTTCAGAAGCAAGACAGGAGGTTTTTACATTTCTTTAGTCAGAATGTTTCACACACCCCATCCTGAATCAAAAACTAGAAACATAATGGATTATCTTTAAATCAACTAGACCTAACCTGGGGCCTAAAGGTGTAGTTAGATTCCCTTCAGATAAATGGATGTATGGGAGAAGGGAGCTAGTTCCTGATTAAGAAGAAGGTAAGTGTAATGGATCCTGGGTTTGCATCTAACAGTATCCACCAACGTGAATAACTCTCCCTTGGTCAAAGTATAAGAAGTTAGAAGATTGTTGATGTATATTAATGTATAATGTAGTGGAGGATGTTTAAGAACAGATAGATATCTGATAGGTGACTTGAGAAGTTAGTGAAGCAAAATTACTCTTCTCTTAGCTTGTCTACTATTATAAAGCCTCAACACTGTGCATTGCAATTGAGTGTTTGCATATAATAAAGATTGTGCTAAGATTCTAGTCTGTTTTTCTTTTACTTGAAAGTTTACAAACTCACTCAAACTAGGCCAAAAAGTGAGTAATCTTATGAAACTCAACACCAAGAATTACAAATTAGCCATGCAAAGTTAAGAGATGAGAACTGGAAGGGAAGGCAGCTACTTTTGGTGTTACTCTGTTGGCAAGGCCACATATTATCTGTCTGTGTTTACATCTGCCATTCTTTTTGCCATCTGGATTATTCTCTTTAATCCTAGCATTTTCTTTAATCTCTGTTTGAGTATGGCTGTGATATGCCATGAAGCCATCCCCAGTTCTGATTCTCCATGATCCTTTAGCTCAAACATATACTACAAACTGACTAGATTCTATGTTCAAATTCTTGAAACAGGGAATCTACTTGATTACTGGTCAGTTGATCAGTTGACCTTGGATCATGTGTCCACCACTGGTCCAAATGACCATTATTAGAGATATTTGGAATTCCAGTGGTATTTGGTGCTGCCATTCCAGTGGTATTTGGTGCTGCCATTTTGAAGAGCATTAGCCTGAGCATACAATAACATCTGACCAGGAAATATGGAAAGGTTGGTATCATTTCAGTAACTCTAGCTTTCCAATGAACTGTTTTAAATTTCTTTCCAATTAATCTTTAATTATCATTGCCTTGGGCTTCGCTACACTTCCCTTTCCATCTAAATTCTCTGTAAAGTACCTAATGATCTATAAACATTCATTTTAAAAGATTAAGCTGCCTCTCCTTAAAATGACCCTTTGGTAGATAGTCATAAATCTTATGTAATAATTGACTTTTCCCCCCAATTTCTATTTTTTAAAGAAAATCGCCGCTCATAAAGGTCAGCTTGGATAATTTTCTGACTGGGTAAGTAGCTTTTAAAAATCTGCTCAATTCAAATCAATGAATATTTATTAAGTATCAAATAAATGTGGAATATTTGTTCTAGCTTTGTTTCCAGCCTTAGTCTGCTGGCAGTATATTTGATTCTGGATCACGAATTTTGTGGAAATAATTTAGATGCAAGTAACAGAATTCATGTGAACTAAATACGATATGTATGTGTGTTTAAGTATCCAAAGATATTGCAAGGAACCAATGACGTCCTAGCAGGGGGCTGATTTCTAAAATTGGAAATTAGAGAACTGAGGTTCCTTTCCCTACATATTGCTGGAGGCATAATGGGTCTCAATTCTGCTCCTCTCTGCAGAAGTTTATAATTTCTCTCTCTCTCTCTCTCTGCAGACTAGGTGCTATGGCCTGAATGTTTGTGTCACTCCAAAATTCATATTTTGAAATCCTAATCCCCATGGTGATGATATTAGGAGGTAAGGCCTTTGGGAGGTGATTGGGTTATGAGTGAGGACCCCTCATGATTGGAATTTGCACCATTATAAAAGAGGCCCTACAGAGCTCCCTAGCCCTTTCTGCAATATGAAGATACCATGAGAAATCTTTGACTTGGAAGAAGGTTTTCCAGACTCCAGAACTGTGAGAAATAAATTTTTATTTTTTATAAGCTACCAAGACTGTGGTATTTTATTATAGTAGTTAAAACAGACTAAGACAGAAAATTGGTACTGAGAAGTGGGGTTGATGTCATAATAAATACCTGAAAATGTGGAAGCAGTTTTGGAACTGGGTAATAGGTAGAGGCTAGAAGAGTTTTGAGGTACATGCTAGAAAAAGCCTATATTGCTGTGAATGGACCATTAAAAGTAATTCTGGTGAGAGCTCAGAAAGAGAAGAAGAGAGCTGTAGAAAAAGCATCAATCTTATTAGCGAATATCTAAGTAGTTGTGAACAGAATGTTGGTAGAAATATGGACAGAGATTTTTTTTGAGGAAGATTGGCCCTGAGCTAAAAATCTGTTGCCAATCTTCCTCTTTTGTCTTTTTTCTCCCCAAAGCCCCAGCACATAATTGCATATCCTAGTTGTAGGTCCTTCTAGTTCCTCTATGTGGGATACCACTTCAGCATGGCTTGATGAGTAGTGAATAGGTCTGTGCCCAGGATCCGAACCAGGAACCCCGGGCCACTGAAGCAGAATACACGAACTTAACTGCTACACCACTTGGCCGGCCCCGAAATATGGATAGGAAAGGCCATTCTGATGCAATCTCAGACAGAAATGAAGAACATGTTATTGGAAACTGGAGAAAGGTGAACCTTGATATAAAGTGGCAAAGAGCTTAGCTGAATTGTGTTCCTATCCTAGTGTTTTGTGGGAAGTAGGACTTGTGAGCAATGAGATTGGATATTGGGCTCGAAAATATCTAAGCAAGGTGTTGAATCAGTGGCCTCGTTTCTCTTGAATGCTAATGGCAAAATGTGAGAAGAAAGAAATGATTTAAAGACAGACTTGTTAGTCAAAAAGGAAGTAGAACTTAAAGATTTAGAAAATTCTCAGCCTATCTATATTGAAAGGAATACAGAAGTTTGTTCAGGAGAGAATGTGAAGGTTGTAGCCAAAATTGATAAGAATATTAGTGTGGATTGGCCACCTCAAGAGAAGCTAAGAGCTGTTCATAAAGATAATGGGGAAGATTTATTGTCCAAGACAATGGATGAATGACCCCAAAAGTGTTTTGGAGATCATTTGGCTGCCCCTCCCATCACAGGTCCAGTATGCAAGGGCCTGGAGTACAGGATGATTTCAAAAGAAGGCCACTGCTGCAGGTGCCTCCTCACAATGTTATCTTCACTCCCTGCATTCCTGTATCACAATCCTCTGGTCACTTCAGATCTGGCTCCAGCAGATCCTGGTACAGCATGTGCTGCACCCAGTAAAGCAAGGTGGGGTGTGACTGCCTCCACCTAGATTTTATTGGATGGAACTACTGGGAGCCATGGGTACACAACCAAGGCAGGTCACTGTAGGGATGAGGCCACTGCAGATAGCCCCCACTAGGGCAATGCCCAGCAGATCTATGGGAGCAAGATCACTCCCAGGACCCCAGACTGGTAGAGCCACTGGTATGCAATTTTAGCCCTGGAGAGCTGCAGGCAAAACTCTAACCCATGAGAGCTATGGCATGTCTGTGCTCAGCAGAGCCACGGGGGCAGGGCCTCTCCAAGCCAGTAGGTCCAGAAGGTGAAGCATTAAGTCAAGGAGGATTGTTCTTGAGCCTAGTTGTTTGCCCCATCAAGTTTTGGACTTACCTTGGATGTGTTGCCCCTTTTTTCTTTTCTATTTCTCCAATTTGGAATGTTAATGTGTATCTTATGCTTGTCTCAATATTGTATTTTGGAAGCATGTAATATGTTTGATTTCACAAGTTCACAGTTGGAGAGCAATTTGCCTTAGTATGAGTCATACCTCGAGTCTCACTGATATCTGATTTAGATGAGACTCTGGACTTTAGACTTTTGAACTAATGCTGGAATGAATTAAGACATTTGGGGCTATTAGATGGAATGAATGTATTTTGTGTGTGAGAAGGACATGAATTTTGGGGGACCAGAGGTGAATTTCCCTTGAAATTCATATGTTGAAATCCTAATCCCCAAGATATTAGCAGTTAGGGCCTGTGGGAGGTGATTAGGTCATGACAGCAGAGCCTTCATGATTGGGATTAGTGCCCTTATAAATGAGGCCCCACAGAGTTCCCTAACCCTCTCTGCCATGTGAGGCTACAATGAGAAGCCTGTGACCTGGAAGAGGGTGCTCACCAGACCATGCTGATCTCAGACTTACAGCCTCCAGAACTTTGAGAAATAAATTTCTGTTGTTTATAAGCTACCTAGTCTGTGGCATTTTGTTATAGCAGCCCTAACAGACTAACACTAGGTTTCATTGATTTTCAATGCTTATTGGTCAAACATGGCTGCCAAAGAACACACAACAGAGATTGCTTGGAGTCTTTACGTTCTACTTCTCAATTACCAGTATCTGACTGGTCTATCTTATATCAGGAGATTGAGACCATGTGTCCCACTGCTCTTTCAGCAAGAGCTGCAAACACATACTTTGTGAAATGTGCACAGGGGTAGGCTCTCTAAGAATAGTGTATGGGGTCAGGATGAAATGATTGATGAAGCAAATGATTGATATCTTGAATACAGACCAATCTTAAAAATGATGCTGGTAAAAACATTTCAGTAGTGGGATAAAGGATGATTTAGTCTGTTGCTTGCCTCTAAAAAGTATGTTCTACACCTTCCTTAATTAAAAGAGAAACATCAACTCTCAGATTTCAATGAAAAACATTTTTGATGAGTAGCTGGGGGAAAGCTCCAACAGATATCGTGAGACCTGTACATAATGCTGATACATTTTTTGGTAGTAAATATGTATTCTGTATAGAAGGCAATTTACTATGTCTCCAGGCCTCACTTACCCCAGACCTATAGCCAGCAGTGGTTGAAATTAGAGAAAAACCAGTTTACATTCTTCATTTTCTTGTTTTTGCTATTCTCTATTAAAAGAGATTCTTACAGAGAGAGTTATTAATGTCCTGCTATCCTCCTTAGTTCCATAGAAAATACATTATGCTGTGAAAAATTATTGTGTTAATATCTGGCATAATTTAATTTCTCTTGAAATTAGGCATTTATGTAACTGTTAATTTTATGTGCTCTTCATTTGAAGCAGTTGTGCTCAAAGATTGCAAACTGCAATTTATCCATACGAGAATTTTAACTTATTCTTATTCTCTTTGTCCTAGGAAATATTTATCCTATATGGGAATTGGAGTCTTATTTTCATAAGTTTTTATTATTGGAAATGAGACTTACAAATGTTTGTATGCAAATTCTGTCAAGTATAAAGTGATAAAACAACAGAAATGAATAAATTAAGAAACACTATTTAACTGAGATGGAAGTATGAGGATGGGTAGAGAAGACAGTGGTCACTTTGATTTTATCTCATGAAATTAAGGTGTTGCCAGTTAAAACAGCGACAGAAAATGAGCTTCTCATTCACCAGATTAATGTTTCAATAAGAATTCCTTAATGAAGAGTTCTGCAGGAGAAAAAGTTCCCCTCCATTTATCTAATTCCTTATTTTTTCCTCTTCCTCATTCCCCACATCTATGCAAAGCAGAATATGGTTATAGTATTTAATTACATAGAGAAAACAAAAGTAGCTGTCACTTAGACTTCTTTTTACTGCTTTGAAATCAGCTTGGTTTTAATTGTTTTTATACTCCCCCATGTGAAATGGAGTCAAGAAAATAATTAATCCTCTACAAGATGAGACAATGACCTTGGTCAAGTATGTAATTCCTATTATTTAGATGAAGTGGGTAGTCAAAGCATAGTTATTTGTGTTTTTTAAAATATCCTTAGTAATAGTCACTTAATGTCTTTCATTCATCTAATTTCCAATAGAGTTAATCAATAGTTCTTTTGGGTTTCTTGGTTCAGTTCAATACCCCTAGGGTGCATATAGCCTGCTTAGGTATTAGTTTTGTCTATGTTTTTGAGGAGACAAAATGCTGTCTTATTTCTGTCTGCTTGACACAGTCTTTTAAATGACAACCAATTTGTTTCTATGTCTGCTCTAGTGCACACATCCTAACTGACTAATTTCTTTCATTTTTTTTTGGTTTTCAATCTTGCTTTTGATGGGACTTCTTTTGAAAGAAGTTATGAGACATTACCACTTTAGATTGCTCTGTGATTCCATTAGAGATTGAGTGTGTTTTTGTAAATGCTTTTGCCATAGTCTCCTCAAATCAGTTTATTTCTTGCTCAAATTTTTGTTCACAGGAATATTCCCAGAAATGGGGATAAGGCATTTCACATATTTGTTTCAGACAAGGAGACAGGCAGGATAGAAGGAAGGAAAGAGGAGGGAAGAAGGGAGATAAAGAAAGAAGGGAGGAGGGAAAGACAAAAAGCATGATTTGATGATCTATTGTACATCTGATTAGGTGTGAGAAGAGGTGGAACACAACATTAGATGGATCACTATAAAAATTTTAGAAACATGAATAATAGAAGGGTAGTAGAAATAGAGATAATTTACAAGGGAAAATGATGAGATTTATTTTATACATGTTGAGTAAATAATTTATCTTAATTAATAAATATATGAATAAAAATATGCATTTAATACAATATTTTTAGCCAGCAAATAAAATCCAGATGTCTGCTTTGTAATGGAGCTCATTAATAAAGCAGATCATAGAGAGTTGACCAAGATGGTAACATAGTAGGCTCTTGATCTTCCTTCCTCCCATGGATGCACTGAATATACTACTATACACAGAGGCAATTCCGTCTTAAATAATCCAGAAACTAGCTGAGTGATTCCTCCACATCAAGTGAATGAGAAAATACATTGAAACAAGTAGGAAACTATGAGACTCACTCTCATCACAAACCGCACCCATGGTATGACACCATACAAACCTCCAACTTCTAGCTTCTCCCTGAGGAGTGGAGGGTTTGGACCACACATCCAGTGTCCCAACATTTAAGACTCCTATCCAAGGGACAGGCTTCTCAAATACCTAGATCTGAAAGTCAACAATACTTGCATCCACAAGACCCATAACACTATAGCAAACAAAGAAACAATTCTTCACAGGCACCCGAGCACTGGCCACAGCAATCCCCCTCGGGGCTCAGTGCAGAGGGAGCAGGCAAAAATTCCCATCTCCCAGTCTTTCCCTGAAGGGGGTCTAACTGCATACTTTACGAGTTGCTGCCTAAGGGTCTGGATTCTAATTTAGTGCATATTTAGGGGCTGGCTGCAAACTTCCCCAAAGACTAGGAAAGCCAGTGGACACTTCCCCAAACTTCTCCCTCTGGCTTGCTATAACAATAAAACCAAGTTACCAGCAATAAAACCAAGTTACCAGCATCTTCCTGGAAGGAGCTTATACACAAGTCTGGCTTCCCAGCTTTTGAGCTGCCACCTGAGTGATGGGCCTTCAGATTGCTTGGCTCTGGTAGCCAATGGGGCTTGCATTCATAAATCCCAGAGGACTGTAGAAAACAAAGAAGCAGTTCTTAATAGGTGTGAACAGGCAAGCATTTGCTGAGGCTATCTCGCAAGGGCTCAACACAGAAGGAACAAGCAAAAATGCCCATTTCTGTCATTCCCTGAAAGAGTTCTAACTACGTACTTTACAAGTTGCGGCCTGAGAGTCTGGTTTCTGATTTAGCACACATCTAGAGGATGACTGCAATTACTCACAGAGAATGTGGAAACCAGTGGACACCCCTCTGCCTTATCCCTCTGGCTTTCTACAACAATAAAACCAAGTCACCGGGGCCGGCCCAGTGGCGCAAGCAGTTAAGTGTGCGCGCTTCGCTGCAGTGGCCCAGGGTTGGCCAGTTCGGATTCCCGGCGTGCACTGACACACCGCTTGTCAAGTCATGTTGTGGTGGTGTCCCATATAAAGTGGAGGAAGATGGGCACAGATGTTAGCCCAGGGCCAATCTTCCTCAGCAAAAAGAGGAGGATTGGCAGATGTTGGCTCAGGGCTGATCTTCCTCAAAAAAAAAAAAAAAAAAAAAGTCACCAGTATCTTCTTGGAAGGATCTTGTTTACACATCTGGTGCCCCAGCTTTTGTGGCTACTGGTTGAGGGATAGGCCCCTAAATTACCTAGATCTGATAACCAACAATACTTGCATTCATGAGTACCACAGGACTATAGCAACAAAGAAGCAATTTTTAAACAGGTGCAGGAGTATCCCCTAGCAGCTATACACCTACAGTGAGCACAGTGGGAGTAGGCAAAAATGCCTATCTCCCAGTTTTTCCGTGGAAGGGACTTAGCTACATACTTTCCCAGACGCTGCCTGAGAATCCAGCTTCTAATCAGCCTGCATCTAGGTGCTGACTAATTCACTCCTTTGGAACACTGACAGGCCTTGGAACACCCTCAACTACTGGGAACCACTAAGGGAAAGTTGCTACCTTGGACAATCACAAAGGTTTGAGAGAAAATCAGGAACTCAGGGTGAGCTAATGATGAAGTTCACCTGTTACACAAGACCACTCTCTGAAGACTGGGACAGGTGGCTGCTTTATCTAATGAGCAGAAACCAAAACAAAGACTCAAAGAAAATAAACACAGGAGTATGTTCCAAACAAAAGAACAAATTAAGTCTCCAGAAACAGTTCTTAATGAAATGGGGATAAGTGATTTACCTAACATAGAATTCAAAATAATGGTCATAAAGATGCTCACCCATGTTAGGAAAGAAATGTATGAACAAAGTAAGAATTTCAACAAAGAGATAGAAAATATTAAAAAGTACCAAATAGAAATCACAGAGCTGAAGAATGCAATAACTGAGCTGAAAAATTCAATAGAGGGGTTCAACAGCAGACTAGATCAAGTGGAGGAAAGGATCAGTAAACTCATAGACAGAGTAAAGGAATTTATCCAATTAGAGGGGAAAAAAGAAAAAAGAATAAAAAGAGTGAGCATGGCTTAAGGGATTTATAGGACACCATCAAGGGGACTGATATAGGCATTATAAGGGTCCAAGAAGGAGAAGAAAGAGGTAGAATGTTTATTCAAAGAAATAATGGCTGAAAACATCCCTAACCTGGGGAAAGGAACAGAAACCCAAATCTAGGAAGCCCAGAGAATTCCAAAGAAAATGAATACAAAATCACACAGTGAGACGTTATAATTAAACTGTCAAAAGTTAAACATAGATAGAGAATCTTAAAATCAGCAAGAGAAAAACAGCTTGTTACATACAAGGGAACCCTCATAATATAATCAGCAAATTTTTCAGCAGAAACTATGCAGTCCAGAATGGAGTGGGATAATATATTCAAAGTGCTGAAAGAGAAAAACTGCAAACCAAGAATACCTGGCAAAATTGTTTTTCAGAATTGAGGGAGACATAAAGATTTTTCCAGACAAACAAAAGCTAAGGGAGTTTATCACCACTAGTCTAGCCTTACAAGAAATGTTAAAGAGAGATCTTCAAGCTGAAACAAAAGGATGCTAACAGGAAAACTGTTAGTGACAGCAAAACTTATGAAAGTATAAGACTCATTGGTAAAGGTAAATATATAGTTAAATTCAGAATAATATAATGATGGTGCGTAGATCATTTATAACTCTATTATGAATATTAAAAGACAAAAGTATTAAAAATTACTATAACCACAACAATTTGTTAATGGACACATAATGTAAAAAGATGTAAATTGAGACATAAAATATGCAAAATGTGGGAAGACAATGTAAATTATAAAGCTTTTGCATGTGTTCAAAGTTAAATTGTTATTAGGTTAAAATATAAGATGCTTTATGTAGTAAGCCTCATGGTATCCACAAAACAAAAACTTACAGTAGATACATAAAAGATAAAAAGAAAGGTATCAAAGCATACTAACAAAGAAAAACTATCAAATCACAAAGAAAAAGAGTAAGATATGAACAAAGAACTATCAAAATGACAAGAAAACAGTTAACAAAATGGAAATAGTAATTCCATACATATCAATATTTACTTTACATCAAAACAGACTAAATACTCCAATCAAAAGACACAGAATGACTGAAAGGGTTAAAAAAAAAAAAAAGACAGCTGCATTCGGCCTACAAGAGACTCACTTCAGCTTTAAGGACATACATAAACTGAAAGTGAAGGGATGGGAAAAGTTCCATGCAAATGGATCAAATAAAAAGCAGGACTAGCTATACTTATATTAGACAAAATAGACTTTAAGCCAAGGCAAGTAACAAGAGACCAAAAAAGTCATTATATAAAGATAAAGAGGTCAATTCATCAAGAGGGTATAATATTTGTAAATATTTATGCACCCAATATAGGAGCACATAAATATATAAAGCAAATATTAATATATCTGAAGGGAGAAATAGACAGCAATTTAATAGTAAGGGACTTCAGTACCCCAATGTCAACAATGAATAGATAATGCAGATAGAAAATCAATAAGAAAACATTTGAATTAAAACTACAAGCTAGATCAGATGGACCTAACTGATATTTACAGAATATTTCAGCCAAAAGAAGCAAAATAAGCATTCTCTTCAAGCACACATGGAATAGTCTCCAGAATAGATAATAAATTAGGGCAAACACAAGTCTTAATAAATTTAAGAAGGTTGAAATCATATCAAGCATCATTTCTGACCATAATGATATGAAACTAAAACTCAATAACAAGAAGAAAACTGAAAATTCACACATACGTGGAGATTAAACAACATGCTTCTGAAAAACCAATAGAGCAAAGAAGAAATCAAAAGAGAAATCAAAAAATCACTTGAGAAATGTGAAAATGGAAACATAACATACCAGTACTTATGTGATGCAGCAAAAGCAGTTCCAAAGGGAAGTTTATAGTGATAAACACCTATATTGAGAAAAAAGAAAGATCTCAAATAAACAACCTAACTGTACATCTCAAGGAACTAGAAAAAGAAGAAGAAATAAGCCCAAAGTTTTCAAAAGGAAAGAAATGACAAATATCAGAGCAAAAATAAATAAAATACAGACTAAAAAGACAATAGAATAGATTAATGAAACTAAGAGCTGGTTTTTCTGAAAAAATAAACAAAATAGACAGAACTTTAGCTAGACTTCTGAGGAAAAGAGCACTCAAATAAAATTATAAATGCAAGAGGAGACATTACAACTTATACCACAGAAATACAAAGGATCATAAGAGACTATTTTGAACAATAATATGTAAACAAATTGGACAACATAAAGAAATTTATAAATTCCTAGGAATCTACACTCTATCAAGACTGAATTATGAAAAAGTAAAAAATTTGAACAGACCAATTACTAGCAAAGAGATTTAATCAATAATCAAAATCCTCCCAACAAATAAAATTTCAGGACCAGATGGTTTCACTGGTGAATTCTACCAAATATTTAAAGAATAATTAATACCAATCCTTCTCAAACTCTTTAAAAAAATATGAGGAAGAACATTTCCAAACTTGTTTTATGAAGCTAGCATTACTCTGACACTAATGCCAGATAAGGACAAATAAGAAAAGAAAACTACAGGCTAATATTCCTGATGAATATAGTGCAAAAATCCTCAACAAAATATTAGCAAACCAAATTCAACAATACATTAAAAGGATTATACACCATGATAAAGTATGATTTATTCCAGGAATGCAAAGATGGTTCAACATCTGCAAATCAATCAATGTGATACACCACCCTAACAAAATGAACAATAAAAATCAGAAGATCATCTCAACTCATACATAAAAATGTTTGACAAAATTCAATGTCATTTCACAATGAAAACTCCCAACAAAGTGGGTATATAGATGGAACATACCTCAACATAACAGAGTCTATATATGACAAGCCCACAGCTTACATCCCCCATGGTGATAAGCTGAAAGATCAGGAACAAGATAATAGTGCCCACTTTTGCCATTTTTATTAATCATAGTACTGGAAATACTAACCAGAGTAATTAGACAAGACAAAGAAATAAAAAGCATCTAAGTCAGAAAAGAATAAAATTGTCTTTATTTGCAGATGACATGATACTATAGATAGAATACCCTAAAGACTTCACCAAAAACTTGCTAAAACTAATGAAAGAATTTAGTAAAATTGCAGAATACAAAATAAATATATAAAAATCTGTTTCACTTCTATGCACTAACAAGGAGCTATCAGTAAGAGAAATTAAGAAAATGATCTCATTTATAGTAAATTAAAAAAAATACTTAGAAATATATGTAACCAACTGGTAAAAGTTCTGCACACTGAAAACTATAAGATACTGATTAAAGAAATTAAAAAAGAGACAAATAAAGGGAACAATTTTCTGTGCTCATGGATTAGAATTAATATTGTTAAAATGTCCATACTATTCAAAGCAATCTAAATATTCCATATGATCCCTACCAAAATTTTGTGGCATTTTTCACAGAAATAAATAAAACAACGCTTAAATTTATATGGAAACACAAAAGACCCTGAATAGCCAAATAAATCTTGAACAAACCTGAAGGCATCATACTTCCTAATTTCAAGCTATATTTCAAAGCTATAGCAATCAAAATAGCATGATGTTGGCATAAAAAAAGATGCATAAATCAATGGAACAAAATAGAGAGCCCAGAAATAAACCCATGCTCATATGGTCAATTAATTTTCTCAAAGGAGTCAAGAATACACAATGGGGAAATAATAATCTCTTTAATACTTATTGTTGGGAAAACTGGATGGCCACATACAAATGAATGAAACTGGACCACTATTTTACACCATACACAAAAATAAACTCAAAATGGATTAAGATTTGAATGTAAGACCTGAAACCCTAAAACTCCTAGAAGAAAACACAAGGGGTAAGCTCCTTGACATAGGTCTTACTGATGATTTTTTTAGATTTGACACTAAAAGCAAAAGCAACAAAAGCAAAAATAAACAAGTGAAATTTTATTGAAGTAAAAAACTTCTGCACAGTAAGGGAAACCATCAGCATAATGAAAAAGCAGCCTATGGAATGGGAGAAAATATTTGCCAACCACATATCCAGTAAGAGGTTAATATCCAAAATCTACAAGGAACGCATACCACTCAATAGTAAAAAAACAAAACAAAACAAAAACTAATAACGGAATTAAAAACTGGGCAAAAGATTTGAATAGACATTTTTCCAAAGAAGACATACAAATGGCCAACAGTTACAGGAAAAGTTGCTCAACATCACTAATCGTCAGGAAAATGCAAATCAAAATCACAATATCACCTCACACCTGTTAGGATGTTTATTATCAAAAGACAAGAGATAACAAATGCTAGTGAGGATGTAGAGAAAAGAGAAACCTTGTACATTGTTGATAGGAATGTAAACTGGCACAGCCACTATGGAAAAGAGTATGGAGGTCCCCTGAGTAATTAGAAATAGAACTACCCTACGATCTAGGAATCATACTTTCGGGAATATATCCAAAGGAAATGAAACCATATCTCTAAGATATATCTATACTCTCATGTTCATTGCAGCATTATTCACAATATCCAAGATTACAAAACAACCTAAGTGTCCTTCAACAGATGAATGGATAAAGAAGTTGTAGTATATATATACAATGGGATATTATTCAGCTATAAAGAAAGAAGGAAATCCTGCCATTTGCGACAACACGCTGAACCTGGAGGGCATTATACTAAGTGAAATAAGCCAGGCAGATAATGACAAATATTGCACAATATCACGGTATCCCTTATTTGTGAAATCTTTAAAAAAAAGTCATACTCGGGGCCTGCCCAGTGGTGCAAGCTGTTAAGTGCGCGTGCTCCGCTGTGGCGGCCCTGGGTTCGCCGGTTCGGATCCCGGACACACACCTACGCACCGCTTGTCAAGCCATGCTGTGGCGGCGTCCCATATAAAGTGGAGAAAGATGGGCATGGGTGTTAGCCCAGGGCCAGTTTTCCTCAGCAAAACAGAGGAGGATTGGCAGATGCTAGCTTAGGGCTCATCTTCCTCACACACACACACACACACACACACACGCACACAAAAAGTCATACTGCAGAAACAAAGAGTAGAAAAGTGGTCACCAGGAGCAGAGTGGTGAGGAAAAGATAGAGAGGTTACAAAAGTGTGCAAACTTTCAGTTATAAGATGAATAAAGCCTGAGGATCTAATGTATAACATGGTGACTATAGTTGATAATACTGTATTGTATAATTTCTAAAAAAGGTAAATATGTGAGGTCATGTATGCGTTAATTAACTCAATGGGGAGAATCCTTTCATAATGTATACATATATCAATTCATCATATTGTATACTTTAAATATTACAATATTATTTGAAATAAAAAGCAGATTATGACTTTCTTATATTGATAAGAACTTCCCTTCCTGGTAATTCTTGTACTTTTAATATACATATGTTCATATAGATTAGAATATATTTGCTAATGTCCTGGTCTCCTAGTTTTCCCTGGACAATAAATTAGGAAACACTATTCAAATATATTAATTTGATAATTTTATATTAGCTAATGACTCTTCCCAGAAAATGCTAACATGTACATATGCAAAAAAATTCCAGTGACACCAGTTACAATGTTTTATTAAAGTTGTATATGTTAAAATTGACATCAGTCTAGAAAGATCAAGAAACCTACTTATGTGAAACTGCCAAGCATCGAAAAATCAAAGTAAAGCTGTTAACAGCAAATGACCCATTATATGAAAGGACTTTCATAAAGGAAGTAATACCTTAAAATTAAGAATAAGTCTAAGTAACTATGTTATTTACAGTTTAAAAACAGGTTTCACCAGTTATGACAGAAGAGCTACAGGATAAAAAATAATAGCAAAATAACTAAAATGAGTTGAGATGGTGTAAAAATTTTAATATGTGAGTAGAGACAGGAGGAAATTAGTGTAAATTAATTTTCATATATCTTATAGCAGAAAACCTATAGCTACTATTTTGTTTCCGAAGTTGGTAAAATAAAATGCAAGTGCAAATCTGTTGATTTAAATGGTAAACTGTACTACTAATAGAAATGAAAACAGATTATATACCTTCAAAATTATGGGGTGGGGGAGCATAATTATACCAGAATATAGAAACAAAGAAAACTCAAATACATATATAATAAGTTGAGAGAAGTGAGGCCATGAGCATCATAACCATCACTATAAAGTAAATAACACAATTATCAAAAAGTACTCAGTATCATATTAAAAACAAAATTTAGTTTTTTGATATTTAAAAAAGACATGCATAAAACGATGTTTGAAATTTTTTTTTCTTTAATTTATTTTTGTGAGGAAGATCAGCCGTGAGCTAACATCCATGCTAATCTTTCTCCTTTTGCTGAGGAAGACCGGCTCTGAGCTAACATCTATTGCCAATCCTCCTCCTTTTTTTGTCCCCTAAAGCCCCAGTAGATAGTTGTACGTCACAGTTTCACATCCTTCTAGTTGCTGTATGTGGGAAGCGACCTCGGCATGGCCGGAGAAGTGGTGCGTCGGTGTGTGCCTGGGATCCGAACCCGGATCGCCAGTAGCAGAGCGCACACACTTAACTGCTAAGCCATGGGGCCGGCCCGAATGTTTGAAATTTAAATGCAAAAAAAAAGCAGTGGAAAGAAGACAATATCAGACAAAAGTGAATTCATAGACAAAGTGTTTTAAAATAAAAAAAAACATGTTGCTTTTTAATAATGATATGTGCCATTCCTAACCATATATAAAATCAAGATTCTACATGTAAAAATTCTGAAGCTTCAAATATATAATTATAATAACAACAACCAGCATTTATTGAACGTTGCTCTAAGTCAGGTTGCTTGCTAAATATTTCATGTGTATTAACTAATTTGGTGGAAATTCAAGAAGAAATGTTTTTTTTTAAATTATTTTTATTGAGGTCACATTAGTTTATAACATCATGTAAATTTCAGGTGTACATCATTATATTTTGGCTTCTGTATAGACTGCATCATGTTTACCATCAAATGTCTAGTTTCCATCCATCACCACACATAACTGCTCCTTTACCCCTTTTGCCCTATCCCCACCTCCTTTTCCTCTGGTAACCATCAATCTATTCTCCCTATCCATGTGTTTGTTTATCTTCCACAGAGAGAATGAGAAGAAAAGGGAACCCTTGTAGACTGCAGGTGGAAATGCAAACTGGTGCAGCCACTATGGAAAACAGTATGGGGATTTCTCAAAAAATTAAAAATAGAAATACCATATGATCCAGCTATTCCACTTCTTGGTATTTGTCTAAAAAACATGAAAACACTAACTCAAAAAGATGTATGCACCTTTATGTTCATGGCAGCATTATTCACAACAACCAAGAGTTGGAAGCAACCCAAGTGCCCATCAATGGATGAATGAGTAAAGATGTGGTATATATATATATACAATGGAATACTACTCAGCCATAAAAAATGAAATTGTGCCATTTGTGAAAACATGAATGGACCTTGAGGGTATTATGCTAAGCAAAGTAAGTCAGACAAAGAAAGACACATACTATAAAATGAAATTTTTAAAAAACAATAAAAGTATGAAACTCTAACACTCATTCTCAGTTCTTATCTGACCCAGCAGACTAATAATAATTTTGTCTACTGAGGTTTTGATGATGTCAACCTACAAAAACAGAAACCAGTTTAAGAGGCAATGCATTTATTTGGGATCAAATAATTGCAGTTCAGGGAGCACAGATTCAGGTTGAAACCTAAGTAGTGGCCCAATTACAGCCTGAAAACAAGGAGTTTTTATGAGAAAAGGAAGGGGATAATTACATGAGTCAAAAAAGGAAAGAAAAAAAAGTCTCTATTGGTGTTAACAATCTAAGCTACCCTTGGTTATACATTGATTGGCTATTGAGTCTATCTTCAGAAAGTTCACAATCATCAGTTTTTGTGATCAGGATGTCTGTTCTTCTTCAGACTTCTCAAACAATTGTTTCTAAAACAATTGCCATTTTGGCCCAGTCCAAATGTTTGGTCCAGTCAAAGGTTTAAGACTGCAAGACAATTTCTCTGGAAAGGCTGCTTCGACTTCTTTTTCAAATGGCTCCACTAAAGTCAATTTTGACAGTGGTATATTAAAATGGTCTAATAGTTATATTTAGAAGTCTACATTCTATAATGATATAATACAACAACCTCTCTTCATACATATATAATATGAATGTATATAGTAATTGACTATATATTATGTTACATTAATATCTAAAAAAAACTAGGCTAATTTCTAGTATGATGCTTAATCTATCATGATTTTCCCTGAGTTTTCTTGTGAGTCTTCTAAGTGGCAGCAGTAGCAATGACAGCAGAACCAGCACAAAATGTTTTTGATCAAGTATTTACAGTTTCTACAACTTTATCCAGTGCTTCTAGAACACCCAAAGGACTTGTTAAATGAAGACTGCATTCATGTTATTAATGCCAATGTTTTATTGCTGATTTATTTTAATCTTTCATATATTTATTTTCCTTGACAAAGCTACGTCCCAGATTTATCAGCCTTCTTTACCATTTGTTGTAGTACCTCTGCTACCTCTGCTATATGCATTCTTGGTGGGCAATAACAATTAGTGTGAATGGAGCCCTTTATACTTTATAAAGCACTTTCAACTACATAATCTCATTTGTCCCCACACTATCATTATCCCTGCTGTGCCTTCTCTCTGGAACACTACCCCTTTTAGGTCTGCCAACCTCCTATTCACCCTCTAAGACCTAGAATAAATATCCTCTGTTTGAAGCTTTCGAACTCCCCAACATTCTGCCACTCTAACAGCTTTTCTGTTCTTGAACATGCCAAGCTTGTCCAGGTTCAGGAACTCAGTATTGATTGTTCTCTCAGGTTGAAATACTCTTTCCCAGGATTTCGGTGTGACTTATCATTTCATTTCAGACTTTGCTCAAAAATCACTTCCTTGGAGAGGCCTTCATGGCCATGCATTTAGAAACAAATCTTTGGAAGACATTAGCCCATTACTAATGTTCACAAATATTGGTTTCAATTATACCTCAATAAAGCTGAAAAAAATTCCAAAAAGTAGAAAGGACTAGAAAAAATATATTCTCTGATTATAAAACACTATAACTACAAATAAATAGCAAAAGTGAGACAAATAAGTAAAAACAAAAAATATGGAAATAAAATATCAACCCTTTTCTCACCTGAAAACTGCTTTGAACAAAGATTATATCAAAACAGCAGTTGCAGAATATCCTTAAAAATAATAATTTCTAGTTAACAATGACACTGCCACATATAATATGTATATGGTCACAGTAATATAAACACTCTGTATTGATTTTAAACTATTAAAATAATTCATAAAGTAAGAAACATTTGATTATGATTACAGAACAGAAAGTATTAATTTTAAAATACACAGTACTAGTGAGACATTGAAAAGGGGAGGAAAGAGCTGAAGGAAAATGAAAGGGCAAAAATATCTTCACTAATAAAGAGGGTGTATCATGACAATGTATAATGTTGGAAGAAATAATGATTTTCAACAAATATATTAGCATCCTCTCCCTTCTCATCAGCACAGTTCCACCTGGCAACATCTTTCCTATATACTCTTTTTCATTGATTCAGTTTACATTTTATGTTTATGTGTCTATAATTATGAGATGGTTCTGCAATAATATACACGAAGATAGAACTTGGGCCATTACTTGGAATTGGATTACACCGTAAGGAATTTCACAATCTGCTTATATACATCCATATATATATTATATTCATATAACAAAGATTTTATATTTTAACATTTAATACATGTAACAAAGATCTTATTTTAACGTTTGGAAAGAAAGTGTATTAAACCAAAATAACCAGATGAGTGGTATCACATTGAATTGAGTTATTTCTGAAAACAAAATAAATAAATAAAATTAAATCCTAGTTTATAGGTACCAGAACAAGATAAAGCTCTCAAGAGAGATAAACTAGGAGTTCAAGAAGGGGAAAGAGATTGCAGTGGAGGTTATTTATTTATTTTCAGCTCTAGTCTAGAAAAGATGTAACATAGCCTGAAAGAGCATTTGGGAGTGTGACAATAACATCCCACTTATTTGTAACATAAGCCAAATGATTGCGAAACTTGCAGGCAAATGTTGACTAGTAGGTGGGATTAATGAGGCAGAGGGCACGAGGGCCCTATGAGGTCTATATTTTCTAATACTTTTTTTTGTGTGTGTGAGGAAGATCAGCCCTGAGCTAACATCCGTGCTAATCCTCTTTTTGCTGATGAAGACCGGCTCTGAGCTAACATCTATTGCCCATCCTCCTCCTTTTTTTCCCCAAAGCCCCAGTAGATAGTTGTATGTCATAGCTGCACATCCTTCTAGTTGCTGTATGTGGGACGCCGCCTCAGCATGGCTGGAGAAGCAGTGCGCCAGTGCGCTACTGGGATCCGAACCTGGGCCGCCAGTAGCAGAGCATGCGCACTTAACCGCTAAGCCACGGGGCCGGCCCCTCTGATACTTTTTATGTTGCATCACTAAAACCCACCACACAAAGGGTCAAGCTTAGATTGATTTAAAAAACTTTCCTTTTTCTGTCCCTTCTAAGCAGAGATAACTCTTCAGTTTTTGCTCTCAGCACTATAGCTCTTTCTTCCATTAAGAAGTTCCAAAGTTTCTGTGCTTAATGGCCCTGGCAGGCAGAGCCTATGTCCTGGATATTTTCCACAGCACAGGTAGGAATCAAATATCAGCTTCCACTGGAACTTGAAATGTGAATTTTTGGTCAACCTCCAACACACTTTTTATAGAAATATGAAAGACAAATATTATTTAATATAGGAAAATCATAAGCTCAAGATGCATGTGTTCAGAGACTCATGGTAAAATTGATTTTTCCTGAGTTTTGCTTCAGATCTGAAAGGTGATCCATTGTAAAAATAAACCACTGTTTTACTTTTCTTAGGCTTGGAACTGAAGTTGATAGATCCACATTCTCCTCTTTATCATTGCCCTATGGCGTATGCCTTTTAGGAAAATTACTTAATTTGTACCTCAGTTTCCATATCAATAAAATATGTTCGTTGACTCTCTGATTTCTAAAAGATCCTTTCTGTTCTCTTTGGTGAAAAAAATGGATTTTTGACAAATACATGTTTTAATTCTGACTCTACATCTTATTAGAAATCACCTTGGACCAATTCTTAATTTCTTTGATCCTCAATCTCTTCTCCTCTTTAAAATGAGACTAATGGTATCTAACCTCTGGAATTGTTAAGATTATATTTCACCATTAGGTAACATATGTAAAGTGATTGGTAAAAACAATAATATTTGTTTTCTTTATTTTATTATCCTTTGTTAATCTAAGGTTCTTTTTTTTCTTGAAATGATATGATGGTGACAACTATATAGATGTCAATTCCGTATTACATTTTAGATCAACAGTAATGGTAGACACTCCTAACAACTGAGGATATTTTTCAAGATAATACGACCTAGAGACCTAAATCAAAGAAGTGTTTTTCAATTGAGCTTATAAAAGCAAGGAATTGATTCCGGTGTACAGCTCATTGCAATGCTAATAGAAATTAACTGACTGCCAGACTTCCCTGCACACCCAAACTAGCATCATTAATTTGGTGCCATTGCTTGCAGTGAAAAGCACTGTAGGACACTGGTAAGTATAATTTGAGGACCATGCATACACTTCTAGAGTATATGGACAACTTGGAATATCTTCAAAAATGCTTTCCTTCCTCTGTTTAAACTTTGGTCTCAATTTTGAAGCACTTTATCTAGGAAGCCATTCTTGATCCACTGTGTCTGGGTTAGATACTCCTCCTCTGTACCACTATAACATCCTATACTTCCTCTCTCATTGCACTCTTAACTCACTTTATTTTAAATGCCTACAGAAGTCCTTATAGTTTTCACTAGACTTTAAATTCCATGAAGAGAAAGATGATGATTCCATTTACTACTACATCATTAGTGCTTAAAAAATTTTCTACAATATACTTTAGTAAATAGTAAATAAAAGTTGGATGAAGAGGATATTGGTATGACCTTAAAGTTAAAAACAACATAATGAAATATTTGGATTGGTTAATATTTTGAAGCCATAGTATAAGCTAATTTTCAATTGTTTTCATTTCATCTAAAAATTATATTGGGAAAAACTCCATCACTTACTATAAATGAGTTCAGAGGAAGAATATTGAACTAAGCATAGAACATGGGACCAAGTTTCACCTCTTCTACTTACTGGGGCATGCAGAGGGGATAGGTAAGATGGAGGGCTTGGCAAAATGCTTAATCTTTCTGAGCCTTAGTTTTGTTATTTTTAAATGGAGGATAAAGATGAAATAGGCTCTCTTTTTATTCCAAAGGGCTATTGTGAAGCTCAGATATTATCATGATGTAAAAGCACTTCAAAAATAGTCAAAAGTAGGCCAGCCCGGTGGCACAAGTGGTTAAGTGCACGCACTCTGCTGCGGCGGCCCGTGGTTCGCCGGTTCGGATCCTGGGCATGCACCGACGCATAGCTTGGCAAGCCATGTGGTGGCAGCGTCCCATATAAAGTGGAGGAAGATGGGCACAGATGTTAGCCCAGGGCCAGTCTTCCTCAGCAAAAAAAAAGAGGAGGATTGGCAGATGTTAGCACAGGGCTGATCTCCTCACAAAATAAAAAAAATAAATAACAGTCAAAACTAAGGCAAATACAAGCATTTGTTCAGAACATAGGATTATTGAGGTCATTTACTATAAAACACATTTAAATCTTATTAAAACAGAACATAGCCTGTTTACATAATTGGAATGTTAAAAAGCACACTGATGATTCCCAGAGAATGTGTAAAAAAAAAGTTCCTGCAAGCCAAGGAAATGGGTATAAGAATTTTGATCTAGAAGGGACAAAAGTGGTGAAGGAACAAAAGAATCTATGCTTCTGATTATATGGAAACTTGGGAAATGTCAGTGCAAGAAATATTTAGAACCTACTATATACCAAGGATTGTCATATGCAGAGAAATCCTTAAGCAGCTCACAGTTTAGTGGAAGTGACAGATGGACAAATCAGTGATAGAAAGAGAATTCACTCATGAAGACTGTTGACCCTATTATCCCTCTGAACTTTGTCACCCTCTATCTTTTTTTAATTTATTTCCATCAGCAAATATCTCCTTTCCAACTTCCTAATACTCCAATAATAGAGAGAAGGTGGATGATTATTCCTGTGCTCAACTGGAGTTATTTTATAGTTAACAATATGGATAAGTTTTGTGTTTTACGTACTTTACCCTTTAAGACCAAGAATGAAGTTTAAGATAGTCAGATCTCCTTCTTAGTTTATCAGTTACTATTGCATAAAGGAATGTAGAGTTATCCAGAAATTATGCATATATTTTTCTAGGTACTTAAAAATTTTTATTAATAGTATATGTTCTTCTAAATAAAATATTAAACTAATGTGTTATTGTGATTGTGAACTGATTTTGTCTGAAACCAGGAGACAGAACTTTAAAATTCTGGTTAACTTTATATGACAGTAAAGTATAATTTTTTCTAAACTTTATTTTCACAAGGTCATATAAGGCCAGCAAAATCATGCAAACTCTGGGATAATTAAATTCAACATCTAATTTCTGAAAAATGAAAGAGTTTGAATATATACTATAATGACCAATATTTGTTTCCCTCCTGGATTTAATATCAATAGATGTGACATTTTCTGATAATACACATGTGATTACATAATCCACAATGGTTTGTGAAACCCAAAATATGATTTTCTTATGTTTCTAATTTGATTAAAATAGCTTTGTTATTTGAGATAATTTTATATTTTAGTCTCCCAAATCCAGCATATATTTTCCTTTTTCCACACCCGCTCACTCCAGATTGTAGACAATTTGTTCCAAATGCAAACTGTCCATTTTTTTATTTTTAGAACCTCTGTGGTTAGAATTGAATGAATTTGTAATTTAAAAAGTTGTTACAAAATATTCAATTAGTTTCGCTGATAACAGATTATACATGAAATAGAACTAAGGAAAATAGTTCGTTCAAAAAACATTTATTAAGTATTTAGTACAGCAATGTGGCAGTCAGGATCCCTGACTACTTTGAGTTTACATTCTAAAACAATATACCATAAAAACTTATAACAGGAAGCCTTTATCTAGCCTGGGAATTGTCATAAAAGGCTTTAGAGAGCAAGTTCTACTTTAGCTCCATTCTGAAGGATGACTATGGATTTATTAAGCAAAGAGCAGAAGTATGAACATTCCAGGGAGAAGAAACATGTGCAAAGGTTCTGAAGAGGGATGCAGTATACTGAGTTTTCTTTCCTTTTTTTTTTTTTTTTCTGAGGAAGATTCATCCTGAGCTAACACCTGCTGCCAATCTTCCTCTATTTGGTATGTGAGCTGCCGTCACAGCACGGCCACTAATAGACAAGTGGTGTAGGTACACATCCGGGAACTAAACCTGGGCCACCAAAGTGGATCATACTGAATTTAACCACTAGGCCACTGGGGCTGGTCCTGCAGTATACTAAGTTTGAAGATAACAAATAATGTGCACGTGACTTTAACTTATAAGAGCAAAGATGAGTGTAGTATGAGATGAGGCTAGAGCAGTGGGCAAGAGGTAGAACATGAAGGCTTTTGTGAGTCACATTATAAAATTCTGCCCTCATTCTAAAAGCCATGGGAAGCCATTGAAAAGCATTATTACATTTGTATCTATTCAAGGGATCAATGGCATGAACGTCCTTCTTATCCCCTGGCTGGCCCAATGTGAGGTGAAACACCCTGAGCTGACTGGACTTACTTTAAATACACAACCACTGACAACTTCAAGTGTGCCCTTAGTACTGCCTAGCAATATTATTACATTTTCCAGACCCATATTCTCTTTTACTTGCTAGGGACTATTTCATACTTTCTTCTCTCACCTCAAATCTTCAACACCTCTCTTTATTCTCACTCTCAGTTACCTATCTTTTCTCTTATTTTAATAGAAAGTAGAAGCAATAAGAAGAGAACTTTCAGGGGTTGGGGGTGGGCAAAATAAATCAAGGTGGTCAAAATCTACAAACTTTGGGTTATAAAATAAATAAACCATGGGGATGTAATGTTCAGCATGGTGACTATAATTTTTAATACTCTATTTTATATTTGAAAGTTGCTAAGAGAGTAAATCAAAAGTTCTCATCACAAGAAAAAAAATTGTAACTATGTGTGGTAATGGATGTTAACTAGACTTATTGCGGTGATCGCTATGCGATGTATACAAATATTAAATCATTATATTGTATACATGAAACTAATATAATGTTATATGCCAATTATAACTCAATAAAAAAGAAGAGAAGAGAACTTTTTCAGCCCCATCCATCATATCTATCAAACTGATCTGCAACTCTTCACAGTTGCCACTCATGGGCTCAGAATTAATTCAACAATATCAGATGTCATCAAAATGGCAGAATAGGGGTTTTCTACCATCTTTCTCCCAAAGAACACTGATTTTGACAACCACTCATAGATGAAAACCCAGTGTAGAAGTCCAGGAGTTCAGTGGAGAAGCTCTAACACACTGTTGGAGCAAAAAATCCTGAGAGTGGATACATTGAAGAAGGTAAGAGGAATAGTTTGACTTTACATGCATCACTTCTTCCCCAAGGCAGCAGAGCTCAGTGCCAACAGAGCCTTTCTCAGTCCATAATTTCTTTGGTAGTGGAAAGTAAGAGAATGTGAGTGAGAGCCTAGCTTCCCCAGCTGTGCAGGATGCTGCCAATGAGGCCCGTTCCTTTCACACCATCCAGAGTACTGAGTTGTGAGCTTTATGACTCAGGGGCAGTGAGCTGCTTGGAGAACAGTAGCCAGGGCTCAGAATGGAACATGTCAAAGAGAGGTGGATCCTATTAACTGCACTACAGACTCCACTGGGAGGCCCACACATGAGCTGCTGGGGATAAATCACCTGCAGATCCCTCCAACTGGCCCATAGGCACTCCCAGTGCTCCACACACTTCAACCTACACAAACTCCCACCATGTGATTCATTCTCTGTGTGTGTTCCCAACAGTGACAAAGAGAACTTTGGCAGATGGCTAATGACCATGTGCAGAAAGTTGGACTGAATCTGCAGGCCTGGGAGAAACTACAAACTAGAGCATTCAGCACCACCCAAGAGAAAGTAAAAGGGAAGCTGTCAGCACCTAGTCTGGTTTTTCAGGGTTAAGAGAAGATATAAAAGCTTGAGAATTCTTCCACAAGAGAAAGCAAGAAGTGTGGAATAAGCATACCCATAGAAAAGATCTGATACAGCATCATAATCCATAACAGGGCTGCCAGAAGGTATTTCTCTCCTGTAGAGAGTCACTAAAGCCTGAAGGAGTTGCCTCCTACTTCAAATGTGTAGACAGCAACACAAGATTTAGAGAAACAAAAAATCAAAGAAATATGACACCATCAAATGAACACAATAAATTTCCAGTACCTGACCCCCCAAAATTGAAATCTATGGTTTACCTGCTAAAGAATTCAAAATAGCTGTTTTAAGGAAGTTCTGTGAGTTTCAAGAAAACACAAAAGGACAATTTAATAAAATAAGGGAAACAACATATAAACAAAATAAGAAGTTAAACAGAGAAATATAAATTATAAAAAATAATAAAACAAAAATTCTGGAGCTAAAGAATACAATATAGTGAAAAATGCAATGGAGAACATCAACATCAAAGTAGATCAAGCAGAAAAATCTTGGAAGTAGAAGACAGGACCTTTGAAATTATCCAGTCAGAGGAAAACAAGGAAAAAGAGTGAAAAAATCCTATATGAACTATGAGTTAAGAGAAACAATCTTTGATTATTGAAGTCTGAGAAGGAGAAGAGAGTAGAAATCTTATTTAAAGAAATAATGGCTGAGAACTTCCCAAACCTGGGGAGAGATTTAGGCATCCAAGTTATTTAGGTAATAGGTTGCTCCAAAATTTCAATCCAAAATGATCTTCTCCAAGAAACATTATAATGAAACTGTCTAAAATCAAAAGCAAAGAGAGGATTTTAAAAGAAGCAAGAGAAAAAAAAAATTACTCTCATACAAGGGTACCCCCTTAAGGCTATCAGTGGATTTTTCAGCAGAAACCTTCAGAGCAGGAGAGAATAGGGTGATATATTTAATAAGTGCTGAAAGAAAAAGCTTGCCAACCAAGAATAACTTACCCAGAAACATTATCCTTCAGAAATGAAGCAGGGATAATGACTTTACATAACAAGCAAAAGCTATGGGAGTTCATCAAAACTAGACCTGCCTTAAAATAAATGCTGAAAGGAGATCTTCATGCTAAAATGAAAAGATGATAATGAGTAATATGAAAACATACAATACACTGGAAAAAGTATATAGTCAAGTGTAGACTACACTAATACTGTAATATGGTGATGTGTTGACCATTTAACTCTAATATGTAGGTTGAAAAACATAGTATTATAAATAACTATAGCTGTAATAATTTGTTAATGGACACACAATATAAAAAGAGGTAAACTGTAACAAAAAACATAAAAGGTAGGAGGGAGAGTAAAAAGGTAGAGTTTCCATATGATAAAATGTTATAAGCATAAAATAGACTGTTATATCTATAAGATGTTTTATGCAAGCCTCACAGTATCCATGAAACAAGAACCTACAGTAGATACACACAAGATACAGAGTAGGAATCAAGCATACCACCACAGAAAATCATCAATTCACAAAGGAAGACAACAAGAGAGGAATAAAGGAATAAGAGAACTACAAATATCTGGAAAAAAATTAAGATGACATTAGTAAGCCCTTATATCTATCAATAATTACTTTAAATATTATTTAATTATATTATCCAATGAAAAGAGATAGATTGGCTGAATGGATTAAAAAAACAAGACCCAACTATATGCTGTCTACAAGAGACTCAATTCATATTTAAGGACACATATTAGTTCAAAGTGAAGGGATAGAAAAAATTATGCCATGCAAGTGAAAACCAAAAGCAGGGATAGCCATACTTATATCAGACAATATAGACTTTAACTCAAAAAGCTGTAATAAGGGAAAAGAAGGCTATAATAGAATGATAAAGTGGTCAATTCATCAAAAAGATATAAATATATATGCACGCAACATTGGAGCACTAAATATATTAAGCAAATACTAACAGATCTGAAGGGAGAAATAGACAACAATACAATAATAGTAGGGGACTTCAATATCCAACTTTCAACAATGGACAGATCACCTAGACATAAAATCAATAAGGAAACATTGCATTTGAACTATACTTTAGATCATAGGGACCTAACAGACTTATAAGAATAGTCCATCCAACAGCAGAATACACATTCTTCTCAAGTGCACACAGAATACTCTTCAGGACAGATAATATGTTAAATCACACAAAACATGTCTTAGTAAATTTAAAAAATTTAAATTATACCGTGTATTTTTTACAACCACAATGGTATGAAACTAGAAATAAACAATAGGAGGAAAATTGAAAAATTCACAAATATATGGAAATTAAACAACAAACACCTGAACAACCAATGAGTCAAAGAAGAAATCAAAAGAGAAATAAAAAAAAATAAGTTGAAAAAAATGAAAATGGAAGCAAAATATGACAAAATAAGAAGCAGCCGAAGCAGTTCTATGAGGTAAGTTTATAAATAGAGATAAATGCCCTACATTAAGGAAAAATAATCTCAAATCAACAATCTAACTTTACATTCCCAGAAGTAGAAAAAGAACAAACAAAGCCCAAAATTAGCAGAAGGAAGGAAAGAACACGGACGAGAACAGAAACAAATGAAATAGAGAGCAAAAAAAAAAAAAAAAATAGAAAAAAATCAATGAAACTAAGAGCTGATTTTTGAAAAGATAAACAAAATTGAAAAATTTTAGTTTGGCTAATTAAGAAAAAAATAGAGATGAGTCAAATAAATAAAATAAGAAATGAAAGAGGAGACATTAGAACTGATACCACAGAAATACCAAGAATCATAAGAGACTGCTATGAACAAGTAGATAAAAACAAATTGTATATCCTAGAAAAAAATAGATAAATTCTTAGAAACATACAACCAATCAAGACTGAATCTTAAGGAAATAGAAAATCTGAACAGACTAATTATTAGTAAGGAGATTAAACCAGTAGTAAAACAAAACAAACAGCAACAAAAAAAACTCCCAACAAAGAAAAGCCCAGGATCAGATGGTTTCATGGTGAATTTTACTAAACATTTAAAGAAGAATTAATACCAATGCTTCTCAAACTCTTCCACAATTTGAAAAAGTGGGACAACTTCCAAACTCATTTTATGAAGCCAGAGTTACCCTGATACCAAGGCCAGAGAAGTATACTACAAGAAAAAAAATACAGGCCAATATCACTGATGAATATTAAAGCAAAAATTCTCAACAAAATACTAGCAAGCCAAATTCAACAGCACAGTAAAAGGATCATAGATCTTGATCACATGATATTTATCCTTGTACTGCAAGGATGGTTCAACATATGCAAATCAATAAATGTGATATACTATATTAATAGAATGAAAGATAAAAATCACATGATCATCTCAATAGATGCAGAAAAAACATTTGACAAAGTGCAACATTCTTTCATAATAAAAACTCTAAACAAATTGAGTACAGAAGGAACTTACTCTAACATAATTAATGCTATATATGACAAGCCCACAGCCAATGTTATATTCTACTGTGAAAAGTGGACAGCTTTTTCTCTAAGATCAGGAACAAAACAAAGGTGTCCACTCTCACCACTCCTATTCAACATAGTACTGGAAGTCCTAGCTAGAGCAATTAATCAAGACAAATCAATAAAAGACATCCGAATTGGAAAGGAAGAAGTAAAATTGTCTCTCTTTGCAGATGATATGATCTTATATGTAGAAAATCCTAAAGATTTCACTGTTAAACCTTTAGAACAAATCAACAATTTCAGTAAAGTGGCAGGATACAAAAATCAACATACAGAAATCAGTTGCATTTCTATACACTGACAACAAAATATATGAAAAATAAATAAAGAAAACTATCCCATTCAAGATAGCATCAAAAACAATAAAAATACCTAGGCATAAATTTAACCAAAAAGGTGAAATATTTGTATACTGATAACTATAAGACTTTAGTGAAAGAAGTTGAAAGAGACATTAGTAAATGGAAAGATGTCTCGTGTTCATGGATTGGAAGAGTTAATATTGTTAAAATGTCCATACTACTCTTAGCCATGTATAGATTCAATGCAATCTCTATCAAAATTCCAGTGGCATATTTTACTAAAATAGAAAAAACAATTTAAAATTCATATGGAACCACATAAGACCCCAAATAGCCAACCCAACCCTGAGAAAGAAAAATAAAGCTGGAGGCACCCAACTTCTTGATATCAACAATTTTACAAAGCTGTAGTAATCAAAACAGTATGGTACTGACACAAAAATAGACACATACACCAATGGAACAGGACTGAGAGCTCAGAAAAAACCCACACACATAGAGTCAACTACTATTTGACAATGGAGCCAGAAATACTCAATGAGGAAAAGATGGTCTCTTCAATAAATGGTGTTGGGAGACACGGATAGTCACATGCAAAAGAATGAAATTGGATTTCTATCTTACACTACTCACATAAATTAACCCAAATAGATTAAAGACAATGTAAAACCTGAAACCATAATACTACTAGAAGAAAACATAGAGAAAAAGCTCCTTGCCATTGTTCTTGGCAACTATTTTTTGGCTATGACACCAATAGCACAAACAACAAAAGCAAAAATAAACAAGTGGCACAATATCAAACTAAAAATCTTCTGCACAGCAAAAGAGCAATCAACAAAATGTAGAGGCAACCTATGGAATGGAAGAAAATATTTGGAAACCATGTATCTGATGAGAGATTAATGTCCAAAATATATAAGGAACGCATACAACTCAATAGCAAAAAATCAAACAATGTGATTAAAAAATGAGCCAAAGAAGTGAATAGACATTTTTCTAAAGACATAAAAATGGCCAACAGGTTATACAAAGGTGCTCAACATCACTAGTCATCATGGAAATGCAAATCAAATCTACAATAAGATATCACCTCACACCTGTTAAGGTGCCTATTACCAAAAAGACAAGAGATAAATGCTGGTGAGAATGTGGAGAAAAGGGAACCCTTGTGTACTATTGCTGGGAATGTAAGTCAGTACAGCCACTAGGGAAAATAGTGTGGAGGTTTCTTAAAAAATTAAAAATAGAGCTATCATATGATCCACCAAACCTACTTCTGTGTATGTATCCAAAGGAAATGAAATCACTATCTCAAAGAGAAATTTGCACTCCCGTGTTCATTGCAGCATTATTTACAATAGGCAATACTTGAAAACAACCTGTGTCCATTAATGGAGGAGTGGATAAAGAAGATGTGGTACATATATACAATGGAATATTATTCTGCCATTAAAAAAAAGAAGGAAATCCTAACATTTGTGACAACATGGATGGACCTCGAGGGCATTACGCTAAGTGAAATAAGTCAGGTAGAGAAAGAGAAATACTGTATGATCTTACTTAAATGTGCAATCTAAAAAAACCAGAATCATGGAAACAGAGAGTAGATAGGTGGTTGTCAGGCATGGTGGTGGTTGGGAGAAATGGGGAGATATTGCTCAAAGGTTACAAACTTCCAGTTATAAGATGAATAATTTTGGAGATCTGATGGACAGCCTGGTGACTACAGTTAACAATACTGTATTATGTACTCTAAAGTTGCTAAGAGTAAATCTTAAATGTTCTCACCACACACACAAAAAAATGTGGTATTTATGCAAGGTAACAGAGATATTAACTAACCCTATCGTGGTTATCATTTCACTATATATGTATATCAAATCATGATATTGCACATCTTCAACTTACATGATATTATGTCAATTATATCTCCACAAAGCATGAAAAATTACTTTTTTTAAAAATGTGGTTATTTCAAATTGAGATGTGCAATAAGTGCAAAATACACACTAAATATACACTAAGGACACAACATAAAATGTCTCATTAATAATTACTTCCATTGATTGGCTGTTTAAATGAGAATATTATGGATATATTGTGTTAAATAAAATGTTATTAAATTTCTTTTAAATCCAATAATATTACACAAAACAAATTAAGAAATAGGCTTTATTGATGAAATTTAAAAATGATGTTCAGCAAGAAAGATATTAGAAGAAGTATATCACCTACCCAGTCCTTTCATCACCTCCTGGAAAGGCAAGCTGAGGCCCAACTGATCTATTAGGCATGCAGTAAATTTATATTCCAGTGTAGTTACCCTGCCCCACTGTTAATCTCTAGTTTTATAGGGCATGGTAGATAGAATTTTAAAATGACCCCCCTTAATCATTACCCTTATGTAAGCCTCTCCTCTTCTAGTATGAATAAAATTTGTAAATATGAGTAGACATCCTTCCTGTGATTATGTTGTTATATATTGAGATTATTTTATGTGTGCCTAACCTAAGCCAAGTGAGCCTATTAAAAGCAGAGTTTTCTCTGGCTGTTCACAGAAGAGGAAGTCAAACAGACATTCTCCAACTGGCTTGAAAAAACAGTAAGTATCCATATTGTGAACTACATATGGGTTCCACATGACAAGGAACCGCCAAAAGCCTCCAGGAGCAGAGAATGGGCCCTGAGCAGATAGCAGGGAAATGGTGTCTATAGTTCTACAACCACAAGAGAATGAATTCTAGCAACAAACAGTGATATTGGAAGAAGATGTCAAGCCCCAGATGAGAACCACATCCTAGCAAACAGCTTGATTTCAGCCTGGAGATGCCCTGATCAGAAAATCCAGCCATGTCGTGCTCTTATTTCTAACTTACAGAAACTACAAGATAATAGATTGCTATTGTTTTAAGCCACTAAGTTTGTAGCCATTCATTAATGCAGCAATACAAAACCAAAACAGATTTTGGTATTTGGAAGTGGGCTGCAGTCATAATAGCTAAAAATGTGAGAGTTGTTTTGGAATTGGGACATGGAGAAAGGTTAGAATTTTCAGGGCATAAGAGAGAAAGTTTTAGATTGCCCTAAACAAACTGTTAATACAAATAGGACATTAAAGACTGCTGGTGAAGGTTCAGAAGGAAATGAGGAACTGGAGGAAGGAAGATGATTGTTATGCAGCAGCAGAATGTTTAACAAAATTGCGTCCTGTAGTCACGTGGAAAGCAGAACTTGTGAGCCCAAGAGATTTCTGAGCAAAGTGTTGAAGGTTCTGCCTGGTTTCTTCTGGCTGCTTACAATAACATCAGAGAGAAAAGAGATAAATTGATGGAAGAACTGTTAAACAAAAATGAACCGGCATCTGATAATTTTGAAAATTATCATCCTCTCAAGATGACATAAGATACTAAAAGCAAGAAACAGTTGCTGAAAGCATGGCATAAAGGAAAAGCTCTACCTCCTTTTACTAAAACCTTAGAAAAATTAAAAGATCCAAGTATTCAGTCACACAAAGGTTCTTAGAAGAGATTAAGGGTGTGACTCATACATTCTCTCAATCAAACCAGAGGGCCTCTAGGAAGCGTAAGAGAATTGTCCCTCAGGCATTTTAGCAAAAGCTAAAAATAGAGAAGAAATTACCTTAGAAAGATATATGAGGGGCCAGCCTGGTGACATAGTGGTTAAATTCGAGACCTCTGCTTTGGCAGCCCAGGGTCCGTGGGTTCAGATCCTAGGTGTGGACCTACGTACCGCAAATCAAGCAATGCTGTGGCAACATCCGACATACAAAATAGAGGAAGATGGGCACAGATGTTAGCTCAGGGCTTATCTTCCTCAGCAAAAAGAAGAAGATTGGCAATAGATGTTAGCTCAGAGCCAGTCTTCCTCACAAAAAACAGCAAAAAAAGAAAGATATAGGGGCTGTCCCAGTGGCAAAAGCAGTTGGGCACGTGCGCTCCGCTGCAGTGGCCCGGGGTTCACTGGTTCAGATCCTGGGCGTGCACCAACACACTTCTTGGCAGGCCATGCTGTGGTGGCATGCCATGTAAAGTGGAGGAGGATGGGCACAGATGTTAGCCCAGAGGCGGTATTCCTCAGCAAGAAAAGAGGAGGATTGGCAGATGTTAGCACAGGGCTGATCTTCCTTACAAAAAAAAAAAAAAAAGAAAGATACACGGACCAACCTTTTGTCTAATGGAGTGAAAGCCAGTGCCATTCATGCAAAGCCCACAAGGTTCTTGAGTATATCATATCAGCAGAAACACTGCCAGCTGAGACAGAGAGGGATAGAGAGAGTATAAAATAAGAGAAGGCTATCAGATCCTCGAAATTCTACTGGTAGGAAGTGGGTTAATAGAACTACTCAGATGCAAAAACATGCTACCATTCATAAAAAAAGTTGCATGATTCAGCAAAGTCCAGAGCCCAGAGGACAGAACCAATAGACCAAAGAGTCTAAGAAACACCCCACAACTGAGAACCAAAAGCTAAGGGTTCCTAGGCCCCAAAACCTAATAAAGAAAAATGCAACATTTGCCTGGCTGAATTTCCAAAGTGTTTAGAGACATGACTCCATTTTACCTTCCATTTCCCCCCTTTTTGAACCACAATGTCTATAACTATTTCCCTATGCTTGTCCCATCATTGTATGTTGCAAGTAGTGGGGATAGATAGTTTAGTAGGGGAGAAATAGAGGAATTGTGCTCCAGAAATTTTCGTACCTAGGATCCTCATCCCCACCTGAGTGCCTGAATTAGATGATAATATTTCAAGCTTGGAGCTACAGGGGAGGAAAAATAATTTTTCCCTCTACCCTTCGGAGTTTCTGGCTGGGACTCCTGTAATAAATGACAGATTAACAAGATAAAAACAAACAGAAGTTTATTAACACACATATCTCATGTATACATGGGAGATACTCAGGGAAAAATGAGTAACTCAAAGAGGTGACAGAACTCCAGCTTCAATACTTTCTTCAGCTATAGACAGCAAAAGAAAAGTTGTGGATGAAACTGGTGGACAGTTAGCCATTAATGATTAGGTAGCTAGTAACTGAAGTTTTTTAGGCAGTTATTAATTGTAGCTTTTAGTTGTTCCCCCACCCATTGTTAGCTGTGCTGATTATTTTTAGAAGTCATGTAGATAGGCAATATATTATCTAATTCTCACTAGGTTCCTCATAGATAACATCCCTGACACTTGGTCACCATGGTAATGGATGCTTGAGTTGTTTTTCAGGAACTAAGAGTTAAGCCCTGTCTGGTTCAGACTGGTTGAGACCACCTACTGGGCTTGTGTGGGTGTCTTATAGGTGACCTCCTGATGTCAGGGAGCTTAAAAACTCTATGCTCAGATCATGCTAATGCCACCATTGTCTGAACATGCATCCTGTGAAGAGCCATGAAGCTTGACTATGCTTGCACAGATCATCAATTACCTCACTTTTCCATCATGTATCCCCACACTTCAGACCACCCTGCCCCTTTTATCCCATAAATACCCCTAATCTCCATTTTGGGGGAGGTGGATTTGAAATTTGTTCTCCTATCTCCTTGCTTGGCTGTCTTGTGAATAAATCCTTTCTCTGGGGCAAACGTGTTGTCTCAGTGGTGGAAATTTCATGCAGTGGGCAAAACAAACCTGCTTCAGTAATGTGCAAAGGTCAGTTGTGGGGAAGTTACCAGTAGAAGCTAGGTAAATAAAAGTAAAGTTTGTTAGGCAGATATAAGTCTGTGTCTTCTCCATTGATAAGAGTCTAAAGTTGTTTTGGGGATTAACCTTTGTCCTCCCTGGTAGAGAGGGGAGGAGGGACACCTTTGTAAATTTATGTCTTGCTTTAAGGTAAATAGGGGGAGAGCAGGGTGCTCTTGTATCTCCTTCTTCTCAATTGCCTTCAGGTCAAAATAATCCTTATGCCAAAGTGACATATTTCGGGGTAGTGTATTCTGCTACCCTTTATAGCTAAGAGAATCTATATCAGATTTTCAACCTCAGTTGATGAGATAATAAGATTTAGATTTAAATGATGAAATTTTGGACTTAAGCTGATACTATAATGAGGTAAAAATTTGAGGAATTTAGGATGACTCAAGTGTATTTTGCATGTTAAAGAGATATAAACCATAGAAACCAGAAGATAGACTGTGATAGGTAGAATGACCTTTGTCTTCTGATGTCAGTCCCATGATTATGTTATGTTACATGGCAAAAGGGATTTTGTAGATGTAATTAAGTTCACTAATCATTTGACTTTAAGAAAGAGAGAATATCTAGGTGGGCCTAACCTAATCACATGAGCTCTTCAAAAGCAGAGAGCTTTCTGGCCATTTTCAAAAGTGAGGAGGACGTGAAGAGAGGTTGGAAGCAGCCTGAGAAGGATTTAACTCAAGAGAGATATTCTATTGCTAGTATTGATGATGGAGAGGGCCATACAGAACATACCTGAGAACAACCTGATCTGAGTGTAGCCCTTAGCAAGGAAACAAGGCTCTCAATCCTACAACTAAAAGTAACTGAATTCTTCCAACAACCTGAATGAGCTTGGAAGGGAATTCTTCCCCAGGGCCTCCAGATAAGTATTTAATCCAATTGACACCTTGACTTTGGCCTTGTAAGACCCTAAAAAGAGAACCCATCTGATCTTACCCAGACTTTCAACCTAAAGAACTGAGAAATAATAAATATTCGTTTATTTTCTTTTAAGAAAATAAAAGCTGCTCAGTTAGTGGTAATTTGTTATACAGCAGCACACATGAGAGCAACTTGATCTTTGGGAGGATAATCAGACTATTGGGGTGTCAAGATGTCTGAGCTTAGGTGAAAACTGTTTGGAAGAGCTATCTTGGAAAGTGAATTTCCTGGCATCTTGAGGACCTGAGTGAAGATGCAGCCCATCTTGCTTCATTGGAAAATGGGAAAGAAAACCACAGTCACCTATGAAGCTGAGTTCAGATGCAACCCAACCTCCTGGGAGATAGAATTGATCACTAGAACCAGCTGTATCATTATCCAGACAACCCATCTTGCACTCTAAAGATAATTTTCAGACATTCCTGCTTGTTTCACCACACAACATACCTGCGTCTATTCCAATATATTCTACCTTCCCTTACATTACTATGAGTGACTTTTCTGTGCTCCTTTCTAAGGCCAACTACTCTGTGCACTCTAGCCCATTTACACTAAACTACCTGAGAATATCACTCTAACAATTTCCCCACTTTCTTTAATGATCAAAATTTCTTGGGCCAGTGAGGGTGGCCTAGTAGTTAAGTGTGGCACACTCTGCTTCCATAGCCCAGGTTCAGTTCCCAGGCATGGACGTACACCACTAGTCTGTTACTGGCCATGCTGTGGTGGCAGCACACATAAAAGGAAAAAAGAGGATGACTGGCAATGGATATTAGTTCAGGGTGAATGTTCCTCAGCAAAAGAAAAAAAAATTCCCTCTCTACTGGATCATTCCTGTTAGCATGAAATCATCCTGTTAGTTCTGTGATCTAAAAATACTACAAAGCTATAGTAATCAAAACAGCATAGTATTGGCAGAAAAACAGACACATAGATCAATGGAACAGAACTGAGAGCCCAGAAATGAAACCACACATCTATGGATATGTAATCTTTGACAAGGGAGCCAAGAACAATGGAGAAAGGAAAGTCTCTTCAACAAATAGTGTTGGGAAAGCTGGAAAGCCACATGCAAAAGAATAAAAGTAGATCATTATCTTATACCATACACAAAAACCAACTCAAAATGTATTAAAGTCTTGAACATAAGACCTGAAACCATAAAGCTCTTAGAAGAAAATATAGGCAATATGCTATTTGACATCAGTCTTAGCAGTATCTTTTTGAATACCATGTCTACTCAGGCAAAGGAAACAAAAGAAAAAATAAACAAATGGGACTACATCAGATTAAAAACCTTCTGCACAGCAAAGGAAACCATCAACAAAATGAAAAGATAATCCACCAACTGGGAGAAAATATTTGCAAATCATATATCCAAGCAGGGGCTAATCTCCAAAATATATGAATTCATACAACTCAAAAACAAAAAAATGAAAAACCCAATCAAAAAATGGGCAGAGAATATGAACAGACATTTTTCCAAAGAAGATATACATATGTCCGACAGGCACATGAAAAGATGTTCAATATCACTAATTATTAGGGAAAGGGAAATCAAAAATACAACGAGATATCACCTCACACTCATCAGAATGGCTATAAGTAAAGACAAGAAATAACAAATGTTGAAGAGGATGTCAAGAGCGAAGGGAACCCTTGTATACTGCTGGTGGGAATGCAAACTTGTGCAGCCTGTATGGAAAACAGTATGTAGATTTCTCAAAACATTAAAAATAGACATACCATATGATCCAGCTATCCCATTACTGGGTATTCATCTAAAGAACAGGAAATCGAAAATTCAAAGAGATTTATGCATCCCTATGATCATTGCAGCATTATTCACAAGAGCCAAGATGTGGAAGCAACCCAAGTGCCCATCAACAAAAGAATGGATAAAGAAGATGTGGTATATATGTACAATGGAATACTACTCAGCCATACAGAAGACAAAATTGTGCCATTTGTGACAACATTTATGGACCTTGAGGGTATTATGCTAAGCAAAATAAGTCATACAGTGAATGACAAATACTGTGTGATTTCACTCATATGTGGAAGATAAATAAACACATAGATAATTAGTGGTTACTTTAGGAGAAGTGGCTGGGGGGAGGGCAAAAGGGATAAAGGGGCACATATGTATGGTGATGGATAAAAAATAGACTATTGGTGGTGAACATGATGCTGTCTATACAGAAATTGAAATATAATAATGTGAACCTGAAATTTTCACAATGTTATAAGCCAATATGACCTCAATAAAATAAAATAAATATTTATGATCTCACATCTTCCTGTAGCTACTACCCACCCCCTTATAGCAAAACTCCTTGAACAAGTAGTTGATGACTTGCTCTCTTCAAATTCCCTTCTTTCATTCTCTTGAACACATTTCTTTTTTTTACTCTCATAAATTCATTGCTTAATAATTTGCACAAAGATATATCTATATTTTGGTAAAATGAAATCATACATAGATATCCTGCTAATGCTGACTTTCTTAATGGATTCTGAGGTGGCTATTTATTTTTTGAGATGTATGTGTTCTTTATATATTTTGGAGATTAACCTCTTGTCAGATACATGGTTTGCAAATATCTTCTTCCAATTGTCAGGTTGTCTTTTCATTTTGCTGATGGTTCCCTTTGCTGTGCAAAAGATTTTTAGTTTGATGTAGTCCCATTTGTTTATTTTTTCTATTGTTTCCCCTGCCCAGTCACACGTGGTACTTGAAAATATGTTGCTAAGAACAATGTCAAAGAGCATACTGCCTGTTTTCTTCTGGAAATTTCATAGCTTCAGGTCTTACAGTCAAGTCTTTAATCAATTTTGAGTTAATTTTTGTGTATAGTGTAAGATAATGGTCTACTTTCATTTTTTTGCATGTGGCTGTCCAGTTTTGCCAACACTATTTATTGCAGAGACTTCCCTTTCTCCATTGTATGTTCTTGCCTCCCTTGTCAAAAATTAGCTGTCCATAGATGTGTGGGTTTATTTCTGGTCTCTCAATTCTGTTCCATTGATCTGTGTGTCTGTTTTTGTGCCAGTACTGTGCTGTTTTGGTTACTATAGCTTTGTAGTATATTTTGAAATCAGGGAGAGTGATACCTCCAGCTTTGTTCTTTTTTCTCAGGATTCCTTTGGCTATTCCGGGTCTTTTGTTGTTCCATATAAATTTTAGGATTCTTTGTTCTATTTCTGTGAAAAATGTTGTTGGAACTTTGATAGGGATTGCATTGAATCTATAAATTGCTTTAGGAAGTATGGGCATTTTAACTATGTTAATTCTTCCAATCTAAGAGCATGGAATATCTTTCCATTTCTCTGTCTTCCTCAATTTCTTTCAACAATATTTCATAGTTTTTAGTGTACAGATCTTTCACCTTTTTGGTTATGTTTATTCCTAGGTATTTCATGCTTTTTGTTGCAATTGTAAATGGGATTGTATTCTTGATTTCTCTTTTTTCTATTTCATTGTTAGTGTGCAGAAACGCAACTGATTTTTGTATGTTGATTTTGTATCCTGCAACTTTACCATATTCATTTATTATTTCTAAAAGTTTTTTGGTGGATTCTTTAGGGTTTTCTATATATAAAATCATGTCATCTGCAAATAGTGACAGTTTCACTTTTTCCTTTCCAATTTGGATCCTTTTTATTTCTTTTTCTTGCCTGATTGCTCTGGCTAGGACTTCCAATACTATGTTAAATAGGAGAGGTGAAATTGGGCATCCTTTGTGGTTCCTGTTCTTAGAGGGATAGTTTTCAGATTTTCACCATTGAGGATGATATTAGCTGTGGGTTGGTCATATATGGCCTTTATTATGTTGAGGTACTTTCCTTCTATCCACATTTTATTCAGAGTTTTTATCATAAATGACTGCTCTATCTTGTCAAATGCTTTATCTGCATCTATTGAGATGATCGTGTGATTTTTATTCTTCATTTTGTTAATGTGGTGTATCACAGTGATTGCTTTGCAGATGTTGAACCATCCCTGCATACTTGGAATAAATTCAACTTGATCATGTTGTATGATCTTTTTAATGTATTACTGTATTTGACTTGCTAGTATTTTGTTGAGCACATTTCAATCATAATTTTGCTCCACCGTTTATTCCAAGTTCATTAATGACATATAACGCTAAATGCAATAGTCATTCTCAGTCTTCATTTTACTTGACCTATTAGTAATGTCTAACACAGGTGATAAAGTGTTCTTCTATCTCACTAACCACTTTTCAGCCACCTTGATGGTTATTCCTCATTTGCTCAACATCCAAATGTTACAATATTTCAGGGTCATCGTTTTTTTCCCCTGGAGCAGACCCTGAGTAACTGTCAGTAAGATAATGGGGAAATAAACAAAGAAAAAAGGAAAATATAGGGTGAGTCATCAAGAAAGTTTCCATTGTGTGCTAGAGGAGATAAATTCCACTGGGGATCTAGGAGAGGCAGTGTAGAACACATACCTTGTACTTATCTCACATAAAGGGTGAAGTAAATGAGCATATTTATCTATCAAATCTTATAGGTTGGCAGCTACTCCTGGGTAAGTGGCATTAAAAACCCAGAACTATCAGTTTTCTGTGTTAAGGACAGAGTGGACCTTAGTGTCCATAGATAATCCTAAAAAAATGACACATAGGTGTTGACCCTTGGTAGTTGTGCTGGTTTGCACAAAAATGATAAATGCCAAGGGGATATGGGCAGTGCACCAAAAATATCAACTATTCTTGGGATATATAGTCTTAGGGCTTTTTCCATTTTCTGTCTCTACCAAGTCCCTTTGTGATCCCAAATCTACATCTCTAACCTAGACTTCTCTCCCTATCTCCAGACTCATATATCTAATTGCCTACTTTCATTATTTGAATGTCTAGTATACATGCCAAATTAATATATATAAATCAACCATATGCTCTTACTCTCCAAAATTATTCTGCCCACATTGTCCTCTATATCATTAATATTATACCACCAACCACCCAGTTGCTCAGGTTAAAACCCTGTCATCATCTTTGATTCTTCTTATTCACAGCCCATATCCAGTTCATCGTAAAATTCAGTAGTCTTCCAAAATGAATAGAGCCTCCAAAATGATCTATTTCTGCTTGTTCCCTCTGTCCCAAGTCTATTCTAGACACTGCAACAAGAATGATCTTTAAAAATTATAGGTTGGGCCGGCCCGGTGGCACAAGCGGTTAGGTGTGCGCGCTCCGCTGCGGCAGCCCGGGGTTCGCCAGTTCAGATCTCGGGCTCAGACCCACACACTGCTTGGCAGACCATGCTGTGGCGGTGTCCCATATAAAGTGGAGGAAGATGGGCACGGATGTTAGCCCAGGGCCAGTCTTCCTCAGCAAAAAAAGAGGAGGATTGGCAGATGTTAGCACAGGGCTGATCTCCTCACACACACACACAAAAAATAAAATAAAATAAAAAAATTATAGGTCAAGTCATGTCATCACTATGCTCAAAATCCTCCAGTGGTTTCCCATTTCACTCACAGGAAAAGCCCAAATCTTTACATTAATTACAATATCTTACATAATTTGTACTCCCCTGGTCTCACTACCATTTACCAGATACAAATTCAGTTGAGTTTGAGACCAAAGCTCATGTTTTTAAACATTATGCAATCCTGCTTCCAAAAGTTATGCTTCCTTGTTCAGCCTCACTCATACATATTGCTATTTTCCGTATACTTTAATACCAATTAACATTCATCTTTATATTTATTTCAATATAAACTATTTCTACTTTACATCAGTTAATGGTAATTGTGGATATTCAGAAATTCTTAGAAAACTACTAGTTCAACATCTAAGTATTCAATTGACACCCAGAAAAAATGTAACTTCCTTTTGTTGGTGGCAGAGCTGCACTTAGAAATCTGGTTCTTCCTGTCTTCTTTGCTCTTCTTTTCACTCTTACACACCAAGTCAACGATGTTATATCTATAAGAACAAAAAAAGAAAGGAAAGCAAAAAACAAGTTTCAAAATCCCTGTTTTAGCTCTGCAGTCAGGACTTCGTCGACAGTATAGCTAAAATAACTAATAAATCATAGTCAGAAGAAAACGAATAGATTATATAGAGAGTGTCTGACTATGGATGAGAAGTTAATGTCATATTTGAACTTGTAAATGTTTTATGCCATACAGGATTAGAAAGTGTAACATAAAATTATTTCTAATGTTGATGTTGAGCAAAGAAACTAGCTGTATTCTGTCATATTTGACTGTGTCTAGTAAATTGTTAGGGGTCATAATACGACCCACAGTATACTTGGATGTCTTTCACAGAAAACCACATTGAGCAGGATTCTTAATACACTATATATTATTCTACAAAAGGTGATTTATACAAAAGCATTCTCATACTACATCTCTGACCAGTGATCATTTGAGCTGTAAAAAGTAATCACACTTTATTGCTGAGGCTTTCATTTCTATCAGAAAATTTTATACAGAAACCAAAGTGGTAAATAATTTAACAGTTGGATAAACTAAAGAGGATTTTCAGCAAGAGCATTCCTTTGCCTCACCCTTTGATGCGGAGGAGAACAGGGATAAGATGAGAATTTAGTCAGTGTAACTTCCTCAATAAATCTATCTATAGTCAGAAGCATAAAATATTTTTTGAATCCTCTAAACTTTGCAGTCAGAGGAAAAAATGAAAGGAAAAAAGTATAAAGCAACAAGAAATTACATTAACTGTCCCAATGAAAGTACCCTAGAGGGAAAGAAATTTGATTTTTCACAAACATACCCAGCACCGAAGATGAAAAAAAGCTACTTGCTTTTATAGTATTGCTGCCTGCTAGGATGGTTTAATGCTCTGCATACTTCCTAACTATTGGTATTAAGGAAGAAATATGTTTGAAATATTTAGTTCATGTTAGAGTTAATATCCAGTGATATTCTGAGTCTATCAGGGGGTAAGGACAGGGAAGTAATGAAGAAAATTTAAAGAGCTGCGGGTGCTTGATGGTCTTAGGTAGTTAGCAGCCTAATTTAGAAATTAACTGGAAGATTAAGCGGGAAATGTTCGTTGCTAGTTTTGTAATTTATTTGTTTGCATTTTTCCTCAGCCAGAGTATCTAGTAAAGATGAATAACTCTTAAATATAAAAATTATGGGATGTTGAAAGTTTAGCTAAGCTACTCCATGTTATTGCTGTCTTGGTATCCATTTTGTTTGGGCAAGGGTCCTGCAGGGACCTTAAACTGACACTCACCCCTCATGCAAGCACATGCCCTAGATTACAGCCCTCAGAGTCACAAGGAAATAGAATGATATGACTGATATGACTTCCCCAACACTCTTGTGATCAACAGTCTCCTTTGCCTCTCAGGGCTTTTCTCTTGCGTGCCCCTTAGATAAGACTCCTGTGGAACTTAGCAGAACTGCACTCTTTTGGTTTGAATTGAGTAATGGAGCTTTAGCCCTGGAACTCCAAAGCACCCCACCCACAGACTCTAATAAAGGCATGTCCCCCATGTCCTATTGCTCTCTTTGTCTGAACTCTGCCTTGACCTCTCCACGTGGCCCCTCGAGGCATGCCGTGTACTTCCTCCAGGATGTGTGAGTAATAAATGTCTATTTCAGTTTCTCTTGTGATCTGTTGTTGAACCATGGCTCACCATCTGGCACCCTGTGCACCACTTAACAAATGTTAATTTAAAAAAGTCATAACAAGGGACCAAATGAATAACACCTAATATTAAGAAGAGTAAGATTTGAATTATTTTTCCCCTTAAGAACTTACTAAAACCTTCTCGTTGATGGGCAAAAACAAAATAAAACAAAAAAAAACAAACAAAAACAAACCTCTGAGGTCTGTTTTATATACATAAGTTAAAGGTTTTGTATAGGCTTTGCAGTAGGTACCTCTAAACATTCAATTTTGTTACCTCCTCTATTACCATTTGATTGATATCAGAGTTCTCCACAGCAACAACAGAAGCCAAAGGGAAAAAAAAGTCCAATAGTATCGTCAAAAGCTGGAAGAAAAATAGCTTTCAATCTAGGATTGAGTACCCTGAAAATTCTCTCTCAAGAAAAATAGTTAAATACACTTCTCTATAAACAAGAGCAGAGAGAGTTTACCACCAGCAAAAGCTCCAATAAAGTTTTAAAGAATATACTTCATGGGGGATGGCCCAGTGCCATAGTGGTTAGGTTTGCATGCTCCACTTTGGCGGCTCAGGGTTTGTGGGTTTGGATCCTGAGTGTGGATCTATACATGGCTCATCAAGCCATGCTGTGGCAGTGTCCCGTATGCAAAGTATGGGAAGATTGGCACAGATGTTAGCTCAGGGACAAGCTTCCTCAAGCAAAAAGAGGAAGATTGGCAACAGATGTTAGCTCAGGGAAAATCTTCCTCACCAAAAAAATAAATAAATAAATAAAAAAGAATATAATTCAAGAGAAAGGAAATTATAGCTTCCTTTTTCTTAAGCATGAAAAGCATAAAACCTGAAACCATAAAACTCCTAGAAGAAAATATAGGCAGTACACTTTTTGACACTGGTCTTAGCATTATCTTTTTGAATACCATATGTCTCCAGGAAAGTGAAAAAAAAGAAAAAATAAACAGATGGGACTACATAAAACCAAAAAGCTTCTGCACAGCAAAGGAAACCATCAATCAAATGAAAAGATAACCTAACAATTGGGAGAAGATATTTGAAAATCATATATCTGATAAGGGGTTAATATCCAAAATATGTAAAGGACACATACAACTCAACAACACAAAAACAAACAACCCAATTCAAAAATGGGCAGAGGATCTAAACAGACATTTTTCCAAAGAGTATATACAGATAGCCAACAGGCACATGAAAAGATGATCAGCATCACTAATTATTAGGGAAATGTTAATCAAAACTGCAATGAGATATTACCTCACACCCATCAGAATGGCTATAATTAATAAGACAATAAATAACAAGTGTTGGAGAAGATGTGGAGAAAAGGGAACTCTCATACACTGTTCATGGGAACGTAAACTGGTGCAGCCTGTATGGAAAACAGTATGGTGATTCCTCAAAAAATTAAGAATAGAACTACCATAAGATCCAGCCATTCCACTTCTGGATATTTGTCCAAAGAACACAAAAACACTAATTCAAAAAGACATATGCACCCCTATGTTCATTGCAGTATTATTCACAATAGTCAAGACTTGGAAACAACAGATGAATGGATAAAGAAGATGTGGTATATATACACAATGGAATACTACTCAGCCATAAAAAAAGATGAAATCATGCCATTAGTGACAACAGGGATGGACCTTGAGGGTATTATGCTAAGAGAAATAAGTCAGACAAAGTCAAATACCATATGATTTCACTCATAAGTGGAAGACAAAAACAACAACAACAATAAACAAACACATCGATACAGAGATTAGATTGGTCATTACCAGAGAGGAAGGAGAGAGGGAGGAAAGTGTAAGGGGTAATAGGGCACAAGTGTATGGTGACAGATGGTAATTAGTCTTTGGGTGGTGAACATGATGTAGTCTACACAGAAATCAAAATACAACAATGTACACCTAAAATTTATATAATGTTATAAACCAATATTGCCTCACTAATAAAAAAAAAGCGAAAGAAGTTGTTAAGTATAAATATGAAAAATGAGCAAATAAATTGGGAAACCTGTAGGTAAATCTAAAAACAGAAATTTTCTTTTGATAATTTTAGTGATTTATTTTAAAGTTTGTAGTGACAAGAGTGATCTCTTTTATAGGTTTTCTAAGAATTTTGCATGATTTAAGGCAGAGTGAAGTTTATACTTTGTTAAGAATGCATGGTAAAACTTCAAGAGTAACCATTAAAATAACGTATTTTAATGACAGAGAGAGACAAGTTATCCAACAGAATATATCACTGGAACAAAACTCAATTAAGCAAAAATTCAATGACAAAAAATATTTTTTCAACATCCATTTGGAAATGAAATATAGATTTATGTTACACATAAGTCAAAGAAGTTATAATAAATTTAAAATATTTCTATCTGAAAAAGAATGACAATGGTATAAATAAAAATAGACGGAAGGCAGCAAAAGCAGTATGTAAAGTAAAACTATTGGTCTTAAATGCTTATATAATAGAACAGGAATCAGCAAATTATTTCTGTAAAGGGCCAGATATGCAAATATTTTCGACTTTGTAGGCCAAAAGATCTCTGTCACAACTATTCAATTCTGCTTCAACTCAAGGAGCTGTATACAATATATAAACACTTCACCATGGCCATTAAAATAAAACTTTATAGACATTGAAATTTGAATTTCACACAATTTTCATGGGTTACAAATTGTTATTATTTTTTTCAACCATTTTAAAAAGTAAAAATTATCCTTAGATCCCAGGCCATAGGAAAACAAGTGGTGGCCTATATTTGGCCTGTGGGCTGTACTTGCTGACCCCTGTAATAGAAAAAGGAAGACTAAAAATTAATGGGCTAAGCATTCAGAAAGAGAAATAGTCTCAGCTAATATTACTTTAATTATTGTTTTTCAGCTTGTCAAAATACAGTCACCTTGTTCTATTTCTTTAAATCCTAATTGAAATATAGTTGAAGCCTCTCAATCTATTCTCCACATCTCTTAACCTCTCTTTCATATTTTAAATCTCTTTTGTTCTCTACTGTATCCAGGGTGAACTTCTCAGTACAGTATCATACCTCAGTTTATTAATTTTCTTACTCTCTGGTAGAGAAAATAATATATTGAGTGTTTTATTTCAAACACTATATTTTAATTGTAGTCACTCTATGTATCTCTTCCATTTCTGGTCTGAAGTCATTCTTATTTTGTTTTAATCATGGCTGTGACTGTTGTTGGCTTTCGTTTTTTTAATAACGTGTTTGGACTAGGATTGGGATTAGGAACAAGAAAGAGATGCCATCTTGACTAAAATTACATATGCTTTTGGTAATCATCTAAATTCAGACTAAAACTTAGCTTAGCCAATTAACTCCTAAGAGACCAACCACCTGACATAGAACTACTTTGCATGAAACGAATCTGCAGCTAACTACTGTAGAGAAATTCTCAGTTCTTATAGTTTGCTACTGGTCTGAGAGTCCCTTGAAGACAGCGACTCTGTCCTATTAGTATCTCTCTCCCTATCAACTAGCATAGTTTCTAACAATAAGTAATGAAAAGTAAATGCATGACAATAAATGGAAGAATGTCTTCTCTGATTAGACCTATCATTAATATCTTACTTAAGCTCAATGCTGGGGATCTGATTTCAACTGGAAATAGAATGTAAGGCTCTTCTTTTCATAAATATATTAATATGTGCTACATGGAAAAGTGTTTCATGGTCAAATAAGTCTAAGTAATGCTGCCTTTAAAAATATTAAATATGGCTTTTGACTACAGGAATTCACTGAACTTTTAATATGTGACTATTATTTTATAAATCAGCAAAAGGGTTAAATATAGCTTTACCTTATGGAGAATCTTTTTTTTTAAAGAAACACCTGATAGTATTAATATTTTAAAGACAAATTTTGGGAAATGGTAATACAATAGATCCCTAAAACTTGGATTACATAGTGGAAAGATCACATATTTTAGAATCATTGAGACCTTATTAATTATGCAACTTTGAGCAAGTCATTTAAACTATCTATGTCTCAGTTTCCTCATCTACTATAGGGGATAATAATAACTACCAAAACAACTTCTGGGAGAAATAAAATGAGATATTATACCTATAGCACTTAGCAATGAATCATGATTAAGTATTACACACGCATATTTTCATAGAAAAAGCATGTTTCTACACCCTCATCTGACTCTAATCTTCTTTTCCCATTCCCTTTCAAGTTACATCCCCTTCCATGCCTGGAACTTTTTCTATTTCTGGATATAAGACTATGTTAACATTTTAGATACATCAGATCACCAGAAGGTGATAGTATCCCAAGATTTGGCTTCAAAGGAAATCATCGTCTCATTCAGTTCTCAAGATTAAATAGCATGCCCCAAACAAGCTTTGCCTTTTCTATTTTTTGAAAATATTGGGCACAGGACCAGGTAAAATAAAGCTGTACTTTGATTATAATTTTGCTATTTTATCTTGATTTTAGAGATTTATTTGGAGCTTAATGGTAAGGAGGGATGATCGGTAGGGCAAGATACGGGCTATTATTTTTACTCCAGCTGAAACAATAAAATATTTTCAAAACCTCACCCTGAGTTCTAATACCTCATATTTAATCCCACAATAAATGGTAGTTATTATTATTAAAGTTTTTGATTAGGCATGTTGATATTTCTAAAAGTAATTTCACTCCTGCCTTTTACCTCATGGCTCCCATACCACATATAATTAATTATATATAATTAATTTTCTGACTTGAGAATTATTTTCTGAAAATTTTTTACTGCATATATACAAGAAGGCCAGAAGCTCAAGGCTTTCAATGGGTATCATCTTTCCAATTTTTAAAATCTATGGGCATTTTTTTACATATTTATTCCAATTTTTTTAATGAATAATAAATTACTTCTCCAAACATATTTGAAAGATATAATATGTTTGCATACTCTTGTGCACTGACTTAAGGTAATATGGTCACATACAATTATTAGATTATTTTTTATATATAACAATAAGTTCCAAGAATTAGAAGTTGACAAGAGCAAAGGTTTCTTTCCCACAATCTTGTCACCTCAATCCTATAAAATGAAAGCAAGTATCAGGCTAAATTATGCCACATGTACAGATATTTGTTAGCAAGCAGACCCCAAATGTATGATAACTTAATCTCAGATCTTTTTCCTTTCAGGTTCTCTAATGTCATCTTGCATAAAGCAATTCACTTTTTTCTAGTCAGAGCATAGAAATCAAGAATCCTCAAAAGACGGTAGCTAGACACAGAACCATTTAGAAATCAAACCTATGAGGCCATCTTTAATGATCCAGGCCACTGAGGTCACTATATTTTTATACTCTGTGCATAGAAGTATGATAATGACCTTAAAATACTTTTACACAATGCACATATTTGAACTCCAGAAATTTCACCAATGAAAATTCATTTATAAAAACCACTATGCTATTTAACAAAGTCACTATATGGTCCATGCATGGATGGGTAGATCAGATACCGCTTATTCCCCAGCTCATATCCTCTCAGCTCAAATTCTACTGTCAGCATCACTTTTTGGCTGAAGCATGTATCTTTCATATTCTGCTCCAGGGCTTCACTAAATCTGTGGCTGCAGAAGTCTGCTGAGCACTTTCACATGTTCAAACCTGGAAGAGGAGCTCCTCAAACGGCCCCAGTCTGATTGATCCCTGGTTGCCAATAGCAGTCATCAACTCAGTAATGCACCCTGTCATTGGCTCTCTCCTTCCCTAGTTCACACTTTCTCATCTTCTACTCAAATTCACTGGGATCATTTCCAAGAATAATCAACCTGGACTCAAATTCTTAGTCTCTGTTTTCTGTGGGAACTCAAGACAGTGATATTGACTCTAAAATATATCTAGCCAATCCAGATATCTGGAGCACTCAAAATTTCACCAATTAAAAATCATTTATGGGGCCGGCCCCGTGGCGTGGTGGTTAAGTGCTCGTGCTCCGCTGCTGGTGACCTGGGTTTGGATCCCGGCGCGCACCAACGCACCGCTTGTCAGGCCATGCTGTGGCGGCATCCCACATAAAGTGGAGGAAGATCGGCACAGATGTTAGCTCAGGGCCAGTCTTCCTCAACAAAAAAAGAGGAGGATTGGCTTGGATGTTAGTTCAGGGCTGATCTTCCTCACACACACACAAAAAAATTATTTATAACATCCAGTCTGCTAATTAACAAAACTTCCTGTGTTGATCAGAGATAATGATAACAGAAGCACAGTAGCTACCTCTATACTGTGGTCTTTTATGAAAATGCTAGCTAACCACTCCTGGAATATGCATTCTTGAATAGGGCAATTAGGTCACCTAAGGGTGTTGTTTAAAATTAATGCACAGAAGTATACCACATTAAAAATGCTGAAGTAAATGAAAGTAAATTATATATCATATAGTATATATTTGATTTGCTTTAATTTTCCATAGTCATCCTTCACATTATTTGGAGAAATAACTCACAAACATATTTGATTTTCTTTTCCAAAAGGAGTCGAGGTTCTGGGATTCTATTTTATTTTTATATCAGTATATTTAAAAAAAAAAAAACTTGATCGAAAATGAGTAATCAAACTTTGAGGACATTCCTTAAGACTAAATGTGATCAAAAGTTAAGATAATTGTGACAGGAGGTTATATTTGACAAAGATGAAAGAAATGACAGAAAACATACTAAGACAGATCTATATACACTTAAAATTTTACTGAAGAGTTTGTATGAGTACATTAGAATCATCTGAGGCATCATAAAAAATATAGATATTCCTGGTCTATACACCAGACACATTGAATTAGACTCTCAGAGGGTGGAGGCCAGAAATTGTTGTCTTTAACGAGCTGCCCAAATGACGAACATACGTGTAAGTTTAAGAACCATAATAATACAGAGTAGTCAAGTATTGAAAATTAGCCCTTGATTTTAATTTTATTTATTTATTTTTTCCCCCAAAGCCCCAGTAGATAGTTGTATGTCATAGTTGCACGTCCTTCTAGTTGCTGTATGTGGGACGCGGCCTCAACATGGCCAGAGAAGCGCTAAGTAGGTGCGTGCTGGGGATCTGAACCCGGGGAGCCAGCAGCGGAAGGCGCGCGCACTTAACCGTTAAGCCACGGGGCCGGCCCAGCCCTTGATTTTAAAAGTTCTTCTTTTCTTCTTTTTGCTATGGTTTACTTTTTGTTTCATCTTTAATGGGTCCTTAACTTTGAAGGGCTATCACTCTGGTTCATTATAACTAGTTGTCAGGGGAAGCTTTGTGACAGCCTTTTATCCATATTAGCCCTGAGTTTGAGAAATGCCACATATCCCCTTCTACAGAAAAATTCACTACTCTCCCACCAACCTAAGCCTCTGCTGGGGGCTACAAAAGTAACTATTAGACTAATTCCTAAAGGACTTCTTGGTGTTTGCATTTTGATTGGGTTAAGGTATGGTATTGCATCAGAGTTGATTTATTTGGATAATGTTTTATTGCTAATTTTCAGAGAGAAGAACCCTAAGGGTGTGAGAGGCAGGTAAATTTTGATGGGAGAAGAACAGAAGGGAGGTAAGGTCTAAAACATTGTATTACTTTATATGGAAAGCCAGAGGAATCATGAGATCACACAACATCCACGTACAGTTATATTTGTGGTAAGGGAAGAAGTACCAAAAAGCCAAGAAAATATGAGAGACCCACCAAAAGAGAAGATGAAAATGAAACAAAATTTGCCCCATTCCAAATTGTGAGGTATTACGAAGGAGCCCACCATACTTATTCAAAATGCCGACTCAGTCTCATGTAGCCCTACATTTTGTTTTCATTTGGAAGCTAGACAAGTTTTCTAACCATTTAAAGTGTTTTGGACAGTTCTGTGCATTTGTAATTTAAACCTGACAGCTTCAAATGTGAGGTTGGAAAAGGGAACTAAGATAATGTACAAAAATGATCTAATATGTTCAGAGCCACATGAAATCATTCAAATTAACCTTTGTAAATGCTGACCATTACAGTTTTAGATTAGATTAGATTGTGTGTATAGGATAGTTCAGTTGAATGGCAGACATAATTAGGCATTAAGGTTTGTATACCATCACAATCTGTTCTTTTCAAGATGTTCAGAAAAACTTCATATTTCTCTCTTTATGGAGAAAAGTATCAAACTTATTTAAAGAGACTTTGAGAACTTTCAATTGCACATTTCCAGCCAGAAATGTAATATGCTTCTTGCTGATAAAATTTCTGAAATAACTCATAAAGCACTATATCCTCTTGGAAATCTCATCTTATGCACATGTATACACCATTCTTTCTCTTCCCCAAAGTTATTATGTATCAGAATTTAGAGGCACCGATAAGGAAAAGTGTCTGTTTTAGGTACATTATGCTTCTATACTTGATAATCTATCTACTTCAAGGTGATAAAAAAAGTATTGATTAATGATTTGCTTGTGCTTAACCCTTCCCTGTATACTTGTACTAACCGAAGGAAGATTTGGATTGGGGGTTGGAGCCCAGGACTGAAGAAGCATAAGGTTAGCTCACTGCTATTACAATTTAGTTGGTAAGAAGAGACATGTGAACATAAAGAGAAAAATAGACAATAGCATATGATCATAAGTCATTTTTTACAGTATGCTTAAGTACTATAGGGGGTCAGAGAAGGGGCCAGGGAGGCTGGGTTGGTCATAGGAAGCTTTACAGAAGAGGCGGGTTTTAGCCCAACCTTGAAGAATGAGTGAAATTTGAATAGGAGAAAAAGAAAGAGACAGCACACAGGGTAAGAAAAGCATGAACAAAGTTGTAGAGGAATGATAAGCCTGATATATTGTTCTGAGAAGTAGTAGGGAGGTAAAGTGGGATTATTCAGTGGTGAAGGAATTTGTAATTTTCTTTTGTTTCTCACATCTGACAGAATCACTATCATTGTTACTATAATGACAGAGTATAATTCTTTTTTAGTAAATATGAACTTAGCACAGGAACATTGAAAAAATAGTAGAGAGAGAGAAAGAGACAGTCTAAAAGTCATATTGCCACTCAAAATATGAAAAGGACAGATGAAGAAGAAGAAACTTGGTTAAGGAATATTCATAATGCAAAAATATCATGATATTATTAGAATTAGAAATTTGGCTTGGACCACATGAGCCAGATATTTCAGATTATTAAAAACCTCAGAGGTTTTGAATTCTTACCTAATTACCCAGCAGCAGAACTAATTTGCCTTAGAAAAAAAGTTTTTCCAGCTATTTCTCAATTTCAAGGTCAATATTTCTCCTTTTTTTAATCATCAAATTTATGAAAGCCTTTTAAATTTTCTTACTATTTTGTCTTCCTTCAGTTGATTCTCAAACCACAGTAACCTGCATTTGATTTTCACCAAAATAGTGAGCATCTCTTAACTGGGTTCATGAATACATCCTGTCAAACTTAATTATATTTTCTTGTACTAATCTAAACCGTTTTGACTCTGACAGGACCATGGCACTCTTGACCGCTTCTTCATTCTTAAAACTATCTTCGTGTTTGGCTGTTATAACTCACACATTTTTTTTCTTCTACTGCTCTTTATCAGGTCATTATCTTTATTCTTATATTTTCTGGGTAGTTTCATCATAAAATAAAAAATTTCAAAAAAATCAATTCATCATCCCCTCCTCACCCAACCTCCAAATTTTTTCTACTTCCCATATGCTCTATCTTAATAAATCACATAGCATTCACTTATTTGCCCAAGCAAGAAATTCCAAAATTAGCCTAACCTTTTTAACTAAGTCATTATACAGTTCTATAAGTTCTTATTCTAAAATACTACTCAAATCTACCCTTTCATCCCTCCAGAAACCCTTATTTAAGGTTCTCATCTCCTCTGGCCTGAATTAGCCAATCAACAGATGTTAACTTAAAACTATTTAGGATGTTAGACCTCCTAGGAAGATAGGCATTTCAATTGGAGATTTTGAAAATGAAAATATTTTTAAATTTCACTCCCTCTAGTAGGGGCATGTATATATATACATATATATGTATATATATATATATATATATAGCAAAACATTTTCAGATTGTAAGAGTTGGATAATGATGGCCTCTGGTTGCCAGCCTTTAGGATATTGCTTTACTGATTTGCTCCCCATTGAATGGTAGGTAGGAAAAAGTAAAGGATTTGAAATTCAAACTAGTCATCTGTCTTTGTTAGTAACCTATTGTTGAAAGGGTTTCTGTGAGAAGATATCAATTTATTTGACTAAGAAGAATTTTAGATTACCTATCAAGGTCAGTCATTTCTATACTCTAAACCATGACTCATAGAATTGAGTAGAATGATAACTTACTTAAAAATGACCTTTCAAAGTAAAATTTCTCATTCAAGCTTTTAAAAAAATTAAGTAATTAGCAATAGCTGTCATTCAATGGAAATATTACTAATTTAAATTAGTAGAGCAAGCAGTGCCTTAAGTGAGTAGCTAATTATGGTGCTGATTGGTACATCTCTGCGTTATTCATAGAAACTCCTATATAACATCTTATGAATGTGAATGTATTCATTCATTCATTCATTCATCATTTCTTCATAGATGAAGTACATGCTGTATGCTAAAAGTTGTGCTGATACTGGAACTACAAAGATGATTGATACCCAGGCTTTCCCTCAAGAAATTCCTGGAGTGGTAGAAGGGGTATATATGTATAAAAAAACATTTGCGTAAGGGAAAATGAGATCTCTGTATTTCTATACCCTAATTAATATTAAGCCAGATATATTAACAAATCATTTTTAGAAACTGGTTTTCAGAAGACCTTTTGTACAATAAAAAAAAAAAAAACAGGATGTATGAGGAAAAGGAATTTTAACTATGACAACAAAGCGAAAGAGACCATGACAAGTTTAAGAATTTTCTATTTCTGAAGATGATTAGCCAGAGTAATCCCCCTTAAGTTGTTTTAACAACTATTATTAGGTGTACTGAATAATTTTTAACCTAATAAGTGATCAATACTTGATTTAAAATCAACTAAAAATTTATTCTAGGGATTTTTTAAATTCCTTTATGTAAGAATGAATTTGGACATTTATGGATAAGTATCCAATGACACTGTCACTTCAGGTATAGGGCACAAAAATAAAGAAGATTCCATACACATACACATACACATGCACATACATACACACAGTAGAGTTTAAAAAAATGCTTTCCATTTTCTCCCATATTCTGTCTGAGAGCCAAAAGAAAATGAACTCTCATTGCTTTTATACCATATGTGCCAGCTGGAGCTCCATCACACCAACCCAAAGCCAGCAGAACTAAACTCTTCTTGGCCACTGAGCTAAGAACTGCTCTGCATGTAGCAGAGTGGTTGGCAATTTAGTCTCCAGATACACTTTCTTTAGGGGCCAGTGTGTTTAGGATTATGTATGGGCGGTTTTCTTACATAAAGTCTCTTTTGCCTGAGATTTGTAAGAGCCATGGGCATCCCATCATGAGTTCATAGCAGACTACCTCCAGCTTCCCACTCTGTGGGGAGAAAAGAGGAGAAATGGGCTGCAAACTCACTTTTGCAAATGATTCCAAGCAAACTTGTTGTTGGGATTAAGAAAATCTATGAGTAGCCTATCATTCTCTAGACAGATATCAGAACAGGCAGTGTGAAAGAATGCTACAGAATAGAAAAAAATGAACTAAATTCTAGAAAGAAATGTGCTTAATTGAATTTTCAATTAGATTTTCTAAGAGTTATTGTTTTTATTGCTCATTTTTGGTGTTGGTCCTTTTCTAAGACTCTGAATTTATCAGCTTTTCATAAAATGACCTAACTTGTATAGGAAAAGAGTGTCAATTTTGTAGTCATTGATTTTGAAGGATTGAAAAACACGGCAGATCACCAATCAATATTATAGTTACTTATTTTGTCCTACTAAAGCTCCGGAAACACCTTATCAAGTCTTTATGTTTTATTACACAAATTTTTACGTTTAGCAATAAATATACCTAGCACATTGTATCTGTCATGTATCCTAAATAGTAACTACAAAGATTTCTGAAATATCCAACTCTTAAAGATCCAAAGTTGTCAACAAAAGTTGTCCACTATATCATATCTTTGTTTTTAAAAATCTAACTTACACAGTGCCACATTATGCATTGAGTTCCAAAAAAGTAGTATAAGAGTATTTTTCTTTGCGTATTTGCACTATAGTAGAAAGCGTTTGATTTTGATTTGTGTAAAATAATTATAATTGTCACTCATGAAAAACTGTCATTGAATTTTAATTCTGGCTGTGATCGTGATAAATTTTCAAAATTTCTAGGCCACTAATATCAAGTATTTATAATTTTAAAGGTATAGGGAATCTTAGAAATTATTTAATCAAATTCCTCAATTTTAAAGATGAATTTGAAGTCAAAAACAGCTTAAACAGTTTCTTAATATTATGTACATAAATAATAGTAGAATAAGGACTAGAAGCCAGATTTCTTTACTACTTATTATTTTTGTTCTTTTCCATCATTTGATTCCTGCAAAATAAAAGAACAAAAACCTAAACAAAAGAAGTTAATATAATTGGTGTGTATATATTTTATATATTTTTTCTGGACTGTCAAATGACAACCCTACCCCTACCTCCACTAATGTGTTTTTTTCCTCCTCCTTTCAGATGGCTTAACTAATATAATAGATAGATAGATAGATAGATAGATAGATAGATAGATAGATAGATAGACAGACAGATATCTCACATCTTGTACATGGAGAATCCAAAGATATGTCAGACAAAATCTTTATCTTCCAGCAGCATATAATACAGTGTGACCAGAAGACACATGGATAGGTAGCTAGGGGTAATTAATAAAAATGTAATAAAATTAAAATTAAATATAAAATACCATGGGAAGAAAAGAAAGGGAACATTGTCATGAATAAAGAGAGGGCATTTTATTGATTCTATAAATTGGTCACAACATTTTTAATCCTCACTTTTTCACTAGTCCAACTGTCACATTGATATTGTGAAAGAAAAAAGAAACAGTCATTAGAATGTATTTTAACTTGAAAGCCACTTGTGTTGATTCCGTGTATCCTATGCAATTCTTTCTTAATCTTAAGGGAAAGGCCAAGCTGTTTTTTAGATAACTTGAGACCAGAGAATAGTGGATGAGTCTTTAGTTGAACATGATATATATGTAGTTAAGGCAGCTTTGGGACAACTTTCACTCACTTGAGGCCCAAGAGGGTTCAGTTAGGTTTTTTTAAATAACAAATATGACAAGGGAAAATACACTTCAAACATATTTTGTTCATCATCTCAAATTGATTAAAGAATTCATGAACATATTAATATAAAGATCAAATACATATGAAGGGTTATCTTAAATTTTCCTAAGATAATGTAGTAACTAACTTACCATAAAAGAAAATTAGACAAACAAATGGAACTGAGTGAACTTTGTGAGTGTTTCTCTTCAGCTTACCAGATGCAAGAGTATTTTTCCTTCCTTGACATATAATTGATAGTTAGAAGCATTGACTAGCACTCAATTGAAGAGTTTGTTTGGGCACTGCAGAACTATAGGCTGATATTTGTTCCCTGCAAATAGATTAGCTAAAAAGCAATGATGATATTTGGATGTTTGATTCAATTTGTGAGAAGTACTTGGAATGAAAATTTAAGAAAAAGATAGGCAGTGTTTTGCTTAATACATGATAATAAAAATGTGGCCTATTAGAAGAAAACCACTCACATAGCACTCCTGCTGAGGTCTCCAGATTCTTGTTGTCAGAACATGCAATTAACCTTAATTAGATTACTATGTCCTTTCCTGTAGTTTTAAATTAGTACAGTAATTAACAATATTTAATGCAGACTTGTGTGTGTCACCATTTGCAGATGCACTTTTATCAATAGATGCAAAGCAGACACTTTTCCAGTTGGTAATAGGTCATGCTGCTCTTGGGGAATCTTACTTTTCTTAGTCTTTCTGTTTCCTTATTGTTGGACAGGTTCCACAGAACCTTTTTGTACTTACAAATATCACACGTAGATAGAAAGCAGCATAACTTTAAAAGCTTCTAATGAGGTGTTATTTGACTAAGATACAAATATTCATCACACTTAATTTCTTAATTAGCTGAATTTTAGGTGAGAAATGGTTGGTTGTGCTTGTAAGAGCAATAACACAATTTTGGAAAATATACTATTTCTATATAAAGTACAAAAATTGACTTCTAGCACATAATTAAATGAGGTGATGCAGATTCCTCTTCTAATAAAAATAGACAAATAGGCTATGATAGATAGTTTTATAAAATTCATAACTAAGCTTAAAAAAACAAAAGAATTTCACAAGTTCTAGAAAGAAAGCATAAACTCAAACTAAAAATTAAGGCAAATACTGTAGTTGTCCTGGTGACTATTAGAATGAGGGCTGAGGGCTTGGTTTTAATATCCAGAAATACAGAAGATACGTGATTTCAGGCCTGCCCAAAGTGGAATGTTAGTCCTAAGAACTTGAATAACACAAAGGCCTTTGGTTTGTCATTCAATCTTTGAGGGAAGATGTAGAAAATTTCAGCCTATATGTATCTCTTGGGTTTCTAGATAGAAAAAAATATCTTAAAAGAAATTGAAACCACAAGGCTATGCTAAACATAGATACAAGCTCCAAGCATGCACTACCTATTTAGTGCAAAAATTTCAACCTTGTACATTAACAACAAGAAAAAGAAAAACTGGTCTCATATTTGTGAACCCACAGGAAACATAACAACAACAAATTTTCTCTAGGAAAACTACTGCAGTATATAGGTTTTTTTATGGTTGGAGGGGTCAGAGAGTTACTTTCATTGAAGAAGAGCTCACAAATAATGTTACAAATCCCCAAGGAAATAAATCATAATGAAGGAAATTCAGCAAAAGCAAAAACAGGGAATTTGTCTCCTGATTAATAGAAATAGCAAAATGGTATGAAAGACACCATGAAGTTAACATGTTTATAATGAATTATAAGTAAAACAGTACAGAAAAGAAAAAAATGCAAAGGAAAAAGATGACTTTATAGCAACAAGACATATTATTCACAATTAATTAGACAGATAAATATCACTTGTTATGAAACAAAACACAGATTCTCAGATTGAATTTAATTAAAAAAAATCATGGAATTCTGGTTCTGTTTATGACAGAATAACTTGCATTGGAATCATCATCCCAGGAAAAAAAGTAGAAAATCTGAAAAAAAGAACTTATACAAAACAACTGTTTAAAGTCAAAGGAGAACACCAATGCAGGCAGGATTTGAAGCATTATTTGCCTTGAGAAAAAGGAATCTCATGAGACAGTCTCCACATTCACACTGAATTTTTCCATTAAGAGCATTTCCAATTTGTGGCACAGAGGAAGAATTCAAACCCAAAGTGGCAGTATTAATGGATTGAGGAGAAAGACTGGAGTTCAGAGGTGACAATGTGACTGGAACTGGAGGGGCAAAATCCCAAGAAGGATGAAATTGCATAGAAATGAGGTCAAAAATATGTCTACAGATTCCCTTCATTAATGACAGTCTCTAAGGCTATACATTTACAGGACAAGACTCCAAGAGACAGAGCAGAAACTGCAGCAGGGAGACTAGAGAGATTAACAAAGGTTTCAGCAGGCATTCAGTACTGGGGAAACAGAGATCAAAGTTTAACCCCTGCCAAAGTTGGGTTGAAGCCCTGCCAACACTCCAAGCTCCTTTTTAGTTGGGACAACATAAGCAACTACCCTAAGAGAAATAGCCATACTCCAGGTACTAAGACCACACCCTGGGGACAGGGATCATGCACTAATACTATGACTAAAACAGAAATAGACCAAACATAATAAATCCTAAGATGAATCTTTGACTAGATGAAGATTATCCACTGATTTTTAATATGCCTATTAAAAGAAAATTTAACTCTCTTTGATGGAAGATAGTATTATCCAGATCTTCTACATTTTCTTCTACAATGTTTAGCATCTAATTAAAAATTGCAATGCATCTAAAAAACCAGGATCGAGTGAAAACCCAGAGAAAAAACAATCAGTGGAAGTAGAACTACAGTTGATTAAAATAATTGAATTATTAGAGGAAAACTTTAAAATAACTATGAGTAGTATATTCAAAAATAGAGGAAAAGATGAATAATTTCATGACAGGTATAGAATCTTGTGAAATAATAGAAAGTATATATATATTGGCCTCTGTTTCCGGTTCCTGACACAGAGCACCTAAAACCCTTGTAGTTTCCTAAGTGATAAAAGCAATAAGAGCATCTTTTGTTGTAATGTTTGGTCTTTGACCCTAATTCCTGATACAGAGCTCCTAAATCTCTTGGGATTTCCTGGGTGATAATAGTGCCTTTTGTTCCATTGTGGTGACTTTTGGTGGGCTCCTGGATAGGGGCTGATCCCCAGAAAGACCAAATCATGATTAGAAGCTTCAAAATTTCACAATTTCTAAGTTTCAGAAATTCCAGAGAGGGAAGAGATGCTGGAAGTGGAGTTAATGATTGACCATGCCTACGTGATGAAGCCTCCATAAAAACCCCCAAAGTACAGGGTTTAAAGAGCTTCCACATTGGTGAATACATCCACATACCAGGAGGGTGATGCATTCAAACTCCAGGAGGACAGAAGCTCCTGCACTTGAAACCCTTCCAGATCTCACTCTATGTATCTCTTCATCTGGTTATTTATCTATATCCTTGTAGGACAGCTGCTGTCACAGAGAATTGCTTCCTGTGGAATAAACCCCCACACATCTGGTGTAAGAAGTTTTGTGAGCGTGATAGTAGTGTGAGAATAAAGGAGAGATCTACAGGAGTAGTGTAGGTTTTATAACCCAAATCGATAAAATCCAGATTAAATGGAAACCTGAGAACTGGAAAATACTATAAAGGAACTTAATAAACCAATAGATGTGTTAAAAAGCAGACTAGTCAAACTAGAAGAAAGCACTGGTGAGTTGGTTGACAGCTCACTAAAAAGTATCCAGATTGATAAAAGAGAGAATAAATGATGTCAAATACAGAAAAGAGGTTAAAAAAACAATGGGACATGGTTAAAGCTCTATCATATGTGTAAGTTGAGTGTCAGAGGGAGAAAAGAGTGAATAGGACAAAAGCGATAATTGAAAAAATATTGCTGAGAATTTTTAAAAACTGATAAAGGACATAAAACCACAGATTCAAGAATCTCTATTTTAAGGATGCTTTCAAAGAAAACCACAAATAGGCACATCATAACAAAATTGCTTAAAAATATAGAAAAAGAGAAAATCTTGAAAGTTGCCAGAGAAATAATACATTATTATCTACAAAGAAACAACAATTAGATATAGTTGTCTTTTCAACAGAAACAATATAAGCTGAACAATGGAGTGACATGATTAAAGTGCTGAAAGAAAATAAACTGCCAGTCTAGATATTTCTTCCTAATGACTATGCCTTTCAAATGTGGAAGCAAATTAAAGGTAATTCAAAAAGAAAGCAGAGAGAATTCATCATGAGTATATGTGCACTAAAACAAAAATGAATGAATACTGTGATTCTTTATGCTGAAGAAAGAAGATTCCATGTGGAAACACAGAACAGAAGAAAGATTGAAGAAAGCAGAAATAGTAAACATGTGAGTAAATGTGAATAAATTCTGTTTAAAACTACAATAAAACATGTGAGATTTAAAACATATCTAGAAGTATAATACATGATAGCAAGGGCACAAAAGTTGGAAGGAGATGAAGTTAACACGTAGTAAAGTTTTGACATTTGGGGGACATGATAAAAGTTCAAATTTAAGAGAAACTGTACTAATCAAAGGATAAATATTGTAATCTCTAAATTAACCACTAAAAGAATAATAAAATAATGTGTAACTAAAAGCCAATACAGGAGAAAAATGGAAAAGTGTAAATGTTTGGTTAATTCAAAAGAAAGCAAGAATGAATGCATGAAGACACAAAGAACACATAGAGATAATAAAAAAGAAATAACCAAATGGTACACTCACATCAAAGCATATCAGTAATTACATTAATTATAAATGGAGTAAGCACTCCAGTTAAAAGAAAAAAAATCAGCCTGGGTGAAAAATAAAACCCAACTATAGACTGCTTACAATAACCATGGTTTAAATAAAATGACACAGTAAATTTTAAACTAAAAGAATGGAAAGGATATGCTATGAAAACACTAAGCAAATAAAATTATGTGTAGCTGTATTAATATTGGACCAAGTAGACTTTGAGGCAGGAAATATTACTGGAGATAAAAAAGGGATATGCCATGATGAAGAAAGAGTCCACTGAAGAGGATGATAATCCTAAATGTGTATGTACCTCACAATAAAACCCCAAAATGTGTAAAGCAAATGTTGGCAGAACTAAGAAGAAAAATAGGCAAATTCACAGCAATAGTAGACTTTAACACACAGTAACTGAGAGAATAGACAGACAAAAAATCATGAGCAATACATAAGTTTTGAACTTACTTCTGTATAAAGAGCTCTACAACAAACAACTGCCAGATACCAATTCTTTGGAAGTACACATGGAACACTTACCATGATATGCCACAATCTGAGCTTAAAGCAATTCTTAATAAGTTTCAAAGGGTTGAAACCATAGAGATTAGGTTCTCTAACCACAGAGGAATAAATCTAGAAATCGATAATATAAATATAAGCAAAAAAATCACGTTTGAGGGTCAGCCCAGTGGCACAAGTGGTTAAGTGCGTGCGCTCCGCTGCAGCTGCCTGGAGTTCGCTAGTCCAGATCCCGGGCGCGCACTGACACACCGCTTGTCAAGCCATGCTCTGGTGGCGTCCCATATAAAGTGGAGGAAGATGGGCATAGATGTTAGCCCAGGGCCAGTCTTCCTCAGCAAAAAGAGGAGGATTGGCAGATGTTAGCTCAGGGCTGATCATCCTCACAAAAAAACCAAAAAAAATCACGTTTGAAAATTAAACAATATTTGCTTAAATAATCCATGGGTCAAAGAAGTAATCACAATAGGAATTGGAATATATTCTGAACTGAAAAAAAATAAAAATAAGACATCAAAACATGTGGAATGCAGTTAAGGAGAGCTTGTAGAGAAGTTTATATCTTGAAATGAATATATAAAAATTAAATCTTTAAAATCAATAGTCTAAGTTTTCTTTCTAACATTATAAAAAAAAGCAAATTAAAACTCACAAAAAGCAGAAGAAAATAATAAATTTAAGAGCAGAAATCAATGAAATAAAATGTTAATGTACATTAAGGAAAATTAACAAAGCCAAATGTTGGTTCTTTGAAAAGATTAGCAAGGATTAAACCACTTGCAAGACTGATCAAGGAAAAAAATGGAGAAAGAAAATAAATTAGTAATATCAAATTTTAAAAGAAGGACATAAAGATTTCATTGACATTAAAAAGAGACTAAATGAATATTATGAATAGCTGTTTGCAAATAAAATTAACAATTTAGAAGAAATTAATAAATTTCTTGAAAATTCAATTAAAAAAACTGACTTGAGAAATAGGAAAACCGGAATAGTCTTATATTTGTTAAATAATTACATTTCTACAAAGAAATTTCTCCCACAAAGAAAAATCTACATCCAAATGACTTACTGGTGAAATCTTCCAAATATTTAATAAAGAAAAAATAACAAACGTACACAACCCTTCCAGAGTGTAGAAAAATACAGAACATTTCCCACCTCATTTTATGAGGTCAGAATGACTTTGATACCAAAATCCAACAAAAATATTAAAAAAAGAAAAATTATAGATCAGTATCTCTCATGAATATGAATGCAAAAATACAAAGGGCAATATTGGTAAATCAAAGCTGGGATATATAAAATGATTTTAATTATAGGAATTAAATATTGTTGGGGCCAGCCCGGTAGTGTAGTGGTTAAGTTCACATGCTCTGCTTTAGCAGCCTAAAGTTCACAGGTTCGATCCCCGGTGCAGACCTACACACCACTTATCAAGCCATGCTATGGTGGTGTCCCACATACAAGAAATAGAGGAAGATTGGCACAGATGTTAGCTCAGCAACAATCTTCTTCAAGCAAAACGAGGAAGATTGGCAGCAGATGTTACCTCAGGGCCAACCTTCCTCACCAAAAAAAAAAAAAGAAGAAGATTGTTTTAATATTAGAAAATCAATTAATATAATTCACCATGTTAACAGAATAAATAGGAAAAGTCATATGATCACATCAATAGGTTCAGTAAAAGCATTTGATAAATCCAGCATTCATTTGCTGTTTAAAAAAAAGCTCTAAGAAAGGTAGTAATAAAAGGTCAAATTCTTAATATATTAAATAGTATCTACGAAACCTGCAGTTAACGTCTTATGTAACTATGAAATATCGAATACTCTTTCCCTGAATTCAAGGACGAGGCAAAGTTATCTACTAGTACATATTCTTTTCAGTAGTGTAGTAAAAGTCCTTTCCAGTGCAATATGACAAAAAGTAATTGTGATTTTTCTAGATGACATGCTTTAGTATATTAAAAAAACCCAAAATAATCCACAAAGTAGTAGAATTAATAAATGAATCTAGCCAGGTTGCCTGATATAAGGTAAACATACAAAAGTTAGTTGTATTTATATCAATGAACAATTAGAAATTGAAATATGAAATAAAAATGTCATTTAGAAAAACATCAAAAGTATCAAATATCTGGAAATAAGTCTAAAGGAATAGGTGCAATATATTTATACTGAAAACTATAAAACATTGATAAGAGAAATTAAAGATAACCAAATCAATGGAAAAATATTGCAAATTCATGGTTGGAAAACAATACTTTTAAGATGACAATTCTCCCATTTTGAATCTTAGATTTGATGCAGTTCTAATTAAGCCCACAAAGTTTGTGTGTATATAAGCATAAATCGAAAACCTGATTCTAAAATATATGTGGAAAAGAATGAAGCACAAGGAATTACGCTATGGGTATTATATTAGTCTGCTCAGGTTGCCATAACAAAATACCACAGACTGGGTATTTAAACAATGGAAATTTGTTTTCTTACAGTTCTGGAGGCTGTAAGTCCAAGATCAAAGTGCCAACACGGTTAGTTTCTAGTGAGCTCGCTCTTCCTGGCTTGCAAATGGCTGCCTTCTCACTGGCCACTTATCATCATCTTCACATGGCCTTTCCTCTGTGCACAGAGAGAGAGAGAGAGAGCTCTCTGATACGTCTTTCTCTTCTTATAAGGACACCAGTCTTATCAGATTAGGGCCCCACACTTATGACTTCATTTAATCTTAATTACCTCCTTAAAGGCCCCATTTCCAAATACAGTCACATTGGGGGTTAAGGCTTTCACATATGAATCTGGGGTGAGGGCAGTATTCAATCCATAATAGTTACCAAGACTTACTATAAATTGTAGATAACAGAGTGTATTACTGACAAAAGAATGGAAAAATAGACCGATGAAAGAGAATAGAGTCCAGAATCAAATCCACAAATATGCAGACATCTTATTTACAAGAATGGCTTCATGAAATTAAGTGGAAGAAAGGTTGACTTTATCAATAAATAGTGTCAAGTCAATTGGATGTTGATATGGGAAACAAAAAAAGTATTTTGAGGTAGATCATGGGTCTATTTCAAAAAAGGAAAAGAATAAAGCTTCTAGAAAATTAGGACACTATCTTCATGAACTTGGGTTACAGAAATTTCTGAACGAGGATGTAAAAGGCACTAACCATAAAAAAACAGATTGAATAATTGGATGTCATTACACATAATAACTTCTGCATATCAAAAGATACCATTAAGAAATTTATAAATGTGAGCCACAGAGTGAGAAGATATTTGCAATACATTTATATGATATAGAAATAGTAATTAGAATATATAAAAAATTCCCACTAATCAGTAAGACAAAGACAGGCAACCCAATTTTTTAAAAAATGGTCCAAGCACTAAGATAAGCATTTCCCAAAAGAGGATTTCCAAATGACCATTAAACATATGTAAGGTTCTTAATTCTTTAGTCATCATAAAAACACAAATTAATACCATAATAAAATGCCACTACACCCCCACTAGAAAGGCAAATATTTAAAAAAATACATGTAATATCAAGTCTTGGAGAGACTACAGAGACATTCAAACTCATACATTGCCCACGGGAGTGTAAAGTGTTACAGTCACTTTGGAAAACTATACAGCAGCATGTACTAAATGTTGACATAAATATACAGTAAAACACAAAAATTCCACATTATCTAACATAAATCAGTATCTCTAGCCACCAAAAAAATATACAAAAATGTAATGGAGGCTTTACTTATAAACAGCCAAAAGGTTTAGATATATCCCAAACCTTCATCAATAATAGAATGAATAAATAAATATTTATATATTCATACAATAGAATACAAGACAGCAATGGAAAATAAACTATTGTTATATGCTACAACATAAATGAATCTCAATGATAAAGGTTTGAGTAAAAGAAGCAAGGTACAAAAAGGTTAATACCGTATGATTCCACTTATTTGAAGTTCAAGAATAAGCAAAACTACTCTTTAGTGCTAGAGCTCAGAATTGAGGCGTTATTAACTGGGAGGAGGCATGAGGGAGGCTTCTGTTATGGTGGAAATAGTCTATATACTGATCCAGGTGATGGTAATATGATTATGCACAATATAAAAATTAATTGAGCTGTACTCTTAAGAGTATCAGACTTTTCTCTGAGATCAACTTGAAAAGCAGGAGAAAACTTTAAAATAAATAGTCATTTGAAGTCATTTGAATGCTACCAAGACAGTGAAAAATTATCAACCATAATTTCAGTGATGAAGAAAAGCCAGAGAAGAGAAGATGGGATTTAAGGCTAGTTTTCCCAAAGACACTGCTAAATTATTGAGAAGCTGAGCAGAATTTGGCAGTCTTTCAGATCTAGAGAGACAAAAATTGTAGCTGGAGTTCAGCACCAGCGAAGAAATAAAGGCCTTGGTAAACCCGCCAAGATTTGAACTGTACTATTAAAGGCTTACCTCCTAGATGTAAATGTGAACCAGAAATAGATCAGCGTAACAAGGTCTGGAGTTTGGCTTCAAATCTCCTACTTCCTGAAATTAGATTAAGGTCATCTGGAATTGTTAGTACTTTAAGCCACTTGCTAAAAGAAAACATAAATCTTGCCTGGATGAAGATAAAATCATACAAAATCTAAAATTATTTTGACAATTTTTAACATAGAATCTTTGGCATTGAATGCAATAATTAGACACATTAGAAGAAAAGAACAAAAAAAAGAGAAACACAATAGATAATGAAACATTTAAATAGGAAAAAAGGATAAAAGACATATAAGATATAGTGAGAAGGTCTAACAGATTGAATTTTACTCCACAAAAGATAGAAGAAAGTGGATGGGGCAGAAGCAATATTTGAAGAAATAATGGCTGACAATTTTCTAAAACTAGCAAAAGACATCAAGCCATAGACTTAAGAAGTCCTACAAACACCAAAGACGATAAGCAAATAGTAAAAATACATAAAAGTCAAGGAAAAAGAAAAAATATTAAAAGTATATAGGTTTTTCTTTTTTTATTTTAAAGGCAAATTACCTTTAAACGAACAAAGTAAGACTGATATGTTATAACATAATGTAGCACCGACGGATAATCTATTAAATACTGAAAAGATAGTCAAAAGATCTGAATTCTAGTCTTGACTCTGCCTCTAAATAGTTATATGGACAGAAATCAATTTCCTCATTTATATATGGAAGCCCAGCATTTCATCTTTTAAAAATATATAAACGTAAGATGAGAAAGACACTACTGGGGAGTAATTTATTTTTGGGTGATGGTAAAGGGGAACTAGAACCTTCAGGTGATGTTAATAAGTGTAGAAATACGTAGAATTTACACAAAATGTTAATATGTGTAGAAAATGTGATGCGGCCACTAAATAAAATATTAGAATTTATTAAAAGTAATAATGATCAAATAAAAGGAGGTAGTAGTCTTAATCTATTTCTCTTGATTTTGGCACATCAGCCAGTTCTGAGCACTACTTATTAATAAGGATATTGCGGGGGAGTTTGTCAGGAGCAGCATAAAGTGGGTTTTCAAAAACATGTCAAATTAGGAATTAAGACACCTTGGATTTTTACCTTGAAGAAAAGGGTATTCGGGGTGGGGACGGGTTTGGGAGGGTACAATTACTATTTATAAGGATTTGACAACCTTTCAAATGAAGATGTCCATAATTTTTCTGCATTGTTTCAGAGGTCAGAATAAAATACAAGCTCCAAGAAGGCAAATGAATACCGATAGCTTGAGTTCAAAGCTCAGCTGCCTCACTTGCTCAGTGTGTGATCTGGGGCATATTAATCAAGGTTCTCCATAGAAATAGAACTAATATATTTATATTATATATGTTATATATAAATAGAGATTTGTGTATATATATATATATAAAGAGAGAGATTTTTTTTTTTTTTAAGATTTTATTTATTTATTTATTTCCCCCCCAAAGGCCCGGTAGATGGTTGTATGTCATAGCTGCACATCCTTCTAGTTGCTGTATGTGAGACGTGGCCTCAGCATGGCCAGAGAAGCGGTGCGCCGGTGCGCACCCAGGATATGAACCCGGGCTGCCAGCAGCGGAGCGCGCGCACTTAACCACTATGCCACGGGGCCGGCCCGAGAGAGATTTATTATAATAAATTGGCTCATGAGATTATGGAGGTTGGCAAGTTGGATTATAGAATAATTTGAAATTAATGTATTTTTATCACATTGAATTGTACAGAATAATGCTAAATAACTAAAATATCATCAAATAGGGATCCTGTCAGATTTTCTTGAATGAAGAATAAAAGCCATTTGTAATTACCAGTAGACCTTTGGCTATAAATAATTAAAATTCTAAATTCTCAAAGAACAGGTAATTCTCTTCACTAGTTAAATATTTTCTCAAATTTGCTTAGTAAAACTTTTCTTAATAACAAGTACAAAGATAAAATTCATCCTGGCCAAGCATGGGTGTAGTACAGTCATGTGTTTCTTGATGGGGATACGTTCTGAGAAATGTGTCATTAAGCAATTTTGTGGTTATATGAACATCATAGAGTGTACTTACATAAGCCTAGATGGTATAGCCTACTACATACTTAGACTATATAGTACTAATCTTGTGAAGCCACCGTCATACGTGCGATCCGTCATCAACCGAAATGTTGGTTATGTGGCACATGACTGTATTTTTGATCAGTGAAGTACGAAAATGAAGTTTAATATATGAAAGAAGAAAGCATAGTTAAATATGGGATTTTAAAGAAAGAAATTGTTTTTTTACCCAAGGGTGACCTTTCCAAGTGTATCATCCAGAGTGAGAATTTGCAACAGGTTTACTTCATTCAGTTATTTTCATCTTTCACTTAAAATACCTACTTTCAGGAGAGGAAGTCAAGATGGCAGTGTAGGCAGACTCTGAACTCACCTCCTCCCGTGGACACAGCCAATTTACAACTACTCGTGGAACAATTACCCCTGAGACAGAACTGAAAACTGGATAAGAGGAACTCCTGCAACAACGGACAATCCTAACTGAGGTAGAAGATGTAGAAATTCCCTACTGGAGAGGAAAAACGCTGCCTTCATAAGCCGCCAGCTTCACAGCAGCACAGGAGCAACCAACAGGTACGCAGCCTCCCTGGAGGCGCAGGGCCCTGAGCGGTGGAACGCCCCTGCTGTGGGCATTTTGTGGACCCAGCACAATCGAGATGAGTGACATAATATCTGACTTTGCCTGCTACTAAAACATTGGGGAGTACCCCCGGAAAAGCTGGTTACTAAGAAATTAAAACAGGCTCTTAAAGGGCCCAAGCGCAAACTCACCCATTTCAGAAAGCAACCTAAAATCACCAGAAAGAAAGGTGCACAGTGCTTTGGTGAAAAGAGACACACCTAATAGGCCCTGTGTGCCTCTCGGTGGGAGGGGAGACCTCTTCAGGGACTGGGACATTGGCGGCGGCCACTGTTGTGGCCTGGTGTGGGCGTGCTGACACAGATGCCATTGGAGTTCTCCCTGAGGCCTGCTAGCCCAGGGTCTGCCCCACCCGCTAGAGCACTGATTTAATCCAGCTCAGCCAGGGCAGGCAACACACCCTAGAGACTGGCCCCACCCAACAACAAGCCCTCAGGCAACTTGTGGGCCTGCATAGATTGATGACAGGATTCTCTGCAGCCTGGCGACTGAGCTGACTTCACTGGGGCAGGGCAGGAACAAGGAGCAGGTGGAGAGTGTGGGGCAGTGGTGGAGTGTGTGGGGCTCCCGCCATAAAGAGACTGGGTCCACTTTGGGAGGTTGGGGCGCGCACACGGGGCAGGACTATGTTGACTGTGTGTGGGGACCTGTGGGCAGCAGGGCTTGTCAGCTGCAGAAGACTTGTGCTTCTCAAAGACCCAGATAGGGGTTTGCCCCACCTTCCTGAAAATATTGGGTGCTCCCGTGCCTGAAGCCAGGCCCACCAAGCTGCAATCCTATGAGAGCTGATAAGAGACCTAAAGACTGGAGGCTTATAGCAATTGTAAGGTCCTGAGCCTAACAACCTGCCACACTGCGGGCCTACTCACTCAAAAGAAATACTGCAACACAAATGTAGTATTGGAAGTTGCAGCCAACTGTGCTGGGGCTCCCCACACTTGATAAAGAGACTGAAGGGCCCACAACAACTACAGGCAGCTGAGCATTACAACAGCTGGACAGGAGAATAGGTCGGCCTCCCTGGGTGTCTACAGGGAAAGCAAACAGGCCACAACAGAAGGACACTCGTAGCCCACATAGGGGTCACCCCTAGAACATTGAGAACTGAGGGAAGCACACTGGAAGCCTCCTAAGCCATCACTTACATAAGGTCACCTATCCAAGAGCAGAAGTAACTGACCTACCTAATACATAGACACAAGCACAGGGAAAGAAGCAAAATGAGGAGGCAAAGGAATACATTCTAAGTAAGGGAACAGGACAAAACCCCAGAAAAGGAACTAAGTGAAACAGAAATGAGCAACCTACGTGACAGAGAATTCAAACAAAGAGTGTTAAGGATGCTCACTGATCTGGGGAGAAGAATAGATGAACACAGTGAGAATGTCAACAAAGAAATGGAAGATATAAAAAAGAATCAATCAGAAATGAAGAATACAATACTGGAAATGAAAAATTTGCTAGAGGGACTCAAAAGCAGAGTAGAGGATATGGAAGAATGGATCTGCGAGCTGGATGAAAGACTAGAAGAAATTACCCGAGGTGAACAGGTAAAAGAGAAAAGAATTAAAAAGAGTGAGGACAGTCTAAGGGACCTCTGGGACAACATCAAGCACAGTAACATCCATGTTATATGTGTCCTGGAAGGAGAAGAGCGAGACAAAGAGGCAGATAATCTATTTCAAGAAATAATAGATGAAAACTTCCCTAACCTAAGGAAGGAAACAGACATCCAGGTACAGGAAGCACAGAGAGCCCCAAACAAGATAAACCCAAAGAGGCCCACACCAAGACACATCATAATCAAAATGTCCAGAATTAAAGATAAAGAGAGAATCCTAAAAGCCACAAGAGAAAGTTAGTTACATACAAAGGAAAGCACATAAGGCTATCAGCTGACTTCTCAGCAGAAACCTTACAGGCTAGAAAAGAATGGTATGATATGTTTAAAGTGCTAAAAGGAAAAAACTTACAGCCAAGAATACTCTACCCAGCAAGGTTATCATTCAAAATGGAAGGAGAGAGCAAAAATTAAAGGAGTTTGTCACCAAGAAACCAGTGCTACAAGAAATGTAAAGGGACTGATTTAAGGGGAAAAGAGAAGACCACAAACAGGAAAAATTATCTATTTCCATGATGAGAGGGTAATGGATACAAATGCACAAAAAAAGAAGTTAGATATGATATCAAAAACATAAAAGGAGGGAGGAGGGGAGTTAGAGTAGAGCTTTCAGACAGAGATCAAACTAAGGAGACCATCAATTCTGTATAGAAGAAGAAAAGAACAGAGAAGGAATACTAAAACACTGAGAAAAATAAAGTTAAAAAATGGCAGGAAGTACATACTTACCAATAGCTACTTTAAATGTCAATGGACTAAATGCTCCAAGTAAAAGGCATAGGGTGGCTGAATGGATGAAAAAACAAGACCCGTATATATGCTGCATACAAGAGACACACTTCAGACCTAAAAACACTCACACACTGAAAGTGAAGGGATGGAAAAAGATACTCCATGCAAATGGCAATGAAAAGAAAGCTGGAGTAGCAGTACTCATATCAGACAAAATAGACTTTAAAACAAAAAATGTAAAAAGAGACAAAGAAGGGCATTACATAATGATCAAGGGAACAATCCAACAAGAGGATATAACACTTGTAAATATCTACGCACCCAATGTAGGTGCACCTAAATATATAAAGCAATTATTAATAGACATAAAAACAGAAATAGACAGTAACACAATAATAGTAGGGGACTTTAACACTCCACTTACACCAACGGATAGATCATCCAAACAGAAGAACAATAAGGAAACATTGGCCTTAAATAATACACTAGAACAGATGGACCCAGTAGATATATACAGAGCATTCCATCCAAAAACCAAAGAATACACATTGTTTTCAAATTCACATGGAACATTCTCCAGGATTGATCACATATTAGGCCACAAAACAAGTCTCCATAAATTTAAGAAGATTGAAATAATACCAAGAATCTTTTCTGACCACAAAGGTATGAAACTAGAAATCAAGTATAGGAAGAAAATTAGAAAAGCCACAAATACGTGGAGATTAAACAAAATGCTACTGAACAAAGACTGGGTCAACGAAGATATCAAAGAAGAAATCAAAAAATACCTGGAGACAAATGAAAATGAAAAGACGACATGCCAGAATTTATGGGATACAGGAAAAGCGGTTCTGAGAGGGAAGTTTATAGCAATACAGGCCTATCTCAACAAACATGAAAAATCTCAAATAATCTAACAATGCACCTAAAGGAACTGGAAAAAGAAGAACAAACAAAGCCCAAAATCAGTAGAAGAAGGGAAATCATAAAAATCAGAGCAGAAATAAATGAAATAGAGAACAAAAAAACAATAGAAAAAATTAATAAAACCAAGAGCTGGTACTTTGAAAAGATCAACAAAATTGACAAACCTTTAGCTAGACTCACCAAGAAAAAAAGAGAGAAGGCACAAATAAGTAAAATCAGAAATGAAAGAGGAGAAATTACAACAGACACCTCAGAAATATAAAAGATTATGGGAAAATACTCTGAAAAGCTATATGCCAACCAATTCGACAATCTGGAAGAAATGGATAAATTCTTAGAATCATACAACCTTCCAAAACTGGATCAAAAAGAAGTAGAGAATTTGAATAGGCCAATCACCAGTAAGGAGATCGAAACAGTAATCAAAAACCTCCCCAAAAATAAAAGTCCAGGACCAGAAGGCTTCCCTGGTGAATTCTACCAAACATTCAAAGAAGCCATAATACCTATCCTTCTCAAACTCTTCCAAAAAATTGAGGTGGGGGGGAAGCTCCCTAACTCATTCTATGAAGTGGACATTACCCTGATACGAAAACCAGACAAGGACAACACAAAAAAAGAAAATTACAGCCCAATATCACTGATGAACATCGATGCAAAAATCCTCAACAAAATACTAGCAAATCGCAAACAACAATACGTTGAAAAGATTATACACCATGATCAAGTGGTATTTATTCCAAGTATGCAGGGATGGTTTAACATTCGCAAATCAATCAACGTGATACACCACATTAATAAAATGAAGAATAAAAATCACATGATCATCTCAATAGATGCAGAGAAGGCATTTGACAAGATACAGCATCCATTTATGATAAAAACTCTGAATAAAATGGGAATAGAAGGAAAGTACCTCAACATAATAAAGGCCGTATATGAGAAACCCACAGCTAATATCATCCTCAATGGTGAAAAACTGAAAGCTATGCCTCTAAGAACAGGAACCAGACAAGGATGCCCACTGTCAGCACTCTATTTAACATAGTACTGGAAGTCCTAGCCAGAGTAATCAGGCAGGAGAAAGACATAAAAGGGATCCAAATTGGAAAGGAAGAAGTGAAACTCTCACTATTTGCAGATGACATGATTTTATATATAGAAAACCCTAAAGAATCCACCAGAGAACTTTTAGAAGTAATCAACGAATATGGTAAAGTTGCAGGATACAAAATCAACATACAAAAATCAGTTGCATTTCTATACACTAACAACGAAGTAGCAGAAAGAGAAATTAAGAATACAACCCCTTTTACAATTGCAACAAAAAGAATAAAATACCTAGGAATAAACTTAACCAAAGAGGTGAATGAGCTGTACACGGAAAATTATAAAACATTGTTGAAAGAAATTGAAGAAGACACAAAGAAATGGAAGGATATTCCATGCTCTTGGATTGGAAAAATTAACATAGTTAAGATGTCCATATTTCCTAAAGCCATCTATAGATTCAATGCAATCCTTATCAAAGTTCCTACAACAGTTTTCACAAAAATAGAACAAAGAATCCTAAAATTTATATGGAACAACAAAAGACCCCAAATAGGTAAAGGAATCCTGAGAAAAAAGAACAAAGCTGGAGGTATCACACTCCCTGATTTCAAAATATACTACAAAGCTATAGTAACCAAAACAGCATGGTACTGGCACAAAAACAGACACACAGATCAATGGAATAGAATCGAAAGCCCAGAAATAAACCCACACATCCATGGACAGCTAATCTTTGACAAATGAGCCAAGAACATAAAATGGAGAAAAGAAAGTCTCTTCAACAAATGCTGTTGGGAAAACTGGACAGCCGCATGCAAAAAAATGAAAATAGACCCTTACCTTACACCATACACAAAAATTAACTCCAAATGGATTAAAGACTTGAATGTAAGACCTGAAACAGTGAAACTTCTAGAAGAAAACATAGGCAGTACACTCTTCGACATCGGTCTTAGCAACATATTTTCAAGCACCATGTCTGACTGGGCAAGAGAAACAATAGAAAAAATAAACAAATAGGACTCCATCAAACTGAAAATCTTCTGCACAGTAAAGGAAACCATCAACAAAACGAAAAGACAACCTAAAAATTGGGAGAAGATATTTGCAAATCATACATCTGATAAGGGCTTAATCTCCAAAATATATAAAGAACTCATGCATCTCAACAACAAAAAACTAACAACCCAGTTAAAAAATGAACAAAAGACCTGAACATACATTTCGCCAAAGAAGATATACAGATGGCCAACAGACACATGAAAAGATGTTCAAAATCTTTAACTGTCAGGGAAATGCAAATCAAAACTACAATGACATATCACCTCATGTCCGTCAGAATGGCTATAATTAATAAGACAGGAAACAACACGTGTTGGAGAGGATGTGGAGAGAAGGGAACTCTCATACACTGCTGGTGGGAGTGCAAACTGGTGCAGCCACTATGGAAAACAGTATGGCGATTCCTCAAAAAATCAAGGATAGAACTACCATATGATCCAGCTATTCCAATGCTGGGTATTTATCCAAAGAACTTGAAAACACCAATGCGTAAAGATACATGCACCCCTGTGTTCATTGCAGCGTTATTCATAATGGCTAAAACTTGGAAGCAGCCTAAGTGCCCATCAAGGGACGAATGGATAAAGAAGATGTGGTGTATATACACAATGGAATACTACTCAGCCATAAGAAACGATGAAATCCAGCCATTTGTGACAACATGGATGGACACTGAGGGTACTATGCGAAGTGAAATAAGTCAGAGGGAGAAGGTCAAATACCATACGATTTCCTTCATCAAGTAGTAGATAATAACAACAGTAAACAAACACATAGAGACAGAGATTGGATTGTTGGTTACCAGAGGGGAAGAGGGGAGGGAGGAAAGCGAAAGGGATAATTCGGCACATGTGTGTGGTGATGGGTTGTAATTAGTATTTGGGTGGTGAACATGATGTATTCTATGTAGAAATAGAAGTATAATGATGCACACCTGAAATTTATACAATGATATAAACCAATGTTACTGCAATAAACAAAAAATTAAAAAAATAAAATAAAACAATGGGAAAAATAAAATAAAATAAAATACCTATTTTCATGTTAATATTTTATGGCAGTGATTGTGACATTTTAATGCTATACTGTATGAATGTCATCTCAGGAAATATAAGTACTAAATGAATTAAATGCAGAGGAAGACCTCATTCTGTCTGAATTGAGGCATATCACAAGTTGTCAAACTTAATTTACTACTAGATTTATGTCAAAATTCTACCTGATATCTGATATCAAACACTTTCTTTAGAAATTCAAGGAAACACAGCCACACTGCACTTTGAGAATATTTCCTGACTTACCACTAGTAAATGTATAAATCTGAGATTTAACTCCTTTGTAAAGCAAAAATAGAAAGCTATGTACACCTACTTGCTTATAACTGTCTCCTCTCAAGAGAAAGCAGGTTTGAAATGAATATGAAACCTTTAATAACCAATCTGGAAACTCCAAGTTTTTTGCTTTTTTCTTTTCTGCTATCATGTTATGTATCACGTATATGTAAGAAGGTAATGGTCCAAGACACATCTGAAAGTTTGGGCCTCTGAAATTTAAGGGATTCACAGTGGCTCCCATTTTGCTATAAAGTCACGTTAATATGAAGAGTATTGTTACAGACCTGTAAAACACTTTATTTACATCTAATCACCTTCAGGGACACCTCAATTAGTGTTTTCAAACTACAAAGACTACCACAGAATACTGAGGTTCTTTGGCACTACCTTAATGGCTTCTGTGGAGGAAAAGAGGAGTTTTTCTTCCCTTCTTCCTACTCTAGGCCTAATAATCATAGTTATTCTGTTTTTTCCCCCATGTTTATATATTACACTTGTGGATGAGATTTTATTTGAAGCAATAACAATAAGCAAAAGGAGAAGTGGGAAATCAAACAAGTTAGGAACAGGAAGCTGCTCATTGCTGCTGGAGTGCAGGGTTGGAGGAGGTAAGAGGGACTTTAGTGAAGGAAATCCTTTAGGCTTTCAAAATGAACAGCAGCACCCCTTAATAGCATCCATCTCTTTTTTTGATTGGGCAACAAGAGACTCAGGTGCAAAGAATAGCAACATTGAGGTCTGCAATAAAATAGCCACTCTCACCTCCCTTCTTGAATAATACTGCATTTTCCAGATATACAATTTTTTTTTTTTTTCGCTGGGGAAGATTTGTCCTGAGCTAACATCTGTGCCTATCTTCCTCTATTTTGTATGTGGGTAGCCACCACAGTATGGCTGCCGACAAGTGGGGTAGGTCTGTACCTGGGAACTAAACCTGGGCTGTTGAAGCAGAGTGCACCAAACTTAACCACTAGGCCACTGGGCCAGCCCCAGATATACAATTTTTATAGTGTTCAAATGTTTTAAAATATTACTGATATATTATTTAAAATCCAATAAGAATCTTAAACGTTTTTTTGGGGGTTTTTTTTGTTTTTTTTTTTTGGTGAGGAAGATTGTCCCTGAGTTAACATCTGAGCCCATCTTCCTCTATTTTGTATATGGGACACCACCACAGCATGGCTTGATGAATGGTGTGTAGCTCCACACCTGGGATCCAAACCCCAGAACCCCAGGCCACCGAAGCAGTGTACGAACTTAACCACTACACCATGGGGCCAGCCCCAAGGTTTCTTTTTTTAAATAACAGTCTACTGAGAAAAAGCATTAAAAAAAAAACTCCTCAAAATTGTAGATAATAGATCTACATAGACACTTTTGAGACCATGATAATGTAGCCCAACTCCCTTATTTTAAGATGAGAAACCAAAGCATAGGGAGATTGACTTGTCCAGGTTTGCAAGGTTTTCTGACTCCCACTTCAGTGCTCTTTCCATTATGTCACCCTGCTGCCCAATTCTAAACTCTTAGATGTTTTTAAACATATAAATTCTGAGTTCCTCATTTCAGAAGAAAAGGACATAATTTCTTTCAAAAGAACTCCAATATTTGAAATCTATGTGTCTTTCTGTGTGTAAAGTGCAAATCAGATTCTGTGTTTGTGTGTGTGTATGTGTATGCATGCACACATATGTATGTGTGTGTTTCATTCTAGTTTGGGTAAACTTTGCTTAAAATGTATTTCTGCCTGTCACTTTTATCTGTTCTTCCAGGAGATTAGACAGATGTACTAATAGTGAGAAACTATCATTTTGAGTTTAATTTATGAGATCAACCACAACGCTCCAAGCAGGTCAAAGTAGATGGAAATCTACCTTTAGGAATAACTTCAAAAAAGTTCTGATTAAGATAGGAAACAAGAAATGGGATTGTTTTGGCATTCTTACTCTTAACAGCAGCACTTTTTATTTATACCATATTGCTTGCAGAGTTTCAACCAGTGTTGAAATTATTATATTGTATAGCAATAACTCTAGTTTAAAATAGTCATTGATTATCAGATATTCTTGATCTGACCAGAGGTAGCTTCTTATTTCCAGGGTTAGGCAGGAATCAATGATTGGAAAATTTCCTACACATGTTGTCATGAGTAAAGTCATACACAGCAAGAAAGAAAATACCAACTTTCTTTCTCAAAGAGAAATGACTATTTCTGTAAATAATAGATCCCATATTTTCTAACTGACCTCAACCAACTGTTGTAACTCTAGCTTTGTTCACAGGCTATTATTGTTCTAGTATAACTAGGAAATCTAGGAATGTAATTGTTTGTAGCATTACTGAAGTATGAGAAGAGATGAATACTTTGCATTGTGTAGTTGCTTAAATGATAACAACTATAAAATAATGACAATTTGCCAAAAAAGGCCTGTTTAGGAAACATGAAAAGCTTGCTTCATTTTGGGAATGTGTTACTGATCAATCCTGAAACTCTATTTAGGAATTCAGACCTTTAATGTCAACACTGTTTTCAGCATAATTGTTCAATCACTAAATATGTGTCAATTTTAGTACTGTCTTTGTTGGTTTGAAAGTTATTGAGATGCTAGCTTTGATCTATTACTTTTGTCATTGTAAACTTTAGTGTTACAAGGTTTCCATTTTGTGTTTGAAATGTTATGCACAAACTGGATTATAGCATATTAAAGAAGATGGCTTTGGAAATATAACAGCAGGTTGCTGGATCAAGCTTAACCATTAGAAAATCTATTATTGAAAAGGAAAGAGAAGAACATTATATTATGCTATGACATAAAATCCATAATTGTATTTTACTTGTACATCTGGGACAAGTTATATATTTCTTTTTTTTTTTTGAATTTCATTGTTTAAAGTTTACAGGTGCCAACATTTAATTTGATGATATTCTTTTAATGTTGAGAAAAATTCTTAACACTTTTAAAACACTGAAAATAAAATGAGTAAGTGTTTAAAAAGCTCCCCTGGATTCAAATATGGGAGTTTTAAATCATTCCCTAAAATATAACTGAATGTTACTATTTCTAAAATTGAAATATTTCAATATATAAACAATATATTAAATTAGAGCTGTTCTATTTTGGTCTATTTTAGGGCATTTTAACATTTCTTCAGAATCAGAATTCAAATATGTGTACATTTATTGTACAGAACAATTTTCCAGGTAAAGCTATACTCTAAACCTAACTCTACTTTCAGCTAAGATTAGCTTATGATCTTCAATATTATGTACTCTTTATCTCAATTATAACGATAGAATGCTATTTTACAATTAAAACAATATAGATTAGAATTTGAAAAGAAAATATGACTTCTAAGACATATCCTAGCATTGTTGGAGAGCTGACTTGACAATGTTACAGAGGGTCACTAAAAGATCCAGATCTATTTCCCACAATAGCCTGCTACAATACCCAAAATTCCCACCCACTCTTGAAAAGTTCTTGATTTTAGAGAATCAAAGTTAAATTAATATGTTAATATTTTTTGATATCATATTAAAGTAAATTAGTTTATTTGGTTGGCTGGCCAAAAATAGGTCATAAGTGAAAGCCCTTGCTGCGTACCTATAGTTGGGGCCTAGAGACTGCCAGCACTAAGTAAGAGGCTAGTAGGCATCTATCTGTAGGCGTTAATCAATATGGAAGATCAACAGGAAATTAAGAACCTGCTCCCATTCATTTCTCATATTGACAGAGGTTGAACATTTTGCCTATCAGGGTGAAGTAGTACAGTGCCAAATTCATTTTTGTCCTTCCTGTATCAATAGATGCCTGGAATAGTGTCTGGCACATAGTAAGACATCTATATATCTATACTCATATCTAGATATATCTTTATGAATATCTAGATGTAGGTATATATGATAAAAACTATTAACCTGACATCTATATATGCAAAATTTATAGCTAGTATCATGCCTAATAGTGAAAGGTTATAGAAGTGTTTACCAAAGCATGTTCAGCATTTTTCAGAATGCAAAATTTCTATGAGAGGGGAAATGTCTTTCTTTCACTAGACATCATCATGTTAGCATGTGATGTCTGGATCTCCTGCAGCTATCTTGCAACCACAAGGCGAGATATCATCAGCACACTGAAGATGGCAGAGCAAAAAGCCTGGTTCTTGGCAACATTCTTGAACTGCTAATTTAACCAAATTTTGTGCCATTAGCTTTTTGACTTATGTGAGCTAATAAATCCCTTAATGTTTATATTACTTTTAGTGGGACTTCTTTTACCTCTGTGTGATAGCATTCTATCAGACACATATGCACTATTACACTAACCTTCATAGGAACTCTGAAAAGTAGTTATTAATGCCACTGCACCAATATTAAATCTAGTATTTGAGAGAATACTAACTTGCCTTATGTCAAACAGCTCATAATTTGTATAACCAAGTTTCAAACCCAGGCCTTCCTAGCTCTAAATTTTATGCTGTCAGCCATTATACCAGTCTGTCTTCTGATTTTTTAAGGATTAATACAATATTGTATGTATTATCAAAATTTATTTTACGGATGTACTCTTGTTTGATATTTAGATTGTTTTTGACAAATAATATCATGATGAATATTATTAAGAAATATTTTTATTATATGTAATGTTTTACTTATAAGTAATAACTGGAAACAGAATCACTAGGTCATTGTTTATGAATACTTTAAAAGTGATAATAGGGGCCAGCCTGGTGGCGCAAGCGGTTAAGTGCGTGCGCTCCGCTGCAGCAGCCCAGAGTTCGCCTGTTCGGATCCTGGACGCGCACTGACGCACTGCTTGGCAAGCCATGCTGTGGCGGCATCCCATATAAAGTGGAGGAAGATGGGCACGGATGTTAGCCCAGGGTCAGTCTTCCTCAGCAAAAAGAGGACGATTGGCAGATGTTAGCTCAGGGCTGATCTTCCTCACAAAAAAAATAAAAAAATAAAAGTGATAATATTCTGAAATAACTTCTATTTTTTTTTCTCCGACTGTTAAAAAATTTCTCTCCCTTCATCTTATTTGCTACTAAGGCTAAGGTTGGGGTCAGAAAAGAGGAAGAGTGACATAAGGGATGCCTCAGTCACACAGTGACTTGCTAGCACTGTGCTTTATGGGAATGAGAAATGCCATAAAGGAATTGTTAGAAAGATTAACGTGATTGCTGAATCACGGAGAAGCTTTGCCCTTGTTGTCCTTTTAGGACTCTGGGAAGAAACCACTTTACAAGTTACCCTTTCATAGAGGTAACTGCATCAATATAAAAGGTGATAGGGAGAGAGCTTGGATTTCCATTCTCAAACTGCCCTTAGCTCTGTGTAATAACAAAGAGACACAAAAACTCCTGCATGCCCAAAGGCTGAGCATCTGGCTTTGTGAGCCAAGCAGAGAACATTATTGTGACAGCAACAATGAATTAATTTTTGAAAATCTTCTGAGCTGCAAACTAAATGGGAGAAACAGCCAAACCACTGGAGATTCGCAAAACCACCAGAGTCAAGGTCTGTCCAAGTCAGGAGGAAGGACTACAGAGTTCTGCCTAAATCAAGAGAGAACAGACAATGAGTTATACTAGCAGTAGAATCCAGCTTTGAATCACATCAGAATGCCCAGCAACAGGACTGGACAAATCACACCTCAACAAATAACCAGCATTACAGATCAAATGCCTATCATAAGGCTAAAGGTTCCTTGCATCAAAATGTCACAAGGTCACATAAAGCCTCCTATGTTAGTCACCATCTTGAAGAGAAGTGGAAGTGGGAAGAAATCTGAAAAGTTGGGTTATCCAAAAGTCTAATTATCTAAGAAATTTTTAAAATTTTGGATCAAATTGAGTATACTATATCAGAGCAAATTGACTTTTTATTCTCCTTCATAGCTAGTGGAGGTGAAGTTAGGGTGAGTGCCCTATAAGGAACACCAAGAATAGCTAAGCAAATAAATGATACAAACAGTGTAGGGTTACTGAATACATAACCCCACTATAATACTTTTTAAAGCTCGCAATACATTTTGTTAAACCATCATCCAGGAAGGAGGATCCAATTTACATTAACACTTACAGTGTCAAAGTATATGCTTTCTTGAACTCCGACAACCCTGGATGTCATCCCTTTGAAAAATTAATTTGAAAAATGTAACTATAGGCTAAATTAAAAGTGTTTTTTTAATTTGCATTTCTTTTATCACTACTGATATTAAAAATTTGTTCATATGATTTTGTTGACCTGTGATTCTTCTTTGCTTAATTGCCTTTTCTTGACATTTAACTTATTTCTTATTTGAAGTTTTCTTCTGAAAGGCCTTCTATATTTTGAGTTAAGCTCATTCATTAGAATTTTTGTTGTTGTTATTATGAATTGCATCAATAATTTCCCTGTTTTATTTTTGCCCCTATGTTTCTGTTGCTTGTATATAAATAATTTGTTCATTGTTTTTAAAGTTTTTATTGAAGAATAACGTACAAGCAGTAACGTATATAAAATGCACATTTTTGAGTGGATGGACCCATACAGTTGTACATATGTATATATTCTTGCATACCATTCATATGAAGATGTATAACATTTCTGGCACCCAAAAAGTTTCTTTGGGGTCTCTTCTCAGTCAATTTCTCCCAGTGGCAACCACTAATCTGACTTCGTTGATTAGTTTTGCTTTTCCTTGAATTTCATGTAAATGGAATCATACTGTTAGGTACTCATTTATATATAAACAATTTATTTTTATATACTTATTAGGTATTTGGAAACTTCCCTGAGCACTATTTTCACAATAGTGTGACCTGTTCAAGAAACAGCAAGGATGCCAGTATAAATGTAGCAGAAAGAACAAGGCGGGCAATGGTAGTGAGAAAAACTTTTGGTAAAGGTTCTACAGGAGACTCCTCCTTTGGTTCCAGTGAACAAAATTGGGTTATATACCCATGGTTAAACCAATAATTGGCAAGGGAAATAGATTACCATGATTGCATTTACCTAATTTAATTCATTCTTTGGAATTGGAGAGGGAAACTCTTTCCCTGAACATGTAGGTATGCAGAAACTGGACACATAAGCAAAATTTGGGTATTGTCAGTGAGAAAGAGAGTATAGAACAGGGAAGGAGGATATAACTATGGTAACCAACAACATCTAGCACAGTTTCTGCTGAACTTAGCACAGCTCCTGACTCACAGTAAAAACTAAAATACTAAAAAAAAATATATTACTGATAATTCAAATAAAATAAAGTTTTAGAATATTTCATGAAATAAGAATATTCTCTCATTTTATTTTGTTAGAGAGCAATTTATAAACTGTATAAGTATAATCTTGTTTTAAAGATAGATGAATAAATATACAAATATATACTATGTACAATACAGAAAAGGAAGGACGAAGGAAGAGAGATACACATACACACTGCAAATATAAAGAACAAAGTTTACCGGTGGATATCTTTGAAGGTTGGAATTACAGGTGATTTTTATTAACATTCCAAATTATCCACAGTCTTTATTATTAAAAATAGTTATTTAAGTATAACAATAAATATAGAAAAGTTAAAGGGTGATTTTGTTCAATTTTATTTTTTATTTATATAAATTATGCTCTATCTTGTTCTTGAATAAAGTCATTAGTTCATTAAAGTGTCATTGAGCATTTGGAGATTAATCAACTGTTGCCAACCTCATCATTAAATAAATTGCTTCTCTGGGAGAAATCAGCTATACTTTGAAAATATTTTATTTATAATACATTTGACCTATGCACCTATGATGTTGGGCTACAGTGCATCAAACTTAATCTGGTTATGCTTCTGTTATATACCATACACATTTGAACATGCTTAAAATCAAATGATATAAAGAAATATGTTGGGCCAAATAATGCCCCCCCTCCAAATAAATATCCACTTCCTAATCTCTGGAACCTGTGAATATTTTACCTCACATGACAGAAGGGGCTTTGAAGATGTGATTAATTTAATTATTATGAAATGATAGAAAAAATATATAAATTGGTTTCTGTCCCCAATTTCTGGCACAGAGCTCCTAAACCCTTGTAATTTCCTAAAACATAAGAGCACTATGAGCATCTTTCATTCTAATACTTGGTCTTTGACCCTGGTTCCTGACACAGAGGTCCTAAATCTCTTGGAATTTCCTTCGTGATAGGAACATCCTTTCTTCACATGAGGCAACTCTGCTTGGGCTCCTGGAAGTGGGCTGGTCACCAGAAAGACCAAGCCATTATTAGAAGCTTAGAACTTTCAGCCCCAATTCCTATTCTCCAGGAAGGTGACAATAGCTGGAAATTGAGTTAATGATCAACCATGCCTACATGATGATGCCTTAACAAAAATCTCCAAAGTATAGAGTTTGGAGAGCTTCCAGGTTGATGAACACATCCACATACCAGGAGGGTGACACACTCCAACTCCACAGGGACAGAAGCTCCTGCGCTTGAGACCCTTCTAGACTTCACCTTATGTATCTCTTTATCTGGCTATTCATCTTTGTCCTTTAACATATCTTTTATTATATGATAAACTGGTAAATGTAAGTAAGTGTTTCCCTTAGTTCTGTGAGCTATTCTAGCAAATAATCTAATTCAAGACGGGGGAGGTCATGAGAAACTCCAATTTGTAGTCAAGTCAGACAGAAGTTGTGGGCAACCTGGGGACTTACATCTTGTGATTGGCATCTGAAGTGGGGAGCAGTCTCACAGGACTGAGTCCTTAACCTGTGGGATCTGAGTCTATCTCCAGGTAGATAGTGTCAGAATTGAGTTAAATTTTAGGACACCCAGCTGGTGTCACAGAGAATTGCTTGGTATGGGAAAAACACACATACACACACATTTAGTGAACATAAGTGTCAGAAGTGAAGTATTCTGTGTGAGTAGTAAAAGAGAGACACACAGGAGGATGAGTGAGCTTTTCCTACTCTAGTGCTTTGAGATGAGAGTATCCTGGATTATTACTCAGGTGGGCCCAATGTAATCATAGAGTCCTTATAAAAGAGGAATAGGAGGGTCAGCATCAGTAGATGTGACAACAGAAGAAGAAGTCAGAATGACGCAGTCAGAAGGCAAAGAATGTGGGCAGTCTTTAGAAGCTGGAAAAGGAAAGGGACAGATTCTCCCCTAGAACCCCTAGAAGAAACATAGCTCTGCTGATATTTTGGTTTAATTTTGCAAAACCCATTTCAGACTTCTGACCTCCAGAAATGTAAGATAATTTTTTGTTGTTTTAAACCACCAAGTTTGTGGTAATTTGGTACAGCAGCAATAGGATATTAATACATTTCTACACTTTTTTGTATTTTTGTTTTTTCTCAAGTTTGGAGGAGATGAGAATAAAGTATTTTTTATGTCTCTCTCCCTCACAGAGATAATTAAGTAATATATATGTTTTCCTCTTAGAATAGCTTTTTCTTTTCTTGATTGTGAAATCATTTTCTATCCTGATGATCACACTTTAGAAAGTGCTAACCTCAGTGAAGTGAGTAAACATCCTTTGAGCAGTGTTCACATCAGTTTCTAAGTATGAGTCTGTTCTCTTTCTCATGTGAGAGATTTTTTTTCTTAATGCATATGTTACCATAGGTATACAAAAGAACATGCCCCAGAAGCAGCATTATTTTTCTAAAAATATTTAATTCAACTCCTAAGAAATGTGTAATTCTAAATGGCTGAAATTTCAGGCTATTCAATGTATCATCTCTATGATATCAGTGAGTAAGGAAACATTCTTTCTAAAATAGACTGGCTAATATATTTTTGGCAATTACTTCAAGCCTCAGAAGATTATTACAAAAAAACAAGATTGTGTACATTAAGGTGTTTTAAGTATAATGTTGATGCAAATATAATGAATCATTATAAATAACATCCTCTTTTCAAATTAAATTATATAAAGATCTTTCCATTATAAATATATAATTTCATTTCTGATGTGATTTCAAATAAAAAAATGAAAATTTAACTAAAATTGAAAATAATTTTCTATTTTAAGTGGAACAAATTTTCAGGATTTTTTTCTGTTTAAATATCGGTAATAGAGAAATCTGTGGAGGAATATTTTTTGAAGTCCAACTGCATGAACTTATAGCTTAGAGAAAGTTAGTGATTTTTGGAAAAAAGACAGAAGATAATGGAAGAGTATAAAAGATTGACATTGACAAGGGGTACATGAGAGTAAAATTACGGAATAAGAGTAGTGAATCTCTTTATGCTTGTTCCATTGTATTGGAAGATGTAGCTGTAATTGCCTGGAGCTTGCTCTGACTACAACCATAGAGGCAGACAGCAACCTAGCTGCTTGAGAATTCAGGCCAGTGGTCTCAAAGTCCCTCGTGTCCAACCCCCCACCCCACCTCTCTTGGTTTTCTCTAACCAAAGTAAAATATTAATGAACATTTGAATGTATGAGTAAAAATGGCTATTTTGTGGAATATTCAACCTTCATCAGTAATGTGCCTATTTGTTATGTAGCTTATCTCTTTATTAACATCTTTCTATAACCTCAAATAAAAATGCTTATAAAATGTGTGTTTCTGTATGTGCTTATGTGTGCACAAGCAGAGAGTATGTTAGCTGTGTAGTACAGTAGGTATGTCCAGAACTACCAGGAGGGGCTGTGCTAGTAGAAAAGGAATGATCATGATTCTAAACAAGTGATCTAGTCTCTTATGTGAATATTTGACTATAGCAGGAGTTACACACACAAGAGAAATGTTTTGATATACTAATTCACATGTATCTGGTATTAAGGTAATTGTACGTATATATGTATCTTTACCTGTGTCTTGACATGAGTACAGCCATGTTTGGCCGCTCCATTGACCTACAGCCACCAGCACAATAAGAAATATAAAAGCTGCTTTCTGCGTGGTGGGAACTGGCCCTTCTCCCACAGAGGGAGTTGCAAGTTGTAACATTTCAAGGCTCTTGGAGCGTCGTAGCACGGGATGGACTGGCCATCTGTGCCGGGCTAAGACGATAACCAAAGAAAACAATGCAAGTACACAACTGCTGGGCTGGGACGTTAGCCAAGGGGCTCAGTGCACGTACGCCACTGATAACCATTTGTGCATGGGAACACTGGATGCTTGTTCTATAAACTCTGTAACTGCTTATATAAACTGCTGGAGACTGAGACCCGGTGAGAGTTCCACCTGTGGAAGGGACGCCTTGCCCAGGATGTGTGATCCTTGCCCAGCCGTGTCGATTGACAGGACTCTCCCGGCAGTGGGGCGTGGATGTTGTGAATAATTGATTTACTGTGAAGTAACTGATTTGATGTGTTCTCTTTTCGGTCAACCTGGTGTTTCTCTTTCCTGTTGATTTGTGTCATTTCCCTTCAGTCGATCTGGTGTTTCCCTTTCCAATCGATCTGATGTTTTTCCCTCTTATTATATGACCTATTCGGGTCTGCTGCTATCTCAGCCGATGTGGATGTTTTCCCTTTCCAGTCGAGCTGGTGTTTTTCCCTCATTATTTGACCTATTCGGATCTGTTTGCGGACTATCGCCTTTACTATCCTCTATATAATAAAATATACCTTCAGTCCATTTGTTTGGAGTGGAAAGTGTCTTTTACGTCTCCAATCGAATCCCCAAACCTCTCATAACATAATTGGTGCTGTGAGCAGGATTCGATTAAGGAGATGGCTTTCCTGTTCAAACAAAAGGTAACTGAAGCCAAGGTGGAAGAGATCCCAGGATGGGAGGACCCTCCCTCTTGCACTCTGGCTGGGGAGTGGGCTCATAGGTCAGGATTATGTGAATCTTGGGATGTTCTTCTGCGAGATATGAATCATTGGATGTGACCAAAACTTTGCAGACAGTAGAAAAAAAGAGATGATGTTTCTTTTCTGGCACGGCGAGGTTGGTATTTATTGACTGCTTCTCGTCGGGCTATGGAAGATAGGGATAAAATACAAGGGAGAAGGTACTCTTGGAAAAAGAAGTTTCAGATTTACAGTCCCGGCCTATGTCACCCAAAATAGAAACTCTTTCCTTGCCGTGAGCCTGGCATTCTAGTTTTATTTGGCCCCTCTTAAGTGACAAATAGAGAGCCTAAATATGTATCCAATAATAATTTGGTGAGCCAGCCGGGAGGCTCTTTGTCCGTGGCTCGGTGGCCCTGGGCCGGGTGGGATGTCCTGGGAAACAGTCCAGCAGCTGCCTAGGTGATTTGCCCTAGGGACTGCTCCCAGTGCTTTCCATCTGACCTGGCACCGCTGACCCTGGGCACATTTTTGTTATGACAGGGAAACAGACTCTAGAATTATTTTTTTGTTTGTCTATTTGTTTGTTTGTTTTTGCTTACACCAACAACTCCCTTCCCCTCCATCTGGAGTCCTGTCTCTTTAAGAGACAGGGCTATCCCTACTGGAGTGGGAATAATTGTAGGACTTTTACCCAGAATCTGTTAGATGCATCTATCTGTTCTGTTTGGGATCCCATTTAACTGTCTGTTCTGTATGTTTGTAATTTTGAAGGGGGGAAGTTCCATCTGTCCCCAAGGAGAGCCCTCTGGGCCACCTCTTGGCTAAATGGGCTATATTCAGCTAGGAGCCCATGTCCAAGAAGAAGATAATTTTTTCTTGTAACACCACATGGCCACAATATTCCATAGACTCCAGAGAGAAAAAGTGACCAAAATGGGGCAATTTCAATTTACCAAAACTGATGTATTTGCTTATGCAATTGGAAAAAGCCAGCTAAAAAGTTAAACAACTAGTGGGAAGCCTATTTTAATCTTTTGAGGTTTTTAAACAAAATCAGAAATACTGTATTGCCTCTTTAAGAGAAAATAATTAAGTAATTAAACATGCTGGCAGCCAAAGCTGAATCTGCTGCTCCTCTCCCCTCTCTTGCTGAGCTTCCCGCTTCAACTCCCCCGGAATTCCTAATCTGGAATTAAGCAAGTGAAAATAAGTAAACTTTTAAAGTAATTTGAAATTGGGATGGCCATTCTGGAAAATGTGTTTCAGATGAGTTCACCTTAAGGGTCACCCTTAAAAGAGGATTCAAAACCTCCCACAATGAAATGCAATCTTTAATTAATACACAGAGACTTCTAAATGACAAAGTTATTTCAAAAACAGCTTCCAAAATCTTTTTGGTAACTTGAAACTTTAGAGTTTTACTAAATTAAGTTGATAAAAATTTATTGAGTCTCTGGGTCATTCCCACATAAGATAAAACATTAAAAATTGGTTACTAAACATAGATTTGTCTGCCTTTGGTTTCTTCTCTCAGAGAAACTAAAAGATGCTTACATTTATTGATAAACATGTTCCGTGCATGTTGAGGAATTTTCTGTAAAAAAGTACACATTTCTGGAAAGTCTGTATACAAAAAGCAAAATGTATGTTATCCATAAAAAAGATATGGAAAATAGAGATATTTTTGTTTGTTTTATTAAAAAAAATAAATTTGTCCTAAAGTACTAAAAAAAAAAAAAGGCATGGGACAAATTCTAAATATAAAAAATAAGTGACAGAAGGTTAATGACAGTAAAGACCTGAGGAGTTGTGTACATGGTCAAGTTGGCTAAAGTAGGCTAATGAAAAATTAAAATTTGACTTTCTCTCTTATAAAGGTAATTTTCTTAAACTTTTAGTCTGCTCTTTATATAGAGATTAAAAGGTGTTCTTTTGAGTAAGTCTATGTAAAAGACAAAACACCTATGTTTTGTTAAAATAATTTCCTACGTTCAAAAGGACTGAAGTCTTTCCCTTAAGGTTTTTGTTTTTGTTTTTTGACTGTTTTAACTCTCTGTTTGCCTTTAACTGTTTCTGTTGTCAACTTGATTAAATAAATAACTAGGCATTGTTTCCTATTTGACCAAGTGTTTTAAAATCTTTGATATTTTTGATAAACTTCTGCCAAAATTAAAGTTTTTTTAACTTAAAAAAAAATTACAAAAAGACATATGATTATGATGCTAAAATACAATTGTTACTCTACTTCATGTTGATGCTCACAGTTCTTTAATTTCTACAAAACAAAAGTATAACTCTTATGCTAATCAGCTGGTGCAAAGTCATACAACGCACAACCCAGGCTTAACACAATGGATCCACGAAAAGAGTGGACACTTGGAAAAACAAACTTCATACAGGTGGGCACAACAAAGGGGAATCCTTGTCACCCATGATGATATTGCCGCTGCAGTACAACAATGTCAGTTATGCCAACAGTTAAATAAACAGGGAGTTCCACACCCCTACCAAGGTCATATCCAAAAGGGATTATTTCCTGCCCATACATGGCAAATAGATTTTATTGGACCATTGCCAAATTCTTGTGACTATACTTATGCCTACACTGCTGTTGATACATATTCTGGTTATTTATTGGCTATGCCAGCTAAAGTGGCCACCCAACAGAGTGCCATAAAATTATTAGATACAATTAAGTTATATTATAAAACACCAAGACAAATTCAGAGTGACAATGGTTCCCACTTTACAGGTAAGTTGATTCAAACTTATACCAAGAAAAATTATATAAAATGGATTTATCATATAGCTTATTACCCCCAAGCTGCAGGCCTCATAAAAGGAATGAATGAATTGCTTAAATAACAATTGAGAAAACTCAGTCGTGACTCATTAAAGGGGTGACACAACCATCTAAGTACTGCTCCTCTGTCAAGGTTATTACCAACAAAGATTACAAAAGTGACAACTGCCACCCATGAGTTTATGACCTTAACCTATTGGCCCTTGACTCAATCTGCTAAACTGCCTTTTCGTGCCATGGCCAAGGCGGCTGGATTGGATTTATCTACTGTTCATTCTATTCAATTGCCCCCTAAAAAGCAGTCTATAGTCCCTACTGGGATAGGGGTACAATTTCCCAAAAATACCTTTGGTTTGTTAAAAGGACGCTCTGGACTGGCAACAAAAGGTATTGATATACTAGGAGGAGTCATTGATCCAGATTACCAAGGAAAAATAAAATTTATATTATATAATGGTAGTGACACAGTACTAACTGCAGAGTCTGGGGAATGAGTGGGACAATTATTGGTGCTTCCCCTCTTGACTCCAAGTGTGTCACAAGGACAACCTCCAAATGAATTAACTAAAAGAGGAATGCAAGGATTTGTGTCTACAGATGGATGAAAATCTGGAACAAAAGTGTGGGTGACACATCCACCCAATGCGGCCCCCCATGCTGCAAAAATAGTGGCCCAAGGGCCCACTGCAACACTCATAGTTATGTATCCAGAAAATAAACAGTTACATCATGTTCCTAAAAATTCTGTTTCTTTGCGTGAATAGATATTCCTACTGTGTTCGTTATGCTATGCTACACCTCCATGTCTGCTGCAGACCTACACGCCAACTAATGCCTCTGTAGGACAACCTTTGACCCTGCACTGTTAGACCAACTGCTCTACACCAGTGGGACCTATAACCTGGACTATAAAGGCCAAAAAATTTGGTCTCAAAAACAACAAACAACTTCACAATATCAGATAATTTCTCTATTACCCTGCCTTCTGCTACCCTCCGTGATGGGGGCTGATCTGGACTTCTACAAGCTAGTTTGTTAGGCCTAAGTGTTACCTTATCTAATATTATCTTTGATTCTGTACATGATTTACAAGATCAAGTTAATAACATTTCATATTCTAAGGGGTTATTTGATTGGTTACCTTGGGGTTTGTGTCCTTTATTGTGAGATAGTTTTATAATTATTATAATCATTAGATTTTGGATTCTTGGATGTGCCTTATGTACTTGTGTACAAAGTTCATTGTCTGTGCATATGGTGTCTTATGGTTAATGGAGACGGCCATGGCCAAGTATGTCTTGACATGAGTACAGCCATGTTTGGCCGCTCCATTGACCTACAGCCACCAGCACAATAAGAAATATAAAAGCTGCTTTCTGCGTGGTGGGAACTGGCCCTTCTCCCACGGAGGGAGTTGCAAGTTGTAACATTTCAAGGCTCTTGGAGCATCATAGCACGGGATGGACTGGCCATCTGTGCCGGGCTAAGATGATAACCAAAGAAAACAATGCACGTACACAACTGCTGGGCTGGGACGTTAGCCAAGGGGCTCAGTGCACGTACGCCACTGATAACCATTTGTACATGGAAACACTGGATGCTTGCTCTATAAACTCTGTAACTGCTTATATAAACTGCTGGAGACTGAGACCCGGTGAGAGTTCCACCTGTGGAAGGGACGCCTTGCCCAGGATGTGTGATCCTTGCCCAGCCGTGTCGATTGACAGGACTCTCCCGGCAGTGGGGCATGGATGTTATGAGTAATTAATTTACTGTGAAGTAACTGATTTGATGTGTTCTCTTTTCGGTCAACCTGGTGTTTCTCTTTCCTGTTGATTTGTGTCATTTCCCTTCAGTCGATCTGGTGTTTCCCTTTCCAATCGATCTGATGTTTTTCCCTCTTATTATATGACCTATTCGGGTCTGCTGCTATCTCAGCCGATGTGGATGTTTTCTCTTTCCAGTCGAGCTGGTGTTTTTCCCTCTTATTATTTGACCTATTCGGATCTGTTTGCAGACTATCGCCTTTACTATCCTCTATATAATAAAATATACCTTCAGTCCATTTGTTTGGAGTGGAAAGTGTCTTTTACGTCTCCAATCGAATCCCCAAACCTCTCATAACAACCTGAAAGAACTCATTAGAAGGAATAACTTAATCTTAATAGTAAGCAGACACAAATGTACCCTGGGAGTCCAAGGAAAGGTGTAAATTGTTTCTTTATAATTCTCCTTGGGTCATCTTTTAGCCCACAGCAAATAAGTTTCTCCTGGACTTGCAGAAATCCTCCATCTCTTAGTCTCCCTCTAACCTTTTTTGTCTGCTCTTCTGTTCTCCTACCCATGATTCTTGCTCCATCATCCCACTGCTCTTTCTGTGCAAGGAAATTCCTAAACAAAGAACACCTACAAGAAAGAAAAATACAATCTTGCTAATATTGATCTATTCTCATAGTAGCTTTGATGAATTATTATGATAAATGACACCTTCTTCACTAGTGGTGAACTTGAGCAAAGTGGGTAAATAAACAGAGAACATCTCAATCACTAACACTGACTCCTCATGAGGTAGAACATTTCATTGCATTAGTATTTTTAACCTCAAAGGGATAAATCTTCAACCATCACTTACAGCTGAGTTAAAACACACTCATATACACATAGAATCCTTCAAATCTTTGGTGAGATAATTGGCCCTTTGTATTTTGAAAATATATAAATCACAGTATTTTTTTTCTTCACATGTGATATTAGGAACTCAAAGCATTACTCTACAATGAGCTTATTCCCCATTATTCCCCAAAAAAGATATCAGGTGGCTTTTGTTTTACAGAGTTATTTTTGTATCACATGATTCCTTTTTTTTTATTCTCTCTTTTTGTTTTTGGAATTTAGTTTTTTATTTTTTTTTAATTTTTGTTTATTGCAGTAACATTGGTTTATAACGTTGTATAAATTTCAGGTGTACATCATTATACTTCTATTCCTGCCTAGATTACATCATGTTCACCACTCAAATACCACTTACAACCAATCACCACTCACATGTGCCGAATTATCCCTTTCGCTCTCCTCCCTCCCCCCATACCCTCTGGTAACCACCAATCCAATCTATCTCTATGTGTTTGTTTATTGTTGTTATTATCTACTACTTAATGAAGGAAATCATATGGTATTTGGCCTTCTCCCTCTGACTTATTTCACTTTGCATAGTACCCTCAATGTCCATCCATGTTGTCACAAATGCCTGGATTACATTGTTTCTTATGGCTGAGTAGTAGTCCGTTGTGTATATATACCACATCTTCTTTATCCGTTCATCCCTTGATGGGCACTTAGGTTGCTTCCAAGTCTTGGCTATTGTGAATAATGCTGCAATGAACACAGGGGTGCATGTATCTTTACGCATTGATGTTTTCAAGTTCTTTGGATAAATACCCAGCATTGGAATAGCTGGATCATATGGTAGTTCTATCCTTGATTTTTTGAGGAATCTCCATACTGTTTTCATAGTGTCTGCACCAGTTTGCACTCCCGCCAACAGTGTATGAGAGTTCCCTTCTCTCCACATCCTCTCCAACACATGTTGTTTCCTGTCTTGTTAATTATAGCCATTCCAACGGGTGCGAGGTGATATCTCATTGTAGTTTTGATTTGCATTTCCCTGATAGTTAAAGATTTTGAACATCTTTTCATGTGTCTGTTGGCCATCTGTATATCTTCTTTGGACAAATGACTGTTCAGGTCTTTTGTCCATTTTTTATTTGGGTTGTTAGTTTTTCTGTTGTTGAGATGCATGAGTTCTTTATATATTTTGGAGATTAAGCCCTTATCAGATGTATGGTTTGCAAATATCTTCTCCCAATTGTTAGGTTGTCTTTTTGTTTTGTTGATGGTTTCCTTTGCTGTGCAGAAGCTTTTTAGTTTGATGTAGTCCCATTTGTTTATTTTTTCTTTTGTTTCTCTTGCCCAGTCAGACATGGTGCTTGAATATATGTTGCTAAGACCCATGTTGAAGAGCGTACTGTCTATGGTTTCTTCTAGAAGTTTCATAGTCTCAGGTCATACATTCAAGTCTTTAACCCATTTGGAGTTAATTTTTGTGTATGGTGTAAGGTAAGGGGCTACTTTCATTTTTTTGCATGTGGCTATCCAGGTTTCCCAACACCATTTGTTGAAGAGACTTTCTTTTCTCCATTTTATGTTCTTGGCTCCTTTGTCAAAGATTAGCTGTCCATAGACGTGTGGGTTTATTTCTGGAATTTCGATTCTATTCCATTGATCTGTGTGTCTGTTTTTGTGACAGTACCATGTTGTTTTGGTTACTATAGCTTTGTAGTATATTTTGAAATCAGGGAGTGTGATACCTCTAGCTTTGTTCTTTTTCTCAGGATTCCTTTACCTATTTGGGGTCTTTTGTTGTTCCATATAAATTTTAGGATTCTTTGTTCTATTTCTGTGAAAAATGTTGTTGGAACTTTGATAGGGATTGCATTGAATCTATAGATTGCTTTAGGAAGTATGGACATCTTAACTATGTTAATTCTTCTAATCCAAGAGCACGGAATATCTTTCCATTTCTTTGTGTCTTCTTCAATATCTTTCAGCAATGATTTATACTTTTCGGTGTACAGATCTTTCACCTCTTTGGTTAAATTTATTCCTAGGTATTTTATTCTTTTTGTTGCAATTGTAAATGGGATTGTATTCTTAATTTCTCTTTCTGCTACTTCGTTGTTAGTGTATAGAAATGCGACTGATTTTTGTATGTTGAATTTGTATCCTGCAACTTTACCGTATTCATTTATTACTTCTAAAAGTTTTTTGGATGATTCTTTAGGGTTTTCTATATATAAAATCATGTCATCTGCAAATAGTGAGAGTTTCACTTCTTCCTTTCCAATTTGGATCCCTTTTATTTCTTTCTCCTGCCTGATTGCTCTGACTAGGACTTCCAGTACTATGTTAAATAGGAGTGGTGACCGTGGGCATCCTTGTCTGCTTCCTGATCTTAGAGGATAGGTTTCAGTTTTTCACCATTGAGGATGATATTAGCTGTGGGTTTCTCATATATGGCCTTTATTATGTTGAGGTACTTTCCTTCTATCCCCATTTTATTCAGAGTTTTTATCATAAATGGATGCTGTATCTTGTCAAATGTTTTCTCTGCATCTACTGAGATGATCATGTGATTTTTATTCTTCATTTTATTAATGTGGTGTATTATGTTGATTGATTTGCGAATGTTGAACCATCCCTGCATACCTGGAATAAATCCCACTTGATCACGGTGTATAATCTTTTTAATGTATTGTTGTATGCGATTTGCTAGTATTTTGTTGAGGATTTTTGCATTGATGTTCATCAGTGATACGGGCCTATAATTTTCTTTTTTCGTGTTGTCATTGTCTGGTTTTCGTATCAGGGTAATGTTGGCTTCGTAGAATGAGTTAGGGAGGATGCTGCACTCCTCAATTTTTTGGAAGAGTTTGCGAAGGATAGGTATTAAGTCTTCTTTGAATGTTTGGTAGAATCCATCAGGGAAGCCGTCTGGTCCTGCACTTTTATTTTTGGGGAGGTTTGTGATTACTGTTTCGATCTCCTTACTGGTGATTGGTCTATTCAAATTCTCTACTTCTTCTTGATCCAGTTTTGGAAGGTTGTATGATTCTAAGAATTTATCCATTTCTTGCAGATTGTCGAATTGGTTGGCATATAGCTTTTCATAGTATTCTCTTATAATCTTTTGTATTTGTGAAGGGTCTGTTGTAACTTCTCCTCTTTCATTTCTGATTTTACTTATTTGTGCCTTCTCCCTTTTTTTCTTGGTGAGTCTAGCTAAAGGTTTGTCAGTTTTGTTTATCTTTTCAAAGAACCAGCTCTTGGTTTTATCAATTATTTCTATTATTTTTTTGGTCTCTATTTAATTTATTTCTGCTCTGATTTTTATTATTTCCCTTCTTCTACTGATTTTGGGCTTTGTTTGTTCTTCTTTTTCCAGTTCCTTTAGGTGCATTGTTAGATTGTTTATTTGAGATTTTACTTGTTTCTTGAGATAGGCCTGTATTGCTATAAACTTCCCTCTTAGAACCGCTTTTGCTGTATCCCATAAATTCTGGCATGTCGTATTTTCATTTTCATTTGTCTCCAGGTATTTTTTGATTTCTTTTTTCATTTCTCCTTTGACCCAGTCATTCTTCAGTAGCATTTTATTTAATCTCCACGTATTTGTGGCATTTCTGATTTTCTTCCTATAGTTGATTTCCAGTTTCATACCTTTGTGGTCAGAAAAAATGCTTGGTATTATTTCAATCTTCTTAAATTTATGGAGACTTGTTTTGTGGCCTAATATGTGATCAATCCTGGAGAATGTTCCACGTGCATTTGAAAAGGACGTGTATTGTTCGGTTTTTGGATGGAACGCTCTGTATATATCTACTAGGTCTATCTGTTCTGGTGTGTCATTTAAGGCCAATGTTTCCTTATTGATCTTCTGTTTGGATGATCTACCCATTGGTGTAAGTGGAGTGTTAAAGTCCCCTACTATTATTGTGTTACTGTCTATTTCTGTTTTTATGTCTGTTAATAATTGCTTTATATATTTAGGTGCACCTACATTGGGTGCATAGATATTTACAAGTGTTATATCCTCTTGTTGGATTGTTCCCTTGATCATTATGTAATGCCCTTCTTTGTCTCTTTTTACATTTTTTGTTTTAAAGTCTATTTTGTCTGATATGAGTACTGCTACTCCAGCTTTCTTTTCATTGCCATTTGTGTGGAGTATCTTTTTCCATCCCTTCACTTTCAGTTTGTGAGTGTCTTTAGGTCTGAATTTTGTCTCTTGTATGCAGCATATATATGGGTCTTGTTGTTTTATCCCATCAGCCACCCTATGCCTTTTAACTGGAACATTTAGTCCATTGATGTTTCAAGTAGCTATTGATAAGTATGTACTTACTGCCATTTTTTAACTTCTTTTTTCTCAGTGTTCTAGTATTCGTTCTCTGTTCCTTTCTCCTTCTATACAGAATTGATGGTCTCTTTAGTTTGACCTCTGTCTGAAAGCTCTACTCTTTAACTTCCCTCCTCCCTCATTTTATGTTTTTGATACATATCTAACCTCTTTTTTGTGCATTTTTATCCATTACTCTCTTATCACGGAAATAGATAATTTTTTCTATTTGTGGTCTTCTCTTTTCCCCTTAAATCAGTCCCTTTAACATTTCTTGTAGCACTGGTTCCTTGGTTACCAACTCCTTTAATTTTTGCTTGTCTGGTAAATTTTTGATCTCTCCTTCCATTTTGAATGATAACCTTGCTGGGCAGAGTATTCTTGGCTGTAAGTTTTTTCCTTTTAGCACTTTAAATATATCGTGCCACTCTCTCCTAGCCTGTAAGGTTTCTGCTGAAAAGTCAGCTGATAGCCTTATGGGATTTCCTTTGTATGTAACTTGTCTTTCTTTTCCGGCTTTTGGGATTCTCTCTTTATCTTTAATTCTGGACATTTTGATTATGATGTGTCTTGGTGTGAGCCTCTTTGGGTTTATCTTGTTTGGGGCTCTCTGTGCTTCCTGTACCTGGATGTCTGTTTCCTTCCTTAGGTTAGGGAAGATTTCATCTATTATTTCTTGAAATAGATTCTTTGCCGCTTTGTCTCGCTCTTCTCCTTCCGGGACTTTAGTGTGCTTGATGTTGTCCCAGAGGTCCCTTAGACTGTCCTCACTCTTTTTAATTCTTTTCTCTTTTACCTGTTCAGCTTGGGTAATTTCTTCTAGTCTTTCATCCAGCTCGCAGATCCGTTCTTCTGTATCTTCTACTCTGCTTTTGAGTCCCTCTAGTGAATTTTTCATTTCCAGTATCGTATTCTTCATTTCTGATTGGTTCTTTTTTATATCTTCCATTTCTTTGTTGACATTCTCACTGAGTTCATCTATTCTTCTCCCCAGATCAGTGAGCATCCTTACCACTCTTTGTTTGAACTCTCTGTCAGGTAGCTTGCTCATTTCTGTTTCACTTAGTTCCTTTTCTGGAGTTTTGTCTTGTTCCCTTACTTGGAATCTATTCCTTTGCCTCCTCATTTTGCCTCTTTCCCTGTGCTTGTGTGTACATATTAGGTAGGTCAGCTACGTCTCCTGCTCTTGGATAGGTGACCTTATACAAGTGATGCCTTAGGAGTCCTGCAGTGTGCTTCCCTCAGTTCTCAATGTTGCAGGGGTGACCCCTATGTGGGCTACATGTGTCCTTCTGTTGTGGCCTGTTTGCTCTCCCTGTATGCACCCAGGTAGTCTGAGTTATGCTCCTGGTCAGCTGTTGTAATGCTCAGCTGTTTGTAGTTGTTGTGGGCCCTTCAGTCTCTTTATCAGGTGTGGGAAGCCCCAGCACAGTTGGCTGCAAGTTCTAATACCACATTTGTGTTGCAGTATTTCTTTTAAGTGAGTAGGCCCCCAGCGTGGCAGGTTGTTAGGCTCAGAGGCTTACAGTTGCTATAAACCTCCAGCCTTTAGGTATCTTGTCAGCTCTCTGAGGATTGCATCTGGATGGGGCTGGCCTCAGGCACAGGAGCACCCAATTGTTTCAGGCTTTGGAAGGTGGGGCAAACCCCCTATGTGGGTCTTTGAGAGGCACAAGTCTTCTGCAACTGACAAGCCCTGCCGCCCACCCGCCCGCATACATAGTCAACACTGTCCTGCCCCGTGTATACTCCCCGACCTCCTGAAGCAGACCCAGTCTCTCCACGGTGGGAGCCCCACACACTCCACCGCTGCCCCACACTCTCCACCCGCTCCTTGTTCATGCCCTGCCCCACTGAAGTCGGCTCAGTTGCCAGGCTGCAGAGAATCCATTCACCAATCTATGCAGGCCCACAAGTTGCCTGAGGGCTTGTTGTTGGGTGTGGCCAGTCTCTAGGGTGGGCTGCCTTCCCTGGCTGAGCTGGATTAAATCGGTGCTCTAGCGGGTGGGACAGACCCTGGGTTAGCAGGCCTCAGGGATATTTCCAATGACATCTGTCTTGCCAAGCCCATACCAGGCCACAACAATGGCCACCGCCAATGTCCCAGTCCCTGGAGAGGTCTCACCTCTCACCGAGATGCACTCAGGGCCTATCAGGTGAGTCTTTTTTCACCAAAGCACTATGCACCTTTCTTTCTGGTGATTTTAGGTTGCTTTCTGAAACGGGTGAGTTTGCGTGTGGGCCCTTTAAGAACCGGTTTTAATTTCTTTGTGAATCAGCTTTTCTGGGGGTGTTCCCCAGTGTTTTAGTAGCAGGCAAAGTCAGTTATTCTGCCACTTGTCTCAGTTTTGCTGGGTCCACCAAATACCCACAACGGCAGCGCTCCCCGGCTCAGGGCCCTGCACATCCAGGGAGACTGCATACCTGTGGGCTGCACCTGGGCGGCCATGCAGCTGGCGGCTTGTGAAGGTGGTGTTTCTTCTCTCCAGAAGGGAGTTTCTGCCTCTTCCACCTCAATTAGGTTTATCCTTTGCTGCAGGAGTTCCTCTTATCCCGTTTTCAGTTCTCTCTAAGGGGTAATTTTTCCACGAGTAGTTATAAATTGGCTGTGTCCATGGGAGGAGGTGAGTTCAGAGTCTGCTTACGCTGCCATCTTGACTTCCTCACACATGATTCCTTTTGAATTCTAGTCTCTAAAAGAGCTTGGCATTAGGTGCCTCTGTGATATAGCCAGGTTAGTCAAATGCTACTATTTTCCCAAAATCAAGTTTTCAAGAGAGGATGATGACACTGAGTTATGGAAAGTGGAAGACAGAGCAGCAAAGTTAAAATTAACACAGTTGGAATAAATGAAACAGGTGTTTGGCAATTGGACTAATTAAACACAGACTTAACATTACCCCTCATGCCAAATTTTATATTTATGAGTATCTATTGTTCAGATAATCTTATTCATGCATACAATTAAAAGTAAACATTGGAAAGACACCTAACCTGAGTTAATCTGACAAATAAAAAAAATAGATTTTCTCTCTCTCTTTCTCAATCTCTCTCTTTCTCCCTTCTGCTCTCCTTTCCACCCCCATTCATCCTTCCCTCCCTCTTTCTACCTCTACCCCACCCTCCCCCACCCATGCACACACATGAATATATATATATATAATATTTATTTATATGTATGTATATATAAATACACACATGTATGTTTAATATATGTCTTAAGGCACATATACATCAAAGGAGTTGCCATAGTTACTGCCAAGAATGAAATGCATGCATCCAAATATATTTGTTGTAGTTGTTGAAATGTGAGCATTAACAGTATAAGCATTCTCCCTGTTATGTCAAAATGAGTGTTATAAAGTTATTCATTGTAAAGGACCATGGGATAAGTTTAGATATCATTCAAAATTTCATCAATAAAATTAGCCTCTGCTACTGCTAACTCAAATAGAGACAGATGTTGAAAAAGCAACTAGCTTTATTTACATAAAACTGGACTATTACTTGTAAAAATAATAAATTTAGACAGGCTTTAATCTCCTGTTACTATTTTTGCCTCTGGTTATTTTTAATAAAGTTGGAATACATCAACTGAAACAATCTAATTTGAATGAGATTTAGAAAAGTTATACTTGTGCTTTAAGAGATGGAGACTCTAGCTCTAGATCAGCCAACAAGGGGTTAGAGAACAGGGAAGGTAGAATCAGTTACTGTGGGGCTTCTTAATAACCAAGCCGAGCACACTGGTTCATTTAACAATGCCAAATAAAAATGATTCCAGCAGACCACATTTTCAGTTTGTCCAATTAATAAATAGGCTTGTTAAGGCCCTAGAATTGATTTCATAGTGTTTTGTTTCTAGTTCCTGCTTTGGGGCATGTTTCTTAGATTACACACCCTGACTTGATAGACTTTCTGTGGAAAAGGCTTAGCGTGATTTGTTACAAGTAGATTTTACGACAGATAATGCCATTATACCAAAATACCATTATACCATGTATACCAAAAAATGATTTTTAAAATTCCACAGAAATGATCTATTTATTTCAAGAAATAATCAGAAGGATGAATTTCAAGAACTATGAAATAATTTAGACAGGCAGTTGTGTATTTTAAAGATGCATGCTTTCTTAATTGAAGTAGTCTGAAAGGAGGTTTACCCTATTTGACTAACTGTGATTTTCAAATGTAGGATTTCAAAGAAAGATGTCCAAATTCCTCAGATATTTTAAAAAATCAATTTGCATGTATTCATAGGCTGTAACATTTTATAATCTTTATTCTGTTTCTCCCTATGAATTATTAATTATGTTTGACGTTATACAGTATAGAGGAGAATAACCATTTAATTAATTCAATGCATTCAGAAAAAAACAATAAAATGTTAAATCTGTCATTATAAATACTCTGGGCAAATCAGGAATATAATAAACATCTATGTTCTGATTAAGTTTTTATATCAAAATTCTACAACAAATATTTTACTATTAGGTAAAATTTTTTAATAGATTTCCTTGAAAGTCAGAAATAAGACAAAGCTTTCCACTGTCATCATTTCTATTCAACTCTGAAGTTGTGTTCCAAGCCAGTGCAATATGTAAAGAAAAAGAAATAATAGAAATTGACATTATTTGTAAATGGTGTGACTGTTCAAAGAGAATCCAAGCAACTATTTAGATAAATTAACCACAAAAAGAGAGTTCTTATTCCTAAACACCATAAAAAATCTACTGAAATATAATTTTTAAAAAATTACATTTACAACTATGAGAAATACAATTTACCTGGAAAGAACTCTAGGAAACCAGTTGCGTGAACTTTATTAACAAAATTATAACATTTTATTGAATGACATAAAAGATGAACTAAATAAATAGATACATGATGTTGATTCACAACATAGTTTGATATTCAAGTCAGTATGAAAAGATCAATAAATGTTACTTTGCTAAGAGGCTATCCATGTGGTTAAATATAAAGTTAGATCCTTATTAATATCATATTCCAAAAATGAGCTTCAATTTGATTAAAGCCATAGATATGAAAAATAAAACTTCAAAATTAAAGAGAAAAGCAAAGAATAGTATGTTTATAATATAAAAAAGAGAAAGATATATTTTAAAAGACCACAAAAATTATAAATCACACAGGAAAAAATTGACATATTTGACTCAATCCTGTGCATAGGAGAAAATTTTCTCAACAAGATATTAGTAAACTGTATTCACCAATGTGTAGAAATGATACCACATCACAACCAAGTTTGCTTTTCTAGGATTTCAAGTTAGTTTAACCTTCCAAACCAATAAAAGTAATCCACTGTTTTCACAGAAAAAAGGGGGAAAAATAAATAATTATCTCTATTGGCATAGAAAAAAGCATTTGTAAAATTCAACATTTATTCATTATAATAACTATTAACAATCCTGGAATAGAAGACTAATGATTCTGGTTACCCAATTACAACGTGGAAAGTTTTTTTCCCCACACCAGTAAGCAATCCTCAGACACCAGCTGGGTGTCCTATAATTCAATTCAATTCTGATACTATCTACTTGGAGATAGCATCTGATTCCACAGGTTAGTCACTCAGTCTCACAAGACTGTCCCCCACTTCAGATGCCAATCACAAGTCCAAGTTGTTACCTGTGCTTGTGACTGATGGCCTATAAATCAGAGGTTCCCATGACTCCCTCCTTGGGTTCAATTAATTTGTCAGAGCTACTGATAGAACTCAGGAAACCAGTTTACTCACTAGGTTACTGGTTTATCACAAAGGATATTAAAGGATACCAATCAACAGCCAGATAAGGAGATATATAGGGGGAAGTCCTGAACAAAGGAGCTTCTGTCCTTGTGGAGTTTGGGGCCTGTCACAGGGGTACATGGAAGCATGCTTGTTCTCCAACCTGGAAACTCTCTAAAACCCCTCCTTTGGGATTTTTATGGAGGTTTCATTACATAGGCATGATTGATTTAATCATTAGCCATTGGCGATTGATTCATCCTTCAGCCCCTCTCCCATTCCCAGAAACCAAGGGGTGGGCCTGAAAGTGACAACACTGTATTCATGATTGGTTTCCCTGGCAACTAACCCCCCCCATCTTTAGAGGATTTCCAAAAGTCACCTCATTAATATAAACTCAGTTGTGATTTAAATGGGCTCATTTGAATAACAAAAGAACCCTTTCACCTTTATGGCTCTGAAGCAATTTTAGGAACTGAGAACAAGAAACCAAATGTTATAAAAAAGATGCTCCTATTGCTCTTATAGATCAGGAAATTTCAAGGGTTTGGGGAGCTGTGAGCCAGGAATGGGGGCTAAGACCAAATATATATTTCTCACTATATATCACAATATCACAGAGGGGAATCTCCTTATTCTGATGAATTATATCTACAAAAACCCAGCAATAAATAGCATACCTAAAAGTGAAAAGTTGAAAGCTTTTCTTCTGAGATAAGGAACAGAACCCCAAGACCACATATATTCATCACTGTACTGGAAATCTTATCTGGTGAAATAAAGCAAAGAAAAGAATGAACTATATAAAAATTGAAAAGGAAGAAATAAAACTATCATTTTCACAGATAACATGAAAATAATCCATAGATAATTTTTTTAAATAAATAAATGAGTTTAACATGGATGATGGATACAAAGTCAATATACAAAAAATGACATTTCTATAAATTGGCAACATAAGGTTAGAAAATGAAATTCTTAAAATGATACTATACAATAAAAGAAGTGTCTAGGAGCAAATCAAATAAAAGGTGTGGAATATCTCTAAATAGAAAACTATAGTAAAGTGATTGATGTGTTAGTTAACTTAATGGGGGGAGTTCTTTCACAAGGTATATGTATATAAATCATCATGTACACTTTAAATATCTTACAATTTTGTTTAATTATACCTTAATAAAGCTAGAAAAAAAAATAACTATAAACAGCCCTAAAATTAAAGAAGACCTAAATAAATGGAAGGAGATACCATGTTCAGGAATTGGAAATCTCAATATTATAAATATGTTAATTTTTCCAAAATTCATCTATAGTTTCAATCTACTCCATTTAAAATTTAAACCAGACTATTTTTCCCAGCAACTGACAAACTGATTCTAAAATGTATATGTAAAAGCAGTAACAGCTGAATGAGTAATTAAGGAGAACAATTCTACAGAATATACACTAGCAGATACTAAATTATTATAAAGAAACTAAGACAGTGTGATATTGGCACAGGAAACAACGAATAGACCAATGGACCACAAGAGACACCAGAAACAGATTCCTACAAAAATGGACATTTGATTCATGATGAAGATGATATTGAAAAGGAATGGAAAAAGAGTGGTCATTTTACTAAGTAGTAATGAGTCAATTGGATATTCATATGAAAGAAAAGGGAATAAAACTTCACCCCTCCCTCACCCCACATGAAAAATTGTATATGTAAATGTAAAATGTCAAAAGAAAAAACCTAGAATAGAATGAAGAATAACATCCTAGAATAGAATGAAGAATAACATCTTAATGATCATGTGATAGGGAAAGATTTCTTTAAACGGGATGCTAAGTTTATTATCTATAAAGAAGTATATTGATGAATTGAATTGTATTAAAATTAACAGCCTTTATTCAAAAGACACCATTATGGAAGTAAAATCACAAAACACTATATGGGAGATTTGCAACACATGTAACAAAAAAGGAACTTGTATAGGCAATATGTAAAGAACTCCAATAGATCCATAAAAAAAGGCAAACCAAAAGAAAAATGAGCAAGAGACTAGAACAGACAGTTCACAAAAGATAGATACACAAATAGCAATAAACATACATATGAAAAGGTGCTCAAAGTTTTTAATCAGGTAAATGTAAATTTAAACCACAAGGACAACCACTATACTCACTAAGATTGTTAAAACTAAAAAATTAACAATAACATCTATTGGCAAAGATGTGGAACAATGGAAACTTTTTTAGACTCCTATCAAGTATATAAATTAGTATAGCCACTTTGGAAAAATTGACAATATCTAGCAAATCTGAAGAGAAGTTATAAATAGCCCCTCATTTCATTCTCAAAGATATCACTTATGTCATAATACATCAAATTAAATGCTTTAAATATGAGCAATATTGTACATCTATCATAGTTCGGGTGACAAATTATGTGGTCATCCAATCTATGACTCCAAAAATGTCAATCCTAGGTCTATACACAACAAAATTATATGCACATGTGGAAAGACATGTACAATAAAGTCCATGGTGCTTTATTTGTAATAGCCACATGTTGCACTATACAGCATTAAAATTAGTAAACTCTTTGCTCAATAGCATTCTTAAATCTCACATAGTGAAATAAACTAGATGCCAAAGAAGGCACACTGTATAATTCCATTCTTATAAAATTAAAAAGTAGGCAAAACTAATTTATGGTTTCAGAATCAGGAAAGTGGGGAACATCCTGGGGGAGGGGAAGGAGTTAGTAATTGGGAGGATGCAGGGTGCTTCTGGTCACTGGTAATATCTCTTTCTTGATTTAAGTGGTGGTTACATGTGTGTGCTCACTTTATTATCATTTTGCATACTGTTTTATTAATGTACTTTTCTTTATGTCATACTTCATTAAAATATTTTTAGAAACAAAATAGTTGTATTTATATAAGGTTCTGTAAGATTTAGTATTAAAAACATGATTCTGCCTCATTCCTAATTTCCTGTTCTTCAGAGTCAACCACTTTCAACCTTTTAAAGTGATTCTTTTGATATTTATTCCTTATCTTTAATAATGTGCTATTTTGGGCCATGCTTCGATTTTCAGTTCTCAAGATTTTCTATTGCATTTCCTTTATGGAAAATAATAATTTACACTTTTTAAAAAATCACCCTGTCTCCTTCTCAAACTCTTCCTGTACACAGCTGTCTGTTTTCCCATACCTCCAATTTTGTTAATTATATTTTATTTAAATAAATTTTTGTTGTTCAGATTACTATTTTTTGAAATGCTATTCATAGTATTTCATTTTTCAAAATCCCCTTTTTTCCTTGAAGTTAACAATTGTTCTGTATTCTCGTTTGCTTAGGTTTTAATACTTACTCATAATCTACCTTCAGTTTCTCACTCAGTTGCATAAATACCTTCTCAATATGTTTCAACACATAGTATTCTATCAATTTCAAGAAATAGAATATTGTCAGCTCCCTAGGACTCGGACTTGCCCCATTCCATTCAAATGGTCCTCCCATCCATTTAAAATTAATTTCTATACTGATTTTTGTAATATTACTTTCTTTACTATTTTACCACCAGTGTTTGAAGCCCTAAAAAATAGTGATTTTTCCTATTTTTGAAATTCATGCAAAGGAAATCATACTGCATGCATTATTTTGTGCCTTTTTTTCATTCAATATTACACATAGGAAGCTAACACTTGTTATCACTAACTTTTATTTTCACTGGTATTTTAAATGAATTGTGGATGCATATAGTACAATCTACAGATCCATCTTATTTTTTATGTATTATTTTCAAAAATTTTGGTTATTATAACAAAGTTGCTATGGATATTCTTATGTATGCATCTTGGTGTATATGAGTATGAGTTTCTCTAAGACATAAGTATAGGAATAAATATGAGAAGTGAAAGAGTTTATTTATCTTCAACTTTACTAGATAGTGACAAACAGCTTTTCAAAGTGATTATACCAATTTATGATTGCACTAGCAGTTTATTAGAATTCCCATTGCTCCATATTACCAGACTGTGATTTTGACAATCTTGTGAGCATGCAATAGTATCTCTTAATAGTTTTAATTTGAGTATCTCAAATTACTAACGGTTTGGGGAAGTTTTCAGAATTTTTAAGGGGCATTTGTATTTTCTTTTTGGGAAGATCAATTTTAGGTATTTTGCTCACATTTTAATTAGGTTGTTTGTTTTTCTTATTGAATTTGTACAATAGTTTCCTAGTTTCTGGATATGAGACTTTGTTGGGAACTGTTACAGACTGAATTTTGGTCTCCCAAAATTCATATGTTGAAGGCCTAACCTCTAATATGACTGAATTTGGAGATAGGGCTTTAAGGAGGTAACTAAGATTAAATGAGGTCATAAAAGTAGGACCCCAGTTGGATAAGAAGAGAAAGAGACGCCAAAAGTGCACATGTAACCATGGGCCCACTAGGACCATTTTGAACTACTCCCAACTTATCAACAGAGTAATTAAGAGTTGTTTTCCAGGAAATGAGAGTTAACCCCTTGTCCAGTTCAGGCTGGTTGAGACCACCAACCCAGCAACTGGGCCTGCACAAATGCCTGTTAGTTGACCCTTTGACATCAGGGGGCCAAAAACTCCACCCTCAAATCATGCTAATACCACCGTTTTGTGAACATGCATCCTATGAAGAGCCATGAAGCTTGACTACGCTTGTGCAGATCATCAATTACCTCATTTCTCCTTACCTCCAATCATCTATCTCCACATTTCAGACCACCCTGCCCCTTTATCCCATAAATTTTGCCCTAAGCCCTGGATCAGGGAGACAGATTTGAGAGCTTTGCCTCCTATCTGCTTGCTGGTTCACCTTGCAATAAAGCCTTTTCTTTTTCAAAAACTAGTGGTATAATAATTGGCTTTTTTAATGTGCATTGGGCAGGTAACCCCTTTTAGTATGGTAACACATGTACAGAGAAATGGCTGAGAAGGCAGCTGTCTGCAAGCCCAGAACAGGGGTTTCAGGAGAAATCAAACATGCTTATATGGTCTGAATGTTTCTGTCCCGTAAAATTACATGTTGAAATCCTAACACCCAAGGTGTTGGTTTTAGGAAGTGAGGCCTTTGGGAGATGAGGGCAGAAGCTTCATTAATGAGATTACTATCCTTATAAAAGAGGCCTGAGAAAGCTCCCTTACCCCTTCTGCCATGTGATAATATTGCAAAAAGATACGATCTATGAACCAGGTAGTGGGCTCTCATCAGACACTGAATCAACACCTTGATCTTGGACTTCCCAGCCACCAGAACAGTGAAAAATAAATTGCTGTTGTTTTTAAGCCACTGGTCTACAGCATTTTGTTATAGCAAACTGAATGGACTAACACAGAAAATTGGTACCAAGAAGTGAGGTTGCTGCTATAAAAATACCTAAAAATGTGGAAGAGCCTTTGGAACTGGGTAACAAGCAGAGGCTGGAAGAGTTTTGAGTGGCATGCTAAAAAAAAAGCCTACATTATTGTGAATAGAATGCTCAAGTATATTGTGACATCAGCTTAAAAGAAAAATGGGAGAACTGTAGAGACACTTTTAGTATTCCCAAAGAATACCTAAGTGGTCATGAACAGAATGTTGATAAAAATGTGAATGGTAAAGGCCATTCAGATGAGGTCTCAGATGGAAATGAGGAACATGATATTGAAAACTGGAGGAAAAGTGAACCTTGTTATATTGTGGCAAAGCACTTGGCTAAATTATGTCTGTGTCCTAGAGCTTTATGAAAGGTAGAATTTGTGAGTGATGAAATTGGATATTTGGCTGAGAAAATATCTAAACGTGCTGAAGGAGTGCCCTGGTTTCTCTTGAGTGCTTATAGTAAAATGCAAGAAGAGAGAAATGATTTAAAATAGAATTGTTAAACAAAAAGGAGACAAAACTTAAAAATTTGGAAAATTCTCAACCTATCTATATTAGATAAAATGAGAAAGGCTGTTTGGAAGAGAACGTGAAGGGTGTGGCCAGATTTGAAAAGGATATTAGTATGCATCAGCCATTTCAACAACAACTAGGAGCTATTCATCAAGACAATGTGGAGACTAGTCAGTCATCTAGACAGAAGCCAAGATCGATTGTCCAAGACAATGGAAGAGTGACCCTGAAGGCATTTCAGAGCTCATGTGGCTGCCCCTTCCATCACAGGCCCAGAGTACCTTAGAGAGCAGGGCCATAGCAGAGAGCCCCATTTAGGGCAATGCACAGTAGAGCCCTGGGAGTAGGGCTGACTCATAACCCTAGACTGATAAAGACACTGGCACAGGATTCCAACCCTGAGAAGCCTAGGGAAGGTGTGTGACTCAGGCACAGAGCTGCCACAGAGATGGGGCCACCACAGAGAACCATCATCGGATCAGGGCCTAGCACATAGCCATCATGGGGGAAGGGCCAGCTGGAGCCTTGGGGACCCAAGTTCTGCCACAATGTATCCTGAAAGCAAGAACCCCCACCCCAGTGGGTCTGAAAGGCAGGAACACCACCCTAGTGGGTTGAGAAGGTGGAACCTCACCCCAGTGGGCCTGGAGGACAGAGCACTGAGTCAAAAAAGATTATCAAGCCTTAAGGTTTTGGACTTGCTCTTAACCTATCACTCTTTTTTCTTTCCTATTTCTCCCTTTTGGAATGAGAGTATCTATCTTATGCCTGTCCCACCATTGTATTTGGAAGCACATAATGTTTGATTTCAAAGGTTCACAATTAGAATGGAATTTGCTATTGTCACTGTTCTGGATTTTGACCATTCTAATAGGTTTGTAGTGGTATCCCGTTGTTGTTTTAATTTGCATTTTCCTGATATGTGAGGAAAATGCTTATTTACCCTCTGTATATCTACTTTGGTGAGATGTCTGTTAAGGACTATGTCCATTTTTTAATCAGGTTGTTTGTTTAGTTATTGCTGAGTTTTAAGAGTTCTTTGTATATTTTACATAACAGTCCTTTATCAGATGTGTCTTTTTTTAATATTTTATCCCAGTCTGTGGCTTGTCCTTGTAGTCTCTTGAACTTTTGAAGAATCATTTGGGGATTTTGTGATATAAATTGTAGGATTCTATAGTATCCCTACTGACAACTTCAGATGTAGTTCTTTGGGTTTCTAAGTCAGTTAAAAGTAGTCCATCTGCTTTGCAGCTTCCAAAATTTTGTTTCTTCCACCATTATCTTTATATTTTGGATTTATGCATTTAAAAAATAAATTTAATGGTGTTTTAGTTCAGTTTCAGAGAAATTGAGATAAAGGAACTTGGCCAATCTACATTTTGTAGCCAAATCTCAATACTATTTTCACATATATATATCAATCTATCTATCTATCATCTATCTATCTGTCTATCTATCTATCTATCTATCTATCTATCGTCAATCTATGTCATATTAAAAGTAATCTAGCATCATGCAGCATTTTGAAGGATTTTTATTTTTAAAAATCCTACTAATTCTGTTTCATGTCAAATTAAAGTAGCACTGTTTTAAATTGATAATACTATTAACTATAGTGAATTAAAGTAGAAACCAAAGTTCTGTAAAGATAATTAAAAACAAATTTTGGCACAGCAGACTATTGCTAATAAGTACTGAGCGGGAGCAAGTTTTGCCACTCCAAATTATGTCTCTTTGGCATAAGGATTATTTTCAGCTAAAGTCAATTGAAATCTAGCAGATTCAGGAAAAGCTCTTTACCTCCCTCTCAGCTGCCTAAATTTAGATTGGAAATGGGGCCTATATCAGGAAGATAGCTATTATCAGAGATAGTTTTTTACCTAAGAAACTTACTGCATAACAGGGTGAGCTTCATTTTCCAAACATCTCCTTTCACCTTCCTGTGAATGGTTTTCCTCCCCTTTATATTCTCCGAGCCCTACCCCTTTCCTTAGGTCAGGATACTATATAAACTTAAATTATGTGGCTGTCTTTGGAGTTTTCATATCTTTATGGGACTCCCACATGTATGTTAATTAAATTTGTTTTTCTCCTGTTAATCTGCCTATATCAATTTAGTTACTAGACCAGTCAAAAAACCTAGAAGGGAAGAAGAAAATTTTTCTGCCCCTACACTTGGTTACCATGAAGCAACCTTCACTGGCTGCACACTTTTCACTCCAGGGCTACTGCAGCTAATAGATTCTGGGACCTCTGCCAAAAGCTGGCAGAAGATAAGAATTCTTACCACATCAGTCTCCCAGATCTCTGCCTGCAGGGTCTGATGGAAGTGAGAGTGGTAAGAGTTCTTTTCTTTATCTAAATTTAGATTAGCAGGAGAAAAATATTTGTGTTAGTTTCTTGGGTATAGGGATTCTGGTAAAGATTTGTATGAGTACTCTTGTTTTCACTTTTTTTCTTTGTCTCTGTCTTTTGTGTCATTTGTTATAAGGAGGAAAACCATAAGGTATAACACAGGTGTAGGTCCTATAAGCCTGTTGTTTGAGCCACCCTCACAGACTGGTGAGTTCATGGCTCTCATCAAACCAGCATCTGTTTAGACAAATTTTGCTGTGAGTAAATGTGCGTATGAGATAAAGGCTATTGCTAACAGGAATCTCAGAAGCAGCTGCAAAATTGGTGGGCATGGTTCAAGCACTTAAAATCTGTTAGAGTGCTTGCCACCTAACTGAAAGACTCCAGTGTTAGAATAAGTTGGTCATGGAAAGTGTCATACTGACACTAAGGTCACCAGCCAGCCTCAAGAAAATATCCATGCAATGAGGTACCCTGTAAAACATCACACAATCCCCAACTCAGTGGCACATCCCTCTTAGGTATTAATTTGGTTCCAAGAAACCCAAGGCTAAGCTAAAGCCATTAATATGCACATGAAAAAAATGATAAGGTTTTCCTTTCATTTTGTTTTGTGTCTTGAGAGCTTAGCTTTATGACCAGTGAGAATATTCTTTGTGGTCTTTGCCATCTGGAAGGTGCGTGTACCAGTGTGCATTTGGTGGCCAGTCAAATAAAATGAGATTCCAAGCAGTTGTAACCAGTTAGTCAGAAGCACATGTAACAACCAGGCTTGCAATTGGCATTTCTTTGTCCAACTGTAGCAGTTCTCAGAGGAGTTTGTCATGAGGGGTCTCAATCCATAAAGGGTTTTTGTCATCTCAGTCTTCGTTGTCTCATTCTGGATCTTGTAAGTGCTGCATCTTTTGCAGTCTCCTTTAGGATGCCTCTTGCATCCATGATTAAGCCATAAAAAGGCTTATTGATTTGAGTTGCTATAGAGATTAATATAAGATCCTACTCATCTGTGGTCAGAAGGTGGATTCTTTGAATTGGCTATATTTTTAAGAAAAAAAAAATAGAGGGCTCTCATCCTAAACAATTGTCTTATTGGTACCTATGGAAAGATCAAGTTGAAAAATGAATATAAAGGAGTATAATGGCTAGCATTAGGGACTCCCTTAATAAGACAGAAGAACAGGAATTAGACTTAGAACAAAAATTCAAGTCCACATCTAGCATAAATAATTCCCTTTCTCCGCCATCTTATACTCCTCTTTGTTTCAAACTCCCTGTCACTGACCCTCCAGAAGATCTTTGGAATCTGTCTAAACTGCCCCCTTCTCAAAAGCCAGCCCCATTGTCTCAGAAAATATCCTTAAATCCCAAAACATCTCTAACTTCCCCAGAAAATCTCTTAAATACTCAGCTGCCTATTTTGATTTGCCTTTCTTTACAAGATATACACAAAGTGTTCTGGCCTACTCTCTAGGCCCAGGGTATACAGGTTACTCATGTAAATACTAAAAGCTAGGAATTTGAATTTAGCAGAAGCACCCAAGACAGCCAGTAAGGCCCAGTTTGCTGTCCCTTATAACTCTTCCTACTTCCCAGGTCTCTGTAATCAGACTCTGCCAACTTCATGCCTTCCTGTACAACGTCTTTTGTGGATGTATCCTGGACCTCTACTGCAAAGAATTTACGTCCCCTGAACAGCAGCAGATCTTCTAAATTATATAAGCCCTTTTACCTCCACTTTCAGAAGATCCTACCAAATTTACAGAAGAGTTGAAAAGATTGGTGGCCATTCACAACCCCACTCACAGGGACCTAGACTGGCCATTAAGGAGTAGTCTTTTTACCCTTGATTATACTGTAGTTATCAGAGAAGCCAAGAAGCCCCCTGGGAAAACCCCCCCTCATAGAGAAAATGAATGGCCAGAATTTCTCTCAGGCTCTCCTACAAATGAGTGTGAAATGGCTCAGCTGGAAGCTGATATTCAGAGTCTGATAGGAGCAATAGTAGAGGCTTTCCCCCTAAGCTAAATCAGTCTAAGGTTGAATTGTATACTCAGAAAGAAGCAAAGTATCTGAAAGTCTCTGTTGAATGCACTAAACAGACTTTTCAGAGGCATATTGCCTTAAACTTTGAACCTCCGGAACATAAAAATCATTTAATTTCCACATTGGTGCGAAATTTTCTTCCTGATATAAAAAGGCAAATTCAAACTAATGTGAGTGAATGGTCTAGTTAATCTCTAAGTATTATAATGAAAGCAGCTACCCAATTTGAAAATACCTTGAAGGAATGCTGAAGAAAAAAAGAAGTTAAAAATCAACAATTCTTTATTTGCAACTTCAATCTTTAGAGAAACAAAAGCATAACTCAGAGCAACTCAAAATTCACCCAGGCCCTTTCCCATTTGCCTTCAGACATTTGAAGATATTTTTAAAGATCAGGACATTGGAAACAGAATTGTCCTACAATTAAGAAAAAGATAAAAAAAAATTAAATAGTAATTACCTTAGACATCTGATAATAGGCAAATATGCCCCCAAAACTTCAAATTGGAGAACACTTGGATACTTTCTATGTGCCTTTGTGATGTAGATTTTCTTCTCCATCTTCTCTAGGATCTAAGAGCCATCCTTTAAAATGCAAACTTTCGGGAGAAATTTCTCATGAGAAAGAAAAAAAACGAATTATTTGGAAATAGAGCTCATGAAAATCTTAAAATGTTCCCTCCAAAAACATTAGTAAAAAGCTTTAGCCATTATTGCAGGTGAACTTATTATTCCAATTGCCAAAATAAAATTTGGGTCCAAATCTTATTTTATAAACTAGTGAATTTTGTACCTGACTCATGGCTAAAATTTTAAAACAATAGCAAAAGTCTCTGCTCCTGTCTGTACGTTTATACGTGCCTATATATGTACATTGTAGATGGGTGATATTTTTCTACCTCTGGAGAGTATTTCCCAAACTAATTTGTAAAAAAGCTCTATTAGTTTGACTGAAAGTCAAGCACTTGTAAGGGTTGAGTATAACAAAACTCTCAGAAATATAGAAGCTAACCCAAATGTTTTTCAAGTTCACGTGGTCTGGGATAATCTTTGGCAAATAAAAGCTAGTTGAATTTTGTGAATTTAATTAAATAGACATGTCTTCAGAGTTATTAGCATTAAGTATAATGCAGATAAATTTTTAGATTCTATTTGTATGGATATGTGTTATTAATATGTTTTCCAGAAATTATATGAAATTTCTAGAAATCTGATATGTCCTGGTATGTTATCACTTATAACTCTAGTTATTATCTGAAAATGTTGTGTGTCACAGAAATAATCAAATTTCCTTGTCATTGCATTATAATTAACTCTCATCAGATCTTTAACAATGGGCATTTTTAAGTCTTTTGTGATTTACAGTTATTGTTTTACTCTGAGGCTTTTTTAAAAGTGCTTCATCATGAAGGAGATTCACAGAAAGGACTCTGGCAAGCACACATTTCTGATAATTTTCAGGTAAGAACTGGGTAAGAATTTCCAGAACTAATGGAAAAACTGATTCAAGCAAAACAAGAATTAATAACATGGGACTGAATGAACTAAGGAGGATGATTATAATTTTTATGACTTTTTTTGAAACATTGCTGGTTCTTTAATGTTTTGTTTTTCCAGATTTAAGGAAACTTTTTCTCTTAAGCTACCTATTTCTTAGAGCAATTTGGTAAAGTGTACCTTTATAAAGAAAGATGAGACAATTTTTCTCCCTACCTGATCCCTCCAGAATTTGAAAACTCTTAGTGACTGAGTATTCTTATTTTCATGGCAATATAGTTATTGCATAAGTTCAATAAAAATCTGTTTTCTTTATAATGGGAAACAGTTGGAATCTGATTTTATTAACAAAGCTTTGACTGGAATGTCATCTTTAAGAATGATGTGCATAGAATCAGATATGATTAGACAGCTTTAAGGAACTAAGGTTGACTTTATGGAGCCAATAAAGCCCTTTGGAGAAATCAGCCTAGTACCTTGCTTACAGGATTCCCATCAGCCTTAAAAGGTAAGAAAGATCACTTCCTGGCAGACACAGGAACCTCAGGATATTTTGGAGACCTCAAAAAGACAGGAATTCAACCAAATCTATAGGAATTGCAGGCAAATTCTGATAGTGAGTTTTTGGCTTGGCTTTCTAGCCTCCAGAGGCTTTTAAAGAGTAATCTATGATTCCTTGTGAAGAGTTCCAGGATGCAGACTTAAAAGAGCCTATATGGTGTGGGAGATCAAGATTTGACCACTCTGAAATATATCTCTTTACCTTGATTGTTTTCTCTGAGGGACATTTGACCTCCCCCACTAACTGCCTAAAGAATTTGACATGGTGGCTCCTTCCTGGAACAGATCTTCTATCATGATGGCTGTAAAGATAATGTAGGATAGAGGTTACAATAGGAAAGGCACCAAGCCTCTTTTATCAAAAACTCTGTCTCTCCCTGACCACATTATCTATAGATGACCCTGAAAAAAATTGTCTTCCTGCCCTCTGAAGTCCCAGGCCACTACCCGCCCTAACACGCTCTTCGCCTTTAGCTGCAATACTTAATCAAGCAGCTTAGACAGAGGGACGAGTTGCTCATTTCTGAGTTTCTCCCATGTATACATGTTATTAAACTTGGTATTATTTTCTCCTGCTAACCTGTCCTGTTAATTATTTGGTCAGCCATAAGAACCGTAAGAAAAAGTGCGAAGGGAGATTCTGTCTCTTCCCCTGACAATGGTCAATCACTATTCTTGCTGCATTTATATAAATAATTAGGCCAAATTTAATATGAATAGATTTAATTTGTAAACAAATTAGTCTTACTATGGTTTTCTTTCATAGAAATGGACTTGATTGTAGAGAGAAAAATTGGGTTTCAGTATAAACTATAATACACACTTGTGGATATAAAACTCTAATTCTGTTAATTGTCTTTGAGGTTTTGTTATTTACCTGTAAACTGGACTGGATCCTGAATTATATTTTCCTCAAATATCTGGCTACAACTCTCCAAACTAACGTTTCTCGTTTTCTCCCATCCTTTTGACTTGGAACCATTGAGAACTAAAACTGCCTTTTTTCCTGAAGCCTTGCAAACTGAAGCGGGGTGACTTGATATAAACCAGAGAAATTGCCACAATAGATCATGTTTAGACAATCTTCATGCCTGTTGCTGTGTGGGCCACTCAGAAAGTTTACCAGTACACCTGATGACATCATCAGAGAAGTTCAAAGTGCAAACCAGGAAAATCTGTCAGATTGGCACTACCTGCCCTCACTCCATCTGAAGATGCTTTGAGCCTGACATTTAGAAATCTTCTTAACTGGCAGCTCTCAGGACTCAGACATTGAGTTTATAATTTGCTCCAACCATTAAGGTTTGTTTTTATTTCTGTTTCCATAGAAATGCATTTTATTAAATACCTGATTGCTTGCGTATGCAATATAGGCCTAATTTTGGAAGCCCACCTGCATCATCCACCTCCTGAAATGAGACACAACTGTTTAACTGAACTGACTTATTCTCAAGACTGAGACTGGTTCGATAAGCTATGGAGCAATCTATCAACTTAGCTTCTGGATTGTGAAACTTCTTATTTAAAGTTTTAGAAGCAGGACTGAAGGTGAGCAGGCTTTGTCACCCCAAAATATGTCTCTTTGGTGTAAGCATTATTTTGAGTTAAAGACAATCAAAATCCAGCAAACTCTTTACCTCCTCCTCAGCCGCCTAAATTTAGATTGGAAAGGGGGCCTATAACAGGAAGATAACTATTACCAGAAAAGCCTTTTTACCTAAGAAACTTATCTGCATAACAGAGCAACCTTTGTTTTCCAAACATCTCCTCTTGCCTTCCTGTGAATGACTTCTCTCCCCTTTGTATCCCCAGACCTTTAGCCCTTTTCTAAGCTCCTTTAGCTCAGCTAAAAAGATAGGAAAGAGGAGACCAATACTTCAGAGTCTTACAGGGATGTCTCAGTGGTTAACTCTAGGTTCAGAGTTGTTCTCAGATTTGTAGGTTTTGATTTTTTTAAATTTAAAATGACTGATCACAAGATATGGAAGTGTTTTCATATGCAACAAACTCAAAAACATTGATTTATAATAGATGAGGCTAATTTATTAATGTAGAATGGGACATTTATTTGTCAAGGTACCTTAAATTGGCCAATTATTTAGAAATCTCTCCCTTATGGTTGTTTTCATCAATACAAATAATTCTTCTGAAATTAGAAGTCCAATATTCTATAAATAAATTATTTCCTGAAGAGGGAGCCTCATAGACATAGAAAGTTTCCTGAACCTGGGAAATTGAAAAGTAGGAGATTTTTTTTTTTCCTCTACCATGAAAAATAAAATGAAGACTCAAAGTTCAATGGGGTTTCCAACTATCATTTCTGTAAAGAGAATCCAAGCATGGGAGATAGAAAGATAGGTAAGAAATGAATCTTGCCCATAAGGACTTCATGGTATAGTAGGAGATAAAGACTCATAAAGAGGTACTTATAAAATGCACAGGTACAATGATAGACCCATTTACAACTTCTTCCAGAAAACAATAGAATAGAGCATAATATAATAGGGTGAAAGGAAGGTGGAACATTTTACTGGTGGAGAAAATAGTATTTTAACATAACAAATAAACTTTTACTATTGGTATCTTTTTTCCCTACAGATGGCTAGCAAATTTTGTTTAATGATATGGGTTCTTAACTTTAAATTCAGATATTATCTGAATTTTTCCTTTTACATTTTTTTCCATATTCTCAGGGATTTGCTTACTATAAATTTGGTCCTAAAGAAGTTTCTTGCAAAATAGCATTAAAAATTTTCTCATTGTATCTATGGGGCCTGTCTGGTGGTGTAGCAGTTAAGTTTGCCTGCTTGCTTCTGTGGTCTGGAGTTCACAGGTTCAGATCCTGGATGTGGACCCATGCACTGCTTATCAAGTCATGCTGTAGCAGTGTCCCATATAAAGTAGAGGAAGATGGGCATGGATGTTAACCCAAGGCCAATCTTCCTCAGCAAAAAGAGGAGGATTGGCAACAGATGTTAGCTCAGGGCTAATCTTCCTCACAAAAATAACTAACTAACTAACTAAATAAATAAATAAATAAATAAATTTTCTCAGTATATCTAGACCTCTCATGTAGTCTAGTCTTTAGTAAAATTTAATAAAAATGACTGTAAGATATAGATGCAATTCTACTTTTCATGTAGTGAACAGATTTACATTTCAATCTGAGTGAGATGGATTTAATCTAGGGTAAGTTTGTGAAAGACAATCTAACAAAGAATTTGTTTTCTATTTTCTTCAAGTTAAAAGGAAATTATTCTTGGAGGTGTTGGGGAAGAAGGAGAATCCCCCACCACCCTTTCCCTTAAGGTTCTTATGGCTGGCCAAATAATTAAAAGACAGGTTAGCAGGAGAAAATAATACCAAGTTTAATAACATGTATACATGAAAGAAACCAGGGAAACTGAGTTTCTCAACACAATAGCGGCAATTCTTATCTTAAATACCATCTTCAGCTAAAGGCAAAGGAGGATGTTGGGGGTGAGGAGGGAGACACAAGGGAGACAGAAATCACAGTAATCAAGGGTATGCAGATTTAAGTCCTCTCCTTCCATACTGATGAGAGTTTCCACAGATAAGGCCATCCCCCGCTCTTCGTAATGCAGAGAGGGAGATACCTTTACAAATGGAGATTTCCCTTATAAATGTAAACGTTTGCCTGGCAACTCCTTGCAGGGCCACCTAGAGAATGTGGCCGGGGAGAGACAGAATTTTTGATAAGAGGAGATTGGTGCCTTTCCTATTGTAACATCTATTTTACATTATATTACAGCCATCATATGATAGTAACTCCTTCCTGAAACAGGCCTTATATGTTAAATTCTTCAGGCAGTTTGGGGGAGGTCAAATGTCGTCAGAGAAAATAATCAATGTAAAAGAGAGATATTTCAGGGTGGTCAATTTGATCTCCCACAGAGGAAAATAAAGCTGCTTTTTGGAAATGAGCTATAGCTTCCAGATTTTTCCATTATTTTAAGATTTGTTTTTCCATATTTGAATCATTCAAATTTAATTGGAAAATATCAAATGTGCCCTTAAAAAATTCCTTTTTTTGTGTGTGCATGATACTTATTCTTAATGGCAGGAAGTTTCAGTTGACTATCAAAAAAGATGGAATAATTTGACATTTTGAAATAAGTACCACAATATGTTTAGGATAGGGGACATACATAAATACAAAATACAGTAAGTACAAAATACAAAGACACAAAACAAAATTCTTGTATGGTTTTAAGTTTCAACTGATTTTTTTTCCTGTAAAGCAGATGAAAGTTCACAAAGTATTGCACATGCTATGAAAAGACATGAGAATTATTTTAAATTCAATAAAATTGCTTGCCATAAGAAACAATTCATGCCAGCTTCTCTCCAGAAGAACTCAAAGAGCAAACTACATGTCTCAAAGTAGTTTATTTATAACAAACAGTGTCCCTTAAGACTTGATTAGATCATAGTTTTCACGATATGTCAAATAGGTGACTATTAGTATTGATTTATGATGTACACAGCACTCTGCAGTACACAAGCAAGGAGTGCAATGTAGAGGCAGAAAAAAAGCACAAGGTTTAGTTTACATTCTCCAGAGTTCTGGTTGCTTTTTAAAGAGCACTTAGAGAAAATATGAGAGACACACCATTCAAGGGAATTCTGAGGTTTTATAGGTATTTATTTAACAGCTAGTAGCCAGGACATTTGGTCTTAAAACTCGTTGGCCCTGATTGTCATTCTCTACTGAGTAGGCTTTAGAAATAACAGGTTCTGGGAGTTGTAGCTTTGCTGTGGCTCATGAGGCTATGCAGCATATATTGGTTCTTATTTAATTACAGTTGTAAAAGTCTTTTGAAATCAAGTTCAATCCTCATGTTTGAATTAAATCCAATTCTTTCTTTAAAACTTTATGTATATTCATCTCTTTTTCATGTGTTTTTGATGATTCAGCTAAACATTCTAAATGATAAACATTTATTTTATTTACTTATCAAGTTTATCTTTTCTTATTTTCTAATTTATTCCTTTCAGCATTTTTTATTCTTTTTTCTGTACTACTTTTTATAAATTCTTAAGGTAAATCTTTAGTTTATTAACTTGCAATCTTTTTTCTTCAATAATAAAACACTGAATACTATGAAATTTTCTCTGAATAGTTCATACTTTAGGTTTGATATGAGGCATTTATTTACTTTTTTTAGGATGACTAAGTAATTTGTATTTTCAATTTTGATTTTTTAATTAAATGTGCAGTGGCTAAGGTTTTATTGGTTAGCTTTGATTATTTCTTGTATTTTTTTTTTTTTTTTTTTTTACTTTTGGTATAATCCAATTTTGGTCAGAGATTATGGCTTATAAGATTGTTACTTTTTAAAAGTTATTAAAGTGTTCTTTGTAATCAATTCCAAAGTGTGTAATATTTAAAGAGCATACAAGACTGCTATTCATTCTGTGATAGAGACATATAATTTGGAAAAAATCAGTATATAGATGGTATTTAAAGACATAGGAAAAGATAATCTTCTCAAAGGACTAAGTATGGATAGAGAAGAAAGGGGTTCAAGAACAGAGACACTCCAGTATGCAATGGTCAGACTGTGATGAGGTATCACCAAAAAAGCTTTAGAATGAGAGGTCACTGAGAAAAGAGGACAACCATGAGGGTCATGATGTCCTGAAAGCCAAATGAAGAAAATGTTTCATGAATAACAGAGTGATGAACTGTCAAAATATGTAGATAGGTCTAGTTATAAGAGGATTGAAATCACTTGTTCAAATTTGCAGTGTAGAAGTCATCAATGATCTTGACAAGAGCTGTTTCTGTAGTGTGGTAAGAAGGAGACCTTAGTTTGAGTTAGTTTAGTAGAAAAATTAGAGAAAGGAATAATAGGAGATTTATAGGAGAGTTCATCCATTGTAACAAGAAGAATAGTAGATGAGCAAAAATATAGGTTAGGTTGATTGATGTGGAAGAAAGGAAAATGTGGAAGTGTCATTATATTTGCTATTACTTTCTATAATGGAAAATTACATTCATATTTAAAAAGTAGAGAGAATACTATAATAACCTCCACATACCCACCACCTAGCTTCAAAATTTATCAATTATGGCCAAACTTGTTTCATCTCTTCCCTCCAAACCCCCTCTTGACTATTTTGAAATAAAACACACATTGTACTATTTTATCCATAAATATTTTAACATGAATCACTAAAAGATAAAGACTCGTTTAAAATATCATCGCAATAATAATATAACACTTAAAAATCTTAATAATAAGCTCTTAATATCATCAAATTTTCCTAATTATTGCTTTTTAAAATTTTAGTGTATTTTTTTGAATAAGAACAATTAATGTTCATACAACATTGCAATCTATTAACATGTCTCCTAAGTCTCTTAATCTATAGTAGTTGTTTACAATCTTAGTTGCATATCAGAATCACCTGGGAGTTTTAAAAATCCTAATGTCCAAGTCATACACCTGACTAGTTAAATCAGAATCTCTGGTGATAGGATGTAAGCGTCGGCTTTATTTTTAAATCTCTGAAAGTGATTCCCGTGTTCATCCAAATTTGAGAACAATGATCTATAGTTTTCTGCTTCATCTAATTTTTTTTGCTTGCAATTTATTTGATAAAATTATCCACTTGCTTTACTTCATAATGCATACACACAATTTTCAGAGTAATAATACCAACACTCTCACCAATAATATGAGGAAAGAAAACAGTTTGTGATATTTTTAGCAATGTGTTTTGTCCTTAGAATGCATTTCATTAGCGGTGTATTGTTCAATTACTGTGTTTTAAAGTTAATTAAAATATTTTTCACATGGTTATGCCTTCAGTTTGATATACAATCTCACTTGAATAATTCTGCATTTGATTTTTAGGGACAACCTTTTAAAATTTTATTTCATTTTATAAATTTCTACATATTTACATGGATCCCAAAGCAAATCCACAAAACATGGTATATCCAAAGAATTGTTTCTACCACTGTTTCTTTCACCCTCTTCTTTCTTTCCTTTATAGGAAACTTTTCATTTTTTATTCATGTTTAGTTTAAGCTTCCATTTTTTAAGCATAAGCAAATATATATACATTATATGTGTACCATATATACATACACACATATACATCTCTCCTCCTTCTTTGGAAAATAACAACATACTATACACACTGGAAGTGCTATTCTGATGGCTTCTTCTTTGTCAGTGAAATAGGAGTGATATTTCTATTTATCATATTAAGTCAACAAATACATGAATGTGTATTATGTTCTTGGTACTTTGTGTTGGAGATATGGTAGTGAGCAAGAAAAACACAGTACCTGCCTTCATGAAGAGAATATTCAAAGAGAAAGTTTTATATTTCTTATAGTTATCCACAGTTTTCCCATTGACCTTTGTCTAGTCTTTGGAGCAATACATTCAACAGATATTTATTAGTGTCTACTATAAACTAGGCACTTTGGAAGGCAAAGAAGACATGGAACATAGAGCTTATACTCTGTTCTGTTGGTTGACAGAGTACTGAAAAACTGTACTCTGAAAGTATATTTTGTTTCTCATTGGGAAAACATTCAGCCGTGAACACTGAAAATAGTTTTACAGAACACATATTATTTCTTGATCAAGAAGTCAAGGAGTTCAGTAGTTAAGGGAATATGCTTTACAGTCAGACAAGCTTGGGTTTACATTCTGCCTTTTTTAATGTTATGACCTTGGAAAAATTACTTAACCCTTTTGAGGCCCTGTTTCTTTATACACAAAACAGATATAAAGTTATCTACCTCACAGTGTTCTTGTGAGAGGTTAATAATACAATGTGCCCAAAGAAAACAGAACATCACCTGGTATGTAGTAAACAGAAAGTAAACAGCAGCAGTATCTGTTATTCCTTTACTACATAACATTTTTTCAAATGTTTACATACAATTTTTGTGATTTCCCTTTCTCTCTTCTTCTTACTCCCTAATATTCAACTTTCCAAGTTTCTATTTGAGTCGTACCTCTCTGGAAACATTCTAGTCTCCTTGATTTGAATAGTGGATAGAGATCCTTGGTGTTCTTGGAAATCTCTCAGCTATTTAGTGATTGAAAGAGAGCTGTCTTTCACTCAGGACATAGATAGTATTTAAGACATAATGTTGTCTTTTTGGTGTCTAAGAGCACATATTTTCTCAGTTGCCTCAGGCCCTTATCAGGAAACAATGTGTATTCTGTTAAACTATTTTGAGTGTTCATAGTTGAATGTTTTCCCAATGAGAAATAAAATATACTTTCAGAGTACAGGTTTTCAGTACTCTGTCAACCAATAAAATGGAATATAAGCTCTAAGTTCCATGTCTTCTTTGCCTTGTCTTGCTTACAATAGCCACTAATAAATATCCGTTGAATAAATAAATAAACTGACCACATCTTTGGGCAGATCAAGTAAATTACAACTTATATCTTATATAACTTTTCAGTTTTCAGAGTATTTTCATAAATATCTGTTGCTGAGGTGAGTGCCAAGACAGTTCACCAGAACCAACTTCATCATAGAGGTAGAATTGAAAGTGGCCTTTGAAAGGATAAATCCTTTCAGCAGTTCTTGATGTCAGTAGGAGATGAGCAAAACAGAGATAGATGAAATGGAAGACATTTCCCACAATCTCCATGAAACCTTCTTCAATTACATTGGTATACAGTAATAAAATCTCTGTACTTCTAAAGTACCTCAAAGCTTATATCATATATTCTATATATTTTTTATATATTCAAGATAAAAAAGACGAGCATAAGATTTTAAGATTCTTCCATAGTACTGAGCATAAGCCTGGGCATACAGTATGCCTCAATGCTAATTTATTACATGCTAATTAAGCATGCTAATTTATTGTAAAGACTTCAATGAAGTAGATAGCTAATCTGAATGAATAGATGATGAATTGTGTCTTGAATTTTGAAAGAAAATTAAAGCATTATATATTGTATGAATTGCAATTTAAAAATACTATCTAATAGTTCAAATAGCATTTACATAAAGGGTATATTTGTGGTCATATGGTGAAAAACCACAAAGTAATCAGTATTTCCAATTGATTAAAATAAATTCTCCCAGATAATAGAATTTCCAATAGGAACTCTCCTGATGGCTTAGTTATTACCCTGAGATCATATTTTATAAAAAATCAAAGGAATCAAATCCAATATTTCAAGAAAATTTGAAACTAAATATTTTATGTTTGCTAAACCCTGGAGATTTCTGACTTTCATGATAAAAATATACTAAGTCCAAATGAGTTAGAATGATTTCCTCTCATGAATCATCTATTTTAAAATGTAGAAAAGATTATAAAAAATGAATTGATTAAGACTGAGAAAGAAAAAGGGGGAGGAGGAAAATAAATGCAGAAGGAGGAAGGGGCATGGCGGAAATAAAACGATAAGAAAGGAAATCAACTAATATAGTGATTGACTTGAAAAAGATTGTCACTGCCCCAGAAGAATTTAGGACTACAGAGAAGAACGTGTTCAACCAGAAGTGATGGTGGTTTGCTGCTAGAGAAGATCAGAAAGCTGTCACCCAAGCAGCCTCACAAGATGATATTTATATATGTATATGTATATTGTGTAGAAGACAGGATGCTAACCTGGAAGGCACCACACAGATCATTAACCTTAACCCCTTCATTTGTACATATGAAAAATATGAGGTACAGAGAAGTTATATCACTTGGCCAAGATCATTCAGCTAGTTAGTGATAGGACTTGATTTTTCCCACTTTTAAAAAAATCATTCAACATAATGTTACAAGGGGTATGGTGATTGCTAAGGAAAACATAAGAAGGCATCCTGTGTGCTTAGGAAAACACAAGGTACATCTCAAGAAGCAGTATAAGGCAGTGCTTCCCCAATCCCATTTTCATTGCTGGTTATCTGGCTCTCAATCTTGGAGACTTAGAATGACAATTCTGTCAGAACAGCAAAAACAGATCCACCTCTTAGGAATAGATTCATATTGTCCAAGGTCATAAGTGTGATGTGTAAGACCAGAATGTCAATGTATTAAATTTTAATAAGAAATGCATCAGAGCAGATTTTAACTCATTGATATTTACCGTTTTCATTACTGACTCAATAACTTCCATTGGTTATTGAGTCAGTTTTTTCACATCCAGAAAATTGAGAGTCTTTTCCATATCTAAGTAATTTTTATAAAGAAATTCCAATGAACTACTTTGTTAGTATTTGCTATTTCATGATCTCAAAAAGAGCTACCTCAATTTTCAGCCAAATGATTTTCTTTCTTTGATAGATAAAATGAGTTAAAACATATTTGGGGATATCTATGGAATCTCATATAGCCATAGGTTGGAAAGAAGAAGCTAAACTACTTATCTATATGTGAATAAGACTTATATCTGAATAAAAGTTACTCCTGTCCCAGTAAGGAATTTTTCAATGTAATATATAGACTCTCTCTTGGCCCACTTAAAAAAAAAAAAGCATGATTAAGGGTACAAATTGACTGGAAGTGGAAATGTATTTGGTAATATGATTATATCAGGAACCTACTTTCTCCTGGCACGGGTTAAGCTTTTCTTTGCTTTGCTTTTTCTAGCCCTTGTATGTATCATAAACTTTCAGTCTTAGCTACTAATGTTAAGTGCCTTATGCTCTTTGTATTTCTTAATTCCAGTTCCCAGGAGAGGAATTTGAATTGGTTCAGTTCAACTGAGGTGTGTGGTGGGAGAGTCTATCCAATGGATTACCTTACCTGCCCTGCCCTTTGGTTAGGTGACTAATCTTAAATTGGCAATGACAGAATCAAGTCTATGGCTTTGTTTGCTCAAAGATATGGATAAGGCATAGTTGCCTAGAAATGTTATAGTCATGAAGGTCACAACAATTTACATCTGTTACAGTACCACATTCCAGAAATCCATTATACAATAAAAGGAACATTATTGATTTTGGCTTCATTTCACTAGGAAATTGCTGACATTTATAATTGTGAACACATATTTCCTCCAATTTTATAAAATATATTTTACTTTTGTATAACACTATTTAGTTGACAAAATTCTTTCATATACGTTATTTCCTTTGACTGTTACAACAGCCCTATTGAGATAATGAAGCAGATTTAACTATTCCATGTCTAGAGTTGTAATAGTTGAGTTCCTGAGAGATTGAATGTGACATAATGAAATAAACATTCAACTGTCAGTTAGGAAATTTTGATTCTAATTCCTTCTATGAAGTTGATTAGCTACAGGATTGGTCAAGTTATTCTCTTTCTGAGTCTCAATTTCTTTTTATAAAATGACAGAGTAGGAGTCAGCAAGATAGTGGAATAAGAAATCTCAGCCCTTATTCCCCCAAAGAATCACTGCTTTAATAATGATATAATAACTAAAATATGTTTATGAGACGTTCTGAATCCAGTTAAGAAATTACAGTATCCCAGAAAAAACAAAAGCAAAAATAGCTGCAATGAAATGGGTACGAAGAGCAATTTCACTTTACTGATGTCAGCCTCTTCCCCAAGCCTGCACAGCTCAGTACCAAGAGAGATTGCCTTGGAGTGTGACTTCTCCCTTAGGGAAGTGAAGAGAGAGTGAGATGAACGTCCAATACCCTGACCATTCAGTACACTCCCTGAGGGTCTGGCTTCTGTCTCACCTCATATGGAGCACTGAAAGAACCAGAATAGTTCAGATGCCTGGAGTAGCTAGAAACAAAGGAAAAGGGGTGGGAGGCTAACTGTGGCTGACTTGGCTCTGTGAGATTTGGAGAAGGTGCATAACTGAGGCTTCTACTCCAGGAGAGAGAGAAGAGTGGAGTATGGCTTTAAAGTCCCTGGCCATTCAGTGCACTCTCTGAAGGGCTAGTTTGTGCCCCACTTCACATGAAGTCCTGAAGAAATCAGTATAGCCCAGATGCCTCGGGTAGCTAGCAATAAAGGAAAAGGGGTAGGAGGCTCACGGTGGCCAGCACAGCTTTGTGAGGCTACTAAAATATGCATAACTGGGGCCTCTCCTCCAGAAGGGAAGGAGAAGAGTGTAGTGTGCCTCGAGCATCCGTGGCCTTTCAGTGTACCATCTGAGGGTCTGATTTCAGTTTCATCTCACAGGGAGCACTAATAGAGCTATCATAGACCCAGACAGCAAGATTAAGAGCTACTGAAAACAAAACAAGGCAAAACAAAAGAATTGATGCTAGGGACAGCTATGAACAAAGGCCCAGAATCACTAGTCAGGCTGATTAGTGAAGATCTTTCCTAATCAAAGTCAATCTGTAAAGACTGAAAGAGGTGGCTATTTATGCAAAAGTGCAGAAACCAAAGCAAATTTACAAGGAACACAGAAAATCAGGAAAACATGACACAATCAAAAGAATAAAATAAATCTCCAGTAGCTGATTCTAAAGAAATGGAGACCTGCATATTGGCTGACAAATAATTCAAAATAATCGTCTTAAAGAAGATCAATGAGTTATAAGAAAGCATGGATAAACAACTTAACAAAATCAGAAAAATGATACACCAACAAAATAGAATATCAACAAGGAGATATAAATAATAAAAAAAGAACCTACAGAATTTCTAGAGCTGAAGAATACAATAACTGACAATAAAAATTCACTAGAGGAATTCAACAACAGGCCTGATCAAGCAGAAAAAAGAATCAGCGAACTCAAAGACAATAAATTTGAAATTATATAGTCAGAGGAGAAGAAAAAGGAATAAAGAAAAGTGAAGAAAACATAAAGGAATTATGAGACACCATGAAGCACATAACATATACATTATGAAAATCTCAGAAAGAGTAGAGAAAGAGAAAAGGGTAGAAAGCTTATTTAAAAACATAATGACTGTAAACTTCCCAAATCTAGACAGGGAAATAGACATCCAGATTCAGGAATCTTAAAGGAAACAGTTCCATTTATAATAGCATCAAAAGAAATAGAATACCCAGGAACACACTTAAGGAGGTAAAAACCTTGTACACTGAAAACTAGAAATCATTAGTGAAAGAAATTAAGACACAAATAAATGGAAAGACATCCATGTTCATGGATTTGAGTACTTAATATTGCTAAATGTCCATACTACCCAAAGTGATCTACAGATTCAATGCAGTCTCTATCAAAATCTCATTTGCAATTTTTGTAGAAGTGGAAAAAAATTCTAAAATTCAGATGGTGCTCCAAAAGACCCTGAATAGCCAAAGTAACCTTGAGAAAGAAGAAAGCTAGAGAACAAATAACATTTTCTGATTTCAAAATATATTACAAAGCTACACTAATTAAATAGTATTGTACTGGCATAAAAATAAACATATAGACAAATGGAACAAAATAGAGAGCACAGAAATAAAGCCACATACAGTCAACTGATCTTCAACAAGGGTGCCAAAAATACACAATAAAGAAAGAATAGTCTTTTCAACAAATGGTGCAGGGAAAACTGGATATCCACATGCAAAAGAATGAAATTGGACCCTTATCTTAAACAATACACAAAAACCAACTCAAAATGGATTGAAGATTTAAATGTAAAACCTGAAATTGTCAAACTTCTAGAAGAAAACATGGGGAAAACCTTCATGACATTGATCTTGGCAATGATTTCTTGGATACTACACCAAAAGCACAGTTAATAAAAGCAAATTTATACAAATAGGACTATGTAAAACTAAAAAGCTTTCTGCATAGCAGAGGAAATAATTCAACAGAGTGATTAAATGAGAGAAAATACTTGTAAACCATATGACTGATAAAGAATTAATCTCCAAAATATATAAGGAACTCCTACAACACAATAGCAAATAAACAAGTAACCCTATTAAAACATGGGCTAAAAACTTGAATAGACATTTCTCCAAAGAAAACATAGAAATAACCAACAGATATATAAAAAGATATTCAATGTCACTAAACATCAGGGAAATGCAAATCAAAACCACAATGAGATATCATCTTGTACCTGTTGGAATGACTATTATCAAAAAAACAAAAGACAAATGATGGGACACGGAGAAATTGGAAAACTTGCACACTGTTGGTGGGAATGCAAAATGTCTCTGTTATGAAAAACAGTACGGAGATTTCTCAAAAAATTAAAAATAAAACTACCACATGATCCAGTAATCCCACTTCTGGGTATTTATCCAAACACTTCAAATAAGGATCTCAAAGAGATGTTTGCACTCCCGTGTTCATTGCAGCATTATTCTCAAAAGCCAAAATATGGAAACTATCTAAATGTCCATTGATGGATGAAGGAATAAAGAAAATTTGTTAGTACATATAATGGAATATTATTCAGCCTTAAAAAGAATGAAATCCTACATTATGTGACAACATAGATAAACTTGGAAGACATTATGCTAAGTGAAATAAGCTAGTCACAGAAAGACAAATACTGCATGATTCCACTTATATGAAGTATCTAAAACAGTCAAACTCATAGAAAAAGTGAGTAGACTTGTAGTTGCCAGGAGCTGGAGAGAGAGGGAAATGGGGAGTTGCTGTTTTACAGGTATAAAATTTCAGTTATGCAAGACAAAGAAGTTCTAGAGATATGCTGGTACAATATTGTGCCTATAGTTAACAATATTGTATTGTGCATTGAAAATTTATTAATAAGGTAGACCTCAGGTTAAGTGTTCTTACCATGATAAAAATAATGTTTACAAAAATAAACAAATAAAAATAAATAATAAATAAATAAAATAAAATGAGAAAGTTGGACTAAATTATCTATAAGCAATTTTACCAGACATTCTGTTTTTCTTTTTTTCTTTTATTTTTGAGGAAGATCAGTCCTGAGCTAACACCTGCCAATCCTCCTCCTTTTTTTTTTGCTGAGGAAGACTGGCCCTGGACTAACATCCGTGCCCATCTTGCTCCACTTTATGTGGGAAGCCGCCACAGCATGGCTTGACAAGTAGTGCTTTGGTGCGCACCCATCCAAACCGGCGAACCCCAGGCCTCCGCAGCAGAGTGCGTGCATTTAACTGCTTGCGCCACCGGGCTGGCCCCCAGACATTCTGTTTTTCAAAGTGACGTGGCCAAGATCACAAAGTAATTATTTGGCAGTGTTTCATTTAATAACTTAAACTTAGCGTATAAGGCTTTTTGTGATATTTTCAAAGACCAATTTAGATTCCTGGCCTTTAAGTGCACCTGAATGCCACAAGATTAGAAAACCATATGGTTGAGTTATCTTTGCATTTAGATGGTCAGTGTGCATTGCTTTAAGTTCTCCTTCCAGAGTATTAGTGTTTTTCTAGATTATAAAAGTTTATTTCATACTTTTTTTTTTTCTTTTTCTTCTGTGGTGTTCACTTTTAATTAGATATTGAATCATGTATGGATTAAATATTTTATTATATATGTTTTATTTGTGATTGTAGTCTTAGGTGTATAATTTATAGCAGCTACAAAAGAACTTAATGAGAACAAGTAAACTTCCATATTACAGAGTAATTAATACAAGAATAAATGCCTTCTTTCATTGTGTTTTTATAACTGATGTTAACCATTTAAGTAATTGTGTTTATTTAATGGGAAGTGGTGTTATTTTAACAGAATTGGATGTTAGTTTCATTCCTCAGGAATGCATATAAATATATTTTTCATTTTTTCTAAAATTTTAAATTATAAGAATTTCTCCTGTGTGGAGTTTTGTCAAGAAATAATTGCCATCATGAAGATAATTTGTCTTTCTGTTTATGTGCTTTAATTATCTAATACAAAAGCACTCAGCTACTTAATTAAATTAAATAAATGTGATGAAACATAAATATGGTGTATATAAAGTACTCTTAAATATTCTAGTATGCAAATTTAGTAATATTCTCTCATACCTTTGAACTCAAAAATGGAAATCTAAATATAGTACTCAATTTCACAACTTTAATTTGAATTTATTTATCAAATAAAATAATAAGTATACACTGATTATTTCTAAAACTAAGACAAAAATATTAAACTTAAGACCAAAATATTAGTGCTCTTTGTGTATTCTTTTTTTTTCCAGTTTTATTGAGAAATAATTGACATATATCACTGTATAAGTTTAAGGCATATAGCATGATGGTTTGATTTACATGTATTGTGAAATGAGGTATTATTATGAAATGGTATATTGTGAAATGCATTGTAAAATGATTACCACAATAGATTCAACTAACATTTAGTTTCTCATATATATATACAATAAAAAGAAAAGAAAGAAAAAAAAAATTTTTCTTGTGATATTAGTCATCATGTTGTACATTACATCTCTAATTTTTTTTTTATCTTATAGCTGGAAGTTTGTACTTTTTGACCACCTTCCTCTGGTAACCACAAGTCTAATTTCTTTTTCTATGAGTTTTTTTTAATTCCATATATAAGTGAGATCCTAAAGTATTTATCTTTCTCTGTCTGACTTATTTCACTTAGCATAATACCCACAATGTCCATCCATGTTGTTGCAACTGGTAGAATTTCCTCGTTTTTTGTGGATGCATAATATTCCATTATATATCTATTTTTAATTTGAAATTTAACCAAGGGTTAGAAATTTACAAAGAAGCAAAGAGAAAAACAATTTTATCATCCCAAGTGGTTTAAGTTCCCATTCTGTTTCACTGAGTTGACATATCAATAAGATAGTTCTAGCTGGAATGCAGGTCTTGAGTCTTACTCACAATTCGCATGGTACTCACTTTGATTTTTTTTAATATGTAATTGTTTTAGCAAGAAGCCTGTACTATACAAAGATGTCGGGCTCATGACTAATGTTTCAAAGATTCAATTTTTTTTATTTTATTTTTTTATAATTTTATTTATTTATTTTTCCCCCAAAGCCCCAGTAGATAGTTGTATGTCATAGCTGCACATCCCTCTAGTTGCTGCATGTGGGACGCGGCCTCAGCATGACTGGAGAAGCAGTGCATCGGTGCGCGCCCAGGATCCCAACCCAGGCCGCCAGCA